>NC_139397.1:116269596-116869596 GCF_054392235.1 Sus scrofa
GAAATCTCATCTTTTCAGTACCATTAAGTACTTATGTTGACTCTGCAATGATCGTAGGCAATTAGTCAAATTCCCTGTTGAGCGGGGAAGATTTTTTTTTTCCCATACAGGTTAGGCAATGTATTCCATCTTTGAGTAAAGTTTTGTTTTAAATAAATGATTTTGATCTTAACTGACAACTTTACACACCCCTGTTCAGGACACATCTAATGCTTAAAGTCATGCCAGACTTTATCTGGATAAGTCCTCTATTCTTTTTGATTAAAACCTGTGGGAAGGAAATAAGATCCATTAGGAGATATTCACGTGACAGAAAAGCTCTTTGTATGACTGCAACAGCGAAGGCAACTGGGAGCTCAGGCTGAGACATCAGATATGTAAATCAGGCTACTGCCAGATTATATCTACTGAGTCAATTCAGCCTTGGCTGGCTCACTGTACGGACTCCTTTGCTGGGGGATTATCTGAGGACATGCTTCTCACCTTCTCTCTTTGGCCTTGGCACTTTATATTTCATTTCTGTCAGGGTCTGTAGAGACCTAAAAAGGAGATGAAACTCAAATCAACCATTTTTCCTTCCTAACAATGTAGATAAATTACTTAGCTGTGGGAGGAAAGGTTGAAATTGTTGATTTAAATGTGGTTTGGAATTGTTGGTACATTTCAGCCATCTATCTTATTTGTTTTCTCTACAACTACTACTAATTGAAATTTGACTGCAGAAAATAGAATAAAATTATTCATTTAAATACAGTGGAAGCTGTTATGGGAAAGAAGATCAAATGCTTTTATGAGAAAAGTTTATATGGAGTTCCCACTATGATGCAGGGGCTTAAGAATCTGACTGCAGCAGCTCCAGTCACTGTAGAGGCATGGGTTTGATCCTCTGCCTGGCACAGTGGGTTAAAAGATCCAGTGTTGCTGCAACTGTGGGTGGGATTCAATCTCTGGCCAGTGAACTTCCATATGCTGTTGGTGTGACCATTAAAAAGAAAGTTTTTATGAGCAATGATTTTAAGTTCTAAGGATATTAAGGATGAGGTGTTTTTAGAGTAAAAGTTATGGCTTTTATTACTAAAAGCTTTTAGATATCCCCTAAAGATCTCAAAGGGGTACTCTTCTCTGTTTAAGGTTAAGTCACACTTGACTATCTCTTTATGAAGTGATCTATTAGACAATAGGAGAAATAGACTTACACTATGGAGTTAACAAATGTTTACTTGGGAGATTTTGAAAAGAACTGGGATCATAGGGTTTTGTTTGTTTATTTGTTTTGGTGTATTTTGGTCAAGAATAATTTATTTTGGTCCTGAATTTTAGTTAAATTTATTTTCTGATATTTAAGCATTATATTTTCTATAGGTATAATCCTATTAAAAGCTCTGTGTTTGTTTTTCAGTGCTCAATTGAAGACAGATTAAGAACATATAAGTTTATAGAAAAATGGGAAACCTATGAAAAATGGGAAACTAGAGAAAAAGAGAGATTAGAATTCAAAAAAAGGCAACGATAGGTTAAGTGATCAGTGATACGTAAAATATTTTATTATGTGTACATGTGTGGGTAATCAATATGTAGAAGAAATAAGTATCACAAAGTAAGATCAGGACTAAAGGTGATTATATAATAGGATAGATGAATCTGGGGATATAAAGGTGAATGTTGGAATTATAGTTTGCTGGGGAAGGGAGGAATGGTAGATAATATAGGTAAATAATTAATTATAATTTAAGATAGAAAATAGTAAATATTGTAGACTGACAAAAAATAGAATTTTTGTTTGTTAAAAAAAATGGAATTTGAGGTGAGGAGGGAAGGAAGGAGAAATCAAGACCTCACTGGAAAGGGGGACATTGAAGTGAGATTTGAGGCCTGGTAGGATTTTGACCAGGGGAGATGGCTTAGGAGGACTTCCCTAGAAGGAAGAAATGTGTAGAAGAGAAACAAGTATGGTGTCTTTGGAGAATTGATTCCCACAGGTTAACTGGAGAATTGGGAAACCATAGGGGAAGGCCTGCCAAAGCGAACGGGAAGACTCAAACTCTAGGTTAGAAAAATTTATCTCCGTTCAACAGGCAAGGGAGGGAGTTGTGGCTCAGTGGGTTAAAAACCTGACATCGTGCCCATGAGGATATAGGTTAAATCCCTGGCCTCACTCAGTGGGTTAAGGATCTGGCATTGCTGTGGCTGTGGCATAGCCAGAAGCCGTAGTTCCAATTTGACGCCTGGCCCAGGAACTTCCATATGTCGCAGGTACTGCCATAAAAAGAAAAAAAAAAAAAAAATAGGCAAGGGAGAAAATGACCAAGCCAGGAAATAACTAGTGTTATGCTTTTGGGAGATGATTTTTGGAAGAGGCATTTGGCAGGAGTGAGGAGAGAAGAACCAGAACCTACCAGCAGCAGAACAGGGGTTCAAACACCTCTAAGTGCCTCAAAGGGAGCTTTGTGAGAATTTGGAGAAAAATGGGATATTTGTCATGTTTTGGTGGGGATGGGAGTGGGGAGAGTGAGATAGGGAGGATAAAAGAGAGCAGAAAACTGACGATTGAGCTGCCTCTGGAAGGATAATTAGGATTTGATAGATGATCCGGGGAGTGGGAACAAGGGCTTAAACCAGGAGTGTTGTGGTGAAGAATGAAACGGTGGGCTAAAAATGGTAGGAAAGGCCAGAGCTCATGACTGGCCTCTTTGTGGGGACAAAGAGGCGGCCTGAGATTTGAGCCTGTGTGTCTGGGTGAGACAGAGGATGCTGGCAGTATGCACAGTTATGGGCAGCTAGTGGCCTAGGCATCTCCATCTTTTGGATTGAGCACTGTCTCAGGCTCACTACAGATAGCACACCAAAAAGATGATTAAAGGAGTAGAGAGGATTGACTATAAAAGTATTTGCAAGTTAGGGAAGCAATAGTGGAGAGGGAGAGCCGCAGCCCTGGCAACAGTGGAGAGATGTCATCACCCCCAGGCCTCAAGGGGCAAGAGCAAGGAGCACTCAGCAATATCTGTACCTGGGAGAGAGGACCTACCTGACAGGAGCTGAGACCTTGCAGAGAGGCCAGCCAGGAGGAAGCCATCAGGGGAGTAGCTACCCTAATCCCTCTCTCCTCCTGTCCCTGATCCTGACAGAAACCAGAGGCAAGGAAGCCTGGTTGCTGTTGGTTATGAAGATCAACCTCCCCAGCACAGAGCAGGGGAGAGAGTGGATGTGGGTGGACAGAGAGGACCCAGCACAGAAATCCTCAGTAAAAATATTCTGAGAATTTGTTCATTCGTAAGTTATATAAACACGCAAGCATACCGATACCTACAACACAGAACATATCAAGAATAGACAGGAGCATTGGATTTAAAATAGTTTGGCTTATGAGTAATAAAAATCTTTCTGCTCTCCCAATGTGGTTGAATATGTCAGATCTGATCAGACTGTCATCGTTTTCACTTCTTAACATGCTAGGAGGAAATCATGGTGGGAGCAGGATGAGGGCCTGCTCTCCATCCTCATGTTGTTTTCTTGTGCTTGTGCTATCGTCATTTCCTTTTCAGGAATCCATACTGGGGAGATTTGGTTTATTTAGAGTTAAATAATATGAGTCGTACTGTGCCGGAGTCCAGCTCCAGCAGCCAGGGATGCACACCCTGTCGGGGATGGATGGTGTTGGCGAATGCACACGGAGACAGCCTCTTTGTCCCTTCTTTCAGGGCGCTGGACTGCTCAAACTTTATTGGCATAGATGATTGTTTTATAAGACAGTTTTTAATTACATCACAATGTTAAAAGTACACCCGAAGGTCAAGTTCTAAAAGTTAACTCCCAGATTATGCCTCCTAAAATCTACGGACCTAAGGATTTGGCATTCACGAGTCTTGTTTTTAGATTAGTGCTTATCTTCAAAGCTTTATGTCGCAACAGAAGAAAGGGTGGGGGAAAAAACTGTAACTGCAATGTATACATCTAAGGATGACCTGACCCCCTTGCTGTACAGCGGGAAAATAAAAAAAAAAAACAAAAAAAAACAAAGCTTTATGGCAGGAGGACAGTATGAGAAAATCAACTTCAGTTAGCTATCACTTAAAAGTTTGTAAAATCAAGGACAACTCTCATAGCTAGGTTCCTTTTGATCATGAATAATGTATGTCTAACTTTTATAAACCTCATTAAAATCCTAACTCTAAAGTTTACTGTATAACTAGTTAGTAGATAAACACTATGTTTTTAATTAAGTTGGATTTGAATAGGGGAAAGTCCTTCAGGATGAAATTCTTATTATATTATTGTTGTAATTCTGTTAAATCACAAATCACCACAGGAAAATAAGAATGGGAAATAAGGATAATAAGCAAATAATCAGGAAAGACTGAGGAAGAATTGAACAACAAGTGAATAACAGAAAAAAACTAAGTCATCCATGGAACAATCCCCACTCAGCAACGCAAAATGGAAATTGTTTCCTGGAAAATTCAGTTCCCCACCAAAATTAGCAGGCGAGCCATATTATCTTCTAGGGCCTGTCCTTGGAATTGCGCCGTACAGGCAGGTATCCCCTTGTTTAGGAACCTGCCCTCGGAATTGCACCATTCAAACAGGTCCCCTTTTCCTGATTAGGAGCTTGCCCTTGGAATTGCACCATTCAGGCAAGCTCCCTTCCTCGGCTCCTTGTATCTTCTCGGCTCCCTGTAGTACTGACTTTACCACTTTACAGGCATATGTAAGTAGGAATCTTCTGGAAGAAACTAGTCAGTAAGAGTGTTACTGCTACCCTTTCTCCAATGCGGAGTCCCCTCCTTTCCTTATCTTACCTCACTTGACATACCGGGGACACATGGTCTCCATATGGTGAGGGGGCTGGGATCAATCTGTGAAGTTTATTTCATTTCTAATTTTACAGATAAAATAAATGTGAATACAAGTCCTCATTGTTTCTTCTCACACTTTGGTGGACTTTCCTGTGTCCTCCGTGCCCCATACCAGAGTGCATAGGCCTCCCTGATTTAGAATCCACCGTTGTAGATCATTAGAAGTGTGAACCTGGAATATAGGTGAGAGGCCAGGGTTGCAGACATTGGCTTTGAAATGCTCTATATGGGTATAATATTTTATAGCTTTAGGAATGGATGAAATTACCAAGAGGAGAGAAAATAGTGATGGGAAAGAGTGGAGAGCTGACACCAGGTGGCTTGGAGGATTCCTCCAGGAATGGATTTTTAAAGGGCGCAGGAAGCAGTATAGGAGACAGAGAAGGAGCAGAGCAAGAAAAAGAACCAGGGTTCTGGAACTCAGGAAGGAGGGATGAATAGGGGTGTTAACTGCTGAGCTGGTGAGAATGAGGACTGAGGATTGGTTTGGGGGTAGTTTATGATGTGGTCAAGGTTAGATGCAGGAGTCTCAGTGGAGTCCTACAAGAATCAAGACAATGAGCATGGGCTAGTTTCTGAAGGAAGGATTGATGAGGAGAACCACTCAAAGGCTGACAGAATACTTTGTTGTTGTTTTTGTTTGCTTATTTTAAGGTAGATCTTGTATGGCGAAAGGGAAAAAAATAAGGAGAAGTTGATATTGTGGATGAAAAAAGACGGATTCAGGAATGCTAGAGAGAAGTAAGATTGGAAGTCAAGGTTAGCCTTGGTGAAGAGGACACTTCCTTCTCAGGTTGTCACAAAGAAGCTGTGGTATTTTGGGTTGTAGGAAGTATGTTCCTTTTGTACTCACTGAGGAGATATTTTGTAAAATACTGCAAAGAAAACTGACCACAAATCAATAAAGCGTTTCTTTCTTTTATTGTTTTTATTTTAATCAGAGAATGGTATCATACGTTCTCTACTGAGAGCAAAACCAAAAGAAATGAATGTCAGTCAAGATATTATCAAGGGAAATTGCCTATCCTCTTCCTTTTTTGGAGTTTTTTAAAGAAAAGGTAACTTTGGAAAGCTACATATTGGGCTCAAAAGATTGCATGTGTGAAGGCATGCACCCTCTCATAGAGCATGACCAGGCAAGACAACATCAGAGGGTGCTGTTTTTTCATGAAAATTAATGGATGCCAAGAAGCTAGGATTTTAACTCCAGCTTGGTCATTAGTTAGTTCTATTTTTTGGACAAAAACCTTAACTCCTGTAAGTCTTAGTTTCCTTCTTTACAAATTAAGAGGGTGGTCATGACAGCTAAGATTCTTTTAGACTAAAAATAAAACAATTCTAAAAATGTGCAGTATATTACCTATTTTGCTCATGGTAAAATCACAGAAGGTGTTCGTTCTTTATGAATGTTTCCCTTGCTTGAATTTCATGAAAACATATTGTCTGCTACTTGACTAATTAGAACATCTGATTACTTTGTATTATAAAAACTCAATTGGTGCTGCATGTGTGGATGCTAAGCTTAGAAAAGACTCAATCAGATTGCCTTCATATTAAATCTTTCTTCACCTTTGGGTTTCATTCATTTGGAAGCTGCAGTAACTCAGGCTACTCTTAGCCATTTGATACACTATTACCAGCATTCTACTTTCTCTCAGAAGTTGAAAAAACTAATGCAGTTAAGAGTTTGACTCAGTTTAGAACTCCTTGGGTGTCTAATTTTATGATTTTGGTAGTCAACTTAGCCCTCCCAATACGTCATTTCAAACTATCACCTTAGGCAGAAAACATGAGTAATTGAAGTTTGCTTAAATTGATTATCATATGTCATTCATTCATTTGAGTAGACTTCCCTACTAGACTCTGAGCTCCAAGTAGATGGACATGTGTCTGGTTTTGTTCTTTACTGCATTATATCTCTTATAGTTACCACAGTGCTTACACATGGTGGCTGCTGAATAGATACTTGCTAATTGAATGAATGATATGCTTTTACTCCAATGGAGTTGTTAGGCACTAAAAATTTGTGATTCAAAGGTTCTTTTCCATCTGAAGATTTGTAGTCATAAACCACTTTATATATGAAAGTGATTGTACAAGAAAATCTATTCAACAATATTTAATAATAAAAAATTTCTTACTCAAGACCTTTTATGTCCACTTTGCATTCTGCCTTGGACTCTCTTCAGATTATCAGATTATTGAACCAGACGGGTAAAACATGGAATAGCCAGGGTAAAAGGGATGACATTTATTAAGAAAAGAAGTGTGGCTGGAAATTCAGGAAGTGTTAGTTTGCCTGTTGATTGCCTTTCTTTAGTCATTCCTTCAGAAGGGACCCAATCTCTTGTCTTTCTGATCACAGCTTCTTTACCTGTAATCAACTTCCCCTTTCTTCACATACAGAATTTTCTTTTCTTCATTTCTCCACTAGTTATCTTATTTTCCCTGCTTTATTCAGCATATTAATTACCTCTTGGTCTTTTTCTCTTTCTATCCAAATGTGCAGGGTACGGACATCATTTCAGTATTGTCGCTTTCAAGCGCTGTTGAATTGGTGTTATTTATTTATTTATTTTTTGGTCTTTTTTGGGGGGGCTGTACCCACAGCATAGGGAGGTTCCCAGGCTAGGGTCTAATTGGAACTATAGCTGCTGGCCTACGCCAGAGCCACATCAACGCCAGATCTGAGCCGTGTCTGCGACCTACACCACAGCTCACGGCAACACTGGATCCTTAACCACTGAGCAAGGCCAGGGATCGAACCCACAACCTATGGTTCCTAGTCAGATTCGTTTATGCTGTGCCACAACGGGAACTCCGAATTGATGTTAAATATGACCCACACCTCATTCTTGCCATTGGAACTGGAGCCCACCTGGAAAGAGGACCAAACCTCTGCCATCTTTGGGCCGCCCAGATCCAAGCTGACCACCTCGGTGATGTATCTAGTAGTCCTTTAGCTCATCACGAGGTGATTCCCTACTCTGATTCTCATTGCCATTGTTCTTGCCTTGATGTTGCAGGACCTTAGAGGGTGAGGGGATAAAACAAGAGGAGTTCGTGAATGTGATCTGGAATGTAGAGAATGTGTACGCCTTTATTCAGCAGTTATTTATTTGGCACCCATGGGGTGACAGGCATATTACATAACTGGGGCAACCATAAAGTAGGTGATTCTAGCTAGTGTTAGAGTGGATGGGGGTTGAAGCAGGCATTATCCTTCCCTCTCCCATCTCTTTTCTGGTTACAGCCATGGCTCCCCATCCTGGCAGTGTCATGTGGATCTTTCAGTATGTCTTCTTTCCAATGTACCAGTTTCAGGATTTCTGACAACCATCTTTTTCATGTTTATTTTGTGACAGATGATTCAAGAGAGCCGTTTTCTCATAGAAATGGCAGACACAGTCCAGGAAAAGATTGTGCAGTGTCAGAAAGCAGGTAATCACCCCCTTGCACTCATTTCATTTAGAAACCGTATGATGGTTCTTGGCAAACTTTTAAAGTTTTTCTTTTTGCTCTTAAAGTTCAAGTATTTTATGTCATAATTAACTGTAATTTGAGTTAAACTGAAGCCTTTGTTTAGTAGAGAAGAGATCTAGGTGGTAGTAGGTGGGATGTATGTGTGTGTATAGGGGTGGTGTCTGCAGATGTCTAGAGAGGTGAGAGTTCCTAAAATTGCTTTTGTGGTTTGGGAAGCTATGAAAACTTTTACTACTGATATGGAAACTATGGTTTCACATTGCCCATTAAGAACCACTTTATTTTTACAATTCAAACCACAATCCTATTACTCTTCTAGGCTTTTCTTCATTTCCTAGTCCTCATTTTAGATTTGTTCTTTCTTGAAGGATGAGATGGGTCCCCTATCTCTGAGAGCACATCGCTATGTTTATTGTATTTTCACCTTCATCCACAGCCCTATACTGTTATCTCTCCTGGATCTATGTTCTCCTAGATCCACACACACATTGATGATTATGATGAGGAAGATGACACCGACAGTTGCTTGATATATATGCATATTATATACTGAGCACATATGCTGTTGTTACTTAGTCCTCATAACAGTGCTGCAAGGCAATCATCATTATAGCTCATCTACAGATGAGGCATCTGAAATTCTGAGAGACAAAGTGAATTACCCCAAATCCTGCATCAACATATGGCAGAGGCAATCTTCGAACCCAGACCAGACTTTTAAAATGATGCTCTTCACTACTTCTCTGGAGGCTTAAATGTTTCAGTTGACAGGAAGAACAAAAATAATGATACCGAATACATGTATAATGCTCCTATTTTGAGAGCTTTGTATAAACCGACTCATTTACTCTTCCCCACAAGTCCATGAGGTCAACACTCTTGTTATCACCATGGCACCATTGAGAAAACTAAATTGCAAAGTTTCAGGTACTTGCTTATGCTCACATAGCTAGTCAGTGGTAGAGTCAGAGTGTAAGTGCAGTCATGCACGTACTATGTCCTGTACTTATGATGTTATTATCATCAGGAAAGTTCATGTGGTTTTAGGTTACATTAATACAAGCATAGTAATCTAGAACGAGGGAGGTGGTGGTAAAACCCTACCTCATGAAGGCTGCTTCAATCCCATTTTGAGTACAATGCTCCTGGATGCAGGTCCCTACAAGCTAAACTCCAGGACTGCGCTATGCAGAGATCCTGCCTGGATGTCATCTTTAAAGAGAGACATTATTAGAAAACTGACATGCATTAGAATGTTTAATCCAGAGAAGGGAAAACTGGTAGACTTTATTCAATATCTTTCTTCATGTATTTAAAGGGCTGTACCATGGAGTAGAAGTTAGACCTTGTTGGTCTGGGTCTAGGTAGCTCCGAAGAGTAGAAGTTCCAGGGAGAGAGAATGGTTTGCTCTCAACCATAGCTTTCCAAAGATGGAATGAGCTCTCCAGAAGGAAGTGTGATTCCCATCTCTGAGGTGCTAAGATAAAGGCTGGAGAAACAGATGATGGTGATTTTTTTATAGTATTAAAGCTTGGGAGAATGGTTTAGCTAAAAATAACTTTAAAGCCATTCCCAAATCTGAAACATTTGGGTGTTTCCAGGAATGCTATTTTTAAAAAAAGTTTATTTTTACTCAACATTTACTAATTACCATTGTTATCTATGTGGGCTCCAGGCCTACTGTCAAGCCATATGGATGGTTCACAAGATAAGAAATGTGCATCCTTCACATATGGTTGCTATTCACACACTGCACCATTTATATAAAAACCAGGCAGAGACAAACAAGGTGGATGAAACCTGTTGGAAGAATTTGCTTCCCAACTTCTCTCGTCTTTATTGATGGCTCCTGGCTGTTTAAAAACGAATTTAATCTACTGCATTGATTATTTTTAGTTTTACCCTATGGATAGCCATTCGATGGGGATGAACAGAATGGGAAGGAGAATTCAGTTTAGGGGTTTAGAAATTTTATGAGAGGAGGACAGAAGTGGGAAATTAGATTTTTATTGAAAATATTTTCACAATAAAAGGTCTATTTTTTTCAGAAATCTATATGATGAATTCTTTTATGTTCTTTTTTCAAAGGGATGGAGTTCCATGAGGAACTTCATAATCTGGGGGCAAAAGAAGGCTTGAAAGGAAGAAAACTCAACAAAGCAACTGAGAGCTTTGCTTGGAACATTACAGTATTGAAGGTACATGAAGCACTCAAGTGCCCCTTTGCTTTATTTTTCGGCTCCTCATCTCTCAATGTGTAGAGAAGCGTCAGTAGTTAAATATGGTGATTTGAATTTTTAATTAATGTGCGGCCTAATTAATTCATGCTCTAAGTGATGGGAGATGCATGCTGTGATTGACACAGTTTTTGCCATAATAGGACAATGAGGTTTGTAATAGAGGCAGAGGACAGCATGACCTAATTCCATTACCTAGGTGGGGGGAGTGTGTGTGTGTGTTTACTCACACTTCTGTTCAAGTCAGTATGGCTGTTCTTGTATGTGGAAAGAATAACATAAAATGTTACTGAAGAAGAATCTAACACAAAGGATTTGGAAGAGCCTTAAACTGTAGGATATCTGGAACCATTTAGGATTATTTTATTTTGAGAACAATCCCTAAATTTTGCAAAATTTTTGGAAGTCTGTGTTTTTGAGATTATAATTTGCTCTGCTGAAAATTAATTTTAGGACTTTGAAGATGCTGCTTTTCATATTTTGTTACATGAATGAATAAGTGATTCAGGCAGTTGGAATAATTTCTTCTTAGCAGTGCAATGGAGGAAAACAGCTGCAAACAAAATTAATAATTCCTGACAATTAAAGAACACTTATGATGCACCAGGTACTATGTTATAAGGTTCATATGAGTTAACATTTTCATACTTTCATTAACCCAATACTGTTAGTATTCTTATTTTACCAGTGGGAAAACTGAGACATTGAACCCTTATGTTTATTACCCAAGATCATTCAGCTAGTAAATGGTGAGGCTGGAGTTTGAACCCAGGCAGTGTGGCTCCAGAGCCTGCTCTGCAGAGAGATACTGCACATGTTTATGTGAAAGTCCTAGGTGAACTGTGAGACCTGTCACAGATATTTATTAAAAATTCAATCCCCAAATATTTGTTTAGCTTCTACTATGTACTGGGCTCTCTACTATGCATTGGGGACTCACAGAGAACAAAACTGATACAGATCTGACCTCATGAGTTAGCAGTCTAGAGGCAGGAAGTAGGATGGGGGAAAAGGCATCATTTGCTTAGGCAGAAACTGTAGTGTTAATATAAAGAGGAGCTCATTTTATAATACTTAACTACAACATGGCAGTATGAGCCCTCATACAAATGCTTTCTAGTCAGCATATATTTTTTGTGGGCTTGTTAATATGCTGATCACTGAGAAAGGAGCTAGGGACACAAATATCAAAAATGTAATACCTGAGCCTCTAGGACTAGTCTACAAGGGGAGACAGGTATATAACTAATAATAGCCACTGATTATTCAGCACTTCACAAGGTTATATGTTTCCTCCTTTCCTCTTTGCAATAACCATGTGATCTTGCAGCAACTCATGCTGACCCTGATATGACCTCCTCCATCTCACAGAGGAGGAAAGTGACGTTTAGGGAGTTTTCAGTTTCTTACCTTCAGCTAGTAGATGGCAGAATTGAGATTTTTAACTCATGCCCATGGTTCTAACCACTACCCTGTCCTCCTGCCTCCTGTTAGAATCAAGCCATGTGACCGAATCCAGGAAGCCTGGTGTGGGAGTGAGGGCACAGGCTCTGTGTGCAAATTGCCTGATAGGTGCGAGGCATTAGCCAAGTTATGTAATCTGTCTGAGGGTTATAAAAGTATCTCCACCTCTAGTTTTGTAAGAATTAAATGAAGTAATACATACAAGATATCTAAGTTACAGTGCACAAAACGACACTATATATATATATATATATTATTACTGTGTATGTGTATATATATGTATGTGTGTAATACCATATATACACACATATATGGTATTACTTTCATAAGGGTGAGGATGACCATTGGAAGAAAAGGCTTTTTTAAATTAATAATTAAAAAATTTTATTAGAGTTAATTGATAATGTTCTGTCAATTTCTGCTGTATAGCAAAGTAACCCAGTCGTACATATATATCTTCTTTTTCTCACATTATCCTCCATCATGCTCCATCATAAGTGACTAGATATAGTTCCCTGTGCTATACAGCAGGATCTCATTGCTTATCCACTCCAAATATAATAGTCTGCATCTACTAACCCCAAACTCCTAGTCCTTCCCACTCCCTACCCCCCCCTTGGTAACCACAAATCTGTTTTCTATGTCCATGAGTTAGTTTTTCTTTTTTCTATAGATAGAAACATTTGTGCCATATATTAGATTTAAGATATGTGATAAGGTATTTGTCTTTCTCTTTTTGACTTCCTTCACTTAACACGAGAGTCTCTAGTTCCATCCATGTTGCTGCAAATGGCATTATTTTGTTCTTTTTTATGGCTGAGTAGTATTCACTTTAAAAAATTTAAGATATAATTGTTTACTTCTTTGTTAACTTCTGACTTAAGCCCATTCACTCTTTTCTGAGGTTTGTTTATGTGTTTGGTTTAGTGACAGGAGATGATTACTAAATGGAGCCTAGAAAATGCTATACAAAGGACAGATCTTTGGAGATAGAATCAATCTTCTATTATTCTTTAATTTTATTAAAGTATAATTGATTATAAAAAATTAATCATGCCAATTTCTGCTATACAGCATAGTGACCCAGCATACATATATATGCATTCTTTTTCTCATACTATCTTACATCATGTTCTATCCTAAGAGATTGGACATAGTTCCCTGTGCTGTGCAGTAGGACATTATTGTCTATCCATTCTAAATATGATAGTTTGCATCTACTAACCCAAACTCCCTGTCCATCTCACTCCCTCCCCCCTCCCTCTTGGCAATCACAAGTCTGTTCTCTATGTCTGTGAGTTTTTTTTTCTGTTTAGTAGATAGGTTCATTTGTGCCATATTTTAGATTCTACATATAAGTGATATCATATGGCCATCATTAACAAGTCTGCGAATAGCAAATGCTGGAGAGGGTGTGGAGAAAAAGGAACCCTCCTTCATTGTTGGTGGGAATGTACCTTGGTACAACTACTATTGAAAACAGTAGGGAGGTTCCTCAGAAAACTAAATATAGAGCTATAGTATGATCCAGCAGTCCCACTCCTGGGCATTTATCTGCACAAAACTATAATTCAAAAAGAGAAAATATTCTATTATTTTAACTCATGTACAAGCTTCTGGTATTTCAGCTTGAGTGCAAGGAACTTAAACAAGAATAGTGAATTTTTCCAAACTTCTCATATGTCATTTCTCTCCTTCATTGCATTTAGTGGACCTGTTGCTAATTATGTGCCCTTTCCCCTAAACAAATGACCTCGTTGGAATTTGAACTTTTAGCTCAGAGACAAAGAGACCAAGCTCTTTTGGAGACTGGTTATTGCAGTGGTGCCTCTCTGAGAAGACCCTCCTCTCTAAGACTCTTCCTTCATTTCTTATATCTTAGACTCAGACTTCTTAGTTCCTGCTGTGTTCTCCAGCCCTCCTGTTGATTTTCCAAGCTCCTAAAAATGCCCCATTTCTTAAGTTTACTAGAGTCAATTTCCGTTGCTTACAACTGGTTGGATTAGTACTAACCACACTGGTAAGACATAATCACTGAAATAGTAGGATATGCCAAGACTCACCTATAAATTCTGAATTGCTTAACTGCAAAGATTTCCTTGCACACAATTTTTGCAAGGACTCCTCAATATGTAGGGGAAAGGAGTGGTGATTGACCAATATTTGTAGAATATATGAATTCATGTAGCTATATATTTAATTCCAATGTAATTTCCAACAAGCAAGGGAGGATCTAGAAAAAATGAGAAATATGCCTTTGGGGGAGTGGTAGGTTGGCAGCATGGCGTTCTGGAAAGGGTCATTGGCTTTAAAGCACGTTGCTCTGAGACTAAACAGTAAATTATTCAGTTTATGTTTTCTGCAATTCTGTGTTTTCTGCAATGATCTGATATTAATACATGACAGAGAAATTGGAGAAACATTTGCAGAGACAAAGTTGAAGAGCTTTACAATATAATGAAAATGAATTATACTTACAGAGTCCAAATTTTCCACACTAGGAACAAGGACTTAGAATCCAGTAAGGAGGCTAAACTCACAATGGTTCAGGGAACTCCCAAACATGTGTTTTTCTTTCATTCATATTTTAGCACCATGAATGGGTCCAGAGTAGGGATTGCTTAGCAGATCTGCATTTCCCTACACTTTCCCACATGCCAATAACCAACTAATGTAGTCATTTTCCTCTTCTCCCTTTCTTATTCCTTCACTGCTGAGAACAAAATTGAACTCTCTAAATAGCTTCTGTGTACATTGGGGATGATGTGATGGTGCAGGTCTCAGTGACTCCGTCAGTGTCTTTTCCAGATAATCACTGAACCAAGATAGCTCCATTTCATCCCACCTTCACATTTCAACTGTTCCTTCCATCTCTCTTTTCTCCATGCTGTCCTTCACAAATGAATTTTATTGAGTAATTAGCATAATATTAAAATCTTATAATGAAAAATTTTCCTTTCTTTACATCCTCCAGAAAGAGATATTACAACTTCATTTGCATGGCCCAACCTATTGTAGTAAAGTTGTTATTAATTTTGGAAGTATTTCGCTAATGAGAATTCTGAAAATCTCGTGAAAGAAATATGAATTTATACTACATCACTGACAAAAGATAATATAAGAGTTTCCGTCATGGCACAGTGGAAACGAATCCGACTAGGAACCATGAAGTTGCAGGTTCAATCCCTGGCCTCGCTCAGTGGGTTAAGGATCTGGCGTTGCCTTGAGCTGTGGTGTAGGTCACAGATGCGGCCTGGATCTGGAGTTGCTGTGGCTCTGGCATGGGCTGGCAGCTGTAGCTTTGATTAGACCCCCAGCCTGAGAACCTCCATATGCCACGAGTGCAGCCCTAAAAAGCAAAAAACAAAAACAAAAACAAAACAAACAGAAACAAAAACATAATAAATTATGAAGTGGAATTTACTTAAAGTCTTGGACTCCATCCAGAGTGATTGATTCTTTAAGTTCAAAGAGAGTTTCACTGAAAGGTGGTAGCATCTATAAAAATGAAATTAGAACCCTAGAATAGCACTTTTGTGAGTTTCTTAATACATATTTTTCTAAGTTGAACTATTGACTATTTTAAGGAACTAAATTCCATTATCTGTACATTTTTAAAAGTTTGATGAAAAAATCAATTTTATCAGGCTGGAGAAGTGTCAAATAGAGATATATAAAAAGCATTGAAGAAATATAAATTAGTAAACATTTTATTATAAAGGGAAAGCCATGAAGTAAGTGATCACTAAAGCTTAAAAATTAGAAAAATGGATGACTTCTTACTTGTTTTTTGAATTTCATTGATTACTAATTGAATAATATATTAAATAAATTGTGAATAAATGATTACTTCATCAATGAGCACTTCTATTAACTGACATATATATATTATCTTTCCCTAGATAGAGTTCCAGCTTATAATTTAATGCATTCCATTGTATTTCATTAAAAAACTGGGTCTCTTTTATAGATTAATGTTCAGTGAATATGACTGATCTTTTCTGCCTTTTTGGCTTTCTATCACTGCTTAAGCTTTGCTCTTTCTGTTTTATCTTGACAACAATTTCATTTTCCTTGGCTTCGAAGAACAGAGGCTGAAGCTTCTCACTTCTCTTTGTGTACTTGTGTTCTAACTCAGGCAGATTCTTTCATTCGGTCCCCAAATTTCAGGCCCTCACATCTCTAGGGAATCTTGCTGCATAAAGGAAATTACATGGATGTTAGTGTAGTAATATTCTTTCTTTTTAAAAAATGAATTTTATTACATTTATAGTTGTACAACAATCATCACAACAAAATTTTGTAGAATTTCCATCCCATATCCCCAGTGCATCCCCCCACCCCAGCCTGTCTCATTTGGAAACCACAAGTTTTTCAAAGTCTGAGAATTAGTATCTATTCTGCAAAGAAGTTCATTGTGTCCTTTTTTTAGATTCTACATGTAAGCAATAGCATATGATGATGGTGTCTCACTGTCTGAGTAATTTCACACATATTTCATTGTGTATATGTACCACATCTTCTTTATCCACTCCTCTGTGGATGGACATTTAGGTTGTTTCCATGTCTTGGCTATTGTATATAATGCTTCAATGAACATTGGAGTACATGTATCTTTTTGAGTCATGGTTTTCTCTGGATAGATGCCCAGAAGTGGGATTGCTAGATCAAATGGTAATTCTATTTTTAGTTTTCTGAGGAATCTCTTAATGTTTTCCACAGTGGTTGCACCAATTTACTTTCCCACCAACAGTGTAATAGGGTCCCCTTTTTTCCACACCCTCTCCAGCATTTTTTATTTGTAGACATGCTTTCTAATAGAGCCTGCAAACATATTTGAAATCTTTGCTCATTGTTGAGAGACAAAAGGTAAACAAGATGATGGGTTAATGGGATAAGACATATGAGGAGAGGGATCTATTTCTGAAAGACTGAGTGATGGAAAGAATGGGTTCACCATCAACAGAATGACCATAGATATTTTAAAGCATTCTCTGAGATCCTGTGTGTACAGGCTTTTCTGGCAGCCAGAGTGACTGTGCCCCCAGGGACTTCTTTGAGGTGATATAAAGAAGGAACATGTCCAGTGTCCTCCATGTTGTCCATTAACAAATTCTCCAATGGTGTTTTGTCATCTGCTGGCTGTTGTTTCAGTAGAGGCTGGAGAAAGGCTAGATTTCCTCCTGAAATAAGTCATTCAGAAAAGAACAACTATGAAGTCTAAAAACAGACCTCCAATGACAACAATGCATTAATAATAAACTATTCTTTGTATTCATATCAGTACTCAAGAGTAAAGAATCTGGAGTCAGACTCTTTCTAACTATGTCGTATTGGGAAAATTTCCTTTTGTTTCTATGCTTTTGGGTTCATTGGAATACGGTTCTTTTATGCTATGGCAACAAAAACAAAAATCTTGGTGGCTTGAAACAATAGCTTTTTTCTTGCTCGCCCTGTCTGTTCACCAGGTTCAGCAAGGGTTACTTAGGAACTCAGGCTAATAGGGGCTTTATCTCAACTAATCCTAGAGGTAGGGAAGCACAAATTGGTTTTAAACTTTTCTGCCAAATAGTGTCACATGTCCTTCTTTAAATTTGACTGGCCAAAGCAAGCCAAATGGTCAGTCTGACTTCAGTGGAGTGGGAAAGTATATGCTTCTTCAAAGAAGGGAGCTAGTGTTGGTGAAGATAATCTACCAGTGATGAGTTCCTTGACTGTATCCACCTCATAGGGTCAGAGAGTGGACCAAATGAGTTAATGCATATAGAGCAATATCTGGGATATAAAAAAATGCTCTGCAAGTGTTTGTTGTTTTTTTATTTATAATGATCATTCAAATCTTACAATTAGCAGTTAAGTGATTTTCAGGCAATATCTTAAGTAATTTTAAGAGTCACTCTTTAAGGTATCATTATTACACTCATTTTACATGTAGGAGAACTGAGGCTTGAGAGGTTAAATAACCTTCCCATTGTCATATAGATGGTGAGCAATAGAGCTCCAAAGCTCATGCTGTCAGCCCACTATGCTAAATTACCAGAATATTTATAGCCCCATAATAATGATGGCTTGTATTAATTGAGTGCTTTCTGTGTATCAATACTGTAGTAAGTGCTTTATGTTTGTTATCTTCATCCAAGAGAGTGAATGTCCTGTCCAGCTAACATGAGTATTCCAACCATCTTGGCAGTATCCTGGAGTGAAGGAAGTTGCATTGAGAGAATGTAGCTTGGGACCACCTCCTTCTTCTGACACTGCATTCACCAACTCTGTTCTCAACTTGGCTTCCCAAATATACTTTTCTAACGAAGGTGGAATGAGTTGACCAAATAATGTAACTAGTCCCATCTGCCTGACAGTCTCTTTCTAAGTGAGTCAGTTCACTTCCTTTTTTTTTTTTTTTTTATCAGTCCATCTCCTTTGAGCTTGGTTAGCAGGAATCAACTCCCCAGGGCCTGATCACTACTGAGTAATTGGATGCAGTTGAGCCCCTGGACAGATGCCATTGAGATAATGAAGCAAAACCAAAATAACAACACAAATACCAAAGCAGACCCTGGACCCACCCTGAGAACCCAGCCAGTGCCTCCCTCCCTCTCTTCCCATTTCCCTTGGACAGCTTTACTGTTCCCTGGTTTTTGGTCCAGACGTTGCCAGCCTCCACATCTTGATGAGATAGAGGAAGCATAAGAACTGTGCCTCCAGCAAAAACTTTGCAAAGGCCATACTTCTTCTCATAGTCCTTCCTTAGCTTAGCCTCCACAGCCTCAGTTCTGCCTTTCAGATCCTTCATCTTTCCTTTATCATTTAATCTGTTAGGGCAGAAATCCTGGAATCTTTCTTCTTCCTTTGAATAACAAACCTGAGTTGATTTAGAAATGAGATGAAGTCCCAATAGGTTAATTCCTCAGGCCTAACTGAGAAGAAGGGAGCCTCTGGAGAAGTAAAGTTAAGGAGTCTTTAAGTTACTGATCTTGAGAAGCAAGGTTTAAAGAGTTTAAACAAAGTTTTTAATTCTGGTAAGTCTAAGAAAAATACTTTCTAGTGATATATGCAAAATAACAAATTCTTTGTCTTGGAATTATCTAGGTCTTTAGACCTGTAGGGAGTTGGACTATGAGTCTAGAAATCTGCAACAGATTTAATTTTTAAAAATTATCTTCTTTGGGGCTAGATTTTTCCAAACCAAAAATAAGATCAGATTTTATGATAGCTGGAATCCTTACAGGTCTTTACATTTTACTATTGTATGTTATTTTAAATCTTTTCTCTGTGGTTTAACTGCATTACATTGTTTAAATACATTGATCCTTTTGTTGCTAAACTTATTGGTAGCATAAATCTCTCTCCCTATATATATTCTCTGTTATGTCTTGCTCCCCTACTTTTTTTTAACCCATGGCACTATGAAACTCTAATTATAATCAGTTTCTATCCTTACCTCCTGTAGTCTCCCACTATGAGTCCTCCTTCTCCCTTCCTGATACCTCTTTCCAAATAAGATGGTCTTGGAGTTCCCATTATGGCTCAGTGGTGATGAACCAAACTAGTATCCATGAGGATGTGGGTTCGATCCCTGGCCCTACTCAGTGGGTTCAGGATCTGGCATTGCTGTGCGCTGTAGTGTAGGTCACAGACATGGCTCAGATCTGGCACTGCTGTAGCTGTGGCATAGGAAAAAACAGTATCCAAAGAGGATAGTCTCTATTTACCATCTTGGATTTTTTTTCCCTGATTTTTTTTTATTGTGGTAAAATACATATAACATAAAACATACCATCTTAACCATTTTCAAGTGTATAGTCCAATGGTACTAAATATATTTGTAGTATTATGCAACCATAACCACTATCTGTGTCCAGAACTCTCTTTATCTTGTAAAACTGAAACTCTGTACTCATTAAACTATAACTACCTATTCTCCCCTCCCTTTAGACCCTGGAAAACACCATTCTGCTCTCTGTCTCCATGATTTTGGACTACTCCAAGTACATCATGTAACTGGAATAATGCCGTCTTTTTGTGACTGATTATTTCACTTAGCAAACTGTCCTAAGCATACGTCCATGTTGTGATATATGTCAGAATTCCCTTCTCTTTAAGGTTGACTAATATTCTGTTGTATCTTATGCTTATCTAATTACCTGTTGATGGACACTTCCATGTTTTGGCTTTTGTAAATAATGCTGCTATGAACATGAGTGTACAAATATCACTTTGAAACTTTGATTTCAATACTTTTAGATATATACCTAGAAGTGGAAATGTCGAATCATATAGTAACTCTATGTTTAATTTTTTTGAGGAGCCATCATATTGTTTTCCACATCAACTGTCCCATTTTATATTTCCATCAACAATGCACAAGAATTCCAGTTTCTCTACATCTTCATCCACAGTTATTTTCTGTTTTTTAATAGTAGCCATCCTAATGGATATGATGTGGTATGTCATTGTAGCTTTAATTTGCCCTTTCCTAATTATTAGTGTGCTTATTGCCCATTGTATATCTTCTTTGGGGAAATGTCTGTTTAAGTCCTTTGCCTATCTTTGAATTGGGTTGTTTGTTTTTTGTTGTTGTTGAGTTTTAAAAGTTCTCATATATTCTGGATTTTAATCCTTTATCAGATGTATAATATTTTATACCATTCTGTGGTTTGCCATTTTACTCTGATGATACTCTCTCTCTCTCTCTCTTTTTTTTTTTTTTTTTTTTTCGGACTTTTTAGGGCCATGCCCAAGGCATATGGATCTTCCAAGGCTAGGGGTCAAATTGGAGCTACAGCTGCCAGCCTACACCACAACCCCAGCAATTCAGGATCCAAGCCATGTCTGCAACCTATAGCACAGCTCATGGTAACGCTAGATTCTTAACACACTGAGTGAGGCCAGGGGTTGAATCTGGATCCTCATGGATACTAGTTGGATTCTTTACCACTGAGCCACAACAGGAACTCTGATGATACTATCTTTTGATGCACAAAGTTTAAAATTTTTTAGGAAGTCTAATTTCCCTATTTTTTCTTTTTCCTATGCCTTTGGTATCATATTTAAGAAATCATTACCAAATCTAATGTCATGAAATTTTTTTTATTCTAAGAGTTTTATAATTTTAGGTCTTAATTTGGGTCTTTGTTTCATTTTGAATTAATTGTTGTATATGTTGTTAGGTAAAGGTCCAACTTCATTCTTTTGCATGTGGAAACCCAGTTTTCCCAGCACCATTTGTTTAAAAAACTGTTCTTACCCCATTGATTGGTCTTGGCATTCTTATTAAAAATCCTTTGACCATATACATATGATGGTTTATTTCTGTGTTACCTATCCTGTTCCATTGGTCTATGTGTCTGAGTTTATGCCAGTGCCAGAATGTGTTTTGTTTTGTTTTGTTTTTCCCACTGTACAGCAAGGGGGTCAGGTTATCCTTACATGTATACATTACATTTGTTTTTCCCCACCCTTTGTTCTGTTGCAACATGAGTATCTAGACATAGTTCTCAATGCTATTCAGCAGGATCTCCTTGTAAATCTATTCTAAGTTGTGTCTGATAACCCCAAGCTCCCAATCCCTCCCACTCCCTCCCTCTCCCATCAGGCAGCCACAAGTCTATTCTCCAAGTCCATGATTTTCTTTTCTGTGGAGATGTTCATTTGTGCTGGATATTAGATTCCAGTTGTAAGTGATATCATATGGTATTTGTCTTTGTCTTTCTGGCTCATTTCACTCAGGATGAGATTCTCTAGTTCCATCCATGTTGCTGCAAATGGCATTATGTCATTCTTTTTTATGGCTGAGTAGTATTCCATTGTGTATATAGACCACATCTTCTGAATCCAATCATCTGTCGATGGACACTTGGGTTGTTTCCATGTTCTGGCTATTGTGAATAGTGCTGCAATGAACATGTGGGTGCATGTGTCTCTTTTAATTAGAGTTTTGTCCAGATATATGCCCAAGAGTGGGATTGTGGGGTCATATGGAAGTTCTATGTATAGATTTCTAAGGTATCTCCAAACTGTTCTCCATAGTGGCTGTACCAGTTTACATTCCCACCAACAGTGCAGGAGGGTTCCCTTTTCTCCACAGCCCCTCCAGCACTTGTTATTTGTGGATTTATTAATGAGGGCCATTCTGACTGGTGTGAGGTGGTATCTCATGGTAGTTTTGATTTGCATTTCTCTTATGATCAGTGATGTTGAGCATTTTCTCAAGTGTTTGCTGGCCATCTGTATATCTTCCTTGGAGAACAGTCTATTCAGATCTTTTGCCCATTTTTCCATTGATCGATTGGCTTTTTTGCTGTTGAGTTGTATAAGTTGCTTATATATTCTAGAGATTAAGCCCTTGTCGGTTGCATCATTTGAAACTATTTTCTCCCATTCTGAAAGTTGTCTTTTTGTTTTCTTTTTGGTTTCCTTTGCTGTGCAAAAGCTGTTCAGTTTGATGAGGTCCCATGGGTTTATTTTTGTTCTAATTTCTATTGCTTTGGGAGACTGACCTGAGAAAATATTCATGATGTTGTTGTCAGAGATTGTTTTGCCTATGTTTTCTTCTAGGAGTTTGATGGTGTGCTGTCGTATATTTAAGTCTTTCAGCCATTTTGAGTTTATTTTTGTGCATGGTGTGAGGGTGTGTTCTAGTTTCATTGCTTTGCATGCAGCTGTCCAGGTTTCCCAGCAATGCTTGCTGAATAGACTTTCTTTTTCCCATTTTATGTTCTTGCCTCCCTTGTCAAAGATTAATTGACCATAGGTGTCAGGGTTTATTTCCAGGTTCTCTATTCTATTCGGAATGTTTTGATTACTGTAACTTTGTAGTCAGTTTTAAAATCATGAAGTGTTAGTCCTCCAGTTTGTTCTTCTTTTTCAAGATTGTTTTGTGGAATTCCTGCTGTGGTGCCATGGAATCATCAGTGTCTCTGCAGCACCAGGAACTGGTTCGATTCCTGGTCTAGCACAGTGGCTTAAAGGATCCAGTGTTGCTGCAGCTGCTGCATAGATCACAATTGCAGCTTGGATCTGAGCTCCAGCCGGGAACTCCATATACTTGGGGGTGGCCAAAAAAAAAAAAAAAGGTGTTTTGGCTACATAGGGGCTTTGAGATTTCATGTGAATTTTAGGATGGGTTTCTCTATTTTTGCAAAAATATCTTGGGGATTTTTGACAGGTTTTGCATTGAGTATTAAGATTGCTTTTGGTAGTATTGACATGTTAACAATATTGTCTTCCTGTTGGGAATTTTTGCAAATAGAGTGATCTTATATTCTTTCTTTTGTTCTTCAAGACTTCCCTGCTATTAAAACACTCAAACATTATAGAGGTTCTGATAATTAAATTCAGTTTATAAATCACAGAAGTTCTTCTAGTCTGGAAATGTAGATTACAGTCAAAGACTTAGCTACCATCCTAAAGAACTTCTTACCTTATTAAGTTAAGTGTGCTTAATAACGAGTGAAAGGAATGTTGTATATTGACCTAGTATATATCTTCTCTTGGTTACATTTATTTTATGCCTTTTTTATTGTATTTTAAAATGTATTTTTATTATTTGGCCTAGTAAATGTTTTATAAATAGCATTTTAATCTTGGTAAGCAATTATGGTACTTGCCATGCTGAAAATGTTTGGTAACTGCACCTGGGAAAGGCAAAACCATGATGATGCCAAAATTGAGGTTCTGATTCTAGTGGCAGCCAGTTTAGTCTTACTCAGCCTAGCAAGCCCTAGACTCACCTGTAATCTCAGCCAGCTGCCTTCTAATGTATGTTATTTATCACCAGGAAGAAGGTAGCAGGTGAGAGAGAATAGATGGATAAGTACTAGAAAAACAGCTCTGATCTCTTGAGTCGTACCATCAGGAGTTTTATAAGCTAAGTTTGATGTACGTAGACTAGGTGTTTGAGAAGATACTCATAGACACATTTTTAGAACCTTGTTATTGTTTGGATTATTACTATAGAATAAAGATACACATCATAAAATAGGACTCTAATCCATAAATTAGCAAATAGTAATTTGGGGATTTTTTTTTTTGTAAAGCTGTATTCATCCATTCAATAAATGTCTATAAGCCCATACTAGGTTCTTGGTCTCATACCTGAGAATGTACTGGTGAATAAAAGCATGGTCTCATGGAGGTGACAGTCTAGTTGGGAAGGTAATCATTAATTATCACACACTGTATTAAATTTGTGACTGTGATGAGTGCTGTGAAGGAGATGTATGAGAACGCATAATGGAATTTGATCTAATGGGAAGTCAGAGAAATCGTCGATGAGGAATTACCAATTGAGCAGAGAGCCTTTCATGGATTCCAGATCCTGCCTTGTATCTTGATAGCTTGACTGCGGTTGCCAAAACAGTCTGAAAATAATAGTGAAAAGAAAACAAATCAAAATAAAGATGTGCTAGACATCCTCGACTTGGTCTGGGGAGTCCTAAAGTGTCTGCCTCACTCATTTAATTACCACTCTTTAGCATCATAGCTAATTTGTTATTATATCACATCTACTCATGAGTCATATTGCTAATTACATGTGAATTGAATCACCCATCTTCTAAAAAATAATCTGTCGCAATGTTCTCTGTCCATGTGTATCTATAAAATTCATTTGAAAGCTTGTAGTTGCAAACGAGGACATTAAAAGATTGATTTTTGAGAGATTACTATAATCTGAAGCTGAAAAGATACAGAGAGAAAATCATAAAATATACAGTATGAACTGTATTAGTGTTGGAAAAAAGAGCAAATTCTTTTTTCACAAGAGTATAATTAATGCATATGTAATAAAAATAAACCATAAATCTAAAAATTATTCCAAACAGTCCTTGTCCAACAATATAAGATGCTTCAGTGGAATGTTAATGCCTCTTAGTAATAAGCAGGCTAGTTACATGGTGTCCAGATTTCTGCCTTGGGTGGCCGTATCCCAGCTGTGCTACCCAGGAGTTTAGCAGAGATAAAAGCCAGGCTGTTGAATGTTTATGAAAGCCACAGACCACTTTACTTTATCTCCAGTAGGACTAAATTTAGTGTCTCTTGAAGGTAATTTTTTTTTCAGATGAAAGCTGCATTTTATAATGATTTTGAATAATTCAAAAGTGGCAGAATCCAAATGAATAGATGCAGCATAGACTAGAGGACTTGGTTCTAGCTTGGGAGGTCTAACTTTTCTTGCAGGGAAACTTTCTTTAGAGAAAATTTGTTTCTTACACACAGAGTCTTAGTCTAAGGTGAGTTTGATGTCTTTACTCTGTTAACTATTTTCTACAGTGATATATGGAAAGAATATTTCGTTCTAACTTCCTATAGCCCTTTTGGGTTTTTCAGACACAAGCACCTCTTCTTTCCTTGTTACTCTAGGGAGAACATGGGATACATCTAATTTTCTTATTCTTAACCCAAATCAGAGCAACATGAGCTCACTACTCTGAATGTATTTATGTAAGTGTGGTGCATACATTATCAAGTACAAACAAATCCACTTTTAGGTAAAGAGAGATTTTATTTGAAAGGATTT
The DNA here is from genome assembly GCF_054392235.1 of Sus scrofa. NCBI lineage: Eukaryota > Metazoa > Chordata > Mammalia > Artiodactyla > Suidae > Sus > Sus scrofa. The sequence continues at coordinate 116,295,153 of NC_139397.1, forward strand.
TTGCAATATGGGGCAGAGGACCCTTGCAATAAATACGGAGAATGATTCTTCCATAAAATTTATAAGCATCTTAAAGTAATTTTTTTTTTTTACTGAAAGGGGCAAATGAGGCTAGAAGAACTAGGTATGGAGAGGGGGTGGCTGGGTGGTGTGATCCTGAGAGGCCGTTAAGAAGGGGCAGTATACGGGGTCAGGCTGGAGGAGGGTGGAAGTTTAGGGCCTGAAGGAAGGAGAGAAGCTTAACTTAAGGTTGGTTAATGTGTACAAACAGTTCAGCTAATCATTTCTGAAAGAGAACTTGGAGGGTCATTGTCTGGCCTTGGCATAAGTGAATGAGGAAGGCATCCATGGGTCTTATCTAAATCACATGGGGAAGAGTGGCTCTTAGAAGTAAGCCATTTCCTGGAACGCAAAAAGTTAAGAGTTTCTCAATCATCCCTGTTTTCCAGGAGCATAGGGCTCAGGTAAAGTTTAACATTGTCAACATATACACATACATATATGAATATGGATATAAGAAATGTGGTGTGTGTGTGTATTATCACACGTACATATATATGTACATAATATATATATATATGTATGTAAATATAAATGTGTAAAGAACATTTTAGGTTAAGAATAATGAGATTAGACATTACTCTTTTAAAGCCATATTGAAAAGATCACCACTTCCCTCAATCTAGAAGTGTTCTCTTCCAATTTAATTAGCCTTCCCTTGTTTTGGATAGATCCAGTGTGCTCAAATATATAGCATGTACCTAACTGCATGCTCATAGTAACTGACCAGGTGGGAGGGGGTTCTCCTATATTTATCACTTCTTGTAAAACAATTTTGTATTGTTAAATCATTCCCCATATTGTAGTGATACTTTAAGCATTTGTAGTAAGTTAAGGTGCCTATTCACTAATGCAGAACAATTAGGAACTAAATTTCTCTTTTAAGGAAAAATCCATGGCTTTATGAGAAGATTAATTATAGATTTTTTTTTTCAAAAAGAAATCTCTTTGGAGTTTAGCTTATTTAGATCCATCAAAAAATCTACACATTACTGTTCAGAAAAGTATCTGAATAAGAAAGGAATACTTATCATCATTATCATCATTGATATTACAATCATTATATTAATATTTTGAGAGAAGATAATTTCTGGAAAGAAAAGATTCCCTGTCACAGAACTATAACTTAGAATTGGGTCCTAAACTTTCGCATTATCAGATGGTTTTATGGAAAGTTTATCAAATTATTAGGTAGAACTGCCTGCTTTCAGAGACCAAGAAGTGTATAGGTCTTGTTTTAGATGAAGAGAATCCTTCAATCGGCAACAAAATATACTAACCTCTTATGATTTGGTTTGTAAATCTGCCAGGGCAAAGCTATGTGTTCTAAAAATAGCCAAACTCTTTGAGTGTTTATTTAAAAGATACTATTCTCAATGGACTTTTGAATCAATAGACTCAGAGATGGAAAGTTCTTAAATTACTTCACGATGTATTCCAGGATAAAAGGATTGCAACCCAAATCCCTCGGAGGTATCCTTTAGTCAACTAGAACACTCGAGATTTCCCAGGTTTCTGCTGCACAGCAGTTGACATTATGGAACAACTAGAATAAAATTGGTTTATGAAGCCTGTTGCCTAGAAATATTAATCTTATGGACCAAAAAAGAAGTTCCTGATCAGTTCCTAACAAGTCTAGTTTCAGAAAGTTGAGGTTTTTTTCCCGCAAACATGCATTATTAGATTATTAGATTAGATTATTATAAAATGTATTTCTTTTATACTTTTGAAATAGACTAGATATCTTCAAAGTATGGTCTGGGTTTCAAAGTATGGTCTGGGTTTCTGATTGACTTAGGTCAGAAATAGGGGTTTGCCTCATTGTAATTTTATATTTCTCCAAATTTAATTGAGCTTCACTTTTTTTTTTTTTTTGTCTTTTTTAGGCCTATACCCACAGCATATGGAAGTTCCCAGGCTAAGGATCAAATCAGAGCTGCAGCTGCCAGCCTACAGCACAGCCACAGCAATGCAGGATCCAAGCAGCATCTGTGACCTACACCACAGCTCACAGCAACACCAGACCCTTAACCCACTGAGCGAGGCCAGGGATCGAACCCATTGTCCTCATAGATACTTGTCGGGTTTGTTACCACTGAGCCACAACGGAAACTCCGAGGTTCACTTTATTTTAAGCAAAAATATATAGAGAGGGAAAATTGAAAGTTTTAGAGTTACTTGTGTTCTCTGGTGGATATTATTGAATCAGTAGTTTATTTGTTCAGACTGCAGAGAAAAGGACATTTTGAACATCTGATAAAACAGTCATATTGATACTTAAGAGCTATAGACAGTTTGTTTGCTGGTGAAATCATGGCTGGTTGCCCATGACTTCCTCATTCCCTTATCTTCCAGATGGTTCTTTACACTTATTAAAAATGTTGGAGGAAACAGGCTCTTTTGTTTATTGTGCATTTGATATCACCCAAAAACTGATATCCAAGGCTGCTAAAAAATGAAGCTGACATGTAAATGCTTGTGTGTAAAAAGTGAGTTTTAACTGTAGCTACCCCTTAATATTAAATCTGAATAAGACTAAAGATTCTTAACAATGTATATTGTGTATCCTCTGAGTCAGCCCATAGAATCTTTTCGTGTAATCTGAAACCAGAGGGGGAAAAAAAAGCAATTTCCTTCCTCTTTTCTTTTATCTGTAATACATTTTTGTCTGGGAGAGGAAGAATATCATTGAAAGAAACAATTATGTGTATATATAGTGTGTGTGTGTGTGTGTGTGTGTGTGTGTGTGTTATAACCCCTTGGTACTTACATGAAACAAGCTATTAACTCCACTCATTGTAAACTCTGTATGATACATGTAGATATAATCATAGTGATAATGGAGAAATGACAGCTACTCTGAGGTTTTGATTTTCTAGACCTATTCTCAGTGGTTCTTGTGAAAAACATAAAAATGTATAACAATATAATAATTACAAACACTTCCAGGGTGGAAATTCCATTTCTGAATTTTGGAAAGCACTTTCTTAGCTACTAAATTACAGTTATATTATTCACAGTAAATCATTTCTGTCATCCTTCCCTTAACAACCAACACCTTCCAGATTACTGGGTTCATCCCAGAAGTATTTTGTTCTTTAACTTCCTCTCTGGTCAGAGGGAAAGGGAGCAAATAGTGAAGTGATTACCACTGTTTTTATTCTTTAAATAACTGCTCCTGGGAAGGTCATTTCCTTTGGCTCCTTTGTCAAGGATACCCAGGAAGAGTTTTCACAGGAGACCCTGAGCTACAGCTGGCCTTGATAATTAATTACATGAGACTTTGTGAATTTCATTGAGATTAAATATAAGTACAACTAAAATTATCTTCCTGGAGCTCTTCATTAGATATTTCTATAGCATTGCAATTTCCTTTTTGCAACACAAGGTTTAATTGATCCCTGAATGGGCCAGAGCTGCTGTCTTCAAATACTACTGTACTTGTTGTACATTAACAGCTCTAGGGGGCGCTATTCCCCTTGAGTCTATGAGAATGAATCCTGCAGTTGTCATATAGCTACCCTGAAATGGTTAATCTAATCTTTTTTTTTTTTTTTTTTTAATCTCTAGGCTTCAGTTTTCACTGAAGTTTTGAGAGAATGTCTTTAAGTGTCTATTACTTACATTAATTTTAATTATTTATTGTCTACTACAGTGATTTTTCCTATTAAGATTTACATTTAGGAGAAGTCTAGTAATTTCAAAAGATCCATGTGCAATGGTGTGTCTTATTGTGAATCTACCACTTACTTGTATGTTGAAGCACAATAGAGAAGCTCAACAATCCAGAATATTATATACCTCAGAGGAAGAAATTTTATTTGTAGCTTTAGCTAAATCTTAACTTTAATTGGTTTTGACAACCAAACTTGGTTAATTCCATTCGTAGCTCCAGATGACAGAAACAAGAGGCCATATTATTGGGAAAATAATATCCAATCGTCTTTTCGAGTCCATTACATGCTTGTGAGAGAAATTTTAATATGTTTTTAATCTTCAGGGGAAAAAAATGCTCTAAATTCATTTAAGAGGATTCAGAAACACAAATTTTTTTTTTCTTAACAGCCCAAGTATACTTGAGTGAGATAAAAATGTTTTTGATATTTACCTGTCAGCCATAGGAAAGAATTCCACATTCTTGGCTTGTGATGGGGCTACTCCATAGCTCTTCACCTCCACATTTCATGCTCCCACTTTCCCACAGTTCTGTGGTTCCTGAAACTTATTGGGCAATTTCAGGATTCTGCGCCTTTGCACATGCTATTCCTGCCAGTTATAATGTTCTTTTTTTTTTTTTTGGTCTTTTTGCCATTTATTGGGCTGCTCCCGCGACATATGGAGGTTCCCATGGTAGGGGTCAAATCAGAGCTGTAGCCACCAGCCTACGCCAGAGCCACAACAACGCAGGATCTGAGCTGTGTCTGCAATCTACACTACAGCTCACGGCAATGCCAGACTCTTAACCCACTGAGCAAGGCCAGGGATCGAACCCGCAACCTCATGGTTCCTATTGGGATTCGTTAACCACTGAGCCACGACGGGAACTCCACATAATGTTCTTTCCCTCCTCAATCAACTAACCAGCTCTATCTCCTCACTTAGTCCAGCACAAGCATCATCTGTTACTTTTTCAGGAATGCTTCCCTGATCTTTTCTCTCTATGCCCGCCATTCTTCAGTTTTCATCAAAACCAGATCATCTTTTTGTGCTATTTCTGTATCTTATACTCAGTTTCACTCCTGTATTGCAGTGATTTGTTCCCATGGCTTCACCCGTATGAGGTTGCATTCCCTCAGGGGCAGGGCTGTGCCTCAGCACAATGCTCAGCCTAAGCTGGGATCACAGAGGATCGCAGAAGCTAAGCGGCTTGTTCAAGAGAACATACCTGACCAGGAAGCAGCGGAGCTCGATGCGGACCTCAGTCTGTGTTCCTCACATCCATGGTCACGATGTCCAACCTACTACTGCCTGATGCCTGTGTGGCAAGTGGGAAGATGGGTGTTTCTGCAGTTCTTGGCAGCTCCATTTTCTCATGGGGTTGGCATTTTGTCCTCTTCCTTCCTTCTTCTACTGCTAGGGAGTGTCATTCTCCCTGGCCTGCTCCTCCTCAACTTCATCTTTTCTGACCAGGGCATTTTTTTTCCCCAAAACACAGGCAGGCGCTCATGGGCACTAGATTGGTAATTTGGCTTTAGCTTTTTCTCTCAGTAAGCTCACTGATCACTGCCATTTTTTCATTCTCCAGGTACTCATATTCTGTCTGCTGGGCAACTAGTGGCTATTCTCAGAGTGTTTATAGAGTTGCATGGTTTTCTACATCACTGCTTCAGCTCCTTCCAGCCGTTCTCCTAAGTTCATGCCTCATAAATGCAGTGTGCACACACATATACAAATATTCTGAATACACATTATAGACACTTCTTGGTGGCCCTATTCTACATTGTACAACTAGTAAAATTTTTTTATTGAAATAGAAGCAGCAGATGGTATGTGCTCAACATGTTTGTTGAATTATTTGAATATAAACCTGAAAAGATATTAAAAATTGTCCTAGTGCAATAAGACCTTAGTGACTCTTGCCTTCATTGCTCATAAGAGGATGAAAAAAAGATACTTTAATTATCTTTGGGTTTCTTCTCTTTTTCCAACATGATTCGTATATTATTAACAATCCAAGTGACTGAACTTTAGAACTTTTTGTATGATCTTTTTTTAAAACCTGGGTAAATTTTATCCTTGAGTTCCCTCCTCCTTTTGTGAATCATCACCATCTTCATCACTGTCAGTCTTTAAATATTTATCAAGAGCTCATCTTATACCTAGTGCTATAAATATATGAAGATGTCTTGAGAGTTTGCTCTCATTTCTACATTCCACTTATGTCTTGAACAGGCAGAACTTTTCCCACTGGTCTTTGCTACACTTGTGGAAAAATCTTCTCATCTTGAGATCATCATTATTTTCATCCAATAACTTAGAGAATTATTGGAAAAACGGCTTATGCACCCCAGAAAGAAATGGGACATTTGGGGGAAGATAAAAATCATCACTGTAAGACTGCAGTCAAGCAGATGACTGAATGAAACTGATGAATTTGATTCTCTTTCAAATACTTTCCTTTTTTTTTTTTTTTTTTTTTTGCTTTTTAGGGCCACACCCTGGGGCATATGGGAGTTCCCAGGTTAGGGGTTGAATCAGAGCTACAGCTGCCAGCCTGTGCCACAGCCACAGCAGCAACACCAACACCAGATCTGAGCTACATCTCTGACCTATACCACAGTTCATGGCAACGCCAGATCTCTGACCCACTGAGCGAGTGAGGCCAGGGATTGAACCAGCGTCCTCATGGATACTAGTCAGGTTTGTTTCCACCACACCATAATGGGAACTCCTCAAATATTTTTCTTAATACAGAATGCACTTTAGCAACAACAAATAATAATAGATAACTGTTCTAAAATGCTTATTCTCTGCTAGACAGTGTTCCAAGCACTTCATACTTGATAAACCATTCAATTCTAATAGCAATCATATGATGTAGGTACTACTAATATTTATGGTTTACACATGCAAAAATTAAGGGACAGAGGGCGTAGGTAATAGCTTTAGTAAGGTCAGCTAGCTAATGAGTGGCAGAGCTAGAATCAAAACACAGGGTCTCTGGACTCAGAGTTTTTGTCTATCTTATGACAAGCCTGCCCCCACCGGTTACTTGTCTATTTCATATGTAACATATGGAAAAGCATATTAACAATGATAAAGCCATATTTTATAATAGTAATTAAAATCCTAAACTTACAAACACATAAATGCAGGGGGGGGGGGGTGTCTTCAGACAGGTAGAGAAGGGTTCATCATTCATAGTACAGAAGGCAAACTATCCCCAAATTTTAAACACAGGTTTCCAATGTGGTTGGATGTAGACAATAAGTTAACTTGAGGCACAGATTTGAACACTGGGAGAGAGATGACTGTCATGGGCTGATTGTGCTTCCCTCAAATGCGTATGTTGAAGTCTTTACTGCCTGGTACCTCAGAATGTGACTTTATTTGAAGATAGTATCTTTAAAGAGGTAGATAAGTTAAAATGAGATCGTGAGTGAGGGTGGACCCTGTTCCAGTATGATTGGTGTCCTTTTAGGAAGGGGAGATGAAGCACAGACACCCAGAAGAAAGACCAAGTTAGAACACAGGGAGAAGGCAACCGTCTATGAGCCAAGGAGGGAGGCCCCAGTCCTGCCCACACATTGATCTCAGACCTCTAGCCTCCAGAACTGTGAGAAAATAGATTTCTGTTGTTTGATCCACCCTCCCAGGCTGTGTTTCTTTGCTTTGGTAGCCCTAGAAAATGAATACAGTAACTGTCTTCATCAGTTTAGGCTGCTATTACCAGAATGCTATAGACTGGGTGGCTTAAAGAACAAACATTTATTTCTCACAATTCTGGGAGGTCGGAGATCAGAGTGTCAGTGGGTCCATTTCTGATGTGAACCCTCTTATTGGTTTCCTCACAAGGTGAAGAAAGAGTGAGCTTGTATCATTTTACCGCATTATAAAGGCACCAATCCCATCATGGGGGCTAATTACCTCATCCAAACCTAATTACCTCCCCAAAGTTTCACCTCCAAATACTATCATGTTGGGGATTAAGGCTTCAACAGATGAATGTTGGAGAGACACAAACATTCAGTCCATAGCAGTGACCCAGGTAAAGAAAGATCGTAATCTAAAGTTTAAGGAGTTTTCTAATATAAAACCCACTAGGAAAAAAAATGCCGTGATTTTCCATTGATCATTGGCCCAAAATATAATGTACTTAGAATGAATTTTTTTCTTTTTTTTTATTACTCAAATGAATTTATCATATCTGTAGTTGTATAATGATCATAACAATCCAATTTCACAGGATTTCTATCCCACAACCCAGGCACATCTCCCCACCCCCCAAACTGTCTCCTCCGAGACTGTAAGTTTTTCAATGCCTGTGACTGAGCATCTGTTCTGCAAAGAAGTTCAGTCTGTCCTTTTTTTTGATTCCACGTGTCAGTGAAAGCATTTGATGTTGGTGTCTCATTGTATGGCTGACTTCACTTAGCATGATAATTTCTAGGTCCATCCATGTTGCTAAAAATGCAGGTATTTCATGCATTTTAATGGCTGAGTAATATTCCATTGTGTATATGTGAACCAGTCATATATATATATATATGTATATATGTATGTATATATGTATATAGACATGAATGTGTATATGTACATATACACAATCTTTTTAAATGTATTATTCTCTATCCCAGGAAATTGGAATTACCTGGGCAACCCAAATCTGTTCTCCATGTCTATAAGACATGACTTATTCTTGAAGTGGGGAGATCAAGTCTCCTTGAATGGTGCGATTAGAAGAATTCCGCTGTCTCTCACATCCACCACCAAAAATGTCCATTGTTATGCCTTAGGCTTATGCCTCTTAAGGAGGTGGAGTGATTTGCCTCTTATCACTCCACCTGACCTTGAAATTGCTATTAGTATTATGGTCATCCTCCAGAAAATTCCTGTCAAAAAGGACCTGAGTATAAAAGGTAGGGAGAAATATATCTGTTATAAAATGATGGGCTAGTTTTTGGGTCCATTGACTATTCCTTGCCAGAATGAAAAATTTGGAAAGTGAGATTTTGTGGAGGTGAATGGCAACAGTCCTAGGAAATTCTAGGCTGAGGCAAATGTGTAGTCCATAGCACCCAATTTAATTCTTTCATTCCATAAATTCTTTACGTTCCTGCTTTGGGCAAGGCTCTGGGCTAGCTGCTGGGACTACAGCTGTGCCCATGACTGAGGTAGCCACTGCATTCAAAAAGTGCATGTTCTGGAGTTCCCGTCGTGGCGCAGTGGTTAACGAATCTGACTAGGAACCATGAGGTTGTGGGTTCGGTCCCTGCCCTTGCTCAGTGGGTTAGCGATCCAGCATTGCCATGAGCTGTGGTGTAGGTTGCAGATGCGGCTCGGATCTTGCGTTGCTGTGGCTCTGGCATAGGCCGGTGGCTACAGCTCCAATTCGACCCCTAGTCTGGGAACCTCCATATGTCATGGGAGCGGCCAAGAAAGAGCAAAAAAAAAAAAGACCAAAAGAAAAAAAAAAGTGCATGCTCTTGTGAGATTTGCAACTGCTAAAAAGCTGCAAACTGTGCAAGCTGTAATCAGTTATTTAACTCTAATTGTGGCACATGCTGTGTCAGGAAAAGAGTCTGGAAGGAGTGAAAAATAATATTACTAATTCACTATATTGATGAAGCTTAGCCCCATCTTTCAGCCTGTGTTGCCTGATGGGGTAGAAAACACTAGCCACAGGTATCTATTGAAACAAAAGTAATTTAAATTAAATAAAATAATATATTCAGTCCTTAGTGGCACTGGTCACATTTCAGTTGCTCACTTGCCACATGTGCCTAGTAACTGCTATTTTGGAGAGAAGAGATACAAAATATTTCTTTCATTGCAGAAAGTTTCATTGATGAACATTGTCTGGGCTTTAGGGTTATACTGGAATTTCAAAGTAAAATAATAGGATCCGTAGCTGTGTTAATTCCTTAGAGAACAGAAGATATATTTATTGACCAAAATAGTCCACTTTTGGCTGCAGGCAAAGGTACAAATCTCATCTTAGTCTGACTTTCCAAATGAGGAATGGTGCTTGATTTTAACCTAGAAATAGATTTCCTTTTCTTTTAGTGTTATGAATATTGAGGTTTTGCATTCTTAGAATGTTAGTTTTTATATTTATGAACAATTTGTCCGTGGCAACTAGGGGATTTTTATATTTTCTCCTTTTTATTTAAAAAACCTGACTATATAAAATAAACCTCCTGTGGTTTATAGAGATGAGAAATGTTGGAAACTGTTCCTCTGAAATAACATAGCAGTGTTTGGACCCTCCACAGCTGAGAGAACTAGACTTCAGTACAGCCAAGCTCCATTTTTCCAAGTACAAGGGAATAAAGAGGAGACTAAAATGTGAGTAGAGAAGAAGGAAATCAGTGGCGATGGTTCAATATCTTTATAGTTGACATTAGTAGAAGACTTTATTAAAAATATGCAACCTGAAACAGAGGATTAAAAAAAAAGTCATGGTGGGGGATATGCTTTTGTTGTCACACCTAAAGGTCACCCTTTGAAGGGAGCTGAGACAGCTGCCAAGATCCATTGATTTCTCTTAGTCCTGAAACGACCTCTGGCAGGTGTCAGACTGGCTGCTCCAACACATAAATATGGAAAGTTAAAGAGTAAGGAAGAGTGGCCCAGGGCATCCTGCTAGGAGATGGTTAGAATGAGTCAGTGATTGTTCTGAATAGACATGAGGAAATTTTTTATATAAGCAGCACAACAAACATTCCCCTATGAAATAAACAAAAATTGGTAAACAGATATTTCCCCTTAGAGGAATACAGCTTCTCATGTCTCTAGGGCAACAAAGTTTTAAAATCCTGTCTAAATGTATACAATTCCTGTAATTTGTCTATGGGGAGGTTGTTTTACCTTGTTAAGTAGGCCATTTTCCCTAATGACCATAACGCTTTCATTTTTCTTCTACTAATTTTCACTTTTCCCCTACATTCTGGCCATGGCTATGCCTCTGCAATTCTCCAGATACCCCGTGGTCATTCCTGCCTTCTGACTTTCCTCAGTGGATTTTTTTTCTTTTCAAATTTCTCAGAAAATGAGAAAAAAAGGGACAAAGAAGGAGTGAAAAGATGTATGTACCGTCCTGATTAAGGGAATTTTCCAAGGGGCTACGCGGGCAGAGCCATCCCTACCTTGGCACTTCTCTCACTTCCATTTGGGTTCGAAACCTGAGATCTAACATCATGCTGTGCTATTAACAAGTGAAAATTGATAAACCTGTTTCCTAGGAAGAGTGGCATGTGAGGAAAACTGATTTTTAGCTAGTACGCTGTGTGTGTGTTCTTGGCCTCTTTGTGCACTGACAGTTGTAATACTGACCTTTGCCCACCCTTTGTCATGTTATTTCGGGTGTTAGTGGGTGTTGCAGTCATAGCAGGATGGGAGGGGGGCAAGAGGAGTATCCATGGCGTGGACCTTTTCAATTGCTCTTCAAGCCCCCTAACTTCCTTATTGTGAATATTCATATATACCTAATGATAACATTTCCTGAATGCTAAATCATCCAGTAATCGCTACCAAGTAAAGGGAAGATCTTTATGTCCCAAAAGCAACAAGTTACTTAAACCTGCTAGCTTTACATCATATTAGATTAAGTTGTGTATGTTGAAATTCCCCAAATAGCAAGTGCAAAGATACTACGTTATACGTATAAGAGGCAATGATATTTTAACTGTTTACTGTTATGTAAATTGAGTTCGTTGAGCATTTTAGAGTTATCCGTTTTTTTCTCCTTTCAACAAACTGAAAAAGCAAGTAGCTTTATATATATACATATATATTTTTTTAATATGTGTTTTCTCTCTGAAAAGGCATGACTATTTCAGATTTTGCTAAGAAAGATATTTTCCATCAAATAATGCTTACGTATACTGATTGGTGATACGCAAATGTTTTTTGATGATTTTATAAGTGTTTAGAATTTATTTGAGATCAGTCACTCTTACATACTTAGAATGATTGAGGTAAAAATCTACATGGAAACAAAGGAATAAACCAAATGGTGTTAGAAGGCCGCTTGTAATCATTGGAACACATGCTTTTTGTGGACAGATAGGAGCTACCTACCTAACCCCAAAACGAGGGAGCCACCTGGTGGACAGTATGAGAATTCTTCATTTTCTGGGGGTAGTTATAAAGGCATAGACTATGTGCAGTCCCTGCTTTTTCATTTTTAAGTTTAGTAGATTTACTTATATATTTAAATTAATGTGCACTACATGTTTAATTGCTAAGTAACTTCTCACTTCATACAAATAATAGGCTCCAAAATAAGGAGAAGAAACATGAGGATACCATAAAAGTCAAGTGAGAATAACAATCGATCCAAGAAGTAGAGGGTTTTAGTTATTCTATTTCATTTTTAGTCTTTTTTCTTTCATACTTCATTGTTCGGCTTAATCGTGTTTATAGGTAAAAATGGCTTTTATAAATACTTTCAGCTCCCCTCCAGCTACTTTACTTCCTATCTCTCTTCGCCTACACCTACACTACCAGACTTCTTAGCAAAGTTGTTTACAGTTGCTGTATCCACTTCCTTACCTCCCACGCACTCCTTAGCCAATGTTAATCCATCTTCCTCCCCTGACACTCCATTAAATCATTCTCACCAAAGTCACCAGCCACCTTCTTCATAGGAAATCTTGTGTACACTTTTCACCTTTTTTTTTTAATTTTTTTTAATTTTTTTTATTTTCCCACTGTATAGCAAGGGGGTCAGGTTATCCTTACATGTATACATTACAATTACATTTTTTCCCCCACCCTTTCTTCTGTTTCAACATGAGTATCTAGACATAGTTCTCAATGCTATTCAGCAGGATCTCCTTGTAAATCTATTCTAAGTTGTGTCTGATAAGCCCAAGCTCCCGATCCCTCCCACTCCCTCCCCCTCCCATCAGGCAGCCACAAGTCTCTTCTCCAAGTCCATGATTTCTTTTCTGAGGAGATGTTCATTTGTGCTGGATATTAGATGTGGTATATATACACAATGGAATACTACTCAGCCATAAAAAAAGAATGACATAATGCCATTTGCAGCAACATGGATGGAACTAGAGAATCTCATCTTGAGTGAAATGAGCCAGAAAGACAAAGACAAATACCATATGATATCACTTTTCACCTTTTATCTCACTTGACTACTTGGGCATGTTCCACCTGGCTGTTCACTCCCTCCTTCTTGCATCACTGCTTCCCTTGATTGGGGGATGTCCTCTGGACATTCCTGGCCTTCCTTTTACATCTCTGGCTTTTTCTTCTCAGGAGTTTTTGCAGGTTACGCTTCTCTTCTCTTAAATTCTAGTATTAGGATTTTAGTCTAGGCTCTTTCTCCTCTTCTTTCATCCTCTTTTTCTGGGTCATACTGTCCATGCAAATGGTTTCTATTGCCCCCTCTATGCCATCGAATCCCAAATGTATATCTTTAGTCCAAGTGTCTCTCCTTCTCCCTAGATGACCTCCCCGCCCCATCCATCCCTCCCAACCACCCCCAGGCATTGCACTCTGGAGGTCTGTCAGCCACAGCATGGCCAGCACATCTCAAACTGTGCTCATTTCTATTCATATCTCCTACCTGCCCTTGGTGACACCTCTGCTCTCCCTACTTGACAACCAATAACAGCTTAGCAAACCAAATGAGAATCCAGGGTTATCCTTGATCCTTTTCCTAAACCTCCTTCTCTAAGTAATTACCAGTTATTATTGGGTCAGCTTCCTAAATGTCTCCCTAAGAGATCTCCACTCCCATGGCCATTGCCTTAGATATTTACTACCCTAGTTAGTGAAAAGTCTTTCCTTCCTTATATATTCCTGCCCCACTCCACAGCATAGCAACTGGGTGACCTTTATAAACATAAGCCTGGTCATGGTCATTCTGCCTGCGTAAAGCCCTTCCAATGGCTCCTCCCACAATCTTCTTAACTTCCCCTGGGAGTTCTTAGTGACCTGCTCCCCTCCAGCTTCACCTGTCATGGCCGCCTTCTGTGTGCTTCCTCAACCACGCTGAACTTCTCCCTCAGTAGCAAGGTTGCCAGCTCATTCTGGCTGTCCCTTCTGCTTGCACCCATCCTGTCCTTCTCGGCAGCACCGTCCTATGGTTCACACACTGCACCTGCATCGGGTGCCAGAGCTGTGCCCCAAGCTCTTAGGTCAGGTGCCAAGTCCTCAGAATACCTTTTCTGACACCCCTCCCTCCTTCTCAGGGTTAGGATCTTTGCCCTGTGTTTTCCACAGTACCTATTCTTTGCCTAACACAACACTCTCATTGCTTCCTTATCTCTTTCCCACTAGACAGTCTCTCTTACTTAAAATAATGAGGTAATGAATTTTAGCAGAGCAATTTTAAATTGAACCCTAATTAATAAATGATAGATACTGGGTGTATGAGGTGAACTCAAACATCTCATCCCATCCCCTTGTTTAACAGAGAAGGAAGCTGCCCCTCATAGGAGTTAGTAATATTCCCAAGGTCACATAGCCTGTTCATAGTTTGTTAATCACCTTTGCATTGCAGACATCAGCCACAGCCCCTGTCTTTTCTATCTTTTTGGTAGATTTGATTTTTTCTATAAGACGCTTAGAAAGTCTTAGGACAAAAGCGTGGTTTAAACTCTGTTTTGCTTTAGTAGACATTTTTTTTCTTTCTTTCTTCTGCCTGAGTTACAGGGAACAGAGACTCATTCAGGCTTTTTCAGGTGAGACTGAAAGTGACAATGCAGGCAACACATCTCCTGGAAGAAGAAAAGCCACAGTGTGGGCAGCCCGACAGAACCTTGGGCTAGAAGATCATGACAATCCAAACAGACCCAGGGAACTGTGTTGTCTTTTCTTCTCTCAGGAGCAAGCATTTATGAATTTTTCACTCTAGTGTTGTGACCTTAGCCAGATTCAACTCTCTCCTCTCTTTCTTTCGTCTGTTTTCTAGCACCTCTTTTTTGTTAGCAACAGACTAAGGTTCTTTGAATTTCCCAGGCACACTTTCTGAGACAGCTCATCTGATTGGTTTGACTAATTACTGTCTTGCTGCCTGGCATCAGCCCAGTTCATAGGTCACTGGCCAGCTGCTTTTTGCCCACTCTTAGGCCGGTGTGATGCTTTTGGTTTAGCCAGTTGTGGATGGGGAGGTGGGTTTTTAAAGTGCAGAGCAGACCCATCCCTGTTCAAGGTCAGCCTGGTGCTCTTTATCTTAGCAGTGGTCTGTGGATGTGGAAAGGTCATGCAAGGTCATGCAAGGCTTGTCAAATGGAGTTCTGGATTTTCTACATGAGAATAAAGATCCTCTAAAAATGTGGGGGTTTGGGGTTTGCAGAGCTGAGGCCTAAAAAATACCAGCTATGGAAATACTGGAATTGAATATCAATGTTCTCTCCCCCTAGTTTTGATTTTCACAGTCATCTATTCTGGGAAAAAATCTGAGGCCTGGCTAGGAAGAGCAACATGACACTCACAAAATTAAATAGGTTTGGTGAACGTATGGTGAATTTTCCCAGACATATATATTTATAAAGTTGATTTTAAAATAAGAATGTAAGAGTGATGGTATTTGTCATTCAGAAGGAATGTTTTGATATATGTGTGTGTGAGATGATTTAGTGGTGTCCAGTGAGTAGACAGGAGTGGAGCTGTGGAAATAAATGTGTGTCTTTCAAGTAAGTAGTACTTATTGTTGTGAACTTGCTATTGAGCTCCCCTGTGCACACTGCTGTCACTCATGCTTTTACTCTGACTCACATAACTGGATCATTATTTTCAAAGATGCTCCTAATAAGTTGATTGGATTCTGGATTTTTTAAAAAAGCTGTAAAAGATGTTTTGGGATATTTGGGCTAATTTAATGTGCCCTGCATTTAGATGAAATTACTGAATGAATGCCACCTTTGTTGGGGGCAATGATAGTATTTTGTTTATGTAGAATGTCCTTATTTTCATGATATGCCTACTGAGGTATTCAGGATGGAGTACACACAGAGCAATGGATAGCAATAGATACATTCATTGAGCCAACCTGACACAACATGGACAATTGGGAAATTTGGATGCTCTTATTTTAACTTTTGTGTAGCATAATTTAAAAAATAAACATAAAAAGCATGAGAAAAATGTGTTGCTAGTAGTTTGGTATTGGGGATGGCTTGAGTTTGAGATCTGAAACTTGAGCAAGTCACAGATTAGGGAAAGCAGGTCTTGACATTTCCTTGGAGTAACAGTAGTCTGGTCTTTAACCACATACCCTGCTGGATTTGGGTCACCAACAATGAATCCCTCATTAATGACCAAATCTCCAGACATTCACTGTGGAGGGGGCTGAGTTGACTGCTGCTCAATTTAACTATTAATAAGAAGTAGCCCCTTTCATATGATAGCTGCCTTACCCTCGTAATTAAAAAGATGAGCCATTGGGTGGAGAGGGTGCAAGGCAGTTGCCTTTTTGATCATGTCTTGCTAATAGCTATTTAGCCACTGCAAGGCCAGTGTGAAGGGTCCCTATAGAGCCACTGAATAGGCCAGTTCTGTACACACTATGATGCACTTCTAAAGGGGAGAGTTTCAGGCTTTTAAAAAGCATTATGATTTGGCAGAGGATAAAGAATACATGTCCTTGATAAAAGGACAAGTCTGTACCAGATGCAATATGGCTGTCATTGGGCTGCAGGTAATGACAGGCACATAGAAGGCAGTATGAATGGTGCCCCTGGAGCTGTGCAATACAGGACCAGATGTCACAGCAAACCACTTGCTTACTGCAATTCTCAGCACTGTGGCCATTAGGCAGCTGAAGCCGTTTTTGTGATCAGTTTACCCTGATTTTTGAACTTTTATTATTGTATCTATGCTCTTGTTCCAGATTTTTTGTAGATTTAATTTTTGGATGAATCAAGGAACCAATAATTTAAGCAATAGAATGAGTAATTTCTTAGAGTGAAACCTTACCAAGCAAATTACAGAATGAATTTTTAAAATATCCTTCTAATATTAGTAATTATCTCTATATATAGCCTTTGTCTGCTCTGGGGTTTGGGGCATCCTACATCTTTCAAGCCACTGTAAGTAATCTTTTTGAAATGGAAATAGTATGAGTTGGTGGAGCAGAGGTTTCTATAGAAGCTCCTTTGTGTGTTTGGCTTACAGCACTCATGAAGTTGGATTTCAGCGTTCTTAATTATACAAAGAAAGTTAATTTGATATATTGGAAATTTTAAACAGCTTTTTTTTTTTTGTTTGTTTGTTTGTTTGTTTTTGGTCTGTGTGTATGTGATGATGACCAACTGTTACAAAAGTTTAATTTGAAGTACAATTAATTACCTTTGTCACCTTCCTAAAGGTTGATGTTACTCTTCTTTCCTTTCTTGTTAGATCTGTTGACATAGAGGCAGATGATCACTATAATGGGAGAGAAAGAGCAGAAACAGGAAAATTGACAGGCGGTGACTTAACTGTTGTACTGAATGGTGCTTTTGTCAAAATGACTGCAAGATAATTCTTAGGATACCAGTCTTACCACACACACCTAAATTCATGAAGCCTTCCATAGTTGAATCATATTTTTAAGGTTTAGCTTGGGGGTTTTCTATTATTCAGCTCACTGGTGTTGAAGCAATTTTGTTGACATTTTCTGTAAGTGGATTATGCTCACAGTCATTTGCCCAAAGCAGACAGATGGCTTCTTAAACGGAGAGCACCCTCGCAGAAACCTAGCTTATGATATCTTCAGAAATATAACACAGGTCTGTCACAAAAGATAATGTTTGTCATTAATTTCTTTGGGTGACAGATGATTTCAGTTCATTTTTTGTTTCTCATCTGGCTTAAATGAAACAGCCGTTTGAAATGTTTTATTCCCATAGTGAGCAATGCTTCCGTGTTTTACACTGAACAATGTTGTAACTTCTCAATTACAAATAAGAAAGTCCAACTTTTGGAGGGGAGAGGATGACGCATTCTGAGGTTCGCCAAGGAAAATTCCCACATCAGTGCAATTGTTTCTCTTTTTTACTTTAAACGTTAGGTGATTTTTCATAGGCCAATGGGCGATTAATCCTGAATTTTATTCTCAACAGTATATTCCCCCTGACTTTGTCAACTTGTCTTTGTTAAACTTCAAAGTACTTTATGTTTCCTCACATTTTGGAAGGTAGAATACAGTAGACATCTATAACATTGTCATTTTTGACAGTGAAACATTGCATTTACTGAAAGCTTTAAATTTTCCCTTTATAGAATAACAGTAATAGTTAACAATTATTAGAGTTTACCATGTATGCCAGGCATTGTTCTAGATGATTCATATGTATTATCTCTCTTAATCTTAGAATACACCTAGAGATGGGTACAATTATCATAGCCATTTTATGGATAAGCAAACAGGCATCTAATGACCTTGCCCAATGCCCAAAAGCTAATAATCAGTGGATTTGAACCCAAGTAGTCTGACAGTGCAAGTGACACTATAATTTCACCTATTAGAATAGCAACATGGTTACAGTTCACAGCCTATAGGGCAGATTGTTACTATATGACAGAAATGTGGGATCCTTAGAACCAGATGAATTCCTTCATCACTCCTGGAGTGCTGGTTCCGCTCAGCTTGTGTGTAACATCTGGGGCAGCCATCTAAGGTGGGAGGTTTTTAGGGGTCTCTGAGTCCTGCAAAGAGAAGCAGAATCCTTGGATCTGAGAACTAACTGATGAATTTTCACATTAATAGCATTCTTTAAAACATTCAGCGGGTACCTGTAATGAATTGATTCATTTATAATCTTCTTTTTTGGATCTGATCTATTAGGGCTTACAATGAGATCCTAAAAATGAAAAACAATCATCTTCTCCACCCTTTCTCTACTCATGAATCTTCTATCATTACTTTCGTATTTCAGTCTTCTGAAAACTTGGCTCAGATTAAGATTATTCAATTTTTCCCAACACTGTACTCATATTGAAGACATAGGTCAGACATCGAAGTTTGAGTGCTAAATCAGTATTTATGCCTAGGACATTCAAGAGGTCCTATTACAAGATTTTTTTCTTTTTTAAACCAAATTAAGTCTTAAGCTATTTTCTTCTTTTCTGCAGAAGCTTTCTTCTTCTTCTAAGATCTATTACATGACATGTGCAACATACAATGTAATGCACTAAATACAAAGAAAAAAATCATGAAGTGAAGAAAAAGCTTCTGTTTCCTAAAATTACTAGTTATTTCCTTCTTATTTATTTTCTGTTTGAACCTGAGCAATATATTTATTTAGCTCTCTTGAGTCCATTTTTCTACTTCACTATGGTTTCTTATGTGCTTGCAATGGCATTTACATATTGAAATACATATTGTTTTGTTTTAAATGACCATTCTCTTGTTTCTCCCTTGTATTATAGCTAGGATACTACATTTACTTAATTTTTTTTTGTCTTTTTGCTTATTTCTTTGGGCTGCTCTTGCGGCATATGGAGGTTCCCAGGCTAGGGGTCGAATCGGAGCTGTAGCCACTGGCCTACGCCAGAGCCACAGCAACGCAGGATCCGAGCCGCGTCTGCAACCTACGCCACAGCTCACGGCAACGCTGGATCCGTAACCCACTGAGCAAGGGCAGGGACCGAACCCGCAACCTCATGGTTCCTAGTCGGATTCGTTAACCACTGCGCCACGACGGGAACTCCATACATTTACTTAATTTTTAATCATGTATATAACTAGATAATATTACCTGTGTCTTTCATTTTAGAATAATAAAGGAAACTTTACAAAATATTAATTTTAAAGGACCCTGGTTTTGATAGGGTTGACACCACAGGTCAAAGACAAAGTTTGCCATGTGATAGATGTTTAATAAATATTTGCTTGATGGATAGACAGATGAATAAGGCAAAAATGATGATCCAAGTCCTAATCGGTAGCTAGCAAAGACCACATTGTTTCTAAATTGAAGGGAGAATGTGATGTGTCTCAGTTCCTATGTACAACACACCAAAGGGACAAGTGGGAATTGGAGACATTACATTCCATACTTTTTAAGATTTGGTCAACAAATATATCTCAATGCAATAGCTTTATTGATGAATGCAGATGTTACCCATCATTAATACCACCTGTCATGAGTGCTATTGCTACTGGATTATTGAAAATGTTGTTATTATTATTACATTGTTGTTATTATTTCTCAGCTTTATTTAGATATAATTGATATATATCATTAAGTTTAAGGTGTACATGTGATGATCTGATATATGTATATATTATGAGATGATTACTGCAATAAGGTTAATTAACACATCCGTCACCTAACATAGTTACCTTTTTTTGTTAATACTGAGAACTTTTAGGATTTCCTATTGTGCCTCAGCAGGTTGTGAACCTGACTAGTATCCATGAGGATGTGGGTTCAATCCCTGGCCTTGCTCGGTGGGTTGAAGATCCGGCAGTGCCATGAGCTGTGGTGTGGGTCATAGATGCAGCTTGGATCCCACATTGCTGTGGCTGTGGCTGGCAGCTGCAGCTCCAGTTCGACCCCTAGCCTGGGAACTTCCGTACGTGGCAGGTGTTTTCCTGAAAAGGAAAAAAAATGGAACTTTTAAGATCTTTTCTCCTAGCAACTTTCAAGTACACAAAACAGTGTTCTTAACTACAGTGACCGTGATGTATGTTACATCTCCAAGACTTACTCGTTTTGTACTTGAAGTTTGTACCCCTTTACCATCTTCACCCACTTCCCCTAACCCCCTTGCCCCGGCAACCACCAGTCTATTCTGTGTTTCTATGAGTTCTGTTTTTTAGATTTCACACGTAAGTGATATCATCTTGTATTTATTTGTCTTTCTCCATGTGACTTATTTCACTTAGTATAGTGCCCTCAAAATTACATGTTGTTGAAAATGGTAGGGTTACCTTCTTTCTCATGACTGAATAATATTCCATTTTACATTTATACATAAATAAAATCTCCATATATATTAATCTTCTTTACCCATTCGTCAGTTCGATGACCATTAAGACTGTTTACATGTCTTGGCTATTGTAAACAATGCTGCAATAAACATGAGGGTGCAGATCTTTGAGATCCTAACTTCATTTCCTTTGGCTATATTCCCAGAATTGGAATTGCTGGATCATAACAATAGTTCTATTTAAAAATTTTTTTTGGAACCTCCATTCTGGTTTTATATAGTGACTATACCAATTTACATTCCTATCAACAGTGTGCAAGAGCTCCCTTTTCTCCACATCCTTACCAACACCTGTCATCTCTTATCTTTTGGATCATAGCCATTCTAACAGGAGTGAGGTGATGTTTCATTATGGCTTCAATTTGCATTTCCCTGATGATTATTGATGTTGACCGCTTTTCATATAGTTGCTGTCCATTTGTATATCTTCTTTGGAAAAATGTCTATTCATGTCTTTTGTCCATTTTTCAGTCAGATTGTTTTTCCAATTGTTACATATTTTGAGTTATTATATACATCTTGAGTTCCTTGTGTATTTTAGATTTTAACCTCTTATCAGATATATGATTTGCAGATACTTTCTCTCATTCCTTTGTGTCTTGTTATTTGTTTATTTTGCTGTGAAGAAGCTTTTTGGTTTGATGTAATCCTGCTTGTGTGAGTGTATACACAGGGTGCAATTTTATTTATTTACATATGAATATCCAATGCTCCCAGCATCATTTATTGAAAAGACTACCTTTAATCACTGAATATTATTGGCTCTTTGTCAAATATTAGTTGATCATATAAGTGTAGGATCATTTCTAGACTCTCAGTTTTGTTCCATTGGCCTACATGTCTTTTTTTTTTTTTTCCTGTACCATACTATTTTGATTACTGTAGCTTTATAATCAAGGAGTATGATGTCTCCAGCTTTGTTCTTCTACCTCAAGATTTTTTGGCTATTTTGGGGGTCTTTTGTTGTTCTGTACAAATTTTAGGGTCTTTTTCTTTTCATGTGAAAAAATGCCATTGGAATTTTGGTAGGGATTGCATTGAATCTATGGATGGCTTTGGGTAGTATGAACATTTTAATAATATTAATTCTTCTGATCCATGAACATGGGATATTTTCCCATTTGCTTATGTCTTCAATTTCTTTCATCAGTGTCTTGTAGCTTTCAGTACACAGATCTTTTACCTCCTTTGCTAAATTCGTCCCTAAGTATTTTACTTTTTTTGGTGCCCTTGTAAATGGGATTGTTGAATTTATTCCTTTCTGTGATTGTTGTTAGTATATAGAAACACAACTGATATTTTTTGTATTTTATTTTAGTAACCTACAGCTTTCCTGAATTCATTTATTAGTTCTGACAGTGTTTTGATGTAGTCTTCAGAGTTTTCTATATATAAGATCAGTTCATCACTTTACTACTTCTTTTCCACTTTGGATATGTTTTATTTCTTTTTTCTATCAAATTTTCTGGCTACATCATCCAGTGAAATGTTGAATTGAAATAGTGAGAATGAGCAACCTTGTCTTCTTCCTGAGCTTAAAGGAAAAGCTTTTAACCTTTAACTGTTGAGTATGGTGTTACCTGTGGGCTTGTCATATATGTCCTTTATTAGGTTGCAGTACTTTCCTTATATATTCAATTTTGTTGAGAGTTTTCATCATGAAAATATGTTGAGTTTTATCAAATGATTTTTATTCATCTATTGAAACGACCATTAATTTTTATCTTTCATTATATTAAAGTGATACAATTATATTGTTATTAAAGTGAGTTTTTTAAGTTTTATTGAAGTATAGTTGATTTACAAAATTGTGATAATTTCTCTGTACAACAAAGTGATTCCCTTATGCATATACACAGATCCATTCTTTTTCAGATTCTTTTCCCCATATAGATCATCACAGAATATTGGGTATAGTTTCCTGTGCTATACAGCAGTGAGTAGTTTTTAAATATTGTTAAACTAATTCATATATATATATATGTATATATACACACATATATATATCAGTAAATGAAAGTGTTCTCCTCTATATTAAAAACTATTTTTTAAAAAACATAGCTAATACAAAGATTTTCTTTTTAAGATACAGTTAAGTACATTTTGAAGTAAATAGGATCCTTCATTCCTTCAACATTCTAGCCAGTCAGTATTTTCCTGATGACATGAAGAACAGACATGTGTTTGCCAAGGAGGCAGGGGGAGGGAATGGGATGGACTGGGAGTTTGGGGTTAGTAGATGCAAACTATTACACTTAGAATGGATGGGCAATGGGGGCCTACTGTATAGCACAGGGAACTGTGTCCCATTTCGTGGGATAGAATATGATGGGGGATGATATGAGAAAAAGAATGTGTATATATATACATATACATATATATATGTGTATATATATACATATACATATATATGTGTGTGTGTGTATGTGTGTATATATACATATTAATATATATATGTATTTGTGTGTGTGTATATATATATATATATATATATATATATATATACATGACTAGGTCACTTTGCTGTACAGCAGAAATTTCACAACATTGTAATCAATGATACTTTAATTTTTAAAAAAGACTATAAAAAGATCCTGATGAGAAAGATATTATAACAAAGCAGGATCTTATTTGAGAAAGACTTGTGGAAAAAGAAGATATTATTTGCCAGGTCTTAGACCATATGGTTCCAAATTTAACTTTCAAACATAATTTTCATTATATTGAATTTTAATAGAGTATGCCTTCATATTTGTAGAGGCTTTTGTATGGTTGTACTTATTAAACATGTCATTCTGTTTTATTCTGTAATGTTGTGTGGTCTCAGTGTTATTGAATTATTCTTAAAATTTATTTGAAATACCTTCTATATTTTATAAATTATTATTCCCTCAAAACTAGATTCTCAGTTATTAAAAACACTTATGTTCTAGAGTTCCCTGGTGGCTCGGTGGGTTAAGGATCTGGCTTTGTCACTGCTGTGGCTCGGGTCAGGTTCACTCCCTGGACCCAGAACTTCCTCATGCTGTGAGCGCAGCCAAAAAACAAAAATAAAAATCGCTAATGTTCTGTTTGCATAATCTTCAGAGAGATTTGATTAATTGGAGTTTATGACCAATTGGAGTTTATGTATCAGTTATAAAACTAATTTAAAAAACTAAACTTTATAAAAATGGTAAAATCTAATGGCTCAGGTAAACATGCCCAATGTAATTCACTTTTAGTTCCTATGAAAATAAAATGGTTAATTGTATTATGAGATAAAGATTTGAAAATCAGTTTTTTTTTCATTTGTTATGAGTTTAGAATTTCAGAAAACTAACATTAAAGTCTCCATTAAGTCAATACTCTTAGACCAGAAGTACGCTACTATTCATCCATATTTCTTGAATGTTCATAGAGTAAAAATTCAACTTCTTAAGTGGCAATTGAAAGATTTGGTTGTCAAGCTGTTGAAAATAATAAATCTGAGTGTTGATAATGTAATGCATGAAAACTTCTGTTTTTGTGCAATTATTTTATATTTTGTACATATTTCCCCTGATGGCAACATCTTTGTGCCTGTGACTCTTGCTAACATATGTACCTTCCCTACATGGCCAGGCTTTCATTTTGGACAACAAGAATCCAAGGTCATCTTTGCATAGTTTTACCCAACATTCTAGCAATGTATATCAAGAGAAACATACCTGTCACAACATCAATATATTTTTTGTTTTCTACTTTAATTTTTGATATGAAATATATTGTAATGGTTGCTTCTACGTCTTCAGAGCAAAACATTTAACCTCCTTAGATAATTCAGAGATTCCCCCAAAGCATGCTTTTTGAATTGTTAAAATGGTAATAGTCTACAAAAGATACAAATGAACTTATTTACAAATCAGAAATAGACTCATAAGTGAAGGAAACAAACTTACAGGAGTTCCCATCATGGCTCAGTGGTTACCTGACTAGTATCCATGAGGATGTGGGTTTGATCCCTGGCCTTGCTCGGTGGGTTAAGGCCATTGCCGTGAGCTGTGGTGTAGGTGGTAGATGCAGCTCGGATCCCGCATTGCTGTGGCTGTGGCTTCAGCTCTGATTGGACCCCTACCCTGGGAACCTCCATTATGCTGCGGGTAAGGCCCTAAAAAGATTGGAAGAAAAAAAAAAAGAAATAAAACAAACTTACAGTTAGCAAAGGGGGAAGAGGGGATAGAGATAAATTAGGAATTTGGGATTACCATATATACACTATTATATATAAAATAGATAAACAACAAGGACCTACTGTATAGCACAGGGAACTATATTCAATATCTTATAATAACCTATAATAGAAAGGAATCTGTAAAAGAATATATATATATTTTATATAATATATATATAAAACTTAATCACTTTGCTGTACACCTAAAACATTATAAATCAGCTGTATGTCAAAAAAAAAAGTATTGAATCTTTAAAAAAAAGGAGAGATGATAGTAGTGCACAGCCCACCACAGTATGGTCTTGTCCAACAAATGGCAGCTGGGACAAATAACGAGGAACTAATACCACCATGCTGTCTGTGGCTGACTTTTGCTGCAGTATTATCCAGGAGTGACTCTAGCTGTGACTGTGGTCACTCACATGGAAAGAATTTCAGGGGAATCAGCCTGTCATTGAGCATGTGGTGAAAAATATCCACACATGCCTGCTTGGAGAGAGAGCTACATTTGTTTATGTGTGTAGCTGTGTATACACGAGGGCCTTTCCATTCCCAGAGTTTGAATTAACTGCTTTAAATATTTGTGGTGTGCTCTGAGACAACCCACACACTTCCTTCACGCATGACAAAGACACTAGTTATGTTGTTCTCCTGCTCTTCCACACACTGGTATCGCAAGGGCTAGCACAGTTCATGGGAAAAAGTGGAAGCCATGGATGTCTTTGGTAACTTACTCTGCCAGACTGTAGCCCAAGCTATTTTCAAACAATAGGGGAAACTACTTCTTAGTAAGAACAGGAATAACAGAAATTCTAAATGTCTTTCGATAGATTATAAAATATATTGTTAATAAGTAACTTAGAAATACCTGACTAATAGATCACTCACATTTAGAACTCTAGCCCCTTTTATGGTTATGAATTATGGTGCAAACTGGCTTATACTTAGTATATAAGTGTTCAATAAATGTTAGTTTCTGTTTAGTGTTGTGATAGCATTCTATTGTCAGTAATAATTTATTAGTATCAATAAAAATTGTGGTATTGTATAGCAGTCCCATTTATAATCTAAATTGCATAAAATATTTCTCGATTTCTAGAGAATGTATTTTAATTGCAACTTGATTTTGGAAGAATGTGGTTATGAATGCTTAGTGTCTCTTTTTTTAAAAATTCATTAATCATCAATGATTTTTAGGTTCAAAATCTCTGTAGTGATAGATCTATGGCTTTCTATGAATCCAGGAGTTACTCTTTAACTGTTTTTACATTTCTGTGGACTCTTAACATTGGAAGCCAAATAACTGTGGAGACTGAACTGGTGATCATTGCTCTTGGAACTTTGGTAGTCCTGTTGTCCCTTCAGCATCAGTCTGCCTGAGATGCCTGCTATACTCTTACTTTTCTTTGGGTTAAAGCAGTCCTTCACTTTTTTTTTTTTTTTTTTCCCTGAAGCATCTCTAGTACCAGAGGAGAGAAACTAAAAATTCCCATGAGACTGCTAGTACATTGAAGTGTTGGCAACAACTTGAAATTTCTTTCAAGATGAGTGTTCAATGGTCAAATTGTCCATTAATTTTACATTCCAGGCCATTAGAGTCCCAGGTGTATTTTACCATGAGTTCTTTCAATTTATACACCAGCAAGTAAAATGAATTCTCCTGGGCTTTTCTCCTTTCTGCTTCTCCCCAAGACCTCTGTTTGAGGAGAATTTCTGAGCATATTCTTTAGAAATGCCCTGTTCCAGTGCTCCTTAAATACATACTACACACCATTGCCTTTAAGCCACTTAGCTGATCTGAGTACCTAATGTGTCTTGTGGGAAATAAAACACAGGACAGAGCTGTTTTGAGGGAGGAAATGCGGTAGAAGCTGCCTAGTTAGGAGATGTTTGAGCGGCAGCGCAATGGAGAAGAGAGAGGAATGCTAGCTGGCCAGGGGACATCACTCATATGTAGTGGGGAAAAGTCAGCACTGAAAAGGAATGCCAGGTTGGGGGTTGTTAATAAATAAAAATTCACCTTCTTCACTATTTTTTCCGAGAATGAGTCTTTTCTCATTTTGCTGTCTTAATCAGGAGGACTCGAGGAGTTGAATCACAAAACAGAAAGATGACCTCTATGCCTCCTTCTTTAAAAAAAATAGAAAACACTTTTACATCAACGTTTCAATGTAAACTCTTCATAATTTAGTCTTTCATTTTTTCTTCCATTAGTTAATAGTTTAATTTCTCTTCCAGTGTTTTTCTGCCTGTGTCGTGCGGCTAGGGCGTGTTGTCTCCTGGTGATCAGGAGATGATGTATTTCTGCACAAACTGTCTTCTCCAATTGGTCTTTGTTTTATAGAGAAACTGACTTCTATTTACCCAAACTGACACAGTCTGGCATTTAGGCCTGGATGCCACTTCTCAGAACCAATGAGATGACATTCTGGCTGATTAATTACATATGTTTCATAACCTGCTGCAGAAAAAGGGGCATGAGAGCATTATGCATTAGAATTATCAAGCTTGATATTTTTGCATGTTTCACTGCTCTTGCAATAGGGAAGATGCCGATTTTGCTTTTGTTATGCTTTTAAAATGCTCAATGAAAATTTCAACAATACAAGAAAAGGGAGCACTTAAAAGTAATACTCTGAAAATGAGTGTGGCTATTATCTGTTTATTAATACAGTTTGTTTTTAAGGAATCTTTACATTTGTAAAAGTAGTAGCGATACTGTACTTGTAGATACATTTTAAAATAGTGAAATGTACATTAAAAATATGTGCAGAATCAAGATATTTATTTTAGTAATAGACTATGTTAATTGCTTTTCATATCACCTTATTGCATAGTTTACTTGTGATTATTTAAATCACAAACAGCTTTTCAACATATTTTCTTCAATCTTTAAAAGCATGAGGAGGAGTTCCCATCGTGGCTCAGTGGTTAACGAATCTGACTAGGAACCATGAGGTTGTGGGTTCAATCCCTGCCCTTGCTCAGTGGGTTAAGGATCCGGCGTTGCCATGAGCTGTGGTGTAGGTCGCAGACGAGGCTCGGATCCCGCGTTCCTGTGGCTGTGGTGTAGGCCGGCGGCTACAGCTCCAATTAGACCCCTAGCCTGGGAACCTCCATATGCCGCGGGAGTGGCCCAAGAAATGGCAAAAAGACAAAAATATATAAATAAATTAAATAAAAGCATGAGGAAAGCAAAGAATATTTTCATCATTTTTACAGCAGAGAAAATGGCCCAGGAAGAAATTGTTGAAGCTAAAACAGAACTAAGATACTCTGACTTTTGTCCCTGCCAGTGTATCTTGCTTGGTGCATCTTATCTCTGACCCCATCTCTGAGACTGTGCCACCTGGGCAATGATTTTCTTTTTATCTGTGTTGTTTCCATGGGTAACAATGAGTAGGAGGCTTTAGTGTGCTTTATAGAGAGTGTGTAATTGCCTTGAAGAGATGCCATATCATGTAGTGGTTAATACTACAGACACTGGAGCCAGCTGATGGACTTTATTTCAGCCCCAGATCTCCCCCTTAGCAGCTGAGTGATTCTGGGAAACGGGGTCATTCTAGTTCTCAGTTTTTTCTTTGTAAACTTAAAATAAGGAAAGTGCCTATTTCATGGAAATGTTGACAGTCGAATAATGAATGTGTGTGATGCATGAAGAAGAATGCCTGCAGAGAGCAAGCACTTTATATGTTGTACTATTATTAGTCGTACTTAAGAACTGCATTTTTTGAAGTGAATGTGACTTCATTCTCTAAGGTCCAGCGGGAACTCCTTATGTCTATAACATTAAGACCCACCTCCTCAACTTCTGCTAGTGCAGTGAATGTCTTCCCCCTAGAAAGTTCATCTTTTTCTGAAAAAGTTTTCATTCTTCAGTCTGAGGCTAAAATATAAATGTGGTATGTAGGCAAGGGCACTGAATCAAGAGGGAGAAGCCCTGGACTTTAGTCCCAGCTCAGTCATTCATGAGCCGTGACCTTGGGTCAGTCACTTCACCTCATCAGGCTCAGCCTCTTTTCGCCTATACAGCTTCCAAATCTACTTCTAAAATCCCAATCCATGATCAAAGTAGTCAAGGGTAAGTTGATTACTTTACCAACAATATTAGCCCTACTTATTGACCCCATATACTGAGAGGCTGTTGTTTGAAGGATTTAGCTATTATGATGTAAGATAGAACTGACAAGTGCCTGTACAGATTTTAAGGAATGAAATATCTCAAGGCATTTTTTAAAATTTAAATTTAAGTTGTTTTTTTTTTTTTTTCTTTTTAGGGCCGCACCTGCAGCTTATGGAAGTTCCCAGGCTAGGGGTCAAATTGGAGCTGCAGGTGCTGGTCGATGCGGGATCCAAGCCTAATCTGTGACCTACACCACAGCTTGTGGCAATGCCTGGTCCTTAACCTGTTGAGTGAGGCCAGGGATCGAACCCGTTTCCTCATGGACACTATGTCGGGTTCTTAACCCACGAAGCCACAATGGGAACTCCCCAAAGCATTTTTTAATACAAGTTTCCTCATACACCCTAAGGTAAAAGTATTCTAAACTAAAGAGATGAAACAGTGTATCATGAAGTACCTTGCATAAAGTAGGTGACATCTTTTCTCAGAGCCTCTGCTTTCTAGAGGAATTCTCCAGCAGTTAGTGTAACCTTGAGTTTCAAGGTCATCCTTTCAGGTGTTGTGGTGAGAATGGAGAAGAGTGGGAGAGATGGAATTGCTTCCTTTTTTGTCTGTACATTATGGAAACATGTTCCAGCTTCCCCACACTTAATATTTCAACCTGCCGGGCCAGAGTCAGTATATATACTTGATCATTATAATGGTTATCTGCAATAAGAAAAAAAAAATGGGAAAATACCTTTCTCAGGCACTGATGTAACTGACAGCTGATGATTTCCTGTGATCCTCATTTGCTGTTTGTTTTGCTTGACACACTGAGCCTCTGGAGCCTCTCTTTTTCCATCAGCCAGATGGGAACCTTGTGCTCAGGATGATGGAAAAGACAGATGGAATGCGGGTGACTAGGAAGTTATCAAAAGGCAGACTGCAAGGATAACCCAATATACAAAAACCCAGCTCACCAAGTATAAGAGTGTGTGATTTACTTTATGGACGATATTTTGCTTTGTAAGCTCTTGTACACTGAGGAGCTGATGATGTACATTTCAGTTCTGTAAGGAGGAGCTTCTTTCCTTGTTTTCTCTCAAGCTTGGGAATGCTGGGATGGGTGGGACAGGAGTTGCAGCAGTGTGCCAAGTCTCAGACCCCAGTGATGGAAGGGCTTACTGTCCGCAGAACATTTAGAGAAGGGTTCCTGGAGGCTGTTCCCTGCTACAGGAATCTCCAGGGGCTGCCGGCAACCATAGAGCCAATCGGGAAGGCTCAGGTTGAGGTCCATAACAAATAGAACAAAGACCCTCAATAATGCGAGAAAAGGATGCTGGCCTAAACCCTGGAAAAGTAGGCGCTCCAGTCCGAGTCTGTTTCCTTGTGAAGGATAGAGAATGATGTCACTCAGGATATGCCTGGAGCATAACTTTCTTCTTTGGTGTCTATTTCTGCTATTTGTAGGGCCAGGGAGATCTGTTGAAGAATGCCAAGAATGAGGCTGTAGAAAACATGAAGCAGATCCAGCTGGCGTGCTTGTCTTGTGGACTTAGTAAAGCCCCCAGCAGCGGAGCCGAGGCCAAGAGCAAGCGCAGCCTGGAAGCCATAGAGGAGAAGGAGAGTGGCGAGGACAGTGGGAAGCTGTGACTCTGAGCAGACGCCACCACCCAGCCTTCCTGTCGAGGACTCTGGCTTTTCTTTCTGGTTTTCTTTCTTTAAGCTTTTTAGAAGTTCACAAAAAGATGCCCTCTATGGGGTATTGGACAGAAACAGATATTTTCACAGTGTCAGTATTTTAACATAGTTAACTTATCTAAGTTAAAATCTTTAGTAGCAGTGTTTTACAATTCTGAGGTGTGTGTACACACTCATGTGTGGATGTGGGTGGAAGTGTGTGTGTGTGTTTGCGTGAGAGAGAGCGAGAGACAGAAGAAGAAAGAGTGAAAGATAAAGACTGAGAGAGAGGGGGGATGGGGGAGAGAAAGAGAGAGAGATTCTCTTAAAATTTATTCCATTATTCGTTTAGTAAATTATTTATCATTTTGGGACAAATTCGTTAATCTGAAATTCTAAAGAGCACTTACTATAACTTATTGCTGTGATTAATTTTACTTCTCTTTGTCATTTAATTTAGGATCTTAACATAGCTTGTTATTGGAGGAAGCCAAATTTACCAAGGCATAGATGCTTTAATAGATTAGAGATTAGACAAATTCTTAAGAAATACAGTAGAAATAAAATTGATCAGAATTACTGGGAAGATCAGCAAATTCATTTCATGAACTCTTTAAAATATTTCTTAAAGTTAAGTTTTAGAAAGTTTTCTGTAGTTGTTAACTGAACAGATATGATTTCAGTAAAAAGCTGATCATCAGTGAATTTATACCCACCTATATAGTACTCTGAAATACAGTGAAAACTGTTGTAATTAGGATTTTTATGGGACAGTGATATTCAATTATGAAATTTCAAGGTTTGAAATTTGTAGGATGGTCTTATTCGTCCAAACTGGGAATCTAGCATTTATTTTCTATAACATACATGGGCAGCTATGAGGTTTTGGCTTTCATTGCATTTAATTGAGAATACTAAATTAAATTTAAATTTAAAGACATTGCTCAAACAATACCATATCATTATCTTGAGGTGATATAAATTATGTGGGTCAGATAACATCTTGGTGACAACTTAAGAACTGATTACAAAATTTTAAAATATAGTAGAAAAACATAGACGTAAAAGAAGCAAATGACTAAAGGCACATTTATAATTGCATCCAGATCATTTTTACCCTAATATCTTCATAAAGTACTTGAGTGTAATGTGTTTGTTACCTCCAACAGAACTAAATGTTCTATGGTTATGAAAATATATTTATTTAAAACATTGCTTTTATTTTGAAAAGCTTCTTAATTAATTTGATTAACAAATACGCTAATTTGGGGGAACCTAAAGGGAAGATCATTGTTGAAATTTTGCAAATATAAAATCATCTTCTATAGCTACTGTGTTAAGTTATTTCTGACTTCTTAACACTATTATGTTCATGTTGCACATTACTGAAAGAGTAAAGATATGAAACAACACTTACTGTTCTCTTTTATTGTGAATTAATTGAAATAGGAATGGTAATGAAAATGAGTTATTATATCAAAAATATCTTACAGGGTATGATATTACCATGGACCAGATAGGATGATATTTCTCCTTGCAATTAAAACTTGGGAAGGTACGTGAGCTTATTTTAAGGTAGGTTCCCTATGGCACTATAGTAGCCTGAAGAAAAATGTCTTTACCCTCCATTGTACTTCCATTGTAGCCTGTATGGTAGAGGAATAGTGGCATGCAGTAATCTAAATCCCTTATGATGAAAAAAGAGGTACTACAGACAGAAATGAAACCCTTCTTGCATCAGCCAATTTGTTGTTTTCACCCATGGACCTTTGCACTTCCCTGAATTCCACTTGGAGAAATCCATGCCTTTCCTGGAGAGCAGTGAGGTGGGACAAGAAGATAAAGGGTGGCAAACTTTCAAAGAATATTTGTTCATTTCTGTACTTGAGGGTCAAATCCAATCCTTGAGAGTGGTTTCTCTAATTTATTCCATTTGTCCTGGGGCTCCATGTACACTTAAGCTCTACCCAAATGTTCTTGAGAACATGATAAGATTCCACCTCATCTAGTAATACTTCTGGTGTCAGCCTCTCTTTGCTCCATTGCATCCTCTGTAGGTTGGGAGTAGGGTGTTGGGCAGGGAGGAATGCTAGATCCTGAGAGTGGAGAAGTTGCAAGGGAAGAAGTTTGCCTCTGGATGGAAAAGCACAAACAAACATACAAACTTTTAACATTATAACTTTCTACAACTGTCTGTTTTCTTTCCAAACTTGAACTGCAGTTGAAAAATCCTCCTTCCCTCCACTTAGCTTCTGGTAATGCTTGGAAAGTAGTATGGTAGATATTCATTCTGTTTTTGTTTATTAATTTTTATATTACCCAGGGAATTTGAGGCAGAGATGGTAGGTATTATCACTAACATTTTATAGGTGAGAAAGCCAAAGTCCACTAATACAGGAAGTGAAAGAATTGACTTTCAATTGCGGTCTGAGTTTATGTGCAAGAGTGTTTAGTCAGTGATTTTGATTTTTAATTTAATTTTCAAAATTTTAAACTAAACTGTTAACTCTTCTTTTACAACCATAACTGAAAAGAATTTCATCCTATTTTCCTATAATATTAATGATTAATATAACAATGCAAAAATAGAGAAATATATTTAAAAACTCACTCTATTACATTTAGATTTATACCCCCTTAGATGCTGTTTAGCATTTATATATACATATAAATATGCTTTAATTTTTAACAAAAAACAAGATAATATTACATAAGCTGTTTCATAATAGGCTTTTTACAACAATATTAACAACACATCATGGAAATCTTTCTATGTAAATAGTATATATGTATATTGGAGCTCTCAGCCTTTGAATTGAATCTAGTCCATACATGATATATTTTATTTGATCACTGATCCTTTTTCAAAAGTATTTTAAACAATGGGCAACTTTTAAACATAATCAGATTTCACATAAAAATTTTGATTTTCTACTTCTTTTAAAATATTGAGTATACCAACATCACTAGACCCTCCCCTCACTTCTTTCTTGGCATCAATTCATTGGAATTGCCCTCTTCACTCATTTATCTTGCCCTGCAGTTGTCTTAGGTGGTGATCCTTGACCCAAATTATTATTTGTAATTATGACGCAGTGTCTCCCTATGTGCATTATCATAACGTATTTAACCAATCTCCTATTGCTAGAGTTTTCTTTCCTAATTTCTTGTTATATAAACATTGCAGTGATAAAAATCCATTTTTGCAAAGTTGTTCAACTTTTTCTTTAGGATAGATTTCTGGAAGTGGAATTATTGGGCAAAGAATAGATGCATTTTTTAGGGCTTTTGTGATGCATTGCCAAATAGTCTCTGGAAAACTTGTCCAATTTAATTTCCTACCATGAGTTTATGAAAGTGCTCAAATCTTAACTAATACTAAATTTAGTTTTTCTTATTTTCATGTTTGCCAATCTACTAGGTTAAAAATCTTACTTCTCTTTATGTTTAATCTCTAGTGAGATTGAATACATATTAGTATGTTTGTTGACTATAAATAATCTCAAACAGATTATCATTGTTTTCTGATCATTTTGGGGGGGTAGTAAATTTTTATTTTTTATTATTCACTTTTGAGGCATTACTTAAGAATCTTAAACCTGTTTGGTCTTGTGTGTTGCTAATGTATTTTGATGTATAGATCCCTAATTTAATCCAAGTTGTGATTTTTTTTTTTCATTTTTGGTTAGTGTTGAGACATCTTTGCCCCTATGTTCATGAAAATATTCTCTTATATTACCTGATGGTAGCTTTCTTGATTTACTTTTCACATGTAAATTTGTAATCCCCCTATATTTGATTTTTGTGCATAGTGTGAGAAAGAGGGCCAATTTTGTTTTTTCCCAACATGTATAATCAGTTGACTCAGACCATTTAGTGTAAAGACTGTCCTTTGTCATGAGTCTGCAGTACCATCCTTGTGAAAAATGAAGTACCCATGTATGTATGTTTTTATTTCTGGAATCTCTGTTCAGTTCCATTTGTCTACATCTGTCCTGGCAATGTTACTGTACTGTCTTCATTACTATAGTTTTATAATGTTTTGACTCCATAGAGTG
Source organism: Sus scrofa (assembly GCF_054392235.1). Lineage (NCBI taxonomy): Eukaryota > Metazoa > Chordata > Mammalia > Artiodactyla > Suidae > Sus > Sus scrofa. Next base: position 116,329,855 of record NC_139397.1, read on the forward strand.
TAGGCTCCCACTTCTCTTCTTCAACATTTTTTCTTTGTTATTTTTGGCTCTTTGCTTTTCCATATAAATTGTCAATTTCTGTTAGACACCTCCTGGAATTTTGGTTGGTATTATATTGAATATATCATTTTGGGGAGTTCTAACATATTAACATTATCAAGTATCCCAATCCATTTACATCACATGGTGTATTTCTCCATTTTTAAGGTCTTATTTAATTTCTCTTAATACAGCTTTATAGGTTTCTGTGTAAAGGTTTTTCACACCTTACATTAGAGTTATTCCTAAGTATTTGATGTTTCTCATGCTGCTAGAAATAGTAACATTTTAAAATTTAAATTTCCAAATTGCCTATTTATGGTATATAGAAAATAAAATAGATTATTTTGTGATAGTCATGTATAAAGTGAACTTGCTAAACTCACTTGTTAATTTTAATTACCTCTGTATTATTTCAGATTTATGGATACAAAAGCATGTCATCTGCAAATAATGACAAGTTTGGGGGATTTTCTTGCTTCTAATCTTATATATTTTATATGTGTTTTATTTGCTTTTCTTGCTTTGTTGAACTGGCTAAAACTTTCAGTACAATGTTCGATAGAAGTGACGTTAGTGAACATCCTTTCTCATTCTCGATCTCAGGGGAACATTTCCAATATTTTGTCATTATATGTGATGCATCCTCTAGGTTTTGGTAGATTTTATTGGGGAGTTTTAAAAATTTTTAAATGTAACTTTTTGCTCTTTACATAGAGATAAAACTATAAACCCCTTAGAAAAAAATATAGAAGTAAATTTTGTTATCTTGGGTTAAGGTCATGAATTTTAGTTGTGACACCAAAAAACACAAATGACAAAACAAGAAATAAGACTAGTCCTCCCCAAAATTAAGACTTTTGTACTTAAAAAGACACCATCAATAAAGTGAAAAGACAATCCACATGATGAGTTTGCAAATTATATATCTAATAAAGTTTGGAATCAGAATATAAAAAGATCAACTACAACATAATTAAGGGATAGATCAATCTGAAAATGAACAAAGGATTTGAATAGACATTTTTTAAGGAAGATAAAGATGCTTAGCATCATTAACCATCAGGAAAATTTAAATAAAAAACCATAATGGAATACCATTTTACATTCACTAGGATGGCTGTAATAAAAAAGTAGCTAGTAACAAGTTTTAGTAAGCGTGTAGAGAAGTTAGAGCCATCATACACTGCTGGTGGGAATGTAAAATAGTGTAGTTACTTTGGGAAACAGCCTGGCATGTCATTAAAAGTTTAGACATAGTTGCTGTAGACCAGAAATTCTACTATTAGGTATATACCCAAGAGAAATAAAAACATATATTCCCCCAAAAACTTTTACACAAATGTTCATAGCAGCATTATTCATAATAGCCAAAAAGTGGAAACAATCCAAATGTCCATCAACTGATGAAAAAATAAACAAAAATAGTATATTCATACAATGGACTATTCAACAATAAAAAGAAATGAAGTATTGATAAATGCTACAACATGAATGATTCTTGAAAGCCTTATGCTAAGTAAAGGAAACCATGTATAAGGGGAACTTATTATATGATTCCATTTATATGAAATGTCCATAATAGGCAAATCCATGGAGACTAATGGTTGGCATGGGCTGGTGTGGAATGGGAATGACTGCTAATGGATATGGTTCCTTTTGCATGGTGATGAAAATGTTCTGGAATTAGATAGTGGTGATAGTTGCACAACTTTGTGAATCTACTAAAAACTATTGTGCAGTTTAGAAGGGTGAATTTTATGGTATGTAAATTACCAGTAAAAGGATTGTTTAAAAAAAGCATAAAAAAAGAATTTATGTAATGGACCAAGCACCAGTGAATAGTGGAATAACTCCAAGAAGTCTAATATATCTGGAATTGGAGAGAAGGTGGAAGGAAAAGAAAAATGTTTGAGAAAATAATGACTGAAAAAACTTTTATTTTTATTGAAGACTATAATGCCACAGATCCAAGAATCTTAAAAATGTCTTGAGGACTAAAGACAGGAGAACAACAAAGGCATATCATAATCATTAAGTTGTTCAAAAGCAGTGATAAGGAAAAAACTTTAAAAGTAGATACTGAAATAAGATGTGTGTATGTTTGTCTTCCCTTATATGAAGTCAGCTGTGGTCCCAAAATATTAAGTGGGAAATTTCAGAAATAAAAATTCATAAGTTTTAGATTTCATGCTGTCCTATTTCATCCTGCCTGGATCCCCAACTATTGACATTGTCTACTCCTGACATCTGACCATTGACATTGTATTGTCAAAAGGTCAGTAGAAGCCTGATGTCATATCATGCTTTCTACAGCATTCATCTTACTTCATCTTATTACACTGACATCCTATTACCTCACATCATCAACATAAAAAGGGTGAGTACAGTACAATGAGATATTTTGAAAGAGAGCTCATGTTCACATAATTTTTATTACAGTACATTGTTCTATTATTTTATTAGTTGTTAATCTTTTACTGTACCAAATTTATAAATTAAACTTTGTAATAGGTATGTATGTATAGGAAAAAAATAGCATATATATATATATATACACACACACACACATATATATATATATAGTTTGGTATTATCCATGATTTCAGATAACCACTGGGGATCTTAGCACAAATTCCCTGTGAATAAGGAGCAGGGGTGGGGGTGGGGGCTGAGGGAGGACTACTATACTGAGAAAATAAGGAACACAACAGATTTTTCACTATAATCCATGCAAGTGAGGTGACAGTGGGGCAACATTCTTTAAAATAATGAAAGAGAAGCAAACATTTCTAGAATTCTATAACTGGTGAAAGTTCCATTAAAAAATAAAGATGTTGTAAAGAGTTTCAAACGCTGAAAGATGTCATCACCAGCATATCTGCACCACAAGAAATGTTTAAAGGAAGTTGTGACTGTGGTAAATTATCATTTGTGAAATAGAGTCCCAGAGTGTTGAAGGTGAGCTGAGGTTCAACAAAAGACCACAAGGGAATTGAAATAGGGAAGTTTATGACTCACAGGTCCTGGAGGAGGTACACAGCACACCTTGAGGGACCAAAGCCAAGGCAGGGTGCAGGCAGAGAGAATGGTGGGACTAGGGGAACATGCCTTTATTAGAATCTGCTGGTGGAGTGCTTTGAGTTTCCCTGGCTAATGCTGGATTGGTCAGTTCAAATCAAAAAAGACCAGGGGTTTGATAAGCTTTCTGGGGTCCTTACTTAAAAGACTCAAAAGGAGAGGGCCATGGGAGGTGGGAGAGACTATCACAACAATGGTGTCATATCAGGAACTTATATTTACTTATGACTCTGCAAGCTATTATCTAGGGCGTGTGCTTGAGAGGGGGCTCATGTCAGTTCAAGACCCCTGCAGGCTACTTGGCTACACAAAGTGGATGCCAAGGCAACAGTATTATATAGCAGTTTAGATAAACCCAACAGAAATCCTCCAGGCTGAAGGAAAATGATGTCAAGTGAAAATATGGATCTACGCAAAGGAATGAAGAACAGTAGAAATACTAACCTACAGAAGTAGATATATACAAAGTGTATTACCTAAATCTCTTAAAAAGATAAATGACTGTTTATACAAAAATAACAAGGTACTGTTAAGTTTGTAACATATATAAAGGGAAATGTGTAGTAAAGACAGCACCAAATTGGTAGGAGAGGAAGGTTCCAATGTGTGAAGCAGTATATCACTAAAATGCAGATTGTGACAAATTTAAAGGTGTGCTCTAAACCTTAAATAACCACTAAAACTAGAAAAGGAAGAATAATGACTAATTAAGGCATCAAAGGAGATAAAATTGAATCAGAAAAAGGTATTCAGTTAATCCAAAAGAAGGCAGAAACAGAAAAAAAAAGGAAAAAAGAACAGATGGAAAAAATAAAAAACAAATAGCAAGATGATTGTCTTAAACACTAACCATATTGATAATCACATTAAGTGTAAACTGTATAAAATTGCAATTAAAAGATAGAAATTATCAGATTGGGTAACATAAAAACACCAAGTGCATTATGCTGGCTGTAAGAGGTACACTTCAAAGGTAAGGACTAAACAAGCTAAATATAAAAGGATGGGGAAAGAGATAGCATGCTAACACGAATCTAAAGAAAACTGGAGTGGCTATATTCATATCAGATGAAGTAACTTTCAGAGCAATGAATAATACCAGGGATAAAGGTCATTTCCTAATGATCAAGGAGTCACTTCATTAAGAAGACAATAATCCTAAGTGTTTATGCAACTAATATCAGAACTTCAAAACACGTGAAACAAAAACTGATAGAACTGCCTGAAGAAATACACAATTAAAACCCATGTTTTAATATATCTTTCTCAAAAATCTATAGAACAAATAGAAAATAATTATGGATATAAGAAATTTAAGTAATACAATCAACAACCTCAACATAATTGACACTTCTAGAAAAATCCACTCAACAACAGAACACATTTTTTTTCAAGTGTACAAGAACATTTACCAAGATAGACCATATTCTACACTATTGTATACGGAATGGATGGTCAGTGGGGACCTTCTGTACAGCACAGGGATTTCTGCCCAGTATTCTGTGATAACCTATATGGGAAAAAAATCTGAAAAAGAATGGATATGTGCATGTGTATAGCTGAATCACTTTGTTGTACAGCAGAAATGATCAGAACACTGTAAATCACTATACTTAAATAAAATATAAAAGAAAAAAAGACCATATTCTGGCTCATAAAATTAGTCTCAAATTTAATTTATACAAATAGAATTTAAATTATACAAAGTATGTTCTTTGCCCACAGAGTGTTAAATTAGAAATCAATAATAAGAGATCTTAGGAAAATCTCCCAATATTTGAAAATTAAATACTTATTAGTCAGTGAAGATATCAAAAAGGAAATTAGAAATTATTTTGAAATTAAGTGACAAAACATCAAAATTCATGGGACGACATAAAGCCAGATATAGCAGGATATTTATAGCAGTTAATACCTGTATTAAAAAAGAATATATCCTGATGGAAAATAATATTTTACAAATGTAAAAAAAAAGAAAAGAAGGAGTTCCCATTGTGGTGCAGTGGAAACAAACCTGACTATTACTCACGAGGACGTGGGTTCAAAAACTGTCCTTGCTCAGTGTTAAAGACCCAGTCTTGCCATGAGCTGTGGTGTAGGTTGCAGACTTGGCTTGGATCCCACGTTGCTGTGGCTGTGGCGTAGGCCAGCAGCTACAACTCTGATTCAACCCCTAGTCTGGGAACTTCCATATGCCTCCAGTGTGGCCCTAAAAATACAAAAAAAAAAAAATTACATTTGGATTTTCCATTGTGGCGCAGCAGAAATGAATCTGACTAGGAACAATGAGACTGAAGGTTTGATCCCTGGTCATGCTCAGTGGGTTAAAGATCCAGTGTTGCTATGAGCTGTGGGGTAGGTCTCGGACATGGCTTGGATCCTGTGTTGCTGTGGCTGTGGTGTAGGCCGGCAGCTGTAGCTCTGATTTGACCCCTCGCCTGGAAACCTCCATATGCCCTAAAAAGCAAAAAAAAAAAAAAAAAAAAAAAAAAAAAAGGAAAAGAAGAAAATTCTCAAAACAAAGATCTCAGTTTCCACCTTAAGATACAGGAAAAAGGAGAGAAAATTATATTCAAAGTAGAAAAAAAGAAAATAAAGATCAGAGCAAAAACGAATGAAATAGAAAACAGAAAAATGTTGTCAGTGAAATCAAAACTCATTCTTTGGAAAGCTCAATAAAATTCAGTATACCTCTCATCAAACAGGAAGAAAAAAGGCAAGGACACAGTTACCAATATGGGAATGAGAAAGATGACAGTAATACAGATTTTAAAAATACTGAAAGGATAATAAAAGAATATGAAAACTTCAGGCCTATAAATTCTACAGCTTTAATGAAATAGGCAAACTCTTTGAAAGACATAAACTGCCAAATCTCAGTAATGGGTAAAAGAAGTCAGACAAGAAGTGCATACCAAATATCTAATAATATGAATTTTTAGAAAGGCAAACTAAAAAATCGCCACAGCAGATCCGTGGTTGCTGGGGGACAGTGTGGAGTGGGAAGGATGAGGTACAAAGTGCCTGAGGATTGTGTTCATCGGGGTGATGGTTCCACATGTTATACATTCGTCAGAACTTAAATTGTGTACTTTTAAGTGTGTGAAGTTTATTGTATGGAATTATACCTCAGTAAAGGTCTTAAAATATACAGTAGTTTCTCTACATTAATAATAACCTTGAAGAGGCTTTATTTTTTTCTTTATAAGGAAGCTTTTCCCCTGCCTGTAAGTTTGTGTATTTTTTTTTCTTTGATGTACAAGGCATAGCTTCCATGTATTTTCAAGTAGTGCAGTTTTACTTCTATCTGGGAAATAGTGTGTTCGTAGAGTTCAGAGATTTTTTAGCTTACAAAAGCTTTCTTTTTGTATTTTCCTGTGTGCGTGTGTGTGTGTCTTTAGGGACGTGTTTGCTTTTGTTTAGCTGCTCTAGCCTCCTCAGGAATAGCTCTTGGCCATATCATCATTGTATCCTTTCCTTCATCTTCTCTGTAATCAGGTTACTTTTCTGCATTCTCCTTTGTATTCTGGGAGATCTTCTTGTGCCTTTCCTTTACAACAAAAATTCTGTTTCACACCTTGACAATTTTATTGTTTAATATTTGACCATATTTTTTATTTCAAAGTATTTCTTTTTTATCTCATCCAGCTCTTTATTCAAATTCCTGCTTGCTCCTCAAACAAATTTTTCCTTTTATGGTCTATTTTCTGATCCCATCATTAACAGATAACATTTACTGTGTCTTATATGTGTTGAATACCATGCTAAATGCTTATATGCATACTCTCACTTAGTTCTCAAAACAGTTTTAGAGACTAATAGTATTATTCCCCACTTTAGAAAGGGCAACTGAGACTTAGAGACTGATTAGCTATCTATTGCTGTAAAAAAAAAAATCACCTCAAAACCTATCGGATTAAAAAATCAAGCCCATTAATTTTGCTTATACATCTGCAGTTTAGGCAGGGTTTTAACAGGGGTACCCATCTCTGTTCCACTCAGTGTCAGTTGAGATGATTGGAAGGGTAGTTGCTGACATCATTTGAAGACTTTTTCATGCCCCTGGCTGGTTGTGAATGTTAGCTGTTGGCTGAGACTTTAACTGGATGATATATGCAAGTAGCTTCTACATGTGACTTGAGCTTCCTCACAGCACGGTCGCTTGATCTCAAGAGTAAGTGTCCCTTAAGAGAGTTGACGTAGGGAGTTCCTGCTATGGTGCAGTGGATTAAGAATCCAACTGCAGCAGCTTGGGTTGCTGTGGAGGTGTGGTTTTGATCTCTGGCCTGAAACAGTAGGTTAAAGGATCTGGTGTTGCCACAGCTGCCACAGTTGCAGCTGTGGCTCAGATTCAGTCCCTGGCCCAGGAAATTCCATATGTCATAGCTGTGGACAAAAATGAAACAAAAACAAAAAAGGTATGCTATCTCAAAACTTTATGGCTTCCATGACTCTTGTGTTACGGTTGCGTTCCTTAATGGTGTAGGTTTTTTTATTAGAGCCTTACAAAATATTTTTATAATTCATATTTATTTTATCTTGTGATTACCATTATAATAGTTTATTCCCCTTTTTTTCCTTAAGAAATGACATGAGTTTATTCTTGCTGTATGTCCTCAGTTTTAACTAGGCTGTTGTTAAAACCCTTAAAATATGAGTATAGAACTAAATCTTTGATTTTAAGCCCCAGGATCTGGTGTTACTTAAATATTTAGTGATCTAGTTTTCTTAGGGGTAAGGACTTGTGACTTAGTAAAGTCTCAAGTGTTCCAATTCCTAGTAAAAGGACAACCTTGTGATTATAAATGGGAATTATTTTACATGGTTTATTAATTTTACTCCCAAATGCTATAGTTTTGTTTTTCAACATTTTTACGTTTTATGACAGGTTTTATAATCCTTATCCATCTACTGAGGGGACCAAAGCATATTTCTCTGTCCAGGGGTCCCTAGAGGTTGTACTTACTGACTTTCAGTTTGGTAACTTTTCATTCCACAGCCATTTTTAGCAGTATCTTGTCAACAAGGTAAAGGAAACCAGAATAGTATGTCATCCAAAGTATGTTAGGTCATTTCTTTAAGCTTAAACCTCCCAAAGTTCCAAGGATACAGTGCTGGGAACTTCTTTCTTCACATGTTCTCATCATGGTGAATATGTTACTGGCATCCTGGTGGCATTAGACATAAATGGACATCTAGGCTCTAAATCCTTTATAAATTCTTTAATTTTCTCCAGGCCCTAATTGGAATATGTTGGAATGTATAGTATATGTTAGAATGTATATGAATATATTATATATTATTTTGTTTACTTGGAGATTGGTAGATTTGATGCTGCTGTACTGATTCTTGTGTCTGCATTTGTCCATTTCCAAATATGCCATATAAATATTGTCCTCTCTTCTGTACAATCTCTTTATAAAACATAGTGCATAAATGTTTAGATTTTAGGATTGCTAAAACATACAACAGCTCCTGGCACACTGCTTAGTAGTCCTTTTTATCTGTCTGTTATTTATGTAACCACAGATTTCAGCATTTCTCAACAAGGAATTCACAATTGCTTGATGGGTAAAACAAACCATTGACATAGGAAAGGATAACAATAGCTTTTATAAGACTATTTTATAGCACTTCTTATCTCTAAAGAAAGCAACGAGACACAGCTGAATGGAAAAGAATGCTATTCAAATAAAATCTCCAGGGCTTTATAACTGTTCAATGATTAAAAATTTTGCTCAGTAGCTAACATTAATGTTCTATATTCTTAAGTTTCTCTTTATCTGCTTTACTTCAAAGATGTAGCTACTGCTAGTCAGCACATATAGCAGAAGGAATTGGACCTTGCAAGGTGGAGAGTCCAGATTTTATTTTATTTTTTGGCTGTGCCACTGACATGCAGAAGTTCCTGGGCCAGAAATTGAACCCATGCCACAGCAGTGACCCAAGCCACAGCAGTGACAACACCCAGCCCTTAACCAGGGAACTCCAGGAGTCCAGATTTTAGATTTTCTGCACAGCAGACTTCATCAGTATAGCCATACCTGGGACACCATATATTCTAATTGTTTTTCATAAAGCACAATCCTGCAGAGTTCCCTGTTGGCCTAGCACTTAAGGATTCAGTGTTGTCACTGCTGTGGCTCGTGTTCAGTCCCTGGCCTGGAAACTTCTACATGTCCTGGGCACAGCCAAAAATATAAGACAGACAAACAAACAAAACCCACAGTCTGCCAGCTATGTGAGGCTGGAAGAATATGGAAGTCCTACATTTTGGTGAGAAAGCAGACATAGTGTTATACCCGCAATAGTCTAAGCTCCTTATCATCATATTAGTCCAGGTTTTGGTGCATAGGACCTAGAGAGGCCTTTATTCCTTTTGGAAAAATATTGAGGTTTATAATTATGAACTCACTTTCTGAATTTCTTCTGCCCCTTTCACGGCAGTCATCCTGCTGCTTTCCCACCACACTCTGGTTGTCTTTCTATGTTTCCATAATTTGTTCATTAATTCCTTTCTGTGCTCAAAATTTCAATTAGCTTTTAAAGCAAGAAAAATACCAAGATTTCTGGAGTTTTTTTTTTCTTTTAAATTACTCATAGGCCATCACAAAAAGGTAAATCATTGAATACTCTGAGTGTGCTTTTCCACCAAATCAAATCCACTTTTACTCTTGTACTGTCTTCATTTCCAACTGGTTAATTCTTCTATTTTCCCAGAGAAGAGGTGTTCCTGAAACTGTTCTAATGGGTCAGATGTTCCACCTTATTCCACCCTCCGACATGAAAACAAAGGGTTTTCATATTGAAACTGTTTTAGCAGTCATCAAATTAGGGGGTTTTCTTTTTCTTTTTCTCTTGTTAAGATATCACAATGGATTTCTTTACTATCAATTAATTTCTGATGCGATCAGCTCAATTTAGTTGTGAGGAGGATTCAACATGACAAAGGAATTATAATTTTGTTGTTTAAACAATCAAATTACAAGAGAACATGCTTTTAAAATTAGTTTCTGTATTTGATCATTTGTTGGTAGTGTCAGATTTCATCCCATTTTATTTTTTGTAGAGAACATTTTGGCATCTCTGTGATTTAAAATTTCTGAGTAAAAAATATTCTTCATTAATTCTTTTCTTCTTGAACAGTTTCTAAATAATCATGAAAAATATATTCCACAGATAGAATAAAGCCTTATGGATTATGAGCTCATTTTCTAGTCAGTGATGAATAGATTGTATTCTTTCCTCAGGTATGTGCAAGGACTCATAATATGGCAATGCCTCTTTGTTGTAATTTACAAAATAATGCTGTATTTCCTTTTATAGTCATAAACATGCCTGCAGTGTTCCATGCCATTATAACTACAAGAGGCTTAAAGTCAAATTATCATGTAAAAATGTCTCGATTTCTCAACTTCCTACCCTCTTACCACCTGTTCTTCCTCTAGTCTTTGTTTCTCCTACTAAATAGCATCACCATCTCCCCAAGAGCTTACGCCCAAATCTGATGATCATGTCCATTCCTCTCTTTTTCTCACACTTCTATATCCAACTTCTATTAGCATCTTACCTCAAACAGACCTGCAATCTTGCTCAATATCACTAGTCATCAGGGGAATGCAAATCAAAACCACAGTTAAATATGCAATTATAGGAGTTCTCTTATGGTACCGCAAGTTAAGGATCTGATGTTGTCACTGCAGTGACTTGAGTCACTGCTGTGGCTCGGGTTCAGTCCCTGGCTCAGGAATTTCTGCATGCTGCAAGTGTAGCCAAAAAAAAAAAAAAAAAAAAAAAAAATTATAAAGTTGAAATGTTGCAAATAGGAGATCACTCAGGAAGAATACGGAGGCTGAGAAGAATTCCAGATATGGAATCCTAGGAAACCCAATGACTAGAGACCAAGAGGTGTTTAATGATGTTCTGGGTCAGTGTCATGATGTGGGTACCTTGTGAATAAATGCTTCTGCCTTTAGTCCATCAGAGAACAATTCTGGGAGGTACTTTCTATGCTGCTCAAGAGGTTCTGAGTCAAGCCTTTGTTGTTCACAGCCGCAATACCGATAACATATATATGTTTATATTTCCCCTTTCTCACTCTTCCTGGTGATTCACTTCTCTTCCCTGGAATCAGCAACTAAATAAACCGCTATACAGGTCTTATCTCAGCTAGGATTTAGGCAGAACCCCAAATAAACTATTTGGCATCAGGAATAGCTTTTAAAAGCAGACTTTTAGGATGATATTCTGGAGCAATCACTCACTAGTCAAATAGCAACAAAGACCCATGGCTGGTAGTAAATGGATGATTCCTGATAAGCTGTATCAAAGGGAAGCCTCACACACACACAACAAATTCACCTGGGGTACGTAAGGCTAGGAGTGGTTGCTCTAGCACCTGAATGGTATGAAGATATTGGTAATTTAAAGGATTGTGGCACTGACTGTGAAAATCTCCAGGAAAGACAACAAAGGCTCAGTTCAGCCATCAGTTTCAGCTCAGAGTCAGCCATAAAACCTGACGTTCCTTCACAGCAGCTTTGAAAGAGATTCTCTTTCCCTGAGGCTACAGGGGAGACTGTCTTAAAAGTACATGCATGTGATTGGCTCAGTGGGGATGGAAGGCACAGGTGCGACAGGTTTCCTATGAAAAGGAAGACTTGGGATGGGAAACTTTGGATGGATAAAAGCTTGAATCGCTAGCGTCTTCTGGATCCTGGGTCAGCAGCAGTTGCCTCTTGCCCTTGGATGGTGGAGGAAAGCAGCCTTGTCTTCTCCGGAGCCATTCAAAGACCTGGCCTGAGGAAGACATCTTGATGTTTTCTTCTCAAGATCCACCCTCACCTTGTCTCATTCCTCCAGACCGGTAAGTAAAATAAGAGGGAAAATAAGTTCTCCAGGAGAACATAGTTTGCTCACTGAAAAAAATGGCTAACATACACTGATGAAATCAGAAGAACCCATGTGAGTTTGGATCTTTAAAGTATTGAGTCAGGGGAACAGAAGATAAGGCTTGATGGGTCGGTGTATATGCATGGGAGACTTTTTGTGTAACACTGGTTTCCGTGGAGGTGGCGTAATATGCTGCTGGATGGCTCCTTTAAGCTTACACATGTCAATGGACTATAATTTTTTACTTATTTATTGTCTTTTTGCCTTTTCTAGGGCCGCTCCTCGGCATGTGGAGGTTCCCAGGCTAGGGGTCTAATTGGAGCTGTAGCTGCCGGCGTCCACCAGAGCCACAGCAATGTGGGATCCAAGCCGCGTTTGCAACCTACACCGCAGCTCATGGCAACGCAGGATCTTTAACCCACTGAGCAAGGCCAAAGATTGAACCTGCAACCTCACTGTTCCTAGTTGGATTCATTAACCACTGAGCAATGATGGGAACTCCAGACTATAACTTTTAAAAGGTGGATGAAGTTCTCTTTTGGCGAAACAGGATCTGACATTGTCACTGCAGTGGCTCGGCTTGCTGCTGTGGCATAGATTTGCTCCCTGGCCCAGGAACTTACACATGCTGTGGGGAGGCCAAAAAAAAAAAAGAAAAGGTGGAAAAGCCTGGTGGGTCAGAAGTCTCAGGGAGTCTCCTGCTTTCTCCTAGTTCAACAAAAACAGCTCTGCTCCAACTGCTTTATCACTAGGACTTCCACAAAAAGTTTCACTTAATAAGAGCCTCATTGCTGTAAAAAAAAAAAAAAAAAAAAAAAAAAAGAAAGAAAGAAAAGAAATAAAGGAGTTCCCCTCCCGGCTCAGTAGTATCCATGAGGATGTGGATTCAATCCCAGGCCTTGCTCAGTGGGTTAAGGACCCGGCGTTGCTGTGAGCCGTCATCGTGTAGGTGGCAGACATAGCTGGGATCTCGTGTTGCTGTGTCTGTGGTGTAGGCTGGCAGCTGTAGCTCTGATTCAACCCCTAGCCTGGGAACTTCCATATGCCACAGGTGCGATCCTAAAAAGAAAAAAAAAAAAAAAGGAAAAGCACTGGATTATTTGCTCTCCAAGGCCCTCTCTAGCTCTAATGCACCGTAGGACCCTTGTGGGTTAAGCTATGGAGTCTGACTGTCCAAGATCAAATATATGTCTTACCTTTTTCTGGGCTATAAGACCTAGGGCCAGATACTTCACCTTCTTTAACCTCAAAGTGACCTGTAAAGTGGGGGTAATAATTGTATCTATGTAATAGAGTTATTATGAAATGCAAGAAAACACCCATGGGACTTAGCACAGTATTTGGGACACAGTAAGTGTTCAATACTTATTATAGAAATATAGGACATCTAAGAAACACATTCCATTAGCTAGCTTAGATACAGCAGATAGGTGATGTAGTTACATCTATACATATTTAAATACATTTTAAAACTATGCAGGATTTTTTATATTAAAATATTTAATATCTGCCTTCTAAGTATAGCTTTGTAGAATAACGATATTAGATTGACTGTAAGAATTTGCCATTTTTAGGAGTTCCAGTCGTGGTGCAGCAGAAACGAGTCCGACTGGGAAACGAGGTTGCTGGTTCGATCCCTGGCCTTGCTCAGTGGGTTAAGGATCTGGAGTTGCCATGAGCTGCAGTGTAGGTCACAGACGCTGCTCGGATCTGGCGTTGCTGTGGCTGTGGCGTAGGCTGGCGGCTACAGCTCCGATTGGACCCCTTGCCTGGGAACCTCCATAATGCCACGGGTGTAGCCCCAAAAAGACAAAAGATTAAAAAAAAAAAGAATTTGCCATTTTTATAGGTCCAAAAATGGTTGAAGAAGGGTAGTTTTTTTTTTTTTTTTTTTTTTTTTTTTTTTTTTTTTTTCTTGTTTCTACGTGATGTCTGGAAAGCAGCGATTTTTAGAAAAAAGTGAACCCCTCACAAGGTACAGGCTGGCTTGGGGGAATTGGCCAGAGATGCCCCGGTCCTATGAAGAACAAAGCTGTACCTTGATAATGATCTCTCCATCAGTGGTCATGGGCAGCTGAGCAGGCCAACTTTTATCTTGACTTCTGAATGTGGGCTCCATGATAAAGAACAGTCATAGCAAGTCAAAATGGTTTCCTCGTTCTATTTCTGTTGCAGCAGAACCAGTCAGCTAGGTCCTTGGGGGTCTTATTTGAAACCTAGATGATCACCAAAGGTGCATGAAATAGACATTTGTGTTGCTACACTTGTACCTGCATGTCCTATTATGGTGTGAACTGCAAAGCTTTGTATTACTTGTCTTGGAGTAGAGTTAGAGACATGAAAATGAGAATCTATTGTTATCCCACACATTTACTTCAGGGTTTAATAGTATTAAAATGTAGGTGATCCATTGTTTTCTCTCTCTTTCAGTTTGTGTACCTGCGAAAAATAAATTTCAGATAGCAATCTTGTAATTTCTGAGCCACATACAAAATGTTTACATATACCTTCATCTTTCCCTTCCCCAGAGTTTCTCAGGTAAACGTGTAAACATGGGGTTGGTGTCTGAGAGGCATCCTTCCCACTTAGTTCATGTGGTCCAGGAAATGTCATAGAATCTTTAGATTCATTCCCATGGCAACAGGCAACTTTATTACCAAGGACACTACTAGCTTGTCTCTATGAGGTTTGTTCTATATTTGAGATTCAAAGCTATCTTATTTATTTTTGGATGCATTGTGAGGCACCGTGCTTCAGATGTGACCTATTTGTTACATACATTTGAGATGGGAAGGTGATCAGGACCTCTTCACTAGGGAAGCAAAATATGGATTATTCTAAAGGTCTTTGCAATGCTGTGTGATTGGAAGTTTTTGTATGGCTAGGATGAGAAGAAGCAAAAGGAATGGGGATAGACAGAAAACAACAAACTAGGCACTGCTGCCTGGAGTATACACACACCTACACGCATGTGGTCACACACATCAACAACAAAATAGACACCATGGTATGAGAAACAGTTATTCTGCAAACTTAGTATGGAAAGGTTTATCTTCAGCCCTCTTGACTAGAATTTGTAATGAAGATGAAAGCCATAATCAGTGGTGATGTTATTTACCTGGGTCCTTATACTCCTTAATTAATAAAAATTGATTAGAGGCCAGAGGAGAAATTCAAGTAACTGGGACCCTTGCTGCAGCAGGAGGGAGTGAGAACAAGAAACAGGTGCCCTTACTTATTCTGGGGAGTTGGTTCCTTAAATGGGGTGAGGGTGGGGAGTGGATCGGGGTGGGGGGGTAGCCTAGGTGGTCTGCCCACCCTCTTGGCAGTTCTGTGTGCAGGGATAGCATAGAAGAGTGCTTCTTGCTCCTGGCACCGCCTCAGAAGTGGCAGTTGGTTTGTTCCGTTTTTGTAACTTCTTGTTCCTAATTGCCCTGGCTGCACATGCACCCAGTTATTTTTAATCCCTTATAGCTTCATTGTATTCTGTTGCTGAAGAAGCTGTTTGGCCAGGTGCAAGCCCTCCAGTAAAGGGTTCTGGGTCCCAAGCCCTCTCAGTGTCTTTTCCATTGAATGTCTGTATTATTAGGGATATTAGTAAGGGTCATTGTTTGGGGTCTGATGGCTTTTCTATGTCTGGAATCTCGTGATTTTATCACATTTTCTATGATATATGACACGTGAGTAAAAAATTATCAGAGACATTACCAGATAAAATCTGTTAATATTCCATTTCATGGGAGGGAGAGGGAATGGGATGGACTGGAAATCTGGGGTTAATAGATGCAAACTATCAGCTTTAGAATGGATAAGCAATGAGATCCTGCTGTATAGCACAGGGAAATATATCTAGTCACTTATGATGGAGCATGATGGAGGATAATGTGAGAAAAAGAATTGATGTATGTATGTGTGACTGAATCACTTTGCTGTACAGTAGAAAATCGACAGAACACAGTTAACCAGCTATAACGGAAAAAATAAAAATCATTTTAAAGAATAAAGTAGATCATAAAAATATATTCCCTTTCATGTTTTATGAAATGGAAACAAAAGTGAAAGACTACACAAAAGAGAGCCTTGTTTAAACAAACAAACAAAAAAAAACCAAAAAAAAAAAAAAAAAAACCCTCAAAAACCCCATGCCTCTTCCAGAGGCTAGTCTAGGGTCGGACTCAGTTCAAAAGAAAGATCTCCAGGTCATTTCAATGTGTGACCAAAACTGATTAGCTTAATCATCTTAGAAATTATTAGAATTTTTGATAAAAAAATGTTTCATTTGGCGTATCACTCTGACATATGGTCCTACCTTCCTTCCACTTTTAATCAAAACACACCAAATGTCTTTAAATATTTCAAGGTATATAAATACATAATTGCTTTAAATGTTGGAATCATCTCATTAATAGGGAAGGTGTTATTTCCCCTGGAAGGAAAATAAGGCTTCATGCAGCTAGATGACTCAAGTCGTATTTCTGACTCACAACTTGATACTAAAGCTGATGTTCTTTTATTATTTCATACCATCTTCATTAACATCAGTGAGGAAGATTATATTTTTGTCACCTGGTAGCAAAAAGTAAAGAGAGGTAGCAAAATGTGAAAGGCAGGTTTGGGTTTATTAAGATTGATATTAAGTTCCCAAGGATACTGTAAGAAAGTACCACAAGCTGGGTGGCTTAATACCATAGAAATTATTCTCTTGCAGTTATAGAGCCAGACAATTTAAGGTTAAGGCTTCTAGCAACCTCTGGCCTTCCTTGGCTTGGAGTTACATCACACCCATCTTTGCCTCTGTCTTTGCATGGCTACTTCTTTGTGCCTTTTCTGTGTCTCTATTCCAAATTTCCTTCTCATTTTTCTGATAAAGACACCAGTCATTGGATTTAGGGCCCACCATAAATTTGGGATGATTTCTTCATCCTCATTTGGGATGAGGTCCTTAACTAAGGGTAAAGACCCTACTTCCAAAAAGGTTTACATTATGAGTTCCAGGTGAATGTGAGTTGGGTGGGGGTGGGGTGGGGAATCTATTCAACCCGCTACACTCTGCCATTGACATTTGGAGACAACAGTCATTTCTCGATAAGAAAACGCGTACTCCTGTCTCTTAGAAGAAGATGTGCACAGAATGAAAGGAATAGTGCAATTGGGTAGCTAAGAGGCAGCTTTATCTGGCAGCCATGGAAGAACACAGGCTGGTCCTGAGGAAATTTTCCAGGAAAACTTTTGTATGATTCCAAGTGAGGAAACAGAAGTTGCAGAAACCTTTTCCTTTTAGGGGAATTGGCCACTTAGGTATCGTAGTATAAGAAGATTGGTCTTCTTGTTGGTGCAAATTGGTTCAATAGGAATTTACTGGCCATTTGGTTTTTGCAGGCATTAAACCAGCTTTGGTGGGGACATAAAGAAAAGTTGTGGGCCCTTATTGAAGGGGTTAACTACCTGGTGTTTGAAATAAGCCTTATTCTGCCAGAGGAGCTAAAAAGGCTTATGGGAATACCAGTTATCAGCTAGTGACAAGGGTCTTGACTAAAAAGAAAAAATATACAAGGGAAACCAGCAAAGACTCTGACCAGGTGAAGAGACCCCACCCCACCCCACCCCTGCCCACGCACACCTATTGAAGATTTGAGCTTCACAGTTGCGGGAGGTTCCTTCCACAAAGGGTGGATTTGAGCCATATAGAAAAGTGATGTCCTGTGCTCTTTGGAATGTAAGAAATATTCGCAGGTGTTGGTGGGTGGGAAGAAATATGTTACTATCCCCAGGAGGAGCTGCTCTGTACAGACAGGCGTTGGCTGGGAGGTAATGGAGGTGGAGAAAGTGGAATTGCCTTGGCTAATTAGAAACACTGCGTCTGCCACAGGACTGAAAAATCACTGAGACCTACAAACTCAACAAGGCATAATTCACCCATCGGTAACAAGGGTTAGGTAACTAACCAAACTCTCAGAGGAAGTTCTAGCAATTTATCAGTGGTCTTATAGAGCTCATATACGTACCGATTGTGTCTGGGTCCAATGATCTAAGTTTTAAGTTTATAGAAAGAAAAAATAACTTATAAAGATGCAATTTCTAAAAAGACTTGTTATTTATCTAAAAGTCGAGCAAATACAGTTTCTGTTTATATCTGGTACTCTCATCAATCTCAAGGTACTTGTTAAGAGAATACCCAATCTAGCCATGTCTAACATAGTTCCCTGGATATTTCTCTATGCCTCCCCTTACCCCCATTTCTCTCCTTGGAAGTACCCTGCACCTATTCATTTGTTCACAGATTTCATTTTCCTATAGCAACATTCTGTTTTAAAATCCCTGTTATAGGCTGAGACTAAACCAAATGCAGCAGCATTGGATAATGGTGTCAGTTCAACGTTTTTCCATTAACATGTTTAGTTACCGTATCCAAATTCAGAGTTGTCGTTAGTGATTCTGTTTTCTTCCTAATTAAAACACACTCAGAAAAAGTGACATTGAAAGGATTTGACCCAATTCACTTCGGAAGTTTTGAAGACCCTCCAAAGGTGTTCTAAGTGTTGAATATGCAAAGCGGGGGTACTTTGATGGGTATTTGTTTCTTTGCAGTCTGGTCCATTGGAATGCTTGCACTTGTCAGGGTGTTTCTCCAGGCTCTTCAGCTTGAGGGTACAATGGGGTCACATTGAACAAAATATCTTTCTGTCTTTTTCCCTCTCAGTTGATAAAGAATCTGGGTCCCATTTTGATGAAAACCTCACCAATTATTTCTGGGAGTCCTCAGGGAACTTCACACCCACTCACAAACCTCTGTCTCATACAGTCTCCCATTCTGACCCTTCTCCAAGAATTTGTTCTTTGGGAGCACAGCATGACATGGTTATTGGAATAAACAACAGCACTGTCACAATACACCCATGGTGGTATCAGTTTGGTATGAACTTCTTTCTGGAAACCAGAACTTAGTGTGAGGGATGTAGGCTATAGTATAAGTTCCTCATTCAAGAGTATTTTGGCTAATTTAAGAAATATATATGATATGTTTTAAGGCGTGTGTATGCCTTTACAGACCTCAGTGATTCTGTCAATATTTGATATTTTCCCATTTAAAATATTACTAAAACAAAAATGTATTTGACTTATTTAAATTTAAAAGAAAAAGTTCAACCATTTAGATGCTGATAGTATCTGAAGCCAGGTAGAGTTTTGTATCAGGAGGAAGCTAAAAATCACACTGTTGGTTCATGTACCTCTATCTCTCAGCTCTGCTCCTGAAGTTCAATTAGTAATGTTTTCCTTCATGCTCCTCAAGGGATTTCTAGAACTGTGTGATGTAGCTATCTCAGCTATTGTCATGAAGCATTTTATTTATATTTTATCCTTATTATGTTCCTCTGGAATAGACCCCTGGGTCTTGAAGATCCTGAGGCTCAGGATTGCACTTGGGTGTCCAAAATCATGCAGCTTGCAGGTGGCAAAGTCTAGCTTGGTAGCCAGATCTCTGGACTTCAGATCTGGCACTTTCCCTTAGGTAGCCTTTTGTGGTGTGAGAACAAGTGTTCCTTTCAGTCTGTACTCCACATCTGGGCATTCTTTCCAGGGGGAG
Organism: Sus scrofa; assembly: GCF_054392235.1. Classification (NCBI taxonomy): domain Eukaryota; kingdom Metazoa; phylum Chordata; class Mammalia; order Artiodactyla; family Suidae; genus Sus; species Sus scrofa. Next base: position 116,349,452 of record NC_139397.1, read on the forward strand.
GGTGAGATGTGGTTGCTGTCATAGACTGGCATGCAGAGGAGAGCACATTGCAGTCTTAGAGACCTGTTCTTGGCTCTCTGACTTGGAGATAAGAAAATAACCTGGGGAGCCTACTATGTGCCAAGCATCAGACTGTTCTCACAGCTGCCCCATAAAGGAGCTATTCTCACTGATTTTTTGCAGTGAATTACAGATTCAGAGAGCTTTAAGTAATCGCCAGAGGCCTCACCTGCGGAGCAGAAAAAATCAGGCCTGAGATCCAGGAATTCTTGTTCTTTCTACTGCATCATGGTTGCCTCATCTATGTGTTGAAAGGAAACTTAACAATAAAAGGAGGCAGGAAATAAGTCATGGAAAGAAAATACTGGCCTCAAGATGAGAGAAGACTGGAGGGTCTTCACGTGTATATGAACTTTAGCAAAGGTTAGACCCTGGGCTAGCCTGATTCCTAGGCAGAGAGCTCACCACCTACACAGTGTGACTTGGGAATCCCTGAGGACATTGAAACAAACTTAAAAATGTTTCCCCCACAACATGCTAAAAACTGTGTTTTGGAGTCATTTTAAAAACCTATGTGCTTATGGGAAAATGATATATATTCAGATTAATTTGTTTAATCAGATCAGTAGAGGCACTCTATGGTTGTCTGCTGTACACTCTCCATTAAGGTCCTTAAGGATAAAGAGCCCATAGCAGGTGTATCTGAAAGGGATTGGGGGTGACCAGAGCAGAGCAGATAGAGAGGGCTGCACAGCAGAAGAGGATTCATGAGCTGCCAGGGCTCCAAGGCCCTCCCTTGACTGTGGAGGAAACCAGTGGAGGAGAGAAGATACTAGAGGCCCATTCTTACCTATTCAACCACTTATTCTACTGCCAGCACTATTTACATTTGTCCTTTGATTTAATATCCCTGGAAATGGGAGAAGGTTTTCTTCATTAAAAGCGATGTGTTTTATTTTCAAAGACCATCATTTCAAACGTTCTGTGAATTCTGATTCATTATTTTTCCACACTCTGCAAATAGTATCACTCAACAGCAAAACACTATTACTTGATTAATAAAAGCTCCCTCCTGACACTTCATTTTTGAGAAATACCGACTCGCAGTCACTTGTTTCTATTTTTGATGTTGTAGCATACGAACTTTTTGTATTGGTATTTGGCAATATCTTACTACTGCAGCAACTGTTCCCTGAAGTTCTCCTGTTCTTAATCACAGAGCTGGCAGCCCACGCTCCTCCTGCTGCTTCTGCCGACACTCATTTTAAGCTCAGAGCACCATAAATAGGCTTCTCAGCTCCTGCTGGCTGCCTCATTATCTTCTTCCAGTTTTCTTACTGCATTACACCTATCTGGCTTCTTAGAATCAGTGAAGCATACTCATTATTAATGTATAGTTTCTCTTTCTGAATACGATATGCAGTTTCTTCCTGATAGAGCAGGTATGTGGTTTCACTTTTTAATTTTTAGCTAGCTCTTAAATCTGCCACCCATATCATCTCTCACGGTGTGACAAGGCTTGGAAAACTTGGGCAACACGTGAAAGGCACAAAAGATAAACTAGTGAGGTTCATTTGTTTATTATTGATTATGGGGCTAAATTCTTTTCCCATGGCTTGATTTTCCTGACTAGCAAGATAGTAGAAGAGAACAAATTTATATTTTGCACACTGATATTTTTCATAACATGTTTTTTTTTCTTTTATATTTTTTTGGCTGCCCCTGCAGCATGTGGCAGTTCCCAGGCCAGAGATCAAACCCTTGCCACAGCAGCAAGCTGAGCTGTTGCAGTGACAACACTGGATCCTTAACCTGCAGCACCGCAAGAGAATTCCCATGATAGTTTTTTTGTTTTTTTTTTTTTTGTTTTTTTTGTTTTTTTTTAGAGAAATGAGCATGTATAACTATTTTATCACCTTGACTCTACAAGGACCAGGTGGTAGACATGACAGCATCTTTGCTCCCTCAGGGGCAGCCTCAGCTGCAGAGAGGGGCTCAGTCAACATCACGCCGTTTCCTGGTCGGCCTGCATCTCATGACTGAGTGAGGCAGGGGTATAAATTCCCAACTACCTGGACCTGACTCAGGCCATCTCTGCTGTGGGTGGGAGGTACTCCAGAGCTCTCTTACAAGTTGACAAAAGCTTTGCCAGACCTCTCTGTTTGATGACCCCTCTACCCAATTCTCCTTCTTTCTTTTTGTTTTCGCAGGTATTGATCCCTAATACACTTCTTGCATTCCAACCTAGTCTTAATAACTGCTTTCAGAAAGCCTAACCTGAGACAGACACTTTCATTTGAAATAAATTGACTCTCCTCTGGCTTCTCAGAGTCTCGAAAACAGAGATGCTCAGGCTGCTTTCAGGCCATCTGAGGGGCTCCACCTGAGGTCGCTGAAGTAGTCAGAGTCAGATGGGGCAGGCTGAAGCCAGACTCGGGTGGGGGCAGCCCTGAAGGCTCATTCAGGGGAGGCTTATGACTCTGGCTCTGAGGACAGAAGAGGCAGCAGTGTCTTCCTAACCAGCTCCACCCCCAGGATTAGAGCCTTTGGGATGCAAGGACCCCAGGCTGTTAGCACAGCCTGGTGGCAGAGCTTGGGGATTTTCTGACTTCCTTTCTCTCATGAGAAGGAAGTTAGAGCATTGCTATTAAGTGTATGGGCACTGGACTCAAGCAGGTCTGGGTTTTTCATAACTTTATTGAGATATATTTACACACAATAAACTACACACTTAAAAAGTGTTGAGCTAGATAGATGCACACCCAGGAAACTACCACCACAATCAAGATAATGAACAAATCCATCATCCCTCAGATTTCTTCTTAGCCATTTGAAATTCCTACCTCCTGCCCTTCCTCGCCCTATCCGCCATCTCCAGTCAACAACTAATTTATTCTTTGTCATCTAGATTGTTTTCTAGAATTATATACAATTAGAATCATTCAGTATATTCTCTTTTTTCCCTTCTTTCACTCAGCATAACTATTTGGAGATTCATTTATGTTGTGTGTGTCAATTATTCATTTATTTGTCTTGTTGAGTAAAATCCCATTGCATGGATTTGCTAGTTTATTCATGTTGATGGACGCTTGAGTTTCCAGTTTTTTGTTTTTTGGCAAGTATAAATAAAGCTGCTATTGCTATTTGTGGGCAGATTTTTGTGGAGTATTTGCATTCATTTCTCTAGGGAGAGATCAGCAAACTTCTGTAAAAAGATGACTAAAAATAGTTTGTTTTGCTGGCCATATAGTGTCTGGTATAGCACCTTAATTCTATTACTAAAGTATGAAAAAAGCCGTGTTCATTACATTTATAAGAGTGGTTGTGTTCTAGTAAAACTATTTACAAAAATGTGGCACACCTGATCTTGGTAAATATTTAAAAGATGATGGGTCATATGGAAAGTGCATATTTACAAGAAAATGCTAAACTGTTTTCAAGAGTGGCTCTACCATTTTGCAGTCTCACTAGGAACACTGGAACATTCTAGTTGCTCCTAAGCCTTTATGACACTTCAGATCAGCACTTTTATTATGTTTTAAAAATTTTAGTCACTCTGATATATGTTCAGTGGTCTTTCATTGTATTTAATTTACATTTTCTATTAGTTAATGTTTTGTGTGCTTATTTACCATGTACGTATCTTTGGTCAAATGTTCAAAATTTTGATCAATTTTTTGAAAAATAGGCTGTTTTCTATTTGAATTTTGAGAATTCTCTATTGTGGATACAAGTCTTTTGTCAGATATGTGATTTGAAAATATGTTCTTCCACTTACTAGCTTGACTTTTAGTTTCTCACCAATTTTTTTGTAGAGCAAAAATGCTAAATTTTCATGAAGTCAAATGTATCAGTTCTTTCTATTACAGGCTGATTTGTGGTTATATTCAAGAATATTTTTTGGAGTTCCTGTTGCGGCTCAGTGGTTAATGAATCCGACTAGGAACCATGAGGTTGCGGGTTCGATCCCTGGCCTTGCTCAGTGGGTTAAGGATCCAGCATTGCTGTGAGCTGTGGTGTAGGTCACAGATGTGGCTCAGATCCTGCGTTGCTGTGGCTGTGGTGTAGGCCGGCAGCTATAGCTCTGATTAGACCCCTAGCCTGGGAACCTCCATATGCCGTGGGTGCGGCCCTAAAAGACAAGATAATAATAATAATAATAATAATAATTTTACTCAGATTTCATGAAGATTGTCTATAGTAAGTTTTTTTAAACAGATTGAGCTTTCGCACTTAGATTTATGATCAGTAGTGTTGAGTTAATTTTTGTGTAAGTTGTGAGGTATTGGCTGAGGATCTAGCACCATTTGTTAGAAAGACTACCTTTTCTTCATGGAATGACCTTTTCTTCTTTGTCTAAAATCAACTTAACCTCATTTGTGCCAGCCTATTTCTGGATTTCCTATTAAACTCCATTGATTTATGATGTTTGTTTTTTCACCCATATACTGCTGTCTTGATTATTGGAACTGTATACTAAATCTTAAAATTAGGTAGTGTGAATCCTTCAACTTTGTTCATTATCAAAATGGTTTTGGCTTTTGCTTTGCCTCTCCACATGTATATTAGAATTGGCTTGTCTGTATCTGAAAAAACTTCTGGGATTTTGACTGGAATTGTGTTAAATATGTAGATCAACTTGAGTAGAATCAATATCTTAACTATGTTGAGTTTCCCAATTCATGAAGAAGTTATATTTCATATTTATTTAGATCATGTTTGATTACTTTCATCAGCATTTCATAGTTTTGTACATACTGATAGTGCACATGATTTATTAATGTACACGTTTCATTTTTTGGAGCTAATCGAAATGACATATTTATATTTTAAATTTAATTTCCATTTGTTCATTACTAGTGTGTAGAAATATGATTGTTTTTTGTATATTGATTCTGTGATCTTGCTCTGCTTAATCCTAGAAGATTAATTGTAGATTCTTTGGGATTTTCTGCATCATAAACAATTGTCATATGCAAATAGTCTTCTTTTTCATGCCTTATCACACTGCCTGGCACTTCCTATATGATGCTGAGTAAGAGTGAGTAGCATGGACATCTTGCTTTGTTCCCAATCTTGGAGAGAAAGCACTGAGGCCTTGACCATTAAGAGTGATGTTAGCTATAGGGTGTTTGGGTTTTTTTGGTTTGTTTGTTTCTGTAGATACCACTTTTTCAGGGAAAGGTAGTTCCCTTTTATTCTAGTTTGTGAGAATTTTTGGTGTTATTTTACTTGTTTGTCTTTTTGTCTTTTCCATGCCCGCACCCATGGCATATGGAGGTTTCCAGGCTAGGGGTCTAATCGGAGCTACAGCTGCCGGCCTACACCACAGCCACAGCAACGCAGGATCTGAGCCATGTCTGCGAACTACACCACAGCTCGTGGCAATGCCAGATCCTTAAGCCACTGAGCGAGGCCAGGGATCAAACCCATAACCTCATGTGGGTTGATAGTCGGATTCGTTAACCACTGAGCCACAATGGGAATTCCCCTGTTACTGTTTTAATCATGAGTACGTGTCAAATTTTTTCAAATGCTTTTTCTAAATAAATTGATACTATCATGTGGTTTTTCTTGTTTTATTCATTGATACAGTGTTTTACTTTTCTGGTAATATTGAATCAGCCTTGAAGTTCTGAAATAAACCTCACTTAGCTGTTATATAGTTTTCTTTTTACATATTGCTGGATTTAATTTTCTTTCTTTTTTTTTTTTTTTTTTGCCTTTTTTTTGCCTTTTTTCTTGAGCCGCTCCTGCAGCATATGGAGGTTCCCAGGCTAGGGGTTGAATCTGAGCTGTAGCCGCCGGCCTATGTGCCAGGGCCACAGCAATGCCAGATCCGAGCTGCATCTGCAGCTTACACCACAGCTCACAGCAACGCTGGATCCTTAACCCACTGAGTGAGGCCAGGGATTGAATCCGCAACCTCATGGTTCCTGGTGGGATTCATTTCCACTGAGCCATGACAGGAACTCCTCACTATATATTTCTACTTTATTTTATGTTTGAAAATTTTCCCAATACAAAAGTTAAAAAACAAAAACAAACAAAAACTAGTGAACTTGAGGGACTTGAGTTAACCTGGGGAAAAATTCTGCCTAAGCAAATTTCTTTGTTTAATACTCTGTGAAAACATTGCTTTCTATTTATTGTCCCATTATGAAATCCACACACATACACACCATTGTAACCTTAAGCACTCTAAGTTTTAGGGCACAATCCCTCTTATTCTGTCTAAAACTATGTCTCAGTAGTGCAAAGTAACTTTGACAATAATAAATAACAATGGAAATTAGCATTTGTATTGGATTTTTAAAAGGGATCATGCATATTTTTCACATGTTTCTTGAGTCCCCAGGAAGTAGGCAGATTGAGTGACATTGTTCCAAAGTAGGAGTGAGGAGAGATGCTTTGGGTCAGTGATTCACCTGGTCACTCAGGATGGGGATTACATTGTAAGGTCAAGTCTGATTCCAGCCTTAGTAACTTCCCTGTGGATGTATTTCCTTTGTGATAAAACAAGGAGTTGTAGCTCCCACATTATTTTGCTCTATGTTGCAAGAAATTGTGGTTGAACAAATATACCTCTGGAAATGACCCTTTTTCAATTGCTGCCGGTTTTTCTTGAATGTTACAGCTTCAAATTGACACTTTAATCTATCAATACAAAAACCCACTTTCTTCTTTAGCTGATTGCATTTAATTTCTGAAGTGCTGAGCCTTAAGATATTGTTATCTTTTTGGAAAGATTGAATTTATGAACTGGACACTCAGGACAATTTTATGCTGTGTAGTATGTTTTGCTTTTTAATGGAATGGCCACTTTTAAATATCACCTTTATTAGGAATGCTGCTTTCTCAGGTCTATTAATTATCTTGATATGAACTGAAAGACTGTTCATTTCAAAGGAAGGCTGGGCTATAAATAAGGAAAATCTTTTTCATGAACTTTTTACCTTTAAATCTTTCCTGTGATATATCCTTTCATCTTTTTAGTTCAAGAAACGATTTTATAGGTACTGCAAGAATTTAGGATGACTTTTTTCCCCGCCCCCCACCATGGGCCAGAATACCAATTCTCCTATCTCAACCATGTGCAATAGAGTAAACTATTAGAAAAAGGAAGGTTAAAAACTATTTTTATCTTTTCTCTGGACTCACTATCTCCTTTCCCTCCCTATTCCAGGAAGGAGGTCAACCTCAGTTTCTAGAGGCTGAGCTTTGTCCCTCCCCGCTGCTCCCCATCCCTACCCCGCCCCCCTCCAGCCTGCTGGGTGGAGCAAACAGTTGAAGTGTTTCTAGATGATCAAGATGAATTGGTCTGGTTTTAGGTAGATGGATTTGTGGGCTAGATAAGGCAGAAATGGACAGACCCAAGTGTCACCTTCAGAAAATAGAGGCGGGGGGTTGATGGGTCTGGGGATTGCCTTGAATGGCACTGCTATGCCCAACTTGCCTGACAGCTGGACATGGCTGTGGGCACTGAGTGCTGACTGCTAAGATCCTGAGGGCTGCAGTGAGGGCCTCTCTGGCTTTGAGAAGTGGTGTTGACAAGTGTATTGGGGCAGCAGAGCTCGAGGGATGGACAGGACAGGCCCCATGCAGTAGGGCTGGGTAGCGGAAGGAATGACAGCAATAAGGACAACCCCCGGGGACCACCGAGACCAGTTCTCTTTATTTATTTATTTATTTGTCTTTTTGCCATTTCTTGGGCCGCTCCTGCGGGCATATGGAGGTTCCCAGGCTAGGGGTCCAATCGGAGCTGCAGCCGCCGACCTATGCCAGAGCCACAGCAATGCAGGATCCAAGCCGCGTTTGCAACCTACACCACAGCTCACAGCAATGCTGGATCCTTAACTCACTGAGCGAGGCCAGGGATTGAACCCACAACCTCATGGTTCCTAGTCGGATTCGCTAACCACTGAGCCACGACGGGAACTCCCTTCTCTTTATTTCATATTCATTTGCTCATTTATTGAATGTCTCTTTCCTCTGGTAAACTTCCCCTTACAAATTTGTTAAACGTATAAGTGATTCAGTGACTTTTTCTGGGAGCTGTTAAAGTTCCCAGGTTCTTTTGCGTTACCAGGGAGAGCTCCAAATCACGTTTAGTTCCAATTTATTGACTGGCAGGCCCTGTGCCTGCCCGCTGGTGGGTGGAGCTGGGTCTTGGGCCTCTGGTGGGCTGGGCCAAGTGTAGGGGGCTTGTCTAGAGCCTGATGGGCAGGGCTACATCTCTGCCCAGCGGGTTGTTTTGGCTGTACACCTGCCAACAAGCTGGTGGGCGGAGCCACGTCCAGGTGCTAATAAGCAAGAGGGCAGAGCCCACAAAGGTGCCTGCACGCGAAAGCTCCATGGTGTGGCTGCCTCCAGCGTCCCTGTTCTCAGGGTGATCCACCTGCTGCCCCACATCTCCAGGAGACTCTCCGTGACCTGCAGGTAGATCTGCCCCAAGCTTCTATCAAATGACTGCTTTTGTCCTGGGTCCAGGCATGCCTGAAATTTTCTGTGCACCATTAAGAGTAAAGTCTATTTCCCCCCATCCTGTGGGGCTCCCCGAATCCTGCTGGCCTCCCTGAATCCTGCTGGCCTTCAAAACCAAATGCTCTGGGGGCTCCTCTTCCCCGGCCAGGACCCCTGGGCTCGGGAGCCCGACGTGGGGCTCAGCAGTCTTGAGGGGGAAATCTCTGCACCATAATTATTCTCCAGTGTGTGGGTCGCCGACCCTGGGGTTGTGGGGTTTGATCCTATGGTGAGGCCACCCCCCCACCCCACCCCCGTCTCCTTGTGGTTCCTTCTTTGTCTTTAGTTGCAGAAGAGCTTTCCTGGTAGGCGCCAGTCTTCTTGTTCTGTGGATAGTTGTGATTTTGGTGTGCTAGTGAGAGGAGGTGAGCCCAGGGTTTTTCTGCTCCTTTATCTTGGTGGATTTGCCCTCACCACACCACCAGTCTTTGCACTGTAAGGTACATAAAAGGTACACCATAGAAAAAATACATTTGTATCACATACTAGGGGATGGAAACTTTCTGTACACGGTTGTCCATGCAGTCTTACCAGGCCCAGTCCTGTGAACTTTAGGGAAGGATAAAGAAGGACGATTCATGCCACCCTCAGCTTCCAGACGAGCATTGTCCTGAAGCCCCCTGTTGCCCATCTCTAAGATGGTCTTTGGTGTTTGTTTTCCTTGTGGGTTGTTTTCCTTTTGGTTCTTTGATTCCTCTTAAAATAGGGCCAATGAAGCTGGCTCAGACACCCACCCCTTTCTCCTGTTTGCATACCACCTTTACCTCTGTCCCCTGCCCCACTGCAGGCTGTCTACCCTTGCCTGTCTCTGCTACCTCGAAGAACCAGTGACCATCACAGGGGAGACACACACTCAGTGCTGGGGATCCAGCATGGGTGAGCTCATGTCTGTGTGAGTGGGAAGCAATTAGGAGCTGTCAGAATCTACTAGCTCCCATTTTCTTCCAAGATGATAAAGACATTGGGCAATGCCACTGTTCCAAGCCAGGACTACTACAAGGTTTTCTTCCTTATTTTTTGTTTCTTTCCTTCCTCCCTCCCTCTTTGCTTTTGATTTTTAGGGCCACAGGTGTGGCATATGGAGGTTCCCAGGCTAGGGGTCGAATCTGAGCTACAGCTGCCGGCCTACACCACAGCATGCAGGATCCAAGCCATGTCTGCAACCTATACCACAGCTCATGGCAATGCTGGATCCTTAACCCACTGAATGAAGCCAGGGATCAAACCCGAATCCTCATGGATACTAGTTGGATTCCTTTCCCCTGTGCCACAATGGGAACTCCCTCTTCCTCCTTTCTTATAGCAGTTGCTTCTGGAAGGGAGGAAATTGTTCACATTCTCTCTTCAGACCTGCATGCCCCTTTGTATTGATACTGCAGGCTGAGCCATAAATAACTCCCCACTTTCTCTTTGTCAGCTTTCCTAGTACCCAATATCCTCTGGCTTTGAGCACATCTACAAGTGCCTCTGGTCCAATGTACTAAAAAGATATTTTTTTTTCTCAATGTTCTAGGGCCTCCTCAGAGGTTATTCTTATTTTAAAATTAAATGTGCACTGCTGCTCCTGCTGTGGTTGAGTTGATCATACTTTGTCATCTGGCTTGCTGCACTTGTTCCCTAAGTGGTCCGCTACTTCTCATTGGCCTCAACTCCCTCTCCCTGCACCAAAATTAGCTTTTTGGAAAAAGAAATCTGATCAAGTCGCATCTCTGATTAAAATCTTTCATGAACTTTTCCTGCTTGTCAAATGAAATCTTCCCTCATTTGAGTTTCTGTATAAATAAATGCCTTATCAGAAAGGCCTTCCCTTATCAGCTTGTCTCAGATAGCACTCACCTGCTAACTCTGTGTCTCCTTAAATTGGTTTATTTTCCCTCTTAGCATTTATCACCACATGCTACATTATATATGTGCTTATTGCCTGTCACCCTCCACTAGGATCTAAGCCTCATAGAATTTCTGCCTCTCTTACTGCTGTGTGCGGGTATGTCCAAGGTGTTCAGTAAATAGTTGAATAAAAACCAAGTATTTTTCGGAGTTCCCGTCGTGGCGCAGTGGTTAACGAATCTGACTAGGAACCATGAGGTTGCGGGTTCGGTCCATGCCCTTGCTCAGTGGGTTAACGATCCGGCGTTGCCGTGAGCTGTGGTGTAGGTTGCAGACGCGGCTCGGATCCCGCGTTGCTGTGGCTCTGGCGTAGGCCGGTGGCTACAGCTCCAATTCAACCCCTAGCCTGGGAACCTCCATATGCCGCGGGAGCGGCCCAAGAAATAGCAACAACAACAAAGACAAAAAGACCAAAAAAAAAAAAAAAAAAAAAAACACAAAAAAACCAAGTATTTTTCCCCATGAGTTCATCATTCACATTGAGAGTCTTGCTGCACTCCCCCCACCTCCCGCCACTATATTCTGCACACACAGAATATACCACGTACTTTCAGATCTCTGTAGTTTGGGGCAAATTTTCACCTTTGCCTGGATTTGTTTTCCCTTCCTCAACATCCCCAAACCAACACTTAGGTGGAAAATCCCTTCCCAGCATCCAAGATGAAGCTGAGCATTACCTCTCCTCAGTCCCACCTCTCCTCAGTCTCCCTTTGTGGCTCAGCAGAAATGAATCTGACTAGCATCCATGAGAACGAAGGTTCAAACCCTGGCCTCACTCAGTGGGTTAAGGGTCCAGCATTCCGGTGAGCTGTGGTATAGGTTGCAGACACGGCCACCTACTCCTCAGTCCCACTCTTGCTTCTCCCACTTGGGCAGAATATCCCTTCCTTTCTGTCCCTTCGGCACTTGGAACAGAGCTTTCCTTGCTCATGGAACTGTAGTTAACTGGTTATTTGGAAGGCAGCAGAGAGTGTTGGTTATGTGTGGGATGTAGGCTTGGAGCACCAAGGTTTAGATGATGGCTTCACCGTTTATTGTGATTTTGGGTTTGTTGTGTAATCTGTTTCTCAGTGTTCTAATCTATTAAAATGTGAAAGAAAATGGTAACTATATAGGAAGTCTAACACATAGTAAGCACTCAATTAAATTATTGATTATCACTGATAATTTAATTATTAGAAGAGATGTTATTCTCCTTTATGACTAGGAGTGCCTCTTGGGCAACGATAAAAAATTATTTTCTTTCTTGATGTCTACTAAAATCTGTCCTAAAGGAAGCCAGTTAACACTCTTTCTCTTTTATTTTCTCTTTCTCCCTCTTCCTCCCTGTCTCTCTTTTCTAACACTAACTGTTATTGAGTATCTACCCTGGGCTAAGCATCAGGTTAGAGGCTATTTTGCATATTTATAAAAGTTCCATTGCAGGCAAAAGTTATGTTGCTCGAGGCAGAAACAAAGCTTGATATTTGGGAAACTGTCTTTGTGGCTGAGATACCACAGGAGCTAAGTCTTGAAGGACAACTAGAGAAGAGACTGAAGTGATTTAGAAAGTGAACTGTATTATTTTGTAATAATAGTTTAAAGGATATTTAACACAAAGGAATAAAAGTATAGACAAACAGAACTTCATTTTTAAAATCTTGGCTTGCTAAAGAAATCTCAGGTGGTTGTAATTTAAGACCTCCTGATTCTGAGTATGTGTTGGAAGGAATTCTTTTTTTTTTTTCCCTTGTCTTTTTAGGGCCACACCTGCGGCAAATGGAGGTTCCCAGACTGGGGGTCGAATTGAAACTGTAGCCGCTGGCCTACGCCACAGCCACAGCCACCCCAGATCTGAGCCGTGTCTGCAACCTATACCACAGCTCACCGGAATGCTGGACCCTTAACCCACTGAGTGAGGCCAGGGTTTGAACCTTCGTTCTCATGGATGCTAGTCAGATTCATTTCTGCTGAGCCACAAAGGGAACTCCTAGAATTCATTTTTGATTCTAGTTAAGTCTCACTGCAAACGTTTCAGCAAGCAGTGGATAAAATGGAGCTTCTGAATCTCTTTCTTCCCTTTTCTTTGTCCTTTTGCGCACTTTTACTTCCCAACATAATTTTCTACTTAATCTATCCAAGTAGTTTTACATCATTTATTTATTTATTTATTTAGTCTCTTTTGCCTTTTCCAGGGCTGCTCCTGCAGCATATGGAGGTTCCCAGGCTAGGGGTCTAATCGGAGCTGTAGCTGCCAGCCTACACCAGAGCCACAGCAACACCAGATCTGAGCCAAGTCTTCGACCTACACCACAGCTCACAGCAACGCCGGATCCTTAACCCACTTAGCGAGGCCAGGGATCGAACCTGCAACCTCATGGTTCCTAGTGGGATTCATTAACCACTGAGCCACGATGGGAACTCCCAGTTTTACATCCTTTAGAAAATGTTCTGCAGTCTTCTTTTTCATTAAAATCTTTAATGATTCAGTCTTTATTTCTCGCATCTTTAATGAGTGCGGATGATTTTTAAATCTACTGTGGACTCTTATGACTCAGTAGCTTTTGTGGGTGTGTATGTATGGTAGAAAAAGTACAGATATGGTCATGTCTCTGCTATGTATTAGTGACTTGATCATCATCCTCTCTTAACACAGATTTCCTTATTTGAAAACAGGGGCTAATCATAGTTACCTCACAGAGTTACCTTTTGGAGAAGTAAATCGACTTGTAAACACGAGGTGCTTAACACAGTTCCTGACTCGAAAAATAAGCAGTTCATGAAAGCTTGAACCCTCAGTGACTGTGGGAAACTTAATGTTACAGCTCAGAATGGTGGTATCAAGTGTTTATTCTTCCTAGAATAGATGGCTTAGTTTTATTAACTTCCTTATCTAGCCTCATTCCAACCTTCCTTCTTCCCAGCTGGCTTCAATAATATTGTCAGAAACATCTAGAGATAGATCTGAAGGGGAGGAGGAAAGAACGTTCATAAAAGCCCAAAGGTCCTTTGCCCAAAGGATGGGACCTGATTGTGTTCTGAACTCCTCTGGGGTGTCTCTGATTTTTAAATTTTTGGAGAATAGGCACCGTATTATCTTTGGATTCATCATCACCTTTACTTCATTTTTGCAGTGGGACCTACATGAGAAGAGCAACTACCGGCTGCATCTACACATATTTCAGGGGCTCTGTGGTGATGGGTGTGCACTGATAGGGTAGCTCACCAACATGGGAGGCACTTAAGCCTCTTGACTTCGGCAGCGCTGGGAATGTGGCATGTGGAGAAATTGGGACTGGAGGAGGGCACACCGATGCCATTGCAGGCTGTCTCCTGTTTCTTCCTAACTTGCTTACCAATAGACTTTAGGAAGCGTGAGGATGAGAAGGAAACCAATGGATAGGTGCCAGTGGAAACATTATTTTAGACTTTTCCATAGATTCAAAAAAAGTGAATGAGTGAAATGAAATAAAGCCACTAAGAGGGCTGAAATGTGTCTTTTTTCCTATCTCAATCCATATGTTATCTCACGCTCTTGGACCACACCAAAGGCAGGAAGCTTGTTCTTCCATGATCAAAGTCTTTGATTTATTTTCTTTCTTTCTTCTGTTCTTTCCTTCTTTTCTCTCACTCTCTTTCTTCCTTTCTCTCTTTGTTTTTCCCTATTTCTTTTTGTTTTATCATTATTATTATAGTTGATTTACAAGGTTTCACAAGTTCTATTGTACAACAGAGTGACCCAATCACACACAGTTCCCTGTGCTGTACAGTAGGCTCCCATTGCCCATCCATTCCACATATAATAGTTTGCATCTCCAAAACCCCCCCAATGCCCTTCTTTCTTTCCCTCCCTCCCTCTTCCTTCTTTCCTTACTCCCTGCCCCCCTCCTTCCCTCCCTCCCACTCTTCCTTCCTTTTTCTGGTTTTTAGAGCCACAAGTGTGGTATACAGAAATTCCCAGGCTAGGGGTTGAATCAGAGCTACAGTTGCCAGCCTACACCATAGACACAGCAATACCAGATCTAGCTGCATCTGTGACCTATACCAAAGCTGAAGGCAATGACAGATCCTTAATCCACTGATCTGAGCCAGGGATTGAACCCACATCCTCATGGATACTAGTTGCACTTGTAACCACTGAGCCACAATGGGAGCTCTCTGGTTTACTTACTTTTTTGTAGTTATTTATTTGGCTGCTCCACGGCACATGGAGTTTCTGGGCCAGGGATCAGATCTGAGCCACATTTGTGGCAACGCTGGATCCTTAACACACTGTGCTAGGCCAGGGATTGAACCTGCGTCCCAGTGCTCCAGAGACACTGCCAATCCCGTTGTGTCACAGTGGGAACTCCTATTTTTTTTTTTTTTTGTTAGTCAGTTTACAATGTGTATTAATTTATGCTGTAAAACTTTTTGGTTTAAAGGGCTGAAATGTTTTAGTGTTTTATTCCTTCTTAATTGATTGCTAGAATCAGAAGTTCTCTGGAGTTCCTACTGTGGCTCAGCAGGTTACAAACCTGACTAGTATCCGTGAGGATGTGGGTTTGATTCCTAGCCTTGCTCAGTGGGTTAAGGCTTTGCCGTGAGCTGTAGTATAGGTCTCGGCTCAGATCAGGCATTGCTGTGGCTGTGGTGTAGGCTGGCAGCTGTAGCTCTGATTCGACTGCTACCCTGGGAACTTCCTTATGCGCTGTGGATGCACCCTCAAAGAAAAAAAAAAAAGGAATGAGGTCTCAGTGGTGCACTCTAATGTAGGTGACAGAGTGGCAGTGATATTATAGACTTAGATATATTTAGCAGGGTCATAAATGATGGAAATTTGTAGAAGTAATTACCAAAATTGAATTACAGAACTCTTATCATTACTGCAAAAAAGGGCAGCTGGGCAAGCAATGCCAAGGATATACCTGTGTGATCTGTTGTTTGTGAAAATATATAAAAGCTAATCTATATCCAGCAATCCCTTCAGGTCTTTATTTGGAAGTGCACAGTTCTGTAGCACAAGGAACAAACATGGGTAGCCAAAGAACTGAGATTTACTTTTCAAACTTGATCATTGCTGATCGTTAGTGTGGCAGTTGCTAATTATCCACTAAAACTCTTTTTGCTTTTATACCAAGCTCATGACTGGACTACACTTCCCAGACTTCCTTGCAGTTAGGTGTGCTCTAAGATACCATAATGGAATGTGCATTGAAGTGAATGTGCCCCCTTCACCTGGGACTCAAGGCAGTGGGTGATGCTCCACTATGTGCTCTTCTCTGTTCCTTTGTCCTCTGTAATGGTCAGTTCTGTGTGTCAACTTGGCTAGGCTCTAGCCCCCAGTTATTCAATAGAACACTAATCTAGGGATTGCTGTAAAGGTATTTTGTAGATGTGATTAATATCTGAGTTAACTTTAAAAGAGATTATCCTCAAGATAGGACTGATCTAATCAGTTGAACAGCTTTAAGAGCAGAATTGAGATCTCCTTGAGGAAGAAGAAATTCTGCCTGGGAACTGAAGCTTCAGTTTCTGCCTGAGGATTTCCAGCCTGCCCTTTGCGAGATACTGTGCTGTGGATTTTAGACTTGCCTAGCCAGCCCCCTGTAGCCATATAAACCAATTCCTTGCAAAAAATCTCTTGATATGATAATACATATCTGTTTTTCTGGTGGAATCCTTCCTGATACACCCTGGATGTTCTTTTCTCCTCTGTGTGCCTTGTCTCCCATGTTCTCTTCTCCTTTTCCACTGGCTTAAACCCAAGGTGATCCAGGTTTGACCCTGTAGATAGTGACACTGCTCCTAAGAGGGAAGGAACATGTGAGGGGAGGGACTTGGGTCAGTGAATGTCCGTATGAAAAACTGCCCAGCCAGCCTGGACAACTACATCAGACTGTTATGTGAGTGGGGAATAAATGTTTTTGTTCTTTAAGTCATTCTCCTTATAGTCGCTTTGTTACAGCAACCTACCTTTCCCTCTAATGTGATTACTGTTTCAAAAGTACTGTTGCTTTTGGTGTTCCTATTCATGGATATTAATGTAGCTGAGAACTCTAGTATAGTTTTTTTTTTTTTTTGGCTTTTTGTTTTTTTAGGGCTGCATCCATGGCATATGGAGGTTCCCAGGCTAGGGGTTGAATTGGAGCTGTAGCCACTGGCCTATGCCACAGCCACATCAACACTGGATGCTTAACCCACTGAGCAAGGCCAGGGATTGAACCCACATCCTCACGGATATAGTCGGGTTCATTACTGCTGAGCCATGATGGGAACTCCTGGCATCAGTCTTTATATGGGGTATTTACATTGATTTTTGTCTGAGGTCAAATCAAAGTCTGTCAGACCCTCAGCAGTGCTTGAGTGCTAACTTATACCAAACAGTCTGGAAGTACTATAGCATGAAGATTAGATGACATCACAGCTATCACTAAGCTCACTAGTTAGAAGCAGTAGCAGATGGAAGCTTGAGTTCATAGACTCGAGGAGTCTAGACTTCAAGGAGCAGAGAGATACTCAACATGGTAGAGGATTGAGGATTACATGGGATGGGCCTAGATACCAAGAAACAATAAAGGGCCTTTAAAGCCATGTGAAGGTATTTGGGCTTAATCTTCAGAAAAAGGGAGGAGTATCATGAGTCTGTTTGCATTTTCCAATATCTATCTGGATGCATTGTGGAGAATGGATTGGAGAAAAGCAATAATAGAAACAGGGAAAGCAGTAAGGAGACCAGGGCAGTAATCAGCCAGGTGATGATACCGGGGATGAAAAAGGCCGAAGTGGGCCTCAGGAAAAGTGGTTTGATTCCAGAGATCACTTGATGCTTGGCCCTGCCTGATACCAGAGAGGAAGGACTCAAGATTGCCAGATTTCTCTTTGAAGTAATTAAGCCAATGAGATAATCACTAAGAGATCAGAGCTGGAGGAAGAGGTTAGGCGTGAGGGGGAGGAGAAGATGATGAGCTTGCTTTGTGTCTGGCTGAGTTTGGCAAAGCTTTGGGAGCAGTTAGGTCATGGGTCTGTATTAGTTCAGGTGAATAGTGTTAACTGCTGAAAGAGACAACCCCTTAGTACTTTAACACAAAAGTTTATTTCTAACTCAAAAGTACAGTGTGGGTTGGCGTGGTGGGATGTCATCTGTTTCAAAAAATAATTCAGACTCTTTCTATTTAGGGCTTTCTTCCAAATACCTAGCATTCTTTCATTTACCTGATAGAGTAAGTATTGCACATGGCAGGGGTTGGGGGTGTCATGGGAAAATATCACTTCCTCTCATTTCTACTGTCTAGGACCCATCACATAATCTGAGCTGCAAAAGTGGCTGAAAAATACATTCTAGCCCTGTGCACATAAAGAACAGGAGAATTCAGATATTGATGAACATCAACAATCTCTGATAAGATTTCCTTTTTTAATTTTTTAATTATAGTTGATTTACAGTGTTGTGCCAGTTTCTATTGTAAAGCCAAGTGATCCAGTCATTCTTTTCTTATATTCCATCATGGTCTATTCTAAGAGATTGAATATAGTTCCCTGGCCTATATACAGTAGGTTTGCTGAACCTGAGAAAGAATGGAGCAGAAATATACAGTTGTATTCATTTGGTTATAAATAGCATTTAAAGTAATGAATGCAGAAGAGATTGCCAGTGTAAAATATATAAGAATGGGCAGAGGGTTTAGGATAAAGATGTTGAGGAATATTATTAGCCTAAGGAATGGACAAAGAAAGAACTCACAAAACTGAAAAGCAGAGCTAAAGATGTCAGAATATAGTGTCACAGAATCTAAATGAAGAGAGTATTTCTAGAAAGAAGTGGTCATCAATGTCAAAGGATTATCTAAAGTGTAAGGTATGGGTTAGGGAGGACATTTCTGCCCTTGGCCAGGGGTCGTAGGCATGGAAACCATATTTTAGAAGGTAGCAGAACATTTGGGAGATTATAAGACAGAAGCAGTGAAGGCAGCAGATCAGTGAACTCCTTCTAAAAAATAGAAGCAGCAAACACATAGAAAATACTTTTGCGGTATTATGATCTATACTGAGAAATATTTATTTGGTCTTTGTTCCTGGCACAGAGATCCTAAAACCCTTGGCATTTCCTAAATGATAGGAACCAAACGATGTCTTTTGTAATGCTAATGAGGTGACCTTGAGGCTTCCTCATCCAAGGATGGGGCTTTTGCCAGGAGAACCAACCAGGAGATATGAAGATTAGAACCTTCAGTCAGTCCCACAGCCCCATGACCTCTGGGGAAAAGAGAGGAGCCCGAGGTCAAAACCATGCCCATGTAATGAAGCCTTCAGAAAAATCCCCAAAGGAGGGTTTTTTGAGAGCTGCTAGGTTGGAGAGCATGCGGAGATTTGGGGAGCGTGGCATGCTGGGGGTGTGGAAGCTTCCCATCCTTTCCTTACATCTTGCTCTATGCACCTCTCTGGTTTAGCTGTTCTTGAGTTTTATCCTTCTGTAGTGCGCTGGCAAGCTAGTAATTAAATGTTCTTCTAAGTTCTGTGAGCTGCTCTAGTGGATAAATTGAACTCAAGGAGGGGGTCATTGGAACCTTCCATCTCTGTGTCCTCGGTGAGAAGTGCTAGGGGCAACCTGGACTTGTGATTGGCATCTGAAGTGTTGGGGTTGGGGAGCAGTCTTGTAGGACCAAGCCCACAACCTGTGGGATCTGAGGCTATCTCCAGATAGTGTTCAGAACTGAGGTGGATTGTTGGAGAATTGCTTGGTGTAGGGAGAAATCACATGTTGTCATTGGTAATACCAATTACCATCATTGCGATACCATTTACAGTAGTGGTAACTATTTTGTAACAAACCTAATAAAGAATTTGCTCAGCCCTCTCTTTGTTTTCTCCATTTGCAGTGTCCCACATGGGTCTAGAGGGTTTTGATTTATAAATGGGCATGGAAATTAAGTTGGTTCAGTCAGAACCAATCTGGAACTTTTGTGGGGTTTTTGGAAAAGAGTGGCTCTATCTTGGGGAATAATGGACACTGTTGGATGTATGCTTGGAGCTTCATGCCATGACTGGTAGACTTGCTCTGGAATAAAGGCAATGCAGAGGAAGCCGAGAGATGGGCAGAGATTAAGACTTCTTGGCTGAGACCTGATATTTGACTTTCGGGGTCCATTCAGTTTAAAAATCTCCTCTTTGGAGTTCCTGCTGAGGTGCAGTGGAAACAAATATGACTAGTATCCATGAGGATGTGGGTTCAATACCTGGCCTTGCCCAATGGGTTGGGGATCTGGTGTTGCCGTGAGCTGTGGTGTAGGTCAGAGACGTGGCTCAGATCCTGTGTGGCTGTGGCTGTGGCTGGTGGCTCTAGCTCTGATTTGATGCCTATCCTGGCGACTTCCATATGGGGTGGGTGTGGCCCTAAAAAGCAAAAAAAAAAAAAAAAAAAAAAAAAAAAAAAACTGGAAACAAAAAACTACTTTTGAGTTGTTCACTTACACAAGTTAATATGTTCCATTTTATCTCCCCTTAATTTAAGACTTATGCTACTTGCAATAAAAAGATCTTCACCTGTATTTGCATCAATAAGATTTGGCTGATGTAAATAGAAGGCAAAGATGCAAGGGAATATTTTCCTTCCTGAAGAGAATTACAACTTAACTGTCAGATAGCTCCCTCTCTGTGTTGCCAGTGTAGGTTGATTTAAAAGAAGAACAACAAAAATTGCCCTTAATCTTTAAATTATTTTTATACTAGTTCTCTTTGAATGTATGCCATCCTGTAACTACGGATTTATTATTTTAAGATAGTCCTTTCCGAGTGTATATCATTCCTTTATTTTTTTATTTCATTTCACCATTGTACATATTTTTGTGTGCACATAAACCTTTTCATGTTTTTGGAATAAATGCACAAGAGTGCAGTTGCTGGATGCATGAATAGTTGTTGTATATATAGTTTCATAAATATTAAACTGTTTTCCATAGAGATGTGCCATTTTACTTTTCCACAAGCACTGTATGAGTGATCTAGTTTTTCTACATCTTCATCAGCATTTGATATTGTCACTATTTTTTTATTTACTACATTCTGATAGGTGTATAGTGATATCTCATTGTGGCTTTAATTTGTACTTACCTGATGTCAAATATGTTGAATATCTTCTCATGTGCTTATTTGACATCTGTATATCCTCTTTGGTGAACAGTGTGTTTATATTTTTTGCCACGCTCTAATTGAATTGTTTTCTACTGTTGAATTTTGACTAGTGTGTTTGTATTTTTTATTTTCATGTTCTCTATTTCCAAGAGATCCTTCTTAAATTCCAGTAATAAAAACGATACTGATCATTTTTTTAAAAAAAGGAATAATATGGCTTCTTTTATCTTTCTGAGAGTAGTCATCAACTAAAATTTTTAAAGAATTTTGACAGCTGCATTTTTTTGACTCATTTAAAAATTTTTATCCTTTATTTCTTTTTTTCCCATGCTTTGTACTCTTCTTCATTTCCCTGTTGAAGCTTTCCTCAAATGGTGATGTGTGATTCAGCTCTGTCTGTAATATTGTGGGGCCCAGCCCAAGACTACAAATGGAAGTCCATATAACATATATGTAAATATCTAGAAGTTATAATTCGCTAAAAAAACTGTTCAGTTTTCATACCTTTACAAGTATACTTTCAAAACAGTGACAATAGTATTTTTTAAAAAGAATGTGAAGCTGGTTTTCTTATGACTGGAAATCATTAAAACATAAAAAACAACTGAATTTGAATATGATAGCTCATGTCTGAGTCTTCTATAGATCTGTAGATGTCTGGACAAGCAATAAAATGAAGATATAATTTATGAATTATACATTCTCTAAATTGTTTTCTTGCCTTTATTTCAGCAAACATGCTAATTATGTTATAAACAAGATTTTTATATGATTTCTGTTATTGACAGTAATTTAAAGAATTAAAAATAGCCACAATTGTATTCAGAGTGTGTATAATTTGAACATATTTTCATCAAAATAATGTAAGTTAAAGCAGATGTGAACATTTTTTTCATGTATATTGTCAAAAGTTTGTTTTTATTCAGGATATTTAGAATGCATGTTTCTGCTTGTAATAATACAGTGTACTGGCTCTGTGATAAGTCTCGAGTGAGGGGTATCATGTGTTCTCTAATACATTTAGCTTTCATGCTTATGATATGTGAAGATCTTAAATGGAGAGCTGGGCAAGAGGCCAAAAAGTGGTTCTGCTTGGGTTTTCCATTCATACTCGAGCTGGGCACTAAAAAGACATTTTTCTGTGTGTGGCGGTGAGGCTTGTCAACTGTTATGTTTCTCTCTGTGATGAACAGACATAAGTCTAGCCTTTTGCTGGATTCCCAGTTGTTAGTACTTGGACATTTTCTCTCTAGGTAGGTCATTTTCTCCAGAGGAGACTTCTCCAGGCCCCTCTGGCTGCTGGGATTCTGCAAGTAGAGCAGGTTAAAGGGTGGGGTTGGGGAAGGATGGCAGTCTCCTACTTAGATGGCCACATAAGCCCCCTGAGTTCCACGCTTCACATACCCACCCATTACTATTCTGGTTACATTTCTTGGGAGTAAAATCTGAGAAGTCGGTGAGGAGACCTGGAGTTTCGATAACTTCATATACAGACTTTCAACTAGTCCTCCTGGTTAGGGCAATTCTCTACCACCATCCTTCCCTGGCACTGCTTAGTCCTTGCTTTTAGGGGTGTGGGTGGGGGGAATCAGCTCTCTGCCTCTTGCCATCCCCTCTGCTAGGCTGCTTTCCTGTGCTGTGTCATTGTTTGGTCATTATCCATCCACGTAGGATCTCCTAAATATCACCGCCATCTCTAGTTCACTGTTGCCTCTCTCTCATTTCTTGTTTGTGCATTGGTTCCTTTTGAATGTTTTTATTCAGTGGAGTTTGCGAAAGAACAGGGATAAATCTGTCATGTTTACCTGAAAGTAATATCATCTTTTCAAATTTTGACACCTGGCCAGTTTCAAGAACTTTAGAGATTCATTGAACTTTATTGTTAATATTTTGCATTTATATTATTCAGCTCCCAATAACTTAGCTTTTATATCTCATAGTTTAAATTCTTGACAAAGATTTTTACTGGCCATGAGTCAGCCAGTCTAGTCTCTTTCCCTTGTCAGAAGCAACTCATGATCCAAGCAGATGTGCCCAGTGGCTTATATCATGTAGTATGGATATGGCTGTAGTGGGTCACTCCCTTGGGTAAGAAGCCATTTTAGAGAGAGGCCCATGAGTGGGAAGGGACCCCCACAAGGTACTCAAATGTAGGAGTGGCTATCCTACATCACATGAAGTCATTAGCATATTATCAGAGCTCTGTCCTTAGTCAGAAGGTCAGGTGGCTAATTTTAGGCACTGTAACTTAGGGTCAGGAATAAAAGTACAAAATGTATGTGTGGAGGTGGTGAAAATGTCTGCTTCACAGTCAAGGTTGTCATTAAGGATAGGTAGGCTGTGCACAGTGCAGCTCCAGGCACCACCATCTGCAACCGCAAGGATGGTTGCTCCCCTACGATTTTGCAAAGTGGCAACTTTGTTTTCACCTTGGCTTATGGACTTATTCTACCATGAAATCACTTATGTGGCATTTATAAATTTTGTACCGCAAGGCTGGGGGTCCTGGAACCAGATCTTACCTCTTCTCCTGTCTACCACCGTTGGAAAGTGATAATGCCGAATAGAGCCATACATAGCTTAACAGAGGTAATGTCTATAAGAAACACCAAAGGGCAACAGAGCATAGACAAGAGGTTTCAAGACTCAGCCATTTGGGAAAAGCACAATAGTTTTATTTTATTTATTATTTATTTATAATATGCTACATTTTATTCTTTTTTTTTAAATTTCCCCAATACATTATTTTTTTTTTTCTACTCTACAGCATGGAGACCCAGTTATACCTACATGTATACATTCTTTTAAAATATCAATTGAGAGCTTTCCTATGGTACGACAAAATGCTGTTGCATTCCTATCCGTTCACTACGTACTATCTCTACGAAAGAAAGAAAATTCACATAGATTTTTCAGTGACCGATCAGTTTAATCAAATTACTTGGGAAGTTCTCTTGGAGACTGTCAAACTCTTATGGTGATAATAGGATTTTAAAAACACTGTAGAGCAGTGGTTTTTATCTTTTGGTCTCCCAACCATTAGCATCAGCATCACCTGGGCAATAAGATATGCAAATTCTCGGGCTGGCGTAAATTTGAGAACCACTGCCTCAGAATTACCCAACAGACTTGTTAAAACACAGCTTTTTCCCAGCCTCCACCCCCCACTACCTTGTCCCCAAGTTGCAGATTTAGCAAGTCTGGAGTGGGGCTTGGGAATATGCTATTATTGAAGAGAAAGTTTTCTTAAAAAATAGTTTCCACCTATTGGTAAAAGTATTAGGAAAAGTTTTTTGGGAGCAGTAAAACAGCATATGTTTCATATAATCCCTAGGAGAACACGTTCCAGACAGTTGGAGTGTCTCCATCAAAATACAAAGATTCTGAATTTGGCAAGTTTTCCTGTTTCTAATGTTATTTGCTTTGGGATTGTGAAGTCTTCAGAAATCTTTTATAAAACATTAACACAGAAATAACTTCAAGAGCTCTCAGTTTGTTTCAAATTCAGAAGACAAATAAGCTGTGTATCAGACATGTAGAGTCACTTATAATTAACTGAATTTGAAAAGTGATTTCTAATGAGTATAAAATAGGCAACCAAGTTCATATTTGTGTCGCTTGAGAATCCTCCAACAGTATCTTAGAAAAGAGGAGATAAAAGAATGGTCCATACACATCTTCTGAAATTGTTTTCCCATTCTTTAATGGCTTCGTGCTGTTCCTAGACCCAGCAATGGCTATCTGTATGCATTAGATGGCTGTGTGGTTACCACAAATGCCCCAAGCCAGGGAAATGACTTTGGAAAAACCGTCTGTTGGGACACTGGGTATCACCACAGCATCTATTACTAAACCGCTCTAATATCATAGTAGATACAAGATTTATGTTTTGAAGTCATTGAGAGCAGCCACGATAACATTTCCCTCCCTTTCATAATTTAATTACCATCACTGCACATCATTATCAGCCATTACCACAGATTCCAGAATGTGGAAAGTCTTTGGATCTGGAGACAAGGAGCCAAGTGGAACACCTGCAAGGGATTTCAAAAGTGATTACAGTTTAGTGGCTGTATTTGGAGTGAAAAATACGGATGATGTAGCAAAGAAGCATCTGTCTGCCTTTCCTCAGCTCCGTGCAATACCGTGCTGTGCATGTGCCTTGTGACTTCCACCCGCCCTGCTCCTGTGAAGCACACTGTACTCATTCAGACATATGGTCATTCAACAAATGCTTGCGCCTGATAAATATTTACTAAAGAAAGAATGATCAATGTCTGTTAGCAACAGTTCTTGGAGCAGATGCTGTTTTTGGAACTTGATAGTCATCACATAGATGACAAGAATATAATATTTCTGTGCTAACACCTGACAATTGTAAGATTTTTCTCAAGTTCTGAAGGAGATTTCATGCAGAATATTTTATGTCACCCTAACCCTAAGCCTGGGGTTAGATCGGAAAGCAATGATGCCCACAGTGAAGCAACAGAAACCTGTCCTGAATGACTTGATTGAGGTTTCAAATCTAATAAGTAGTGGGGTGACCCTCACATACATAGGTTTTTCATTTGCAAGTTCAGCAGATAACAGAAGCAATGCTGTTAGAGTTCACTTTCCCTTTCTAGAATATTACGTTTTCCACTTTTTCATTTGGCAAGTGAGAACTGATTTTTTTTTTTTTTTTTTTTAACCAATTCCTTTCCCAAGATAGAACGGGTTGCAGAACCAAGGATGGAGGTGTGACAAGCCTAACATTGGTGCCTGAAGTTCAGGTCCATTCCAGGGGCTGGAGCCACTGGTGGTAGGTGCAGTGGTTCAGGACCTGTAGCCATTCAATCAATGAAGGTTTCCTTCTGAACCTGACAGCATTAACAGCCTAAACCTAGCCAGAACACAGATTGGGACTTGAACCCAAGGTTTTAAATTAGAATCACTCACCGTGTGTCTGGACTCACTGAGGTTCAGGTTCTTCATGTCTCTGCAGAAGGAATTCAGCGAAAGACAAAGTGATAGGCAAGAAATAGATTTATTAGGATAGGATGCTTGTGAGAGATGCAAGCAGGTAGGCAGGGAAGCTCTGCCCTGAGGATGAGGATCTGGTGGGCTACAGTTATCATCCAAGGGGAGTGGGGGTTGGAAAAGCCCTCCTCTTCCTTTCTGCAAGTAGTAGCTCCTCCTTAGTATCCAGTAAGGTGTGTATTCAAATCCACAGAAGGGTGGTCCTCAAACTCCTGCCCTTGGTCTGAATATGAATGCAGGGCTCATCCCATCCCCCACTCAACAACCTGAGGCAATTCTCAAGGCTCCACTAATGAGGGAAAGCTGCCTTGTTCTGATGGCTTTTTTGAGCAATTTATTTACTTACAGTGATCTCCCAATGTCCCCTGTTTCCCTTGTTATCTGTGGTCCTTTATTGGGACTTTTAAAAATACCTGTGTCTGCTCCATCCCTATCACTTCCACTGGCCTCTAAGTCCCCTTTTCTAGTCTGAGCTGCTTGACTCTAGCCCAGGCAACCTCCCAGCAATGTGCTATTTCTATAAAACAATGTGCCCTTTTGTAAAACCAGCTTTAAATGCTTCTCCTCCTTCTGGACTTGTAAATTTCTGTTTCTAGCTGGAAAGGGACTGTATAAAATGCCTTGTAAGAATAGGGGCACCGTATATGTCCTATCCAGTGGTATAGCTGTTGCTTTTGCTGCAGGGGAATCTGAGAAGCTTCCTTAGGATTCCTCAGATTCCATAGTTAGTTTCATATAAGCTAAAGTAAAACTAGACAAACAAAGAAAGTGTATTCAATTTTAGCTCAGACTATAAAGTAAAACAAAAATACACAGAACGTGATTCAAGGTTTCCCTTGAGGTGCCTGCAAGTCTTGCACAAAGTATACTGATATAAATAAAGTCATATTTGTGCCTGGTGATGGAGCTAGGTTTTATTTCTAAACATTTTGTGTATATAGCTATTAGGAGATATTGCATGTTTCTTTTTAAGCAGCTTTATTTTTAACATCATAGTTACTGATCATGAAACATGCTAGACACTAAAGTCTTATTTTTAACAACAACAAAATCCCAAAACTGTTTACTCTGCCACCGAAGTGCAGATTACTCTTCAAGGGTCCTGATAAGCCCTGTCCAAGGCATCCTTTTCAAGATAGACACTAATGTGGTGATTTTGGTCAAAGCAGGAAGGCAGAAATTCTTCCACTTAGTTTAAGCAGAAATGGATTTGTTACAGAGCTATAAATAGTTTGCACAACTGTTAGGAAGGTTAGGAGTTCCCATGGTAGTGCAGTGGAAAAGAATCTGACTAGGAACCATGAGGTTGCTGGTTTGATCCCTGGCTTTGCTCAGTGGGTTAAGGATCTGGCGTTGCCATGAGGTGTGGTTTAGGTCGCAGATGCAGCTCGGATCCTGTGTTGCTGTGGCTGTGGTGTAGGCCATCAACTGTAACTCCGATTTGACCCCTAGCCTGGGAACCCCCCATATGCCTCAAGTATGGCCCTAAAAAGCAAAAAAACAAACAAACAAACCCCCAAAAAACTTGTTAGGAAGGTTAAAAACTGGGACTCAAAGAATTGCATTAAGAGCCCAAAGGCCAACAAGAAATAACAGAATTGAGAAGCTTCTGGTGCTCAAATCAAGTGGCCCAACCTGAAGGCCAGTGTGGTCAGGAAGCCCCAGCAGCACAAATGGGATCCTCAGCAGCTGTTTGCCAGTGGAACCAGCTGAAGCAGCAGAATGCCAGTCCCTACCTCCATGCTGCCCTCCAAATGTCGTGAGACATCTGACAAAGTAGCCTCAATCAGAGCCAGAGCCCTGGGTTCAAGGGAGTCTGGGACATGGGATTTTTATTTTTAAGCTTTCTAGCCCTGGACTCAGTACGATGCATCCATCACAGTTTACCTGCCTGCTCCTCTAGCATGAGCAGAGATTGCTTGATTTCTACAAGCACAAAAACTGTAATGAAGATTCTTCTGGACTGTGGGATATTTTCTCTGAGATACATAGTCAGGGGTAGGATAACATGGTCAAAGGGTATATGCTTTTTTTTTTTTTTTTTTTTTGCTAAGTACTATCAGACTGTCACACTCAGAATGGTTCTAACTCCCAAAGGTTTTGCATATAAATAACTTTACATTTATATATACACTGTCATCATAAGATATGAGTAATTTCTACTTTCAAGGAAGAGCCTGTTTATATTTACAAGCAGACAGCACATTTTTATGAAATATTATGTCTGAAACAATAGAAATAAAAGATAAATTGGTAGACTAACAGAATACTTTCTTGAAATTTTATTTTCTTTCATCAAAATGGGCAGTAGAGAGAGCATCACAGGTTTTTGTGTCCCATGAATCTTAGAATCTTAGATCAAATCCTTCTTATGAGATATTGGGTGAGCTCAAAACTCTCCTAGAGCCTAAATTCTTTGAATATCGGTAAAATGGTGGTAATGGTACTAAGGATATTGCTGACAAATTGGAGTTAATGGGTACAGAGCAATCAAGACAATGCCTGGCACATAGCCCTCGTGCAGGAAATGTCAGTTATTATTATTCTGATGAGCACCCAAGGGCTTGTCCCCACAACAGCTCACATACATCTCCCAGATGAATGGATTTTGTTGCAAACAGAGACCTAGATTGTTGACCCACCGACCATAGTAACTAAGTTTCCTCTGGCTGGGGGCTCCTCAGGGCTGGAAGAATTACCAGTTAAGAGAAAAGACAAAGTTGTCCTTGTTGCTCTCTTGAGGGGCTTGGAATATAAAGGAGATAAAACACCTACATCCACGTTTTGCTTTTTCACCTTCACAAGGTGACCATAGTGAAACCCACAAAGAGGAGAGCAGATGGCAGCACACGTGAGTACAGGCTTCAGCTCTGAGAGTGGTGGTTCCAGGGCTGCACTAGCGCCTGCCCTTCCCCCACACTATTTCATGCACAGCTCTGCCCAGGTAACTTCTCTCTGGGTTAGGGGCCTGCTTCTACCTCCGTAACAACTGACATTCTCTTTCCTTTGGAACATGGTCTACCGGACTGCACTATAATCTGTCTTTAGTTTATGAATGACTGAAAAGATTTATTCAGTTATTTGGGCATGCTCATGCTTGCTCTTCCTCTCTGGAAGGTTCTGAGAACTTCAGGGGATTTTTTTTTTGCCTGATTTCTGTATCATTTGAGAAACAGTCAGCAGACAGAAATCAGATCAGCAATTTGATCAGAGAATTTAATATGGAGACTCATTAACTAGGTTTAGTGTAGAGTTGTTAACTAGGTAACTGAAAAATGAGGAGAGAACATTGATGGTTATCTCAGTGGTAGCAACTGTGGGAGGCACCTCTCACCCTTAACCCAAACTGGAGGTAAAAGGCCAAGGATGAAACTACTGAAAGTCAGAAGCTCAGAGGAGGGGCCTATGGAGGTGCCACTTCCATCCTTTGAAGGGGGCTGCTGGAGTGGTGCTGGCCCTGCCGGTGGTAGAAACAGTGCAAACTGCACTGAGCTGCTGGTATAGGATTGGGAGGAGGTTCTAGGCCAGGTGAGTCATGTTGCCAGCATGACACAGGAACTGCAAATGTAGAAAAAGCAAGAAAGCAGGAGCAAGCTCTGCCTCTTCATCCAGCCTAGTACACTGCCTCTAACTCCTCTGATGGACAAAGTCTAGCCAAGTCATCAGGCAAAGCAGACACTGGATTGACAATCTCAGTCCCATTAGCCTCAAACAGAATATAAAACGCTGAGTGTGGAGGTGAGAGACAAGAGAAGAATAACTGACACATTTCTTAAAATACTTCGTTGTATTTAAAAAAATCCAGGGCTGTATCCAAAGGTCCATTCACAGATGAATGGATAAACAAAAATGTGGTATATACATTCAGTGGGACATTATTGAGCCTTTAAAAAAAAAGGAGGAGGGGAATCCTGCCATATGCTTCAACATGGATGAGGCTTGAGGACATGATGCTAAATGAACTGAGCCAACCACAAAAAACTACTGTGATTCCACTTATATGAAGTATCTAAAGTAGTCAAACACAGAAACAGAATGACTACCAGGGACTGGGGGGAGGGGGAAATTGAAGCTATTGTTTAAAGGGTACAGAGTTTCAGCTTTGCAAAGATGAAAGGTTCTGAAGATCTGTTGCCCAATAATGTGGATACACTTAACACTACTGAACTGAACTGTACACTTAAAAAATGGTTTAGGTGGTAGATTTTCTGTTCTGTTTTTTTTTTTTTTTTTTTTTTTTTTTTTAACCACAGGTAAACATTTTTAAAAGTTATAAAAACATCAGGACTCATAGTACTGGCTATTTCTAAGATGTTTTGGGTCTCTTTACTAATTTCTGAGCCTGATTTCCATAGGTTCTCCACATTGCTTCTTGGAGAATTCTTGATGCTCATCCCATATTGCTATGGGATAATCTTTGATGTCTTCTTCATTGTTACTTTAATAATATTTATGATACAATTGATAAAAGCAAGTGATAAAAGAAGCTACCTATGAAATACGATTGCAAAATAAGACATAGTCATCTTGTAAGAAGGCTCTGCTTTACAGCAGCTTTTAAGATCGTGTATCAGTAGAATGGTCCAAAGTGAAACAAATTGTTTAGGAAACCAGCAAAAACATTTTAATTAGGTTTACAGGACACAATGAAATTTCTTTGTTGAGATCGTGTGTAGTGGAGCCAGGTTTATGCTGTTCCATGGCCCATTCTCTGTTAAATTGCCTGCTGGAGCCAATCTTTGCCATGCCGCCTCATAAACTTTTACAGTAGATGTTCCATAATTGGACACTGGGGTGGAAAGTGATGGAAGGGAATGTAAATTTTAGCTTTAAATTTACTCTCGTCCAGATTTGTCTTAGACATACAGCACGAGACGAGCCTGTAAGTCAGGAAGGCGTTCACCTCTCTGGAGGCCGGATTGCATTTAAACCATTCCAAACAGATGAGGGAAGTGCCCCTTAGGAGAAGGGAGAAGTGGTCCCACAACCCCGCTTAGTAACTCATCCCTGTGTTTGACAAATCTTGCCACCGGAGTCTTTGTAGTTAGCCCATGTCTCATCTGCTGCACTTTCCTCCTCCCCCTCCCCCCTTCTGGTTACATCATTAATGGAGATTGGAACCAGCTGGCCTCCTTACAAGAGGCTTTTATAGATGTGAAAATGATTATTCAGTTTCTCGTCGACTGCTTTCTGAGTGATACTATCCTCTAACTTTGCCCCACACATTTTATTTTTCAGATCCTTCAGTGATCTTTTTGATGCTTCTCGGAATCCTTCATAATTTTCTCATACTCCTCTAAAATTGTGGGATTCCAGTTTTCATGGAACTCGATTATATTTCTAAACATTTGTTAGATTAATGGAAAGATTACTTATTCCTCTACAGTATTCATTTAAAAATAAATGTCATTATTAAATCACCTCCTAAATCTTCATGGTTTTTCTGATAACAAAGAAAAACTGTCACTTTCACCACTTTCTACAAGCCCTTGTCAACTCAGGCAGAAGATTAGTTCTCTTTGACAGATTTTTAATCTATGAAAAAAATATGAAGACAACAGAAAACATATAAATATATATTGGTGGGAATGAAGATCAGTTCAGATGAAGGTAACTTGAGAGATTTTGCCCATGTCATGAAAAGATTTTGCTATTTTTATTTTTATTTTTTTTAAATGTATGGAATTCCTGTTGTGGGCTCAGCAGAAACGAATCTGAGTAGGAACCACGAGGTTGTGGGTTTGATCCCTGGCCTCACTCAGTGGGTTAAGGATCCAGCATTGCTGGGAGCTGTGGTGTAGGTCACAGATGCAGCTTGGATAAGGCATTGCTGTCGCTCTGGCATAGGCCAGCGGCTACAGCTCTGATTGGACACCTAACCTGGGAACTTCCATATGCTGCAGGTGTGACCCTAAAAACAAGCAAGCAAACAAACAAACAAAAAATAAAAAAATGTATAAAGAAGAAAGGTAAAAACATCTAAAATCATACCATTCTGAAGTATCAGGTTTACCATTCTAGTGACCATCTTTTTGTGTTTCTCTTTGCAGTTTTTCTTCAGTGTGATCATGTTATTTTTATTGGTCATGTTTTTAAAACATTGTCTTGTGTATATTCTTCATATGGTCTTTCTCCTCCCCCAAATGTCTGATGTATATATTCTTCCATTTCTTTCCTGTGGACATGTAATCCCATTCTAGTATGTATTTAAAGGTTTGTCATTGTTTCCTTTTTATTTTTAAGGGCTGAACCTGCGGCATATGGAAGTTCCCAGGCTGGGGTCAAATTGGAGCTTCAGTGGCTGGCCTACACCACAGCCACAGCAATCTGAGCCATGGCTGCAACCTATACCATAGCTCGTGGCAATGGTGGACACTTAATCCACTGAGCAAGGTCAGGGATTGAACCCTCATCCTCATGGATACTAGTCAGGTTTGTAACCTGCTAAGCCATGAGGAGAACACCCTCATTATTTGTTTTAGAGAAAATTATATTCTTTCATATATCTTGATTTTCTTACTAAACAAATCATTATAGAAATTTCTGCCAGGCAACCTATGTACATTTAACTCCTTTATTTTCATGGCTGCATAGTGGTATGGATGTAACTCAATTAGCCAGTCTACAATATATTTGTAACATTCATAGTAGTAGGTTAGATCTTCAGAATATGGTTCCATAGCTGTTGATTTATCAGGAATACAAAAGGCATTAAATAGCTATAGCAATAAAATAAAGGCAAGTGAATTATACACCTTACAAAAATAGATTAAGAGATACAAAAGAAATTAAAAAGCAGAAGGAATGAATAAAGATAAAAATAGAAATTATGATTTAGAACACAAAATAAAACAACAAGAGAGGACTAATGAATAAGTAAAAAAGTTGCTTCTTTGGGGAAAAAAAATCAACAAAATAGAAAAACCACTGGTCAGACTAACAAAGAGAAGAGGAAATACAAAATTAGAAACCATAAGGTGGATGTTCAGAAGAGAGAAATCTTTAAAAACTCTAAAAGACTGTGTAACTTTCTGCAGATGAATTTGAAGTAAATGAATTTTTGGTGTAATGTAATTTACCAGTAGATATGGGATATATAAATAGACCAATTAACATAGAAGAAAAAGAAAAATCAAAGAGCACTCCACTCGAAAGCCAAGATGGTTTCACACAGGAATTTACTAAAACTTTAAAGATCAGTTAATCTTAATAGTATTTAAACTTCTATAAAGTAAATTGATCCCAAAATCTGACAAAATTTTGCACCAAAAAAATAAAACTTCCAGTCTTATTGTGACATCAATTAAAATATTCTAAACAAAATTTTAGGAAAAAGAATCCAATGACGCATTAGTAAAATAATACATTATGACCAAAGAAAGTTTCCTTGTTATATAAAGTCTCTATATTAGAAAATCAGCTAATGTAATCTGTCATTTTAATAGAAATAAGGATAAAAATCATGTAATCATCTCCATATATGCAGAAAAATGATTTTACAAGATTTAACACTAGTTCATTAACATGGAAAATGATGAATGCTTTCTGAACAGGATTTTACACACACACACGTATATATACCTCCACCTAAAGCCAGTTTTATTAAATGTGCAAACATTAGAGAAATTCTTGCTAAAATGACAAGGGAAATTTTTCCAAACCAAATTAGAGCCAGTAGGCAATGAATTTAGATAAGACAAAGTAATTAGAGGTATAAGAATTGAAACAAATAAGTAAAACTGTCTCCATTTGTGGACGATGTGATTATATAGCTTGATTCCCAAAAGAATAGGAACACTACTTGAAGAATTTAGTAAAGTAGTGGCAATTTATGAAATCATCATATAAAATTTAACCAAAAATCAATTCTACAGGTAAATACATATTCAATGCTCAGCAACATTCTTCTTGCCAGTGTCTCTCCAGATTCTAGCAAAACTCATTTCCTAGAGGGATTCTCAGGAAGTGCTGATGGGAACCATATTTATCCTATTCTTACATGTTCACAGCAGGTTTTTTTTTTTTTTGTGGCTTTTATATTTAAAAGTTAATTTGAATGGATGTAAAATACTTGGCTCACATTTTCTTTTCTTGAGTAACTTAGATGTATTACTCAATTTTCTCCTGGTGTAAAACCTTTGCTGTTGTAAAGAGTGATGTCAACCTGTTTCTTTCCTTATAAGTGACTTGTTCTGCCTGGAATCCTTCTCTTTTCTTTTTAAAATGCTCAGTAGTTTTACTGACAATGTTTTGACATTGACTGCCCCGTTTGATTTTTTTCCAAGTATGCAAAATGATCTTTAAATATGTAGATTCAAGGTTTCTTATATTTCAGGGAAGTTTCACTGAATTATAGATTGTTTGGTGACTCCTATTGTATGCGTGCCAAAGTTTTTTTTGCCTATCTACTATGTTTACAATTTTTTGCATTTTTTCTTTTTGTTTTAAATATGTTCTTCCTTTTAATCTCATTTATTTTATGTATTTATTTATTTATTTTTTTGCCATGGGCCTGTGGCTTGCAGAAGTTCCCAGGCCGGGGATCAAATCAGAGCCACAGCAGTGACAATGCTGAATCCTTAACCGCCAGGCCACCAGGGAACTCCTAATCTCTTATTTCTTTTATGGAATTATTATTTACTCTTGTGTTCCTTCCATTTTGTCTTATTTCCTGATATACCTTATCATGAGTTCTGACATCTCTGCTTTGTCGCCTCTCTTTTGCCCAATCATCTCATTTATGAGATTTTTTTTTTTTTTTTTTTTTTTTTTTGCCATTTCTTGGGCCGCTCCCGAGGCATATGGAAGTTCCCAGGCTAGGGGTCTAATCGGAGCTGTAGCTGCCAGCGTATGCCAGAGCCACAGCAACGCGGGATCCGAGCCGCGTCTGCAACCTACACCACAGCTCACGGCAACGCTGGATCATTAACCCACTGAGCAAGGGCAGGGACCAAACCTGTAACCTTATGGTTCCTAGTCAGATTCGTTAACCACTGCGCCACGACAGGAACTCCTCATTTATGAGATTTTTAAAAATTTTGACTTATACTATTCTTTTATTGCTTCTATGATTTTCTTAAATATTTTTAGCTTGCTTTACAATGTTATAAATATATTTGTATCTATCCATGAATTTCCAAATGCCTTTATTATTTGCAGCAATGTATTGTTCTGCTTTTTATTCACTTTCTGCTTATCATAACTTTTTAGGAAATGCACTTGCAATCATCTTTTGTTACTGTTGCTTGAGTGGGGATGTGGTTTCCTCGATTTCTCAGAGAGGAGGCCAAGGAGTGAGTATAGTTTGCCTACTTTGTCCTTCCAGGAATCTTTGGTTCTTATCATGAAGTGTTTGAAATATGATAACCTTGTTCTTTCGGAGATCTGTCTTCTCTACTGCCTCCTTTCTTCCCTCTCACCACTCTTCCCTTGCTGCATCCACTGCTGGAACATCTGTTGATGCTGTAAATCACTCATTCTTTTAGTGTGGTCCATGGAGGAGGTCTCATCCTGCTGACTCAGACAAGCCAGCCTCCTGGTGAAACTGCAGCTTCCTCCAAGACAGCTGTGGCTCTCATTTAAACCTGACTTTGGGTGGTCCGTTCTCTAGCTTTCTGCTGGAAGGTCACTTTGTCCACGTTCAGTGACAACTTCCTCCTCCACAAGTTGGCCACTGGCATTCAGCTCTTTCAGTGACTGCCTGCCCCATGCTGTGGGGTATTTGGGGAGCCAGGTTGGGGTGGGAATGGTGTGGGCAACTTTCTTGGTCCCTCTTTCTGTTTCTTCTTGCCCTCATTGCTCATGGCATCTAAGTGCTTCTCTCGAGGAACCACCCCTTTAGTACATGCATCTTCATTTTAATGGGGATCAGGAATAGAGTCCTTTAGATAACTCCCTGTGCCTTCCATCTCTGTATTGGCCCTTTTTTTCTCTGCGTGTGACTACTGTGTGTTGCATTTTTTTTCTGTTGCGAATGCTCCAGATTCTCAAACCTTGAGCTTAATACACGTTTGGTCTTTCAAAAGGCCTTGTTCTTGCGATAGAAAGTCTGGCTTTTGTTCTTTAAATTTGCTGTGATTGCTTCTGCTAGGCCTTTAATGATAGTATTTAGAAATGTGTCTACCTGATTTTTTTCCTTGCTGTATTTCACTTCCCTCCAGAGGCGCATATGAAAATCTGTCGTTGTTATTGCCTAAATGCTTGAGGAGAAGGTAATGAATATAAATGTGTCCTAGAGGTTGTAAAAGAAAATTGTCCACAGTCAGATCTGATCTGGGACAGAATTTTGGTGTGATGTAATCCACAATCCCCTTCCAGGTGGAAAAATAGCATTTCTGATAAAATATTTAAGCTGTTTCCTGAGAATTTTAATGGGATGAAAAATCTGGATCTCTAGTCATCTATGTACCCAGCTGATATCTGTCAGAATTTGGTAACCTTTAGCCAACCACTCTTTTTTCTTTTCGATTTGAGTCTAACCAATAGTAATCTCACCCCATGCATCTCTCCTGGAGGTAGTTTTCCCTAGGGAACATTTAGCAACGTCTGGGGATGTTTTTGGCTTTCACAATGTGGTGGGGAGAGTGTGGTTCTCTACTAGAATCTAGTATGTAGAGGCCAGAAACGCTGCTCAACATCCTATAATGCACAGGACAGCCCCCACTCCCCAAATAAAAACTTATCGGGCCCCAAATGTCCATAGTACTGAGCACGAGAAACACTGATCTAGCTGTTCTCTTTTCCTAACAATTCTCTATTGAATCTTTCAATCGGTCTGCTATAGACGATTTCCCTTGGAGCAACATTTAGTAAAATTTTTATGTATTCTCATCACTAATGTGTTCACCAATTTTTTTTTAAATGAGGGATAAACTTCAGTTAGTTCCTAAAAATACGATCCCACTACGCTGGATATCAGGCAGCTAAGCATTGATCTGAAGCTTAGGAGAGCATCATTCCCAGGCCAGGCAGGATATCTCTATCTTTTGCTTTAAGCAAGGACTTCTCATGTCAAGACTGATGGTAAACTGGTACTGTCTGGACTCACCACGCTGCTGTTGACTGTTGAGACTAAGCCCAACAGCATGATATTCCCTACTATCTCCTAATTCTTTAGTTCCTAATTCAGCTTGACCACAACCCATCAGCTTGTCTCCTGGTGGCCCGAGTGTTCAAATTTATTTTTTGTTCCACCACAGCTCTCCCCAACAGCATCTCTTTGTTGCCTGCCTTTCCTAGCACCAAGGGGAGGCTGCTCTGCTTTCCTCTCTGACCACATGTTGTCCTGGTAGAAACCAGTTTTCTTTCCCTCTCTCACCACCAGGAAAGCCAATTAGGAAGATCAGCAGGGAGATGGGGAGCAGGGGAGTGGAAAATACAGACTGCACTTCCTGTCTGCCTGTGGGAGAATGCAGAGGGCATGCAGGATGGAGCATAAAACAGGCAGTCACAGCCTCCTCTCTGAGTTTGGCCAAATACCTCAGAGAGGAGTGACCGGGCAACATCCTCATTTTTGTGAGGTGGAGGGAGGTATTGGTAGTCACGTGCGTTCACAAGATGAGAAAGGCCAAGAAGAAAAGAAAAATTCTCCAGAATTCTTTGAAAAGGGACTTAGTAGGGTCTTTATCTTCTATATTTTTAAACGAAAGAAACATTTTTTAAAGACACAGAGACCCTGAGTCTAAAGCAAATCAATGTAATTGTCTTTCTAAAAAAAAAAAAAAAAAAAAAAAGGTGAGAAAACAAAAGCCAAATATTCAGGCATTTATTCAAAGGTGAAGAAAGTTGATGTGGAAGCTGGGAAAGAACATATTATTTTAACAAGGAAATGCTTTCCTTCAAAATGAAAAGTGAGAGCATTTGAAAAATATGAGATTCTGAAAATATACATCTTATTAAACATCTTTGTCTACAATATTCTCTCTCTCTCTCTTTTGGCTGCATGCATGGCATGCAGAAGTTCCCAGGCCAGGGATTGAACCTTCTCCACAGAGGTAACCTGGAGCCGCTGAGGCGACAACACAGGTCCTTAACCTACTGCACCACAGGGAACTCCGCAATATTCTCAATTGAAAACTCAGGCAGATTTTTAGGTAGTCAAGATTAGTACCTTGTGCTGTTGGCTCACTTCTTATAGCTTTATTTTTATTTTTTTAGTAATAACAGGCTGCTGAGTTTCTTCCAAGCCCTCTCAAACCAGTAAGTGTGTAAATCTCAGCCAAAACTGCATGTAATCATCTAAAAATTCTCCTGTGTCCCAGCCAGCAGGCGCCTCTTCAATTTGCCTCTGATGCCTGTGCTCACTTTTCAACTCACTTCCCCACACATCATATTTTTTTTTCTAGAAATAAAAACCTTGGTAATTCCTTCTGGCACAATCTAAGCTACATTCTTAAATCTTACTCAGTTATCTGTCAGGATGTTTTTTGGTTTTTGTTTGTTTCTTTTTTAAATTATAAGACCTGGCCCCAACTTCCAAGTCAATTCCAAAGGTGTTGTCATGTGTGATGACAGTGACCTGGCTTTGAAGGAATGCGTGTTCCTATCATGTTCCTTAAGGTGGAATGTGTTTTTGTAAAAGAGACATTAGAGTATTTGACACTACGCCTACCAAAAATGGCAGTCACTTGATGAAAATGGAAGAAGAGCTATTATTGCCCCTAAAATGTGATATAGGACCTGGCACTGGGGATACACAGATGAACAAGAGAGCACAGTCTCCATTCTCAGGGATTTGAGTCTGATGGGGGCCCCAGGGTATTGTGAGGCGTGCGGAATGGGGTCCTATAGGGGAAGTAGAGGGGGTGACGGAACTTAAAACAAGGGCTTTGATGTAACTTATGGGGGGACTAGGACTTTTCCTTGGGAGAAGAGACATTTAAATTGAAAACCAAAGTGACCCCCTTCTCAGTTTCTCCATTAGTAAAATGAGGGAAGTGATGTAGTTACAGGCCCATCATTCTAAGCAGGACTTGACTAAGCCCAGAAGACTTATCTGTTGGGTGTGTATGTGTGTGTGTGTGTGCATATGCATGCATGTAAGTTTTAATGTGGAGATGTCTTATCTGAGAACTAAAAATTAATACAGCTACAATACATGAGAACACCTGTGGAGAAGTAGGGCACTGGTTCACCCTTCTTGAACCCTACACTCTGCTCTGGAATCTTTGGCCCCAGCAACAGGCTAAATAGACCCAGGATCCTTCAGAGCTCCATTTGAGTGGGGGTGATAGCGAGGAAAGTGACTTTGTAAACGTGTCTAAAGTGGACAACTGGAATATTCCATTTAGTTTTCTTCTTGGGGAGGGGAGGCAGAGAACCTGTAATGTCGTTCCCAGTGGGCAATTTGTGTATGCCTGTTAAGCATTTCTGAAATAACTCTTGGTAGGACTGTGCCGGGTTCTGAGCTGTGATCCTCAACCCTGGCTGTACCTGATGAATATTTAGAACTGTGGATGCCCCAGGTCCACACAAGACTCATCCACTCACAATTTCTAGGCACAGAGCCCTGGTACTGGCATTTTCAAATGTTCCCCTGGTGATTTTAATGGGCAGCCAGTATCGAAGTGCATTATACCAGGGGTGGTATGCCAGGCAAATTGACTAGGTGCACTCAGTCTCTCAACCTATCTAGAGGCATTTGGGAATGTATAAGGATTGTTAGTAGTTACTTATGTCTACTGGACAGGCAAGCAAGTGCCCAGCATCTGCAGACAGTAGGCAGGGCCACATGATTATAAAAATTCTGTGCAAATGGTGAAGGAGGACACACTGGATTCTACTCCATCTCCCCTCATGCTCTCAGTATCTTGGGGGGGGGGTTCCTGGGGTTTGAAGTGTGGACATGCTGCTGGCTAACTCCCTAGCTATGTCTTCCTGTGTACTGAGATGTCACCTTTAAGCACATTAAACTTAAGACTTCAGGAGTTCCCGTCGTGGCACAGTGGTTAACGAATCCGACTAGAAACCATGAGGTTGCGGGTTCGGTCCCTGCCTTTGCTCAGTGGGTTAACGATCCGGCGTTGCCGTGAGCTGTGGTGTAGGTTGCAGACGTGGCTCGGATCCCGAGTTGCTGTGGCTCTGGCGTAGGCCGGTGGCTACAGCTCCAATTCAACCCCTAGCCTGGGAACCTCCATATGCCGCGGGAGCGGCCCAAGAAATAGCAACAACAAAAGACAAAAAAAAAAAAAAAAAAAAAAGGACTTCATCTATCAGCATCTTACTTTGCTTATTGCCAGCCTTGTGAGAATCCTGCAATTAATACTTTGCTCTTACAGAGAAAGATAATATTTGTATCATTAAAATCATTACAGAGTGAGCACATCTTCCATTTAAGGAAATGACTTCCACTCCTCACACCCGGGAGATGGGAGCTTTGCTAAGAGTAAGGAGTGTGTCTGTTAAGGGAATAATGTATTTAGGTTTTTAGGACAATAATGTATTCATGTTTTATTATGAGAGGCAGTAAATGGTAGCAAAAACCCTTGTTTGTTTTTGTAAATATTCCATGCTGAGAATGTGACTTCCTCATGGTGGATTATATACCTACATGCCCTCCAGACAATGTGGGCATGAATAATGATACAGACTTTTTTTTAAAGCAGCAGTGATTTGTTGACTAAATGTTTATAATAATAGCTTCCTTTTTAATATCTAATTCTTGAAATAACTTGTAATCTTAAAAAATTGCTTTTGTAATATGCAGCCATTGATGAAAAATCAGAAAGTATCAACAATTAAATAGAAAAAACACACCATAACCTAGAAAACACTAACTTTCTTCCACGTAGATGGACTTTTAGAAGCGTCCCTGTAACTGTACATTTATATACCTTCACATATTCATTGATAGTTCTCAGTACCAGGCTTAGAACTGTTGGCAATCAGATACATTCCTTCCTCTGCTCTCTCTATAAAGGATGGGGTGACTATGGCAGACAGCACTTCCTGTTTTCCCCCATTACCTCATCATCTGGGTTTCCTTGAGGTTTGGCTAGTGAGAGGCCTTGGTAAGAGATTGGAGAACAGGAAGGGAGAAGCCAAGGTATTTCTAGTTCCCTCTCTCTGCCTTGGGGAACATCGCCTCCAGCTTCTGTGAGATAGGGTCATCCTGGTCCTATTTTCCATTAGTCAACCTCAGCTTTTGGCTCTACTGATACCACTGTTCCCTTTGTCCCACCAGCCTAGGATCTGGGTAGTGGCTTCCTACTCTTGCTAATCTGTCATCTCATCTTCCTTTTATTTTTCTTTTTGTTAGGGCTGTACCTGTGGCACATGGAAGTTCCCAGGCTAAGAGTTGAATCGGAGCTACAGCTGCCGGCCTCACCACAGCCACAGAAATGCCAGATCCAAGTGACATCTGTGACCTACACCACAGCTCATGGCAATGCTGGATTCTTAGCCCACTGATTGAGGCCAGGGATTGAACCTGCCTCCTCATGGTTCCTAGTCAGGTTTGTTAACCGCTGTCATGAAGGGAACTCCTGTCATCTCATCTTCTGATTTCTCAATTATTTCAACTCCTGTTGATTTAATTTCCCTCTGTTCTAAGCATTAGTGTGGTTCTTGTGTACTGAGCTGGATGCTGATTGATGCAGGTTGATAGTGTTATAAAAATAATTTTACACTTGTCGAGGAGTTACCAAAATTAAATGTAGCATTTCATCACAACTGGTTCTAGGTAATTCAGCCGATTAAAGACTATGAACTTTGACCCTTAATGGAACTAATTGAAGATGCTTATCAGTAAGCTGTGGGGCTCATTGGTACCAACTGTTTACAGACTGATGGAATTGTTCCACCATTTCCAAGAGGCTAACTTTCAGTGCTTAATTAGTATAAGTGCCACTAATATTAACTTTCCCTTCTGAGCAAACTATTCAATGATTTCTTCACTGGCTT
This sequence comes from Sus scrofa, assembly GCF_054392235.1. NCBI lineage: Eukaryota > Metazoa > Chordata > Mammalia > Artiodactyla > Suidae > Sus > Sus scrofa. Next base: position 116,390,870 of record NC_139397.1, read on the forward strand.
GGGTTCCCCTACCTGCCAAGATGATGGACACAACTTGGCTGTTTGTTTGTTTGTTTGTTTTTTAAAGCTCTGGTGATCTTTGTTTTATTGTTCAACTCTACTCTTTTACAACATGCTTTTCCCTCTATACACTCTTTCATGAAAAACTTACCATGTCAAATGTACTTATGACAATTCAATGACGTAAATGATATAATTTCCTCATTTAGTTTCCAAGTTGTTTTTGGTTGATATGATTAACACTCTAGTAGTTAATTAAATATTTGAAACTATTTTCAGTTATTTTCTTCAAGTTGTAAACTTTTTGAGCAACTCTTTACCAAAGGTTTCCAGTGATGTCTCAATTGAGATGCAAGCTGCAGAGAAAGAGCTGACAGAAAAACTAAATAAAAAATAAATGACAGGGGAGTTCCCATTGTGGCTCAGTGGGTTATGAATCTGACTATTATCCATGAGGATACAGGTTCGATCCCTGGCCTCACTCAGTGGGTTAAGGATCTGGTGTTGTGGGCTGCAATGTAGGTCACAGATGCATCTTCGATCTGGTACTGCTGTGGCTGTGGTGTAGGCCAGCAGCTGCAGCTCACATTGGACCCCTAGCCTGGGAACTTCCATATGCCACAAGTTCACACACACACACAAATACTGATTTAAGAAAATAAAAGATAGTGGGATATCTTCAATGACCTTTTCATTATTCTTTTTACCCCTCCTCCTTTTTGTTCAGTTGTCGCACCCTGCCAGTCAGTCCACATGTCTCAGAGGAAGCTGATCTGCTCAAACTGCAGGGTGCTCATGTGGTTGAGTGTCTGCCTTGCCTGGGATTGGGTCAGAAATTTTCATATGACCCAATGTGTACCAATAAGCGTGAAGGAGGCTTGATATGGATTCTGGGGAAAGTGTATCCTCCCTCTTTGGGAGTTATCTCATCTTCCTCTGTATGATGTTATATGGCCCAGAAGTGCTGCAGTTATTTCATATTCAGCCTAAGGAGAAAGGCACACATACCAAAGGGCAAAATAGCACAGAGCCATAAATCACGTCAATTCTGAAATCTGCACAGTTTTCTAGACTTATGTTTTATGTAAGCCAAGAAACATTCTTGTACTTGAAGACAGATTGAATTCAGTTTTCTATTCCCTCTAGCTCAAAGCATACTAGTTTGTACAGCAAACTAATAAAATAAGTAATAGAGGTAAGTGTTCTAAGTCCTAATGTTTCAAAGGAAGAAGGGAAGCAAAGAAAGAGAAAAAAATCTAAGTGATTATTTGCCAGTCAATTTAAAAACATTTTTATGTCTGACCAAAAAACTGGGACACCCTTAGTATTTCAGAATAAATACATGTATTTTTAAAGATGTGATTACAACATAAATGTTTGTTGGTATTTTTATTTATGTTGACAAGCAAGATAAAGTGAAATAGCTGTGGTGTATGTTAGAATTTCATTGGCTCATCAGAGAGATGAGAAAGACTTCTTGCTGAATTGGGTGATAGTTTTAGATTACTGGAATTTTTCCTTTTTTGTGCTCCATACAATGTAATGACTATATTGTATTAAGACATGCTTTTAAATTTGATGCTCATTAACATTTTATCTATTACTAAGTCTAGACCATGGGTTGACAAACTACAGCCTGTGGGTCAAGTTTGGCTGCCCTTGTTTTTGTAAAGAGTTGTATCGAAACATAGCTGTGTTACTCACTTACATTTTGTCTCTGGCTGCTTGCTCACCACCACAGTAGCACTGAGTAGCTGTGACAGAGACTGTATGGCCTGTAAGCCTAAAATACTTACTATCTGACCTTTTATAGATAGTGCTGAATCCCAGTCTGGGTGATCAACAGAACAGTAAATCAAGCCCTAATTTGTAGCGTTTGCTAGTTTCTGTGGTGTAAATACTACTGTCATGGCTGATTTCAAGCTGCCAATGTAATGTTAGTGAATGAGAAGCTGGAAAGAGATGCACACTGTTTCATATTACTTTCATTATGCATATGCTCTAGACATAACCTCAAGAATATAGGCAATAGTAAAATGTAGTAGAATCATTAGGGAGTGATGAATTTTTAATCTAGATACCCATTATTTGTAATATAATTTATTTACTTGTAATTTTATTTAATTTTAATTATGGTTATGCTTAACACCCAAAATTTCTGAAAATTTAGTTATAGGATCTCGCAAGCCAGTATGAGCCAGCTCTATCATTCTACTCTTTAAGCTCTATTTATAGTATTAATTGGTCCTCAAGTGTTGACAGCAACTTGGTGAATGAATTGTACACTAGTGGTTGCCTCTTTGCAATCATTCCTCCCCAGTAAGAGATCTTGAAGATTGTCGGAGATTGACTCTTTTATAGCATCTCTGGCACAGACACTTGCAGATAGAACTTGCTCAGTGAATGTTTAAAAACCAGCTCTAATAATTCTGATACTTAGAATACTTGTCTGTATGTCTCAGTGATTCCATATGCTGACCCCTGTCTTCTAGTTTGTGATGTGCGTTACTTTGGCTGCTATCATTTTATGTAAGCATTGGATATTTTCTAATGAATGGGAATTGTAGTAATTGCATTTACTTTTCTTCCAAAAAGTGAGGGAAAATGACTGAATTCATTTGAAAGCCATTCATGATTAGAAACAAGTGAATTTGGAAGGGAATTGAGGTCTGAATAACCCAACACTCAGATTTTTCACATCTTGAACTGCGTTCAAAAGAACTTCTACTGGGATGATGCTTTAAGAATCAACATATTGAAGGAGTAACACAACAACATGGTCTAATAAGGCATCCTTCATTTGAATCACTCATCAACAGCAACAATTTGGCATCCATCCAGGGACAAAAATGCCTTATGGGAATTGTAGGATCCAGCACCATTTCTGAAGGAGCATGGGAAAAGACTTGCCTAGGCATTGGACAGTATGCATACAGACCTCGGTTCTAGCTGTAGACCCTGCAATAGTCCAAGAACCAGGTCCAACTCCTCTTGGTTGCAGTCCAGGAGTGCCTATAGAAGACTTTTTTAGACAACCACTCATGGTCAAGAGTGAATGTCCAGCATAAACATTCATTTGTAGGTTTCCAGCATAAAAATTCCAGCATACTGGAGTTCCCATCATGGAATGGTGGAAATAAATCCAACTAGGAAACATGAGGTTGTGGTTTCGATCCATGGACTCTCAGTGGGTTAAGGATCCAGTGTTGCCATGAGCTGTGGTGTAGGTTGGATCTGGCATTGCTGTGGCTGTGGCATAGGCTGGCAGCTGTAGCTCTGGATTGGACCCCTAGCCTGGGAACCTCCATATGCCACAGCTGTGGCCCTAAAAAAGCAAAAAAAAAAAAAAAAAAAAAAAAAAAAATCCAGCATACCATTGGAGAAAAAAGAAAAAAAGAGTTTGGACACATTGAACATAAGAACAGTTTGACTTTACCTAAATCATGTTCTCCCCACGGTGGCACAGTTCAGTGCTAAGAGATATCTTCTTAATGTGTGGTTTCTCCTGCAGGGGAAAGTGAGAGCATGTAAGTGGATGCCTGGCTTCCTTAGTTTGCAGGATGCTGCCAAAGAAGCCCACTTCTCTCTTACCCTATCTAGAGTACTGAGATGAGAGGTGCATGACTTGGACAGGGATGGGAAGGAGCTGAGAGAGTGGCAGAGAGGACTCTCAGAAGGCACTTAAAGGATGTGAATACTGCTAACTGCAGTATGGACTCCATCAAAAGGCACACCCACTAGCTGCTAGGTATGCCTAATTTGGAGATCTCCCCAACTACCCTCAGCATTCTGCATGGGTTTATCCACATAGCCCTTGAACTTGGGCTGGCTCTTTATGGTAGTGAATATGAGCACTGGCAGATGGCCAGTGAGCAAACATAGAAAGCCAGCCTCAATCTGTGTGCCAGGGAGGGATCATGAACATGAGCTTTAATTCCACCCTTGAGAAAGCAAAAGGAGAATGTCAGTACCTGGCTTGGGGCAGTGCAGGGTCAAATGAAGGCACACAAGCTTACAACTGTATCACAAGAGGGAGCAAGAAGTGTGGAGCAGGAGAGCCTCAGAATCCCTAGCAGAACTTGATGGTAGGTATTTCTCTTCTGAAAACAGCTAGTAAAAACTAGAGAAGGTGACATCTACTTCAAATGTGAAAACAACAAGACAAGACTTCAAGAACCATAAAAAATCAACAACACAAGACACCACCAAAGAATCACAATAATCTTCCAGTAATTGGTTCTATAGACATGGAGATCTGTGATTTACCTGATAAAGAATTCAAAATATCTGTTTTAAGGAAACTCAGTAAGCTCTAAGAAAACATAGAAATATAGTTTAACAAAATCAGAAAAACGATACATGAACAAAATTAGAAACGAAATTTTCTCTTAACAAAGAGAAAATCATAAAAAGGAAACCAGAATTCTGGAGCTGAAGTATAGTACGAAGAAAATGAAAAATATTGTAGAGGGCATCTATAACTGATCAGGTTAGGTAGTATGGCCATTTTCACAATATTGATTTTTCCAATCCAGGAACATGGAATATCTTTCCATTTCTTTACATCTTCTTTGATTTCTTTGATTAAAGTTTTATAGTTCTCAGCATATAGGTCCTTTACCTCCTTGGTCAGGTGTATTCCGAGGTATTTGATTTTGTGAGGTACAATTTTAAAAGGTATCGTATTTTTGTATTCCTTTTCTAATGTTTCATTGCTGGTATACAGAAATGCAACTGACTTCTGAATGTTAATCTTATATCCTGCTACTTTGCTGAATTTATTAATCAGTTCAAGGAGTTTTGGGGTGGAGTCCTTAGGGTTTTCTAGGTATAGTATCATGTCACCTGCATACAGTGACAGTTTGATCCCTTCTCTTCCTATATGGATGCCTTTTATTTCTGTTGTTTGTCTAATTGCTGTGGCTAAGACTTCCAAAACGATGTTGAAGAGCAGTGGTGAGAGTGGGCATCCCTGTCTTGTTCCAGATTTGAGTGAGAAGGCTTTCAGTTTTTCCCCATTGAGGATTATATTTGCTGTGGGTTTATCATAAATGGCTTTGATTATATTCAGAAATGTTCCCTCTATACCCACGTTGGCGAGGGTCTTGATCATGAATGGATGTTGGACTTTGTCAAATGCTTTTTCTGCGTCTATTGAGATGATCATATGATTTTTGACTTTTTTTTTGTTAATGTGGTGTGTGATGCTGATTGATTTGCGTATGTTGAACCATCCTTGTGAACCTGGGATGAACCCAACCTGGTCATGGTGTATAATTTTTTTGGTATGTTGTTGGATTCGGTTGGCTAAGATTTTGTTGATAATTTTTGCATCTATATTCATCAATGATATTGGCCGATAGTTTTCTTTTTTGGTGGTATCTCTGTCTGGTTTTGGAATGAGGGTGATGGTGGCCTCATAGAATGTTTTTGGGAGTATTCCTTCTTCTTCAACCTTTTGAAAGAGTTTAAGGAGGATGGGCACCAATTCCTCTTTATATGTTTGATAGAATTCACCTGTGAAGCCATCTGGTCCTGGACTTTTTATTTGTAGGGAGTGATTTTATGACCTCTTCAATTTCATTTCTAGTGATCGGTCTGTTCAGTTGGTCTGTTTCTGCTTGATTCAGTTTTGGCAGGCTGTAAGATTCTAGAAAATTGTCCATTTCTTCCAGATTGTCAAACTTGTTGCCGTATAGTTGTACTGATCAGGTTAGAAAGAATAAAGAATCTATAAATTAGAAGATAGGACCTTTGAAATTATACAGTCAGGAGAGAACAAAGGCAGGAGAAGGAAACAGTGTGAAGAAAGAGGCTTATGGTCTATGAGATATCATCAAAAGGAACAGTCTGAATTTAAATCTGTGAATCAAAAGAAATAATCCAGAGTTCCATGAGGAGAAGAGAGGGTAGATTGGACAGAAAACTTATTTAAAGAAATAATGACTGAGAACTTCCTAAATCTGGGGAGAGATTTGGATATCCACGTTTATGAAGCTCATAGGTCCCCCACAAAATTCAAAGAGATCTTCCCCAGGACACATTATAATAAAACTATCAAAAATAAAAGACAAAGAGAGAATCTTAAAATCAACTAGAAAAAAGCAGGTTATAACTTAAAAGGGAACCCCCATAAGGGTATTAGTGGATTTCTCATTAGAAAATTTATAAGTGATGAAAGGAAAAAAAAAGCAAAAAAACAAAACTGCCAACCAAAAAGTCTCTATCTGGCAAATTTTGTCATTCAGAAATGAAGGTGAGTGAAAGACTTTTAAAACAAAAGCTAAGGGAGTTCATTACCACTTGACCTGCCATACAAAAAATGCCAAAAAGGAGTCCTTTAAGATGAAATGAAAGGATGCTTGAGACTTGCCCTTAGGTATCACAGTATATCTTTCCCACATGTAGTTACCAGGGGTGTTTTTAAAAATGCATATTCCTGGGCCTGAGTCATGTTCACTGAATCAGAACTTATGGGACATAGTTGTCTGTGAACTTTTAGCAAGTATGTTTGATCAAATATTAAGAAATCAGTATGACCTTGCATATGACATTGAACGAAGTCTTAGGGTCTCATTTATGAAATGAGAGGCTTGAGGTGTATGATTTTATGTAACACATTAAGATTGGTCACCTTCTCACAGTACAGAAGACTCCAATGTGAAAGAGGCAAGAGCAATAATTATGCTCTTAATTATGGTCTGTTTAAAAATACAAGCATGCACCCCTTTGTGCTATAAGCATTCTAAGATATGCTCCTCTCTTGACATGTGTTTTTGGCAATGACAGGCATTCATGGCAAGACTACTGTTTATATATTGCCTCTTTAGCTCAAATGGAGCATCATTAAATCCAGACATATTCTGAAGGAGAACATCTGCATTGCACCTGCTGTATTAGCTAATGGAATAGTGAGGAGGCCTCACTGGGCAAGTTCAAGATGGAGGGAACTACTTGGTGGGTGCTACAGGGTTTTCTCAAGGTAGTCACAGTGGACCAGGCAGGTGGCCTGATTCAACTGAGAACAAGCAGGTGTAGATTCTTGCCACAAGCTTCTGTTGCCAGTGGTGAGTCCGATTAGTGACATGGAACAAAAACAGCACCATGACTCTCACCCAGCTTGTGTTTACAACCCATTTTCATTTTATTTTATTTTTTTTCCTACAGGAACTCCACGAATTGCTGGGTAACAAAAAGTTTGGTAGTTCATATAAACACTTCAAGATCACAAAGAGTAGAAAGGTACCCACAAATTAATGTGGTAGCTCAGAAGCAAGAATGGGACTACACAAGGACACAACATTTTGTTCTTCTTGTAATATTTCCAAATAGATAAAATTGCTTATTTAATGTCTTTTGTAATAGAATGTGGGTCCCCTCGCCAAGCCATCTTTGCTGAGGTACTTAATTTTCATGTTTCAATTCTTACTTGCATAGGACTGTACAGACTCTCCTTCTACTTCTGTTGGTTTCCTGGGTGTTTTAGCATAAACACCTTAATTTAAAAATGACAAAACTTCTTTGCCTGCGTGCCAGTGGAAAATCAGTTGCCACAGGGAGGACATGGGGTAGAGGCCAGCAGGAAAGGACTTGGACTCCTAGGATGCTCTTAAATTACTGCCAGCTTGCGCTCAAACTTTTCCAGGCACTGTCTGTGGAAAAGACTTGCTGTGTGTCCTGGCTAATGAAGATTTCACAACACAGTCTCCTCGTATCAAGCCCAAATTTACGCAGATGGAAGCAAAGTCCTGGGCACCAAGGAGAAATCGGCCATCACCTCTCATCTATTCACCTGAACACGTCTCATTTCCCTCTTCACTAAGATTCAGAGAATTCAAGATGAAGATGGATTCTGAGGTCTTTAATCAAAAGAACTTTCCGGATAGAACTTTCTGAAGTTGTGTTAAAATTAGGAAGAATTTCCAAATAATAATCTCTAAAACAAACGAGGTACATTAATTTGCTAGGGCTGCCATAACAAAATACCACAGACTGAGTGGCTTAAACAACAGGAATGTTCTCATATTTCTGGAGGCTGGGAAGTCTAAGATCAAGGTGTCAGGTTTGGTTTCTCTCAGGCCTTTCTCCTTGGCTTGCAGACATGTGGCTGGCTGTTCACTGTGTCCTCACATGGTCTTTCCTGTGTGCATGCTCAGCCCCGGTGTCTCTGTTTTTGGGTGTCTAAATTTCCTCTTCTTATAAGGACAACAGTCAGGTTGAATTACAGCCCCTCTACCTCATTCTAACTTAATCACCTCTTCAAACGTCCAGTCTCCAAATATAGTCACCTTGGGAGGAACTGGGGGTTAGAGCTTCACCATAAGAATTCTGGGGCACAATTCAGCCTGCACCATGTAGTAATCCAGATTACTAGCATTCTACAAAGAGTAGGAGTCCAGGAATGATTTTCGTTTTCTATCCCTGAATTGTTTTTTGCAAGTACTAAAACTAATAAGCAAGTGCTACAGGATTAGAAAAATAGATGCACCCTCCCTTTCTCTCTTTGAGAGAGTTTTATATATACATATACACACACGGTTTTATATATATACATAAGCTCTGGTTCCGTGGGTTCTAGGTTGTATCTATTGACAAGCCTCGAGCTCACTTGCTTTACTCAGTAAGTTCCCTTTTCCGAACTTCTGGTACAGAACAATTACAGGTGACTCCCTTGCATCCCATAATTGTTCTTTCCCCCCATTGCAGCTGTCCTTTCCCAGGGTCACACCTCTGACCTCATCTGCAGCAGGAATTCACACTTCTGAAATCTTGCTTCCTTGCATCAACTTGCCTATATTAGGAATCCCATTCAACAATTCTTTGACCTCATTGAGACCTTTAGCCCAATGGCCTTACCACCATCTAAGTATCAATCATCCCTCCTGCCCTACTGTGTCTTTACTTTCCTTCTTATCCAACGTGGAGTCTAAGATCCACCACTAGAATTACTTTTCTCCGTTTCTCCCTCCTGGCTTACTACCCTGATAAAAGCAACTACACTACTTCCTCCATGAGTTTTCCTCCTAGAAGCTATAGAAAAGAACACTTTTTTTTTTTTTTTTTTTGGTCTGTTCTCACTTCAGTCATAGTATGTGGTAGAGAGAATATGTTCCCCAGCAAAGATGCCTATTGTCCAAACCCTAGAAACTGAGTGTGGGACTTTGCAGATGTGATTAAGAATTTTGAAATAAAATGATTCTGGATTCTCTGATGGCCCCAATGTCATCATCTTATTAAAATGGAGAAGGGGCTATGATGACAGAAACAGAGTCAGAGTAGATGTGCCAATGCAAGCAGCAGTCAGAGGGAGAGAGAGCAGAAGGAGGAGGGAAGGAGAGAGAGGGATTGATGTAAAGACATTACTACACTGTTGGCTTTGAAGATGGGGGACGAAACCATAATGAAAGAAATGCAGGTGGCCTCTAGAAGCTGGAAAATGCAAGAAACAGATTTTACCCTAGAGTCTCCAGAGGGACTGCTGACAGCCTAGTGAAAATGACTGACTCACTGACTTTAGCCTAGTGAAACTCATTTCATGTTCTGAGCTCCAGAACTAAGATAATAAATCTGTGCTTGTAAGCTACCATGTAGCTGGTAATTCATTTTTACCACTGTGGTAGCTATGAGACCATTATTTTTTTCAACAGCGAAATCTCAAAAGCCTAGATAAATTCATGTGAAATTCACAAAAGCAATTCTTTACAGTAAAATGAATTCATCAAATGTTATTATTAGTCATATTGCCAATTATTTAAACTTTTTTTTTTACCATTTCAGAAATGTTGATAATTTTAATGAGAGTTATAAAGATATGTACTATCAAGGAAGAACAAGTTGGATGAGTTTGATCTGTACTTATTCTCTTTTACTGGGCTACATTAGTCTATATTCTGAAATATGTCTCAAAATTCACATGTTGAGGTATTAATCTCCAAAGTGATATTACTTACAGATGGAGATTTTGGAAGATAAGTAGGTATAAATGAAGTCTTGGAGGCAGGACCTTCACTATGGTATCAGTGCCCTTATAAAGAAGAGACACCAGAAAGTTTGCTCTCCCTCTCTACCATGTGAGGAGAAGGTGGCTGTCTGCAAACCAGAAATAGGGACCTCACCAGGAACTGAATCTGCTAGTACCTTGATTTTGGAGCTCCCAGTCTCCAGCACTGTGAGAAATAAATAGCTGTTGTGTAAAGCCTCTCAGTTTATGGTAGCTTATTATAGCAGTTCAGGCTGACTAATGCATTAAAAGCTGGTATTATACCAATATGAATTCATAAAAGGTGCTGCATAGAAAAACATGTTTAGATTTATTTCTCTTATAACAGGTTTAATTCTTTCCAAATGACCCATCATTCAGAGGATGTGAAGAAGCACTTCACTTTCCAATTACTTCATTACACTGAAGTCTGTTTGGTCACAGAAAAAGATAACCTTGTAGTATTTAGAAGTGAGTCAAGAGAAGATAACATTACTGCAACAGATCTTTAGACCAAGGAGCTGATCTCAGGTTAAGAAAGGACATGAGTGTTGGAGGCAGAAAAGTAAACACTAAAGGTTTCAGAAAAGAAAGTTGGAGAAAAATTGGGAGACAAGAAGTTTTATGATTGTTTTGCATGAAAATCATTAAGAAGAGTCTTGAGAGTGAATTCAAGAAAGCTCACAAGAGCCATGAGCCCAATGAAAATATACTATTTCTATGTGATGAAATCAAACTTGTTACTATTTCAGTGCAAATTCTGAAATGGAAAACTAGAAAAGAATTCATTTTAGAGACATCAAGATGTGCTAGCTATGGAAGCTGCACTGATATCAAGAGGAATAATTATAGAAAATCATTCTAAAAAAGGATTTATTTCCTCTGAGAAGGTGTGCTGAATGAGGGAACTCTGCCTTTGACCAAGGTTGGGGTAAAGATAGGAAAAGATTCAGGAGATAATTATGCTATTTAAATAAAGACCATTATATTTTATTAATTGATAGCACACATCGATCATCTAACATAGGCCAAACATTGTGCTAAATATTAGGATATATGCGTTTAGAATTATTAGATAATTAGTTAAGGTGCTCAAAGTTACTTTTGTATGTATATTGCATTCCCTGGCAGAACTCGCATTCATCCTTAGAGTCAGACACACTGAGGCATACTTGCAATACTTGTGAGGAGAACTGATCCAGCATAGATTTGCATGAGTGATCAAGTTGCTAATATTAGCATTGATTGCTTCTCAAGAGTACTTCTTCATGCATTTATGCAAGTAAGTAAAACATAAAGCACCGATGGCTCTCATCCCATCAATAGCAGTAAGGAAGAAGCAGGGAATTTTCTTTACATCAATGAATTATCACAGTATGTTATTAGCAGATAACTAGTGTTAGAAACTGTTATGTCAGGGACCCTTACCTTCTATTAAGGCTTTTATACCTATAATTCATTAGTGAAATTTAGTTATCTATATTACTTTTTTAGTTACCTATTTTTGATAGTCCTTTAGATCAAATCTCATTGAGCCCCTTTGCTGTCTTGGAAGTCAGGAATAAAGAGATCCAAGAAGACTGCCATTTCTGGAGGAATCAGTCTACCGGTGGTGGCAGCTATATGGGCAGATGATTATTGTATAATGTGATAAGTACTTCTAAGAAATACAAGAAGTAGAACTGTAGAGGAGGGAGTGACCAGTTATCCAGGATATCAGAAAAGGATTTACAGGGAGTTCTCTTGTGGCACAGCCAAGGGCATGGCTGAAAGAAAGAAAGAAAAAAGGATTTATAGAGGAGGGGGCGTTCTGGTATTAAAAGATGAATAATCTAACTAGATTAATGGAGCCATTGAGTTAGAAAGAGCATGACATATCCAAAGGGCCCTGTGGCACGGGGGTCTAGGGGTAGGGTATGGATGTTAATTTGGAAACACTTGTCAAAAATAATGGGAGTAAGGCTGAAGACATCCAGATAGGGTGGTAGAATAGAGTGCTTTTTGTTTTGTTTTTGTTTTTTGTTTTTTAAAGTATCCGTGCTAAAGATGAGCAAAGTCTATATTCAGAGCCTTCAAATAATGAACTTTTTTGAAATGCATTAGCTTAATTAACTATTAGGAGCTGAAAGTTTCATGTGGATTTTGGAAAATAGTTGTAACTAGCTCTTCCTTTCTAGTAATCTCCTTTGGTTCTTACCTGATGAATATATAAATACATTATTGGAAAGAATATGAATTATATTATGGCTATACATCTAGCCTTAGAGAGGCAAAATTACATTCAGATTTCAATTGAAAATATGAGAAGGTGCACTTTTAAATCTGCTGCATGGTATATTAAAGTTTAGTAAGTGTTTATTAATTCCCATTGATATGTAAATATATTCTAAACTAATTCAGAGATACAGACTCATTTTTTGTTTGGAATAAAAAGTCAAGGTGAAGTGTTTTGTGTCTGAGATAAAAAGAACAACAATGGGAATATGAAGACAATTATTAGGCCATGAGGTATAAGTAATCTTAATATGGGTTGGTGGTGTCCATGTGTTAACTGTCAGTTATTCTCTTGGTTTTTGTTTATGAGGATGTCATAATTTTTCCTTCATTTTTGAAGAATAGTTTTGTGGGATATTTTTTCTTGGTGGACATGTGTTTTCCTTTTAGCACTTTGCATATGTCATTCCACTGTCTTTTGGTCAAAGTGGTTTTGATCAGAAATCAGCTGTTAATCTTGTATATGTGTCACTTTTCATTTTCAATGTTTTTCTCTATTTGTCTTTTGACAGTTTGAGTATGAAGTGTATAGGTCTGGATATCTTTGAATTTATTCTACTTGGGTTTTGTTGAGCTTCTTCAATGTGCAGATCAATAGTTTTATCAAATTTGAAAAGTTTTCAATTATTATTTCTCCAAATATTCATTCTGGGTCTCCCATTAGGCATACATTGGTATGTTCATGGTGTTCCATAGATCTCTGAAGCTCTACTCATTCTTCTTTATCTTTTTTCTTTTGTTCCTCAGACTATATAATCTTAATTAACCTGTCTGATTCTTCCTTTTGCCATTCAAAAGTGCTTTTGAGCCCTTTTAGTGAATTTTTCAATTCTTGTACTTTACAAATCCAGAATTTATATCTGATTTTTTTTCTCTTATTTTCTATTTGGCAAGACATTGGTCTTATACTTTATTTTTAGTATTTTTGACATGGTTTGTTTAGTTCTTTGAACATTACTAAAAAAGCTAATTAAAAATGTTTGTCTAGGAGTTCCCGTCATGACTCAGCAAAAATTAATCTGACCAGCATCGATGAGGACACAGAATCACTCAGTGAGTTAAGGATGCAGTGTTGCCATGAGCTGTGGTGTAGGCTTGGATCCCAAGTTGCTGTGGTGTAGGTCATCTCTGATTTGCTCCCTAGCCTGGGAACCTCCATATGCTGTGGATGTGGCCCTAAAAAGACAAAAAAAAAAAGTCCAAATATTTCAAGTGTAAGTTTGACGTATAAGTTTCATTAGGGAAAGATTCTGTTGACCTCTTTATTTCCCCTGTGTTTGGGTATTTGGGCTATAATTTATTGGGTTTTATTTATTTATATGTGTGTGTACCTTTTGATTTTTTTGTTGTTGTTGAAAATGGGGCATTTTAAATAATATACTGTTACAACTCTAGAAATCAGATTTTTTCCTTCCCCTAGATTTGGTCTTGTTGTTGGTTTGTTTAGTGACTTTTCTGGACTAATTTTTTAAAGTGTCTCTTCTTTATCATGCATAGCCACTGAAGTCTCTGTTTGGTTTTCTTAGTTGTCAGCTAAGGATTGGACAGAGATTTCCTTAAGTACCTTGAACCAGTAAGTCTCAGCCTTTGCTTAGGAGCTCTGCCTGTGTGTTGAGGCATGACTTCAATGCTTCAGTAGCCAGTTTACCACTCTGCGTTAGCCTTCACCTCCTGCTTGTGCATGGCCTTAAATTCTGTCATATGTGAGAGATTAGGGTCTTCTCAAGTCTTTCCTGGGCATACACATAACTTCCTTAATATGGGCATTACTTGGATTCCCAGGAACATATAAGAGTTTTTCAAAGCTCTGTGGACTTCTCATTCCCCAGTTTTTCCTTTCAGGTTCTGTGATCAGCTTCTTGTTATGCTCAGCAGGAACTGCAATGTTGTAAATTTCTGCTGGCTGTTTTCATCAGATACCTTGGGTGTAGAGTTGTTTTTAGAGTGAGCTCTGAGTTAGGTCAAATAAAGACCATCCCTGAGATTGGAGGTTTTCAGTAAGCTGCTAGACAAGTCAAATAGTGACAGTTCTCTGGAAGTGAGGTTTTTGAGGCATTCCAAGTCCACTTTGTTCCCTCCAGTGGCTGATAGGCTGCTGGAATTTACAGTTACAAGGCAGCTGTGTTTTTTCAAGGGTACCACTTATTGGGGAGAGAAGGGCAGGATTAAGACAAGGTAAAATGTCACAAACTCCTGTTCTTACTGACATTCACCTATTTTTCTTGAATAAAACCCCCTTGAATTGTTATAGTCTTTAATTAGTGTCTAGAATTATGAACAGGTTGATTTTGACAATTTTTTCCCAGTGTTCTCATTGCTTTTAAAGACTTAGCAGATTTTTCAGAGGTCCTTACTCTACCATTCTGGAAGTCATCCATCCAGATTTTATGGTAAGTTTGGACATAATCAAAGGGAAATTTAGCACAGAAAAGCATACAACTGCCATGGGATGGGCTGACTTTCAGCATCCACAGACCCAGACTTCTTGTACTGGAAAGTCTTGCCAGTACTTCCATGCTTAGTTATAGTATAGGTAGGGCTGCTCCCCAGACTATTTTCATGTATCTGACAATGGCTTGAGCCTCATTACCAGGAAAGAAACAGAATTTGGCTCTTACTCGTGAGTGTATTACAGATTTTCATGAAGCAAGAAATAGACACCCTCACTAGAGTCCAAGAGTTTCCTCTCCTGTTCCTGGGACTACATCTTCTCTGGTGATTGACAGTGGGAAATCCACTGCCTTCGAGGAAAATCCCAACCATGCATCGAGGGTATGGGTATGATCTCATACCCTGGCCTTGGTGTGTTAATAACCTCAGAGGGTAATGGTACAAAATAGTGTATCCTTCAAAGTCTAGGCTGTCTTATGTGAAATAGCCAAAGGAGAATGTTAGTAGTCTGTGCCTTCTTGAAAGTCATTAGGTTCTGCCTCGTTTCTTTTGGCTCCTTTTTCCAATTTGACTTGAAGAAGCCTATATAAATCTTTCCCCCAGGTTTCTTGTTTTCAGCTCTTTATCTTGTCTAAGATTTTATGCTCAAATAAGAATTCAACTTTTTGCACACAAACCAGGGAAAAGCTTTAGGCAGAGTGCACACTGAATTCCAAAGGAAAAAGATATATTTTTCTCTGCCCAACAGAAAAAGTAGCCATGTCTGAAGAGACTCCATTTAGTTTATATCAGCAATGGAACTGCCACCTGCTCATTCATAATACCATCATAAAAGTTTATGGGGCTTCAGACTTGTCCCCATACAGAATGGATTCATATTTGTTTTTAATTTTTCTCACAAAGAGCACCTATTCAGTCATAAGAACAATGAAATAGCAAGTCTCTGAAGGGAATTAAAGTTACTCTATCTTGCAAAATGGAATATTTTTGTAGATTTTTAAATGTCAGTTTTCAGGGTTTTTTTTTTTAACAGCTTCTACTTTTTTTTTCAGGAGTCATTCTTATATATGTGTATATATATATGCATATATATATATAGTGATTTTTTTTCCCATTATAGCTGGTTTACAGTGTTCTGTCAATTTTCCACTGTACAGCATGGTGATCCAGTTACACATAAATCATGTATACATTCTTTTTTCTCACTATGCTCCATCATAAGTGACTAGACATAGACATAGCTCCCAGTGCTCCACAGTGGGATCTCATTGCTTATCCATTCCAAAGGCAATAGTCTCTATCTATTATCCCAAGCTTCCAATCTGTCTCACTCCCTTCCCCTCCCCCTTGGCAACTACAGTCTATTCTCCAAGTCTATGATTTTCTTTTCTGTGTAAAGGTTCATCTGCGCCATATATTAGATTCCAGATATAAGTGATATCACATGGTATTTGTCTTTCTCTTTCTGACTTACTTCACTCAGTATGAGAGTCTCTAGTTCCATCCATGTTGCTGCAAATGGCATTATTTTGTTCTTTTTTTATGACTGAGTTAGTATTCCATTTTGTATATATACCACATCTTCCTAATCCATTCATCTGTCAGTGGACATTTGGGTTGTTTCCATGTCTTGGTTATTGTGAATAGTGCTACAATGAACATGTGGGGCGCATGTGTCTTTTTCAAGGAAAGTTTTGTCCAGATATGTGCCCAAGAGTGGGATTGCTGGGTCATATGGTAGTTCTATGTATAGTTTTCTAAGGTATCTGCATACTGTTTTCCATAGTGTTTGTACCAGCTTACATTCCCAGCAACAGTGCAGGAGGGTTCCCTTTTCTCCACACCCCCTCCAGCACTTGTTATTTGTGATCTTATTAATGATGGCCATTCTGACAGGTGTGAGGTGGTATCTCATGGTAGTTTTGATTTGCATTTCTCTAATAATCAAAGATGTTGAGCATTTTTTCATGTGTTTGTTGGCCATCTGTATGTCTTTGGAGATATGTCTATTCAGGTCTTTGGCTCATTTTTCAGTTGGGTTGTTGGCTTTTTTGTTGTTGAATTGTATAAGTTGTTTGTATATTTTAGAGTTTAAGCCCAGTTGCATCATTTGAAACTATTTTCTCCCATTCTGTAAATTGTCTTTTTGTTTTATTTTTGGTTTCCTTTGCTGTGCAAAACTTTGTCAGTTTGATTAGGTCCCATTGGTTTATTTTTGCTTTAATTTCTGTTGCCTTGAGAGACTGACCTGAGAAAACATTTGTAAGGTTGATGTCAGAGAATGTTTTGCCTATGTTCTCTTCCAGGAGTTTAATGGTGTCTTATCTTATATCAAAATTCTTAAGGATCTGGTTTTAAAGAGGTTATCCTTTTGCAAATGTACTATTTTCAAAAAATTAAACATGCACAAACACAAGAAGAAGGGTGACCCTTGGTTGAAAATAAGATACCAAGGAGGTTTTGTTCTCCAAAATCACAAAGACAACTATTTGTGAGACAGTGACTGGAGGAAACTACCATCACTCCCATTTCTATTTGGAGGGAATTTGGTTTCCTTACAATTATAAATTCTAGGTTGAGTGTTAATTTTATAAGGTCTTAAAACCTGACAGATGGAGACAGAAATGTGAGCTACTGCAATACTAGTTGGAGTCTTTGGTAACCAGGCAACAGTCATATAAAATTTCCTTTGAAAAGAACAGAGAGACCTTGAACTTGCACTTAGTAGGGGACAATACACTTAGATGTCTAGTTGAGACCAGTCAGCTAATGAGCAAACAGGTGATGGTTCCTTTTATAGTAATAAGCAGTTAACCAGCACAAACTGAACACAGCCCTGCCTGCCATAACTCCATCTTCTCCCTGCCCTGATGCCTTAAGTTTTGGGACGTCTTGTCCTGAATGGTTAGAGAGAAGCTCCAACAGAGGCATTTAGTAAAAACACAAAAAACCTAATTTTAGAATTGAGAGAGACCGGTTACATTTTTGCCTTACTCTGTAATCTATTTCGCATGAACGGAATGGAAAGTTTTGTTCTGGTTCTATCAAAAGTGATGAAGTACTTTGAATCTGGACTCATCTTCACAATTCCTGCTGCTTCATCTATCATTTCTATAGCCAGTGCTATAATTAGTTATGGCATACTAATGTCCCCAATCACAAAGTGGAAATTAATATCTGATCTGTATGCATTTGAAGATCAAGTGAATAAAACAGATGCACAAGTCTTATTAGGGGTTGCTTTGTTTTCCATTACACTTTAGTTGTCTGGCTTAAGGAAATAAAATATGTAGATCACAAATATGTTGTATTTCTTATCACAGTTGTCATAGTGATGAGGCCGTGGTAAATGACATGCATATCTGTTGAATGAGTATGTGAAATAAATGTCAAATCATTGTATTTTTTCTAACTGTAATTGTAATGCGCATGGGATTCAGATATAAAGGTGTCTTTTCTTCTTTCTTTCTTTCTTTTTTTTGGCTACCCTGCAGCATATGGAGTTCCAGGCCAGAGATCAGATCTGAGCTGCAGTTGCATTCATACCAGATCCCTTAACCCACTGTGCCAGTCTGGGGATCTAACCTGTGTCCTGGTGCAGCAGAGATGCTGACAATGCTGTTGTGCCACAGCAGGAACTCCTAAAGGTGTCTTTCTTAAAAAGAAAAAAAAATCACAAAGTAGTCCTGAATCCATCACGCAGAAAAACCCTTGTCTTTGAAATGAACCCTGAGAAAGCAACTACCTTCCTTGTTTTTATTACGAAAAATCTTTGGCAAATCTCTTGAGGAATTTAAGAATTTACTTTCAGAGCAATATATGCAATTTTCTAAGATCAATGACACTAGAAAGTTTATGGAGACTGCAACATGGAGAAACCTAGAGGCTAATTTCCCAACAATTAGCTTATTTAACCTCCACAGGATGTTTAGGGTGTGTGGGGTCATGGAGGGGGGAAACTTCCTGGTGGTGGCTTTTGGCAGAAAGGTGTTTTTTTACTTCTGCCAGTGAAAACAAGCTACGGTCTTATTTTCTGAACAACGACAAGTCCTGGTGTTGGATACTGCTTTTGTCACTCATGAATGGTCTGTAGGAAGAGTTTATAAAGAACTAAAATAGATAAATTTCATTTCTGAATGTTGAAAGTAGTCTTTAGGGAATTGTTCACTTTCTTATTAAGATTTAGCAATAATAGGGAGTTTCCATCATGGCTCAGAGGTAATGAACCCAACTGCCATCCAAAAGGACATGGGTTCAATTCCTGGCCCTACTTGGAGGGTTAAGGATCTGGCATTGCTGTGAGCTGTGGTATAGGTCAAAGATGTGGCTTGGATCTGGTGGTGTTGCGGCAGTGGTGTAGGCCAGCAGCTACAGCTCTGATTTGATCCCTAGCCTGGGAATATTCATGTGCCACAGGTACAGCCCTAAAAAGCAAAAAAAAAAAAAAAAAAAAAAGCAATAATAGAATATTGAAAATCTGACAAATTCCATATTGAGTTTTCTTGGATCTCATATTCTTTTCCTCTAGAGGCAAAAGGATTAAAGTATATGATGTTAAGGTTTGAGAAGACAGACTGTTTTTTTTTTTTTTTAAAAAGGGAGCTTATTGTGGCTCAGTGGAAATGAACCTGAGACTAGTATCCATGAGGACATGGATTTGATCTCTGGCCCTGTTCAGTGGGTTAAAGGATCTGGTGATGCTTTGAGCTGTGGTCTAGGTCGCAGATGCGGCTCAGATCCCACATTGCTGTGACTGTGACATAGGCCAGCAACTGTAGTTCTGAATCCAACCCTAGCCTTGGAACTTCCCTATGCTGCAAGTGCAGCCCTAAAAAAGAAAAAACCAAGAAAAAAGAAAGAAAAAGAAAGACTTTTAATGCTAGTTTCCTGGGTCAACAAATTGTAGGTGCCTCAGTTTTTCTGTGCCAGCCTCCCTGGCCTTCAGCTCTTAAACTTTGATGCCCTTTCCTGCCACAGGGACTTTGTACATGATTTTATTTGTATGTGCTTCCTCCTCCCTTTACTTAGTTTACTACTACTCTTCAGATGGTTTATGAAAACCCTTTTTAATGCCCAACTGATCTTATAGTACCATGTTCTTCTTATCATAGTTTAATTTGTATTTGTGATATTGATTTTCTGACTTGTGATTAGACCATTTGCTCCACTACAGCAAGACTGTTGCCTGTTTTGCCCTCGCAGTATATCCCCAGCATGGTATTTTGAACGTAGCATTCTATAACTCAGAGAAGGAAATGATTAATTATGCCAGGAAGCCAGCAAAAGATGAAATAAGCATGAAGGATAACACAATGTATTTTCTGTTTAGCTTGGCGGAATGTAGTATGCCAGATGAGCAAGGTATTCCAATTGTGGGAATTAAGAAAAAGGATAGAAGCAAGTAAGTACATGATGTATTCAGAAGTCAGAGCATGGATGTAGAGGAGGGAATGAGTAGAGATGAGCTAATGGGGGCAGATTGGAACCAGATTGTTTAGAGCCTTTGGCTTGTTAAGGAGTTTGGACACTTTTTAGACAGCGAGGAGCCATTGGAAGACTATTAAGTGGTAGAATAACACAATCCCATCTGTGTTTCTGATATAACTCTGGCAGCAGTGTAGAAGGCAGTGGAACTAAAAATAGGATTATAAGTAATGGGCTCATTGCTTTTCCCCTATTTGCACAGTAACCCAATTTTTAGCCTTGACATACATCCTGTTTGTACAAGAAAATCCTGAAGCCTGAAGAAGCATCTTCTGATACTATCTTAAGGGGGGTTTTGTTATAAAACAAGAGCAAAGTGGAAATCAGCCATTGATTCATGTCAGGTGCCATTAAGCATCCAATGACATCATTTAACAAAAGTAATTAGCTTAACTCTGGAACTGTAAAATTCAGGTATTGTTCAGATATTCTTAGAAACTGACCTTTAGGAAATGCTGCAGAGAAATAGCCTGGGGAATTAATGTTATGCATCTTCCAACAAAGGTCCAGGTCAGCAGAAGTCAGCCACTTCTAAGAAAGTGATTAGCAGTATGCTAGAAATAACAGCTTATGGAGCTCCATAATAAGTCTTGCTTTTACTAGACATCTCGAAATATGTCAACATTTAGATGCCGGGGATATAGTTATTTTTATTGAGAACTTATGCACCAGATGCTGTTCTGTTTTAATATGAGTAAATCCTCTCACCTTTATGAAACATTATTGTCAGCTCTCTTTTACAGAGGGAAGCATGGAGATAGAATGAGGATAAGTAATTTGTTCAGTGTTTCATATGCAGTAATTAGCAGAGATGGATTCAAACTAGGGAGTCTCACTCCAAGGCCATGCTCTTCAAAGCTGTCATCCAGAGCTGTGCTCCCCTCTCTCCTCTTAGAGCCACACCCTTATTCATCCTTTATTCTTCTCAGCTAAAGAGAAAACATCCATTTAGCCAGATTCATGTTTGACTGCCATTCAGGTCTTTCACATGTAATCGCATGGATTTTTGCCTGGTAAGATTTGTTAACACCTGATGTTGTTGGTGATTGTTTTTAAAAATTGGCTCTGGCTGATCCTGGTTCAGGAGGTAAGAAGTACTGGAAACACAGGCTATTAGAAATTTCAACTCTCAATGTATCTGCAGAGGCCCACAGCTCCAACAAGGAACCCTAACTGTTTCACCTCTCAAGTGTTGTCTGAGAGTTAATTATATTACTCTTTAAAAATTATTTTTTTGGGAGGAAGTGTGCAATTGAGTTGTTCTTTCCTGGTGCTTTATTCCTAGGATTTATGCTGTCAAAGACACAAATAAATCTGTGTTTTCTTGTACTTTGCTTTCTCACATCGCTCATCTTACAAAAGCTCTATAGTAATAAATGTGTCTGAACTGGGTTTTATATTTTCTTGGTATTGTATTTGAAAGTACTCTCATAGAGATCTTGACAACTCTTAGTGGCTTTGACAGAATAATGTTTAGAATTTCTCTAATAACAGAAAAAACATTTAGAATACTAAGTGGCATGAGCTATTTTGATAGAGCGCATGTAAGTTCAGGAATAAGAATATTTGGGAGTTCCCTGGTGGCTCAGTGGGTTAAGGATCTGGCATTCTCACTGCTATGGTGCAGGTTTGATCCCTGGTCCAGGAATCTTAGGCACAACCAAAAAAAAAAAAAAAAGAATATTTGGAATAATTATTAATATGTTACTAAATTAATGGTAGTAACAATTCCAAAACTATTATCATAGGATGATACCTTCTTGATCATTATAGCCTCCTAATTTTATGCATGCCTTAACTGCCTAGATGTAGTCTAAAGAAATCAATTGCAACTATCAGGGTACACTCTTTTTTTTTTTTTTTTTTTTTTTTTTACGTTATAGACTCGTGGGACCTCAGGGATAATATAGTTCAAGCCCCTACCCCTCCCTGACTGCTATTCCCCTTCACCCACCACAGTCAGGTGGACAGCTACTCCAGGGCTTGTAGACGCAAATGCCTGTAGACATCAGATATGAGTATGATATAAAAGCATAAAGCAGACCTGGAGATCCCACTCTCCTCTGAACCGGAAGTACTCAATTCTACATTTTGTTTTTATCCTTTGGATAGAGACATGGATAGAGGAAAACGTTATTTCCTACTGTGAAGAAAATCACAGTGTAATTAAGGTGATAAATGGCAGTTGATATTTTGCCTTTAGGTGGAGGTGACCAACCTCTCTGGAACACTGGGCTCCACACTACCCTCTGATGGCCCTCTTTCTCTCAGCTAAGCCTGCCTTATAGAGGTTTATTTCCTCGCTCTTTACCAAATTCTCTGAGTTGTAAGTAATAGAAAACAGAATTAAACTGGCTTAAATAACAAAGTAGTTACATGGTTTAAAAACTAGAGGTTGCACTCCAGAGGTTGAAAGTGTTCAGGCAAGGTTTGATCAGGGCTCTATCTCCATGTCTCCCTGTTTTGTTTGGCTCTGTCCACCTTGATGTGTTGACTACACTCTCATGCTGACTTCTCTTAGGTACTCAAATGGCTGCAGCAGCTTAAAAGGTCACACTGGTACATCAAATTGTCCAGGACAAGAAAGGCTTTTACCTCTGCCATCAAAGAGAAGTCCTACACATTCACTCATGAGACTGATCCCTGGGGCTAGGAGGATCAGATTACATTTAAGACACTTTGAGCCCATCTCTGGAACTGTATCCTGAGCCAGTCACACGCTACTTAATTGAGAAGGAATGAAAGGATGTGAAGGAGCTCTAGGATTCAAGATTCTCCCAGGTCACCACCAAGCAAACAGTCCCCCAGGGTCCACATACCTTGACTCTCTTTGGAGATTTTGTCCTGTCTGACCCCGTTTGGTCCTTGGGCCAATCACAGTTTGGAAGACCACTCTTGGCAAAGTTTGGGTCACTTGCTTACTTATGTGGCCAAACATCAGGAAAGGCCGTGTAACTGACACTTTCTTCCATATCACATGAATCAGGGAGGTCATTTTCACAGTGGAAGGAGGGCAGCTAATGGATAAAAACAACAGATGCTCACTCTACCTTATATCCATGTTTTCTGCTCTTCAACAAGGAGCCGACATCTCCCAGAGGTGATTCCATACCCCAGGCATTGATTTTAAGGGTAGAATCATAATATGCCCTAGTGTATTTTTAAAACACTATGAGAACAATTAATGGAACTTATGTCTAAGTGTTTCTAACAATTAACGCTGTTTGGATATATTATATCCTGCATGCTTACTGAGCATAGTTTGTGAATCTTTCTATGATACACATGTTCTTTAACATATGTCCAAATTTTAGTTCTTAGCACAATGCTCCACTCCACCCTCCCCCCCATTATATAAACAAATAGAGAATCAAGAGACAGAAATTAGCCTCTCATTTCAATCATTCATTCTCAAGAATTTTTTTTTTTTTTTTTTTGGTCTTTTTGCCATTTCTTGGGCTGCTCCCGCGGCATATGGAGGTTCCCGGGCTAGGGGTCGAACTGGAGCTGTAGCTGCCAGCCTACTCCAGAGCCAGAGCAACGCAGGATCCCAGCCGCATCTGCGACCTACACCACAGCTCATGGCAACGCCGGATCGTTAACCCACTGAGCAAGGGCAGGGATCGAACCCTCAACCTCATGGTTCCTAGTCGGATTCGTTAACCATTGCGCCACAATGGGAACTCCAATTCTCAAGAATTTCTCATTGCCTGGAAGGACGGGTAAATATCCTGTGGGCTCTGGCCATTGGTTCATGTTAACCCACCCTCAGAGATCCTTACTGAGTGGATTTGTGGTTTTGGAAAACCTCCCCCAGGTAATCTTCATAATTGGTTATTATTGGAAACCTCTGAAAAAGGATGCACTGTGTTCTTCTCACCAAGATATTTACAGCCCCATGCACAGATGACGTGGTGCTGGCCTCCTCAGGATGGGAAGTCAGTGAGCCTTTTTTGGAAGATACTTGGAAAAATTCCCTTTGATGGAGGCCCACATTTTCTAGCATCACCATGTCACCATATCTGCTTCCAATGGAAATGCGAACCATTAGCTTACTATGGCACTCTTCTCTCCTCTAGCCAGTCTTACCCACATCTGCGTCCCCTTCCAAGACTCAAATTAGATCCATGTCAAGGAGGAACACACGAGATTTTGGCGAAGTTCCTCTCTAAACCTGCCTCTTTGTTTAGGGATCATGCTTATTTGCTTATTAGCTTTCTGAAAAACAAAGGCAACCTCCCCTCCCCTCCATGACCCAGCTCATGTAACTGAGTGATGGGGTGTCATCATGGGGCCACAGTTTCTGTACCATGGAAAGTAATTTAAAAAAGCTCAGAGCAACTCTTATTTTCTTACCTGGAACACTGCCCAGATAGCTTTGTGTTTGTATGCCTTGAGTGGCAAGTTGTGGGCAACCCCTTTGCCCTATGATCCCAACAACTGAGTGATAAGATCAGTTCTAAAGCTCAGGATTCTTTGGATGGTTAAAAAAAAAATCCCACCTCCAGTGAAAGGTAGGGGCAGAGGCAGGAGGAGTGGTGTCTAGAGCAGCACGGTCCAGTTGTGAAACAATGCAAGCCACAAATGTCAGCCACATGGTAATCTCAAGTTTTCTAATAACTACATCAAAAGAATAAACTTTACACGGCATTGGGTTTGATGGGGATTAAAGGGAAAGTGCAGTCTTTTGACTGATCTCCTTCTTGATAACTTGCAATTTTTGCTTGACTTTGATTAAAGAGAGAAAAAGTAATCAAAAGAGGTCTGGTCTGGAGAAAGGAGTTTGGCAGATGCTAAGGCAGAGCCCCAGTAGCCCCTCTGTGGAGCGTAGAGCAAAACTGTAGAGAAGAGCGGACTGTAAGTTGTTCCCATATCTTGCAGTTGGGGCTGCAGTTGGATGATTCACTAGTGAACTGGAAGTGTGAGGGGAAGAACTGTTACACAGATTTGAAAATCAAGATCCACAAAATTTTGTCTTATAAATCTGTCTGAGCTGTAGGAGGTTAGATGATATTTAAAATATTGTGTATAGGACATGGGCAGATAAAAATACTTGTTTTCAACTTTGTGTCATTGAAGATTGTTTTTTAAAGATTTAAATCTGTACATACAAGGAGAAGCAGCCTCCCTGCACAGTTAAGAATAAAAATAACAACCTCTTTGCTGTGATAATATTATCCCTGTCATGCTTTGTTTTGGTGATATTGAATGTCGAGGTTTGTAGAAATTAGAGTTCTTAATGAAGATTTGCATGAATTCCTCAATTAAAACTGAAATATTGAGCTTGAATACTTATTCAGACATCTACAAATTGCAATAAGCTTAGTGTAGCAGTGACGGCTGTATTTCCAAGTGGCATTGAAAGTGAACATAAACAATTCACTTCTACCATGATTAAAGGAGAGTTGGCAAAAATACTAGGTGCTTTCTAAATTAACCAAAAATTCCCCAAAGCTTTCTGCCTATTCAGGGGGAGTATGCAAATAGACAAGTTTCAAGATGTTTATTAAAGGTACTAAAGGATGAAGAAAATTAAATCTGAGTTTAAGTACAATTAATTTTCTTACTTTTTTTTTCTTAGACTTCTTTTGGTTGTTGTCTTATAGGATTATATAGTCTGGGAGATTTAGAGGGATAATAAATAGGTAAGAAATAATAAAGTTAAAGAAATGGAACATCATTACTTTGTGTTTTCCCAGTATTCAGTGAAAAGGGTGCCAGCTGATATGGTTGGTGGTGTTTTTGTTTTTTAAATAAATGCCCAAATGGTACTAAACAACATCAGCTTTTGATAGTTAGAATTCAACTGCTCTGTTTGTATACAAAGACACACACTCCAGGGTAGCCTTTCATTTCTGCCCTTTCCTTCCCCAAGACCTAGATTTTCAATAGATGAGGCATTCATTAGTGATGTTCCTTTGTTATCTTCCATCCTAAGCTCTGGTATAAATTGGAATGTATAGCATGTGCTTTTATTAAATGGAAAATATTTATTCTTACTCAAAATATCTATTGAGCACCTACTGTGGGTCAGGAACCATGCTGGGTGCTGGAGGGTACAATGATGAATAAGAGGAAAGCCTCCTCTTGAGAAGCTCAGAGTCTAGTTGAGGGTAGAACACAGATGTGTCTGAATTAACATGGGATATGAGGAATTCCCTTTGTGGTGCCCTGGAAATGAATCCGACTAGGAACCACGAGGTGGAGGATTCCATCCCTGGCCTCGCTCAGTGGGTTAAGGATCTGGTGTTGCCGTGAGCTATGGTGTAGGTTGCAGACACGGATAGGATCCCACATTGCTGTAGCTGTGGTGTAGGCTGGCAGCTATAGCTCTGATTCAACCCCTACCCATGGGAACTTCCATATGCTGTGGGTGCAGCCCTTAAAAAAAAAAAAAAAGCAAAGGAAAAAAAAAGGGTTGTGAAAAGTATAATGGTTAGCACCAACTGCTATTCTTTTCAGAATACCTTAAGGTGATAACATCATGTTTCTTCACTACTCCGCTCTAAAGCCCTATCGTGCATTAATGTGAACGAACTGATAACTGAACCAAGAGAGTGGCCATTATAGGAATTTGTGCCCAGAAGGGAAGAGGAATAATTTGGGGGCATCTGGCATCACATATTCATGTGGGTTTAGAGGGGGATGACGATGCAGACAGCTCTGGGCAGCCAAGAAGTGAATTTTTTCTTTAATTTTAATATAATTTATTTTTAGAGCAGTTTTAGATTCACAGCAATACTGAGCAGAGGATACGGAGATTTCCTATACACTCCCTGCGCCACCCCCATGCACAACCTCCCTCCTTATTAACATCCCCCGCCGGAGTGGTACATCTATTACAATTGATGAACCTATATTGACACAACACTATCACTCAAAGTCCTACTTCTGTTAGAATTTGCTCTTGCTGTGGTACATCAAATAGTGTTTTAAGAGCCAAGATTTAGGACAGATAACCAGGCAGTGTGTTGAACAGAGAGGTGTCTGTTTTACATTAAGATTGGCTTTGACTTGGTGCTTTTGTTTTCTTCCCACCTGCTTCTCAAGCATTAAGTAAAGCTTAATAGAGTCAGGGAACAGGCCTTGGAGAGAGCAGTGAGCACAGCGGCTGAACACTCATTAATGTGCATGGCCAGTGCCATGATGAATATGCTGTACTTGGGGTCTTTTAGGTTGACTAAGAACAAGCGGAGCCAGGGCACAGCTCATAATTCTAATGATAATTAAAGGAAAAATATGAAGTATCCATCTTGGATTTCTGCTACAAACTAATTTTTTTTTTCCGAGTAAGCAAATGATATTGGTGGATGAGGGAAGGGTTTTCCGACCAGAAGAATTTCAGCAAATAAATGCAGAAGGAAAAATAGAAATGGAAAAAATAATGATCATTTTTCAAGTTCTAATGAAATAACTGATGCAGATAATGGTCATCACCAGATGGTAAAGCCGTCAGAGGAAGTGTCGATGGGGAACTGAGCTCTCTGATCAACCTTAGCCTCACTAAGAGTGAGGAAACCAGACAGAAGAGGCCTCCTGATAATGATGCAGGATGAAAATGTGGCACAGCTTAAGAGGCACACGCATCAGAAAATCAAACCTGAGACTAATTAACATTAGTTAGGTTACTGAATTAGGACTCTAATAGAAACTCATAGAAAACCACACATAGAAAACACTCATAGAACCAGTTAAGCAACATCTGGTGAATGTCACCAAGGCTGTGGGATCTTTTCTCTATTAACCAATCTAGCTTCAAGTTTTAAATAGACTTTCCCCAAAGTAGGAAACATTTTGCGTAACTTGACTTTAGAAAATCTGTTATTGGTGGTGGGTGCACCAAGGTAAATTCTACATTTTACAAACAGGAAGATATGAAGTTGCAGAATCTGAAAGATTTGTAGGCGGATTCATCGGCTAATGGAGGAAACCTCAGAGGTTCTGCTCATAAACTGGCTTTTTGGATTCCTGGCTTCTGGTCATAAATCAGTTTCAGGACAAGGAAGAAATGTGATGCATGTCTTGAGGAACGAGTCAGTTGCCCTGTCCAGTTGGCCAGATTAGACTCCTGTCAATTCCTAGCATTTCTAACCTAATATTTCAGGTGACATTTCAGCAAGTAAAATAAAGAGATGAACTGCTTAAAAATGACATTCCCCTCCCCCACCAAAAAAAAGTTTAAACAAGTATTCAAACTTAACTGTTGATCTTGGTACTGGCATATGGTCCAATGGGGTCTATCAATTTGGATATGTTTCAGCTATAGTGAAGAGAAATAGTGGTAGCTTAAGCAAAATAAGGTCCATTTCTTTCTCAGAAATAAGGAGTCTGGAGTTAGGCATCTCAGGGCTGTTACAGCAGCTCCCTGGTCACCAACATCCTGGTCTTTTTCCTTTATGCTTCGTGTTGGTGTGCAGTTTCAGGAGGTCTCTGGGTGAAACTGGAAACTGGTCCCATACAGGGAGGGCAAGGAGAGACTGAAGAAAGAGAATACTGCAGCGTTGCAGGTGGCAGACTTAATAAGCAAGGGGATTTATATATGAGGCTTGTCTTGGGTGCCTGCAAGGTGAGAGTGGTCTCTGCACTCACCCACCAGAATCTTTATACAGAAGCCTTAACAGGGTTCAGTCACATGCAGCTTAGATGATCTCAACAACACTTTGCTCTCTGAGGGCTGTGCCTTGAGATGGCTCCTAGAGTGGAAACAGTGGGCAGAACGTACATTCTGAGGACAGGGGTGTGGGTGAGGAGCCTCTGATTGCCTGGGTCCAGCTCCTGGGTCAAACAGGGGTCATGTCCTTGTGATGACCTCCTCCAACCCCCCCACCATCCTAGCTGTATCTCTCTCTGGACTGTGATGCAGCCCGCATGAAGGAAGAACAGAGAAAGGACAAAATGTCCCTCCCCCCAGCTGTGTCAATTCCCCTTAAGCAGTCTTCCTAGAAGTTTCACGAAGGAGTTGTAGTCACATTGCACTGACCACTGAGCAACATGGCCATACCTAGATGCAAGGAAGTTGGAACTGCAGCCATTTAGGTGGGTGCGTTACTGAACTAAATTAAGGAAGGGCCACATAGAGTTTGGGGGCTCTCTGTCAATGAAGACAACATACATTTGAGAAAATTTAAATTACTGTTCAAATAATTTCATTTCTGCAAAATGCCATGAAGTAGAACATCCTATGGAAGACCTAATTTTGTAACATATTTTGTGTTATTTTTAACAGATGCCAGATTGTGTGATTGAAAGAGTGTAAATCTGTTACATGTACTATTTTAAATGCTTTTGGGGAAAGACCATTGGCCCTTGTTAGTATGTCTAATTATATCTCTGTGTTACATCCCTTTTGAGATTTTATGGTCCATTATTTTGCTACCAGCTTTTGTGTGATTTACTGGAAAATGTGTTGAGTCCCCATTAACTTCACCACTTTTACTTTTTCATCCCATCTCCATGAATGGTCTGTTAGCCCAGAACAACGACATTTGAAAACCAGAGTTTGTTTAATAGGTGCATAGCACTGTCATACTTTCTTGTGTAAGAAATCATAATTGAGGTGGTAATATGGCCGTGGCATGGCCTGCAGCTTGATTCATTTTGCATCCATACATTTCGGTCATAGGTCAATTCTCTGAGGAAAGCACATGTATGGAAGGAAGTCTGTGAAGACTTCCAATCTTTGAAATCTCAGAGGTACAGATCTCCCTAACTGCATTCTGCAAAATGCCATTCATGATTGCAATAGCCCAGAATTTTAAGTGATTCAAGAGGGCTTCCGTAAGAACACATTCCTGGGGAACAGAACTATGCAGAGCTCTCCTGCTCTGAATTGCTCCATATCACAGCAATGCATTTCGTAAAGTTTGATTTATTTTGTCAAAAGCTGAGTTATTCTTCTAAGCCAGTCTCTCTCTCTTTTAATTCATATATCATGACTTTATTTGAAAGAGCTAATGGACTCTATAAACATGTGGAATGAAACACCATCTAAATACCATGTTGTAGTGAGTAAAACATGGGCTTTGGAATGTGAGGACTAGAGAGACCAAGTCTGCGCCCTCCTGACTTGTGATCCTTGGCGACTATAACTTCTCTGAGCCCCAGTTTGCTCCTTGTTACTTCTAACGAGATCCTATTTTGATGGCCAGACATTACTATATGCCAGTCACTGGGAGACAACTGTGAACAAGATAAAGACAGTTGTTAAAGGCAGTTGTGGCCTTTGCAAAAGTTGAAGCTGAGGTTGCAAATTCCATTGCTTCCATAGGTCAGGTAGGGGATGGAAATGCCTGACGAAGAGAGAATCAATCAAGTCACCATGCTGTACAGTAGAAAACTGACAACACTAAACCAGCTATAATGAAAAAAAAAAAAAAGTGGGGATTGCTGTTGAATTTGAGGCCCTGGTTCATCAAAAGATATTTATATTCAAAAATTTTTTGAGGAGTTCCCACTGTGGCACAGTGGGTTAATGATGCAGCTTGTGTCTGTGGAGGCACCAGTTTGATCCCCAGCTTGGCGCAGTGGATTAAGAATCCAGCGTGGCTGCAGCTGTGGCGTAGTCGCAGCTCTGGCTTGGATTAGATCCCTGGCCCAGGAACTTTCATATGCTATGAGGGTGGCTGAGAAAGAAAAAAGAAATTGAAACACTAGATAGTCCTAATAATACCCCTGCTATGTATGGACAGATTTCTTAGCAGTCTCTTTTACAGCCCCACATTAAGTATGGTGGAATATAGGCTAACTTCTCTGCTTGTATGCTCTAGAGGTTAAGAGCAGGGTTATGGAGGCCACTCTGGGTGCCGGTTCTGCTATTTGTCCAGCCATGGCCATTCGCTCAATGACCATGAATGACTTTGGGCAAGTTACTTAATGTCCATGTGTCTCAGTTTTCTTTGCTCCAAAATGAGAAAAATAATATATTTAGTGGCCTTACCATTAATTAAGTTAATACCCAACACATGTAAAACAGAACATGCTTGGCACAGAATATGCACTCAATAAATATTAGCTTTTATTATGGGAGCACACAGAAAAAGGACTCCTTAAGAAAGCTATAAAAGGTAAGTTAATATTAGAAACAGTATGGATGAAACACTGGCAGCTAGAGTATCTGCTTTGTAGATATACCAGAAAGGGCAAGTTTGATAAGAATAGCTGGACATAAGTATAAATGGATTATTGAGACATTTCTTCTCTTTGATGGAGTAGTGTTGTGGTGTTTAATTTTATGTGTAAACTCGGCTGGGCTGTGGTGTCCAGATAGGTGATCAAACATTATTCTAGATGTTTCTGTGAGAATGGTTTTAGATGACATTTAGACTTAAATCAGTAGACTTTGAATAAAGCAGATTACCCTCCCTAATGTGGGTGAGCCTCTTCTAATCAGTTGATAGCATACATAGCACCAAAAACTGAACTTCCTCAAGCAAGAGAGAATTTTCCAATAGTCTTCCTTCAGACTTCATCTGTACCTGGCCTTGCCTTTGGACTCAAACTGCAACTCATTCTTGAGTCTCCAGCCTGCTGGCCTCCCCTATCAGATTTTGGAGTTGACAAGCCTCCTCAGTCACATGAGCCAATTCCTTAAAAAAAAAAAATATATATATATATATAAATACACCCCCCCACAAACCCCCCCCCCCAACCCTTTTGATTCTGTTTCTCTAAGATAAACACTTTGGTTGGCAGGATAATGCCCCCCACACCCTGCTGCCAAAGATGTCTTCATCCCAATCTCCAGAATGTGTTACGTTATATTGCAAAGTAGATTTGAGGTTATGGATGGAATTAAGGTTGCTTATCAGGTGAATTTAAGATTGGGAGCTGTGATACTGTGATTTTAAATAAAAGTATATGTTCGGTCTTCATCCTCACTTCTGATACAGAGTTCTTAAAACTGTTGAAACTTCCTAAATGATAAGTGTGATAAAGTTGTCTTGGTATTCTTAACAAGCCCCTTTCAACCATGCTTGAATTTGTGTCTTTTGGAAAGCACCTAAGGGTGGGAGTTCACCTATTTTCAGGGGAATAGATTATGTGATTGGAGGGTTACTTTCAGTCTTCCCACTACCCTCCACCCCCACCTCTTGGATAGGAGACAGGGGCTGGAGGTTGGATCATTTGCCAGTGGACAATGATTTAATCAACCGTGCCTGTGTAATAAAGCTTCTAGAAAAAAACAAAAGAGGAGGTTTTGGAAAGTTTCAGTGTTGGTGAAAATGTGAAGATTTGAGGAGAGAGACACACTGAGAGCACTGAAGCTCTGTGCCCCTTCCTACATGCACATCTGCTATCTGACTATTCCCAAGTTATATCCTTTTATGACAAACTGGTGAGCTGGTAAATGAAATGTTTCTCTGAACCAGTGAGCCACTCCAGCAAATTAACTGAACCTAGGGGGAGGTTGTTGGAACCTCCAATCTGTCTGTAGCCTGTTGACCAGAAGCTCCGGGGACAATCTGGATTGCAATTGACATCCGAAGTGGGGAGAAAGGCAGTTTTGTAGGATTGATGTTATTCCATGTAGATAGCATCAGAACTGAGTTGAATTGTGGGACACCTAGCTAGTACTGGAAAATTGCTTGGTGATGTGGAAAAAAACACACACATTGGAATCGATGTCAGAATTGGAAGAGTTCAACCTGGATTATCAGAATGGGTCCAATATAATCACAGGCATCTTTAAAACTAGACGAGGGATGCAGGAGAGTTCAGGGTCAGAGGGAGATGTGACTAGAGCTACAAACCAAACAGTGACTTTGGTCATTAGAATGGAGGGCAGACATGGTCAGCTCTCCTATCCTTTCATCCTCTTCCCTGTGCTTCCTGTCTGGTGTTGGGTTGGAGAAAATGATTGGCACAGGCTGAGATTTCCTCGCTTGATGAGTAGTTGGCCTCTCCTCTCTCTAACATTGACTGTCAAATGGATGTGTCTATGGGGCAGGCAGTGTCCAAAAATGTGTCCTGGGCCAACGGGAGCTCTCGCTTGGGGTCTGAACTCTTCCTCCGCACTCCCCAAGACCCACCCTATGTGGTACACTACGTGACCTGTTGGGTTTTATTGACGTACTAGCAAAACTGCTACAACCAGCCACCTTCCTTCTTGTCCACTTACCACCAAGAAACAAATAGATTCTTATTCCTCACAAGGTGGAGATGTGCTCCACTGGCAATTTCAGCAGCATCAGTGCTTCCAGGGTTGAGTGACTGCACAGGTTTCAGACAAGAAAGGGGGAGGCTGTTCTTAGGACTTGATTTATGGCGTGAAGGCACCCCAATTCTTTGAGAGTTATTCTCTTGGGCCTCCTTTGGCTTCGGGGATGGTAATAACTCCAGAGTTATCTTAGGGAAGTTATTCTTTTCACAGACATTGTATTCCTCTGAACGCACCCTCTCTCTTCCCTCAGTCTTCTTATGGTTGTAGTGATAGCGGTGTTAGGGCCATGGGCAGAAAGGGCAAATTCAGGCAGCCCTGAGGGCAGCTGAAAGGCCCTAATAATTGGCAGTTCTCTCGGTCTCTAAACTTAGAATATGAGGTTGTTTTTTGTGTCGGATAATGCCATGAAAATCAGGGAGAAAAATCTCACTGCATTTGACACCATCCTAGATCATAGGCTAGAGAGGTGGCGTGGAGTCAGAGCTCTTTTGTCTCCCAGTTTAGCCCAGATACATGAAAGGGAGGATAGGCCTTGTTGGCTATATTAAGGAGTTGGGACTTTTTCTTAAGAACAATAAAAAATTATTAAAGGAGAGTGATTTGATCAAGCGGTAGAATAATCTTCTAAGATATTTTCTTTCCTTTCCTTTTATTTTCTCCTTTCTTCATTCAATTCTTATGTCCAGGTCCTTTGTATCTTCTTGTTCAGGGCTTTTGGTGGGGATGGAAGGTGGGCAAAGGATCATCTTCTTAATTATGAGAGGCTTTGTAGGAGCTAAGCTCGCAGAAGAAATAATACCTGTTTTGAGTGGGGAGAGGCAAGAGGGAACCTTGGAGAGTATCAAGAGAGAAAGCAACTTCTCTATTTCTGGGAAGTACCTACAGGAAGAGGACTCTAGAAATGGCAGGACCATACCTAAGCTCCTGACCCTGCTAAGAGTTGATGTGTGGACCTGCCTCTGGGGTGAGTGGATGAGGGAGGTTCCAGGTAAGGCTGGCTAAGCACAGGGATCTCAGCTCAGCCCCAGGACCCAGGAATAGCAGTTCCTCAGACTCTGAGTGATGGGAAGGTCTGGGCTCCTGGCATTCCCAGCATTTCAACAGTGAGCCTTGTTGGCTGAAGATCTAAGAAGCTTCTATCCTGTAGGGCCTGTGTAGGAACCAAAGAGGAGGATCCACCTTCATGATTGATAAAAACTGCAGATGATAAAAACTTGGGAGGAATTACATATGGTTTAGGAGATGTTCTTAAAATGCAATTTGATCTTGATAAATGAAAGACATGGGCTGAAGTCAGTAAAAGGAAATTTAATAAGGTAGCTCACACAGGGAAAAATGAAAATACAGGGTTCAACTGGGCAAAAGCTAGCTTCAGTAATACTGCCAAGTAGGCTTTTGGGGATTTGTCTATTAGTGAAATGATTATGAATCATGTGAGTCTGTTAAAATGATGATAGGTATATTGTTTTACATCTAAAGGAATATCACTAACAAAATTTCTTTAGAAAGACCATTTCACCATATAATTAAGTGGCTGCTGTAATTGAAGCAAGAAGGAGAGTAGGTTTGGAAAATAAAATAACCTCCAAACAACTCATATGGTTGAAGTGAATGGTCTCCGATGCCCAGATAAATAGGTAAAAGGAAATATCAAAATTGAGAAGGACACAGCATCTCTCTAGCATTGACAGGAAGGCCTTGAATTGCCTTAGTTAGAAAGACAGGAGGACTTTCTTCTTTGGATTTTGTTTTGTCTCTGCAACAGTCTCCTTTTCCCTGCCTCAACTGTTGTGTTGAAGATAGTTGTATAATCAGTGGAATATTCTGTGACTAACTGAAGACCATTATAGAACTGATTAACTGAATTCTCCTCTCTATTCTCACCCTGGCCCTTAGAAGTCAGGTACACATATCTAGATTTTATTTATTTATTTATTTATTTATTTATTTATTTATTTATGTCTTTTTAGGGCCATACCCACAGCATAAGGAGGTTCCCAGGCTAGAGGTGGAATTGGAGCTGCAGCTGCTGGCCTACGTCACAGCCACAGCAACACTGGGTTTGAGCCTCATCCTTGACCTGTGCTGTAGCTTGTGGCAATGCAGGATCCTTTAACCCACGGAGCAAGGCCAGGAATCTAACCCACATCCTCATGCACACTGGTCAGGTTCTTTACCCACTAAGCCACAACAGGAACTCCACACAGATCCATATTAATCGTAAATGTGATTCCTAACATACTTCCAACATACCTATTTATAGCTTCTTTTAGTATTTATTTATTTTTGTTTTTCACAAGGTAATAAGCATCTGTAAGCTCACCTCTTAAAACACAACCCAGGATGTTGCAATAATCTCCATCTTACCCATCTTATCTCCATCTTACTCCATCTTCTCATTACCCTTCCTCCTTGACCTGAGATGATCATCATCTAAAATAACCGTGTTTGGGAGTTCCTGTCGTGGCTCGGTGGTTAACGAATCTGACTAGGACCATGAAGTTGTGGGTTCAATCCCCGGCTTTGCTCAGTGGGTTAAGGATCTGGCGTTGCTGTGAGCTCTGGCGTAGGCCGGCGGCCTACAGCTCCAATTAGATCCCTAGCCTGGGAACCTCCATATGCCATGGGAGCGGCCCTAGAAAAGGCAAAAAGACCAAAAAATAAATAAAGTAAAATAAAATAACCATGTTTGTCATTTTTCCTTCCCCCCTCATATTTTACTTAGTTTTATTGCATCTATTTAGAATCCTAAAAAGGACATTTTAAACGTTATGAAGACTATCATAGTACATGTAATTGTTTGGGATTTACCTATTTTTTTTAACTTATATTACTGAAATGATCCATATCATATGTTATTGGTTATCAAAGTTCATTCACTTTTACTGCTGTGAAATATTCCACTGTGTGAATATTCACCTTTTCTCCTATTGATGGACACTTGGGGTATTTCCAGGTTTTGCTTCTGCAGAAGACTACAATGAACATTATAGTAGATTTACTCGGCTAGAAGAAAGAGTGTCTCTTGCATCATTTTCATTTCTGATGCTAAATTCACCTGTTTCTACCCTTACCCCACATTCTCTTGCAACTGCTGTTAGATCATTATATTCTTTCCCACCAAGACTGGTATAAAAGCTGTATATACATTGTATGAACTTCTTCAATGTCTGTTCACTTTTCAGGACAATCTCCTCTGGCTTCTGTACCCACCACTCCACCCAAACTACCTTTGCTAAGGTTATCAATGGTTTTCATGTTGCCAAACCCAATAGATATTTTCCTATGATCTTATTTGATCCATTTGAGCTTTCCCTCCTTAAAATACTTTCTTCCATGGCACCATATGCTCCTAGATTTCCTCTGTCTATAATTTGGTTCTTTCTCCTCCATTTGCTACTTAAAGATACATATTGGAATTCATCAGCGGTCAGGTGGTCTCTTTCTTTCCTTACTCTGCACTCTCCCAGGGGTGGCCCTGTTTATGACTACTATCATGGCAAAATTTATAATAGCGTCCCTTTTTGCTCTCAAAAGTGTCCCAGTTTGAATGACAAAATATATGTTTTCCCTTCTTTGATTCCAAAGACTCTCAGTTCACCCATGACTTATTTATCAAATCTCTTGCTATCGTCTTTTCCAGGATATTTTAGTCTTTTTAAAGTTAGCACTTCTAAAACTAGACTTCTGCTTTTCTGTTCAAAACTCATTTGTCCTCAGTCTTTAGCTCAGAAAATGGCACTGCCACTTAATTTCTCAAGCTCTAAACTCTAAAGGCATTCCGGTTTTGTTTTGTTTTTTTTTTTGGTGGGGGTTGTTATTCCCTGTTCTTCAGTCTGTCTTTCTCCAAGACCTGTCAATTCTAACTTCTTTGCTATAGCCAAAGCTGCTCCCTTCTCTTGCCTGGGAGCAGAAACGGGCTCATAACTGACTCCTGGCTTCTGTTCTTGTCCACCTGTCTTACCCGCATCCATACCCCTACCCTGATATTTTTTAAAGCGTGGAGCAGAGCTTGTTATTGCCTGCTTAAAAACCTTTCATGACTTACCACCACTTCTCTCAGAATTAAACCATGATGCTTTTTTCCCACCTCTGAGGCTCAGTGTGCTGTCTCCTGACTACCAGTCTAGTCTCAGCTTGGGCTGTTGTTTTCCTGCTCACCCGCCTCTGGCCACACCACGTCCGGGCTCTCCTGCAGTAGGCTCTTCCCTGTCCCAGTGCCTTGGCACAAGGATCGCCCTCTCACTCCCACCCACTGCCAACCTGGCCAACATGTATTTGCTCTTTAGATCTCATCTGGAGTGTCACTTCTACAAGAACGTGGCATCACTTTGTGTGTGTGTGCAAATGGAATTAAAAATCCCTTTTTTCAATTCTGAAGTAATACATTTTATTTTTTTAATTTAGAAAGTACCAGTAAGCAAAAGAAGTCACTTGTAATCCCACCTTTTAAAGATAAACATTAACATTTTGCTGTTTATTTTTCCAGATCTTTCATCTCTCTACACTAGCACATAGATACTTAGATGGCCCCAAGTCCTGTAATTGGTGAAAGTCATTCTATCCTGTAAATATCACATATAATTCATACCAGGACTATTCCTTCACATTAGAAAACTTATTATCCTTCTCAGCATCTCTAGGGATGCTCAGGTTGGACAAACGGTTCTGCTTACATCCTGCTTCCATTTCCGACTTCCACTGCTATCTTAATCTCCCTTGTGTCTGGTCTAGGCTCTTCTGTAGACTCACATACAGAATGCAGCCTTTATCCTTGATTTTGTGATTCTTCCTTCTGGGGGCTGGTGGGGAGGGGGGAGGAGGCACTGGGGGAACTGGAAAGGGTTACAGAAGAGCACATGCTTAACATATCTCCATTTTCAAAAATCCTTTAGCCACGTCACCTGAATGTGCTTCCCCATCTGAGCTGGTAAGTGCTGGCTGCCTTGCTGGCTGGTTCAGTCTCTCTCAGCCTATGCCTCTCCACACCCAGCCCTCCAACTGCCCCAGATCCGGTGTCTTTCCTTAGAGGGAGCAAATCAATGTTCTGTCTGTTGTGATGGCTCTTTCCAGATCCTTTTCTGGAAGGTCTCAGTTTCTACCCTCAAGCCTGCTCAGACGTCTTTCCCAAACAATGGTTATTTTAGGCTGGTGAGGAATCATGCCACCTCTCTAGTGGGCAGAAACAGTTCTGATTAGTTACCATTTTAAATAGCAGGACTTCCCGCCCCCCCCCCCCCACCGCCTTCTTGGCACATAGAAATGCCTCCCTCCCCCCTCCCCTGCAATGGTATCATGCAATATATACCAGTTAGAAATCTGCCTTCTTCACTTAACACTTGATGGTGACCATCTTCTGTCTACACGATCTGTACAGTGTAGGCAGTGAACAAAGCAGAGCTATGGTGGATAACATGCCCTGACATGTCATTGGAAATGCACAGTCTCAGGTTCCGTGCCAAAGCTAATCCACTCATAACTATATTTTGATCCCTAGGACATTCAGGGATACACTGAGTCTGAGACACACTGTAGAAGAGCATTTATACGGCTTTAACGAGAACAATTATTAAAATTAAGTAGCAATTCTTATTTTTTTCTTCTTTGGAAAAAATCTATAAAAGACAATTCTGGACTTTTATGTGGTTTAATTTGTGCTTTGACACACCTAGCTTTACTTATTAAATATGACATGGTAGCCCAAATGCAAAATGCTGTCTTAGAATGCAGTGTCTTCAGCAGCTCTCCTTCACGTCTCTCAAGGGAACTGAACTATCTGTGATTTTCACATTACTTTTTGATAGAAAATTAAAATAGCGACTGAGTGGTTTTTAATTAATACTAAATCATCTCTTACCTTTCCAAATATTTAGTATAAAATTCTAAATCAGACAGCTTTTAAAGCTATTTACAAATACCCATAAAAGATAGGTACCTTTTGCTTTTGATTCATTGTGAACATAATTACATGAGTATGAGCTCTTTAAAGAGGGACTATTATTACTCATAGTAAGAGTGAAATATACTCATTGGTCAGGTTAATGGAGTTGAAAACTGTGATATGGTCTAAGTTGGAAACCCAAGTAAATACAGGGACAAAAATTCCACTCTTGGTTCTCATGTTGCAGAAGATTATATGAAGTGAACTGCTTTTCTCTTAAAAACAAGGTTAACTTCACAACAGCTTTACTTACGCTTTGCTCTGTTTTAGAGCTTTTAGAAAGCATTAATTTAATTAATAAGCCACTTGCTGTGCTGAGGTAGCCATGTGAAAATCTTGGTTTTTAAAACACCTCCAATGAAAAGTCATCTAGCACATTTTTCTATTCACATTTGAAAAGTTTCAGTTTCCCAGCTGGCAAAAGCATTAAGTGTGTGTATGCTTCCAATTAGAGGCAAGATTTTCCCGCTGCGTGGTCCAAGGTTGCACAGTGGTCCTCAGAGGATTCATGAAACCCTTTCCCTCCATTTTCTCATTTTTTGCTGCTGTGATGGGGACGGTTTGCAGAACTTTGGCTGCTGAGCAAGATGTAAAGTTTTCTGACCATTAATATATTAGGAAGTAGCAATTCAATCCAAACAAACAGAATGCTGCATTTACGTTTTATTTCCCTGGGAATTACTTTCAGGAAGTCAGAGAGTTAAAAACCAGAAGGGCATTGTTCCACAAATGGAAGCTATTTGTTCCTGCACCAGTGGGGATTGTTTTATAATGTTCCTTTCAGAACAGAATTAAATAATACACTCTGAAATTTTTCACCAAGTAATACAGTTACAAGTTTCCACAAGTGCTAAAGGGAGGAGAGAAAAGCCAAAGTAAAGACTAAAAATTGTTCCTTAAGGCAAGTCTTTTTTTAGAATGAAGAAATCATTCCTAAACAGGAAATAAGGATATTCAAATATTGCGTGGAGTCTCAGGTGGAAATAGTCAGTTCACACTCTGGCCTCAGTCTGCCAAACATTCTCTTTTAATGTTATGATATGACACATATCACTTTGAAATAGAGACCTGAAGGTTGGTATGCAGGCTGCTTTCACATCTTTACAAGACATCCAGGAGCATTTCCTACTATGGAAATCAAAGGAACTGAACCTGACATTAAACAAGAAATATATCTGGAAAGAGATTAGCATATTTCTAAATGTTCAACACAGAGAAAGGACCTTTTGCACAAATGATATTTAAGATGACAGTAATCTTTCCCCCCCCCCAGATGTATCTGACATGCAGGTTGAATAAGAAGTCTATTCACTTATCCTGTAAAATATTTATTGGATAAAATTCACAGAGACCAGTTAATATTTATTGAAATAAGGAAAAAGCCATGTCTATTGGAATGTTCTAATGTCTCTCAAATAAAGTTAAAAATGGATAGGACCTGTGTTTCTATCCAATATATTTGTGATTTTAACATATTGTTTACATCAAAAAAATACGTGGACGAGTTCCCTGGTGGCCTACCGGTTAAGGATCCACCGTTGTCACTGCTGTGGTGCAGGTTCAATCCCTGGCTTGGGAACTTCCTCATGCCATGGGTGTGGGCAAAAAAAAAAAAAAGAAAAAAAAAGTGGAAATCTGACTTACATGAGGGTTTTCCCACTGTTTAGAGTGTGGTGCTGTGCTGCTCTGCAAAGTGCTTGCAGGTACCCACATCCATCCCACATCCACAGCACTGGGGAGCATTAGCTTTAAAACAAAAAAAGTGTACACAATGTGGAACCTTGTACAATCTCCTTGTGGTAGAAACAGAAGGTTGCAAAATACAAACATACCAAATGCAAAATCAGTTATTAAAATGGCCTCCCCAATGGGAAGGGTGACCTGCTCTCTCTAGTTCAAAGCAGCATTTCTCTCAGCACAGTGGCTGCCACCGTCTTGAATTGGTCTTACCTTTTCCAGGGTTGCCCTCCAGTCTGTTCTTCACACCACAGCCAGAGTAATATGTCTCTATAAGGTCTCTAGCATTTAAAGAAAATGGTGGTATAATATTCATGACATAAAATTGACCATTTTAACCCCTTTTAAGTGTACAATTCAGCGGCCTTAAGTACATTCTCATTGTTCTGCAGTCATCACACCATCCATCTCCAGAACTGTTTCATCCTCCCAGACCACAATTCTGTACCTCTCCCTGCTGCCTCCCGCCCTGGGTAACCATCATTCTGCTTTCTGTCTCTATGAACTTGACTGTTCCAGGTCCCTCACAGAAGTGGAGCTTTGCAACATTTGTCCTTTTGTGCGTGGTTTAATTTCATTTAGCATAATGAGTTCAAGGTTCATCCACAGGGTATCATGTGTGATTTCCTTCCTTTCTGAAGCCAAATAACATTCCATTGTATGTGTAGACCACATTTTGTCTATTTATTCATTGGCTGATGGACATTTCAGTTTCCACCTTTTGGATGTTGTGAATAAGGGGCTGTGACCACTGGTGTAAAAATAACTGTGTGAGACCCTGCTTTCAGTTCTTTTGAGTGTAGATCCAGAAGTGGAATTGCCCAGTCATATGCTAATTCTGTTTTTAATTTCTTGAGGTAGCACCGTGCTGTTTTCTACAGCAGCAGCGCTAGCCAATTTCTCCATACTCTTGTCAACACATGTTATTTTTTTTTTTTGGAGTTTTTATTTTTTATTATTATTTTCTTTTTAGGGCTGCATCCATGGCATATAGAGGTTTCCAGGCTAGGAGTTGAATCGGAGCCGTAGCTCTTGGTCTACACCACAGCCACAGCAACTTGGGATCTGAGCTGTGTCTGCGACCTAAACCACAGCTCACAGCAACGCCGGATCCTTAACCCACTGAGCAAGGCCAGGGAGCGAACCCGCATCCTCATGAGTGCTAGTCAGATTTGTTAACTCCTGAGCCACGATGGGAACTCCGTTTTGTAGTTTTTAATTAAATATTTTTAAATGATACTGATTCTAATGGTTGTACAGAATGATATTCTGAAAATCCTTCCTTTCGATTGCTCCCTACCACCTGCCTCGGGCCTGAACATCTCCGGCCCCTGCTTATTTTTCTAATCTCATCCTGGGCTTTCCCACTTGCCTTGCCAGGACATGCAAACCTCTTCCCTCTCTCAGAAATTTTACATTGTTCTTCCCTCTGCCAGACCTGCCAACTTCTTCATTTGTGAGAATGGCTGCTTATTAGTCTTTGGATTTCTACCTCCATAGGGTCCTTAACCATTCTTTGTTAAGGATGTCTCTCCTTTTTTTTGTCCTCCAGCACCTTGTTCTTTCCTGTCTAGCATTTATCACCATCTGTAACGATTTCATGTCTTGGCTTGTTTCCTGCCATTATTCAGTAAAATGTAAGTTCAATGAGGCAAACCCAGTGGCTCTCTTTACTGTTGCTTCCCCAGAGCCTAGTAGGCTCCTAAGAAGGGCCCAGCAGAGAGTTAGTAATCAAATTGCAAAATGGTCATGGAAATTCCTCATATATTTGTAGCTTTTTCTTTCTACAAATGAAGCACATGTTCAGTTTCTCGAATTTGTCAATCAAAAGCCTTCAGAGACTAAATTATTGTCTAAAATCTTGTAACGCTTTTCTTTTTTTGAACGTGTGCTTGATATGAACTAAATTACAGAATTTAATATTTACTAGGCTCAAAACTGCTAAACAGCTTATAGCTAGATTGGCTGCTTTCTAACAACTGGTGATTAAAATCACTTTCATTTAAAAAAAAAAGATCTGGTTGATACATCTAGAAGGCAATAACCACCTAATGCCATTTAATTTAAGCACTTTTGATTCATCCAGAAAGAAAAATGTCAACCATAAACTTTTATTTAAAAAATTATACCTGTTTTTTCCCCAGTATTCTTTAATAAATAAGAGAACACCAATTTTACCAAAATTGCCAAATTTGCCAAAACAGGTAATTTGAAGGGTAGGTGGGAGGGAACTTGAGAGGATTTAATCTCTACTAATTTTAATTCTGTTGTGCTCATTTTGAGTGGGAGACTAGAAGTGCCAGCATCAATTATAGGGTCTCTAAATTAAAAGAGTAGGTAAATCTCCTGGGATTCATTGAGTAAAAATGTTTTTTCTATGGATTATTTTAGAATGATCTATTTGCGTATTTACTGGTTGGTATCTGGATGTAGGTCATCTTGATTCATTCTGCTCAACATTTAATGTGTCCTTTGACCTGAAAACTTCTCCCTTCTGATCTATTCCTATCTTCTTTTGACAGTCTGTCTAGCATCTATTGTTTTACCTTTCTACAATTTCTTTTTTCCATTTTTTCTTTCTATCTCTTTTGTTATATATACCATGGAGCTATATTCACGCTTTCTAATTTAATGGTTCTCCAACTCTTATGTACCTCAGAATCACCTGGAAGACTTATTAAAAATTAATTGATGGGGTTCCCATTGTGGCTCAATGGAAGCATATCCAACTAGTATCCATGAGGATGTAGATTCAATCTCTGGCCTCGCTCCATGGGTCAGGGATCCGATGTTGCCTGAGCTGTGGTGTAGGTCCCAGACTTGGCTCAGATCTGGTGTGACTGCGGCTGTGGCCAGCAGCTGTAGCTCCGATTTGACCCCTAGCCTAGGACCTTCCAAATGCTGAGGGTGCGGCCCTAAAAAGAAAAAAAAAAAATTAATTGATGGACTCCATTCCCAGAATTTCTGATTCAGTAGTTCCAGAATGGACCAAGGAATGGCGTTTCTAACAAATTCCCAGATGACTCTGCCATTACTGGAATGAGGACCACAGTTTGAAAAAAACACTCTTCTCTGTCTTTGCTACTCAAAGCACATCTGAGGAGCAGCATGGTGCTTCTGAGACATTGCCAGGTGAGGAGACCACTGGCCTTTGGTCCATACTTTTGAGCAGCAAGGATCTAGAACAGTGGTTCTCAATTCTGAGTCCTGGACAACCAGCATTAACATAACCTGAGAATTTGTGAGAAATGCAATTTCTCAGGCCATATCTGAGAACCTACAAAATCAGAATATGCATTTTAACAAAATCCCCAGGTGACCCGTAAGCACAATATAGTTGAGGAGCCCTGTTCTAAATCACCTCGTCTTTACTACACCAATTTTATTATATAGCCCATCCATTCAATTTATTTCAGATAACATTTTAATTTTCTGCATTCTTTTAAAATATTTGATTACTTATTTTAAAATCATAATCTAATCTTTATTATGGATCAAACATCATATCGAAATATTTTGAGGCTGATAATATTCCTTCCCGATTTCCTTATTTGGTTTGTTAATCTTGTTCCTTGTATTTG
This sequence comes from Sus scrofa, assembly GCF_054392235.1. NCBI lineage: Eukaryota > Metazoa > Chordata > Mammalia > Artiodactyla > Suidae > Sus > Sus scrofa. Next base: position 116,435,416 of record NC_139397.1, read on the forward strand.
TCAGCTGTCCTGTGGTAACAGGTAATCTCCCAAGTCTCAATGGCTTTATAAGAACAAAAGTTTATTTCTGGTTTATGTTATGTTGGCTGAAGGTCAATGCTGGTTCTCCTTCTGCTCCACGTCTTTATATCCCAAGAGGCTGAAAGAAGGGACTTGATATAGGCCATGCCTTTCTTGAGGTAAAAAGAAAAGAGTGAAAGGGCTGATGGAAGAATGGGTCTGACTAGTATCCACAAGGATAAGGGTTTGATCTCTGGCCTCACTCAGTGGGTTAAAAGATCCAGCGTTGCCATGAGCTGTGGTGTGGGTCTCAGATGCGGCTTGGATCCTGCGTGGCTGTGGCTGTAGGACAGCAGCTGTAGCTCAGATTTGACCCCTAGCTTGGGAACTTCCATATGCTACGGGTGGGGCCCTTGAAAGCAAAAAAAAAAAAAAAAAAAGCCACCTTGTCTGGATTTTGTTTTGTTTTTTAAATAACAACCTGAACTTCAGACCAAAGAATATTAGTCTAAAGGGTTATGAAAGTGAGCCTGGTTGTGATCAAACTCTATCATGGAACTAGTGGTGAGCATGTTTTTTTGTGCAGAGCGTTTCCGCCCAGGCTTTCAGCTTTGGATGTCTTTCCAAGCACAGCAGGAAGTCACGAGAGGGTTGTAAGCAGGCGAGTGGTGTGATCTGATGCATAGATCTTTCATTTTAGAAATAATGAAACATTTGGTGGAATATTTCCTATACTCATAATGTATGATGAAGCATAGACATAAAAAGTACACCCATGGACCCTTCTGATCTCATCTAAGTAACATTGTATCAATCAGTTTAATCAGCAGTTCATAATACTAGTTATTTAAACAAAATGGATTTCATATGCAGGACTATTAGCCACTTATGAAATTGCATTAGATGATGAGGCATGAACACACGCAGGTAAGATAGAGCAGCAACTACAGGAAGCAGCTCCCATCCCAGAGCTGGGGGAACTAAGGGAAGAAGCTTGGAGGAGAGGCCTAACAGAGCTGACAGGGCTCTGGGCGGGAGCCACTGCTTGGCTGGGGTGTTAGCCGCTCTGGGACCTCACCCCAGTGTGTGTCCGTAGGGAGCACACATCCTGCAGGCTACACGGTCCTGCTTGTACTCCCATGCATTTCTTGAGAGTTTCACCACATAGGTGTGTATCCAACATTATATTGCTTAGTTTTCCCTTTTTGCTTTTTGGCTGCATGCTGAAGTTCCTGGGCCAGGGATGGAACCCACACCATAGCAGTGACCGGAGCCAGTGCAGTGGCAATGCTAGATCCTTAATCCACTGTGCCACAGGAGACCTCTTAGTTCCCCCCTTTTAAAATCATATGAATAGCATCTTCTCAATGTTTTCTCCTGTTGTATAGTTTCAGCTTTTCTTTTAGGTGAGTGATCCATTTTTTCAGTTAATTGCTTTAGCTCTTGTGTGAGGTGAGGGTGGGAGTTCATTTTTTTTTCTCACCCAGAGACCCAGCCTGGGCAGGGTCCCAGCCCAGACCCACAAAACCAGACGGCTGTTGGCAACCACAGAAGAGGGGTGTTCCTTCACTGGCCAGCAGTGAAGAGGAGTGTGCACATCTGATCTGCCCCATACAGCCCCTGATGCAGATGGACAGTATGTGTCTGGGGTGGCCTTAGGTTTTCTTATATTTTCTCACTCATAAGTATTTCTGTTTGGTGGCTTGTGATGGTTAATATTGTGTTGTTTTGTTTTGTTTTGTTTTTGGTCTTTTTGCCTTTTCTAGGGCCACTCCCGCAGCATATGGAGGTTCCCAGGCTAGGGGTCTAATCAGAGCTGTAGCCTCTGGCTTATGCCACAGCCACAGCAATGTGGGATCCGAGCCACATCAGCTCATGGCAACGCCAGATCCTTAACCCACTGAGCAAGGCCAGGGGTCAAACCCGCAATCTCATGGTTCCTAGTCGGATTCATTAACCACTGTGCCACGACGGGAACTCCTGTGATGGTTAATTTTATGTGTCAACCTGATGGGCCATGGTACCTAGGTGTTTGGTCAAACATTATTCTAGATATTTCTGCGAAGGTATTTTTTAAGGTGAGACTAACACTCCAATCAGTAGACTTTGCTTTACTCAAATTTGACTTTGACAAAAGTACCCTCCACAATGTGGGTGGGTTTCATCCAGTCACTTGCACCTTAGGACAAAAACATGGCCCTTGCCCAGAAAGACGAAGTTGTGCCAACCGGCTGCCTTTACACTTCAAGTCCAACATCAGCTCTTCCCTGGGCATCCCGGCCTGCTGGCCTGCCTGCAGATTTTGGACTTATGAGCCTCCACAAATATGAGCTAATCCTTAATTAAATAAATCTCTCTCATGTATTTTCTCTCTCTCTACTCCCCACCCCAACCTCTCTCTCCTGGTTCTGGTTCTCTGCAGAGCCCAGACTAAAGTGTAATCTGAAAAAATATCTTACTTGGGCTCATGCACGGAGCTTTGTGTTTGGTCCATGGTCGATGTTTCTGTACAGTGGAGGGGGTAGTGGGACACAGTCTTCCAGGCACTTGGTTCAGGGCTCTGTGAAGAAAGAAGTGGAGCGATGGTGGGGAGGTCACTGGCAGTCTTTGCTATAGATGGAAAATGACCTGCCTGTCAGGTCTTCTCTTCTCAGCATTCCCTTCTTTACCCAAAACAGCTCCAAGCAGTGGGTGCACTTCTATGTAGGAGAAAAATTTTTTCAACATTTAGTGTTTATCTTAGTCCATTTGGGCTGCTATAACAGAATTCCATAGACTGGGTTGCTTATAAGCAACAGGAATTTGTTTCTGAGTTCCAGAGTCTGGCAGGTCCAAGTTCAAGGTGCTGGTGAGAGTGTACTGCCTGGTTTGTAGAAGCTGTCTTTTTAGTGTGTCCTCACATGGTGGAAGGAGTGAAGGGTCTCTCTGGGGTCTCTGTCATAAGGGCACTAATCTCATCCCTGAGAGCTCCACCCTTATGACCTAATCAGTTCCCAAAGGTCTCACCTCCAAATACCACCACACTGGGGATTGGGTTTCATCCTAGGAATTTTAGGGGGACGCAAACATTCAGTCTGTGGTGGTGTGTGTTTCTACAGTGGACCGGGCTCCAGAGAGCATGTGTGGAAACTAGATGTGATAGCATTCTGTCCTCTCTCCCTGTGGACACACACACTGCACTAGCATCTCAGCTTCAACAGGCAGTGTCTCTATTTCCCTGTATGGGTGGGAAGACAGGCCTTGGGGCACAGAAGTAACCCCTTCCCCCGACAGGGAAGCAGTCATGCAGAGCTCTGATGCTCTAAGATCCATGAGGATGAAAGAAACATCATATTCCGAAAATACTCTCCAGTTGTCCACTTAGATGCCAAGCACCAGCAATTTATTATGTGAGGCTTGGACAAGTCCTTGGAGTTGGTAAGAGATTGATGGCATATGTAATGTCCATGCTCTGAGAGCCTAGCAAGGCGGTTCTTACCAAGAAAATATGTGGCACTCATTATATGCTTTGGAAAAGTGGGCCAATCTTGTGGTTTGTATTCTGGACAATCAGTGGATGAAATAGAAGAGCAGAGACTATTAAGTCATCTTTGTGGCTGAGCATTACTAACACTTGATGATCTTTTAAAGTCCTAAAAGTGACTTTTCAAGTACTTTCCAGAGTTGGAGAGCAAAAGCAATAAACTCGAGGACATTTTACATAGCTGAGGGAAAAAAAGTCATTTAAAGCATATAATCAGGTAAATATTTATTACCATTTGATGTGGCACAATTGGAAAATGTGTCTTCAAGGATGTCTCCCAAACTGACCCTCCCTTGAGAGTCAGTGCCCAAAAAGGGGAGAGATATTTGTCCAGATCTACTTTCAGGTCCCGCAAGGCTGTAAGGCCACTTCCAAACTCTAATGGAAGAGAGATTCCATTTGAATGTGTGGTATAAGGCAACTTGGTAAGTACACCTGATTTATAAGTAGCAGCATCAGCCTGTTAGAATTGTATAAAATATCCTCCATGCCTTAACTCATTTCCTTTCTAAGGGCACTATTAAAGGTGGTGTATCGACAATACATGAACAATTTAACCAGAGGCCAGCTTTGTAACGCTGTCGTATAAAGAGGTAAAACAACATTGAGGCATATTCTAACATTTAGCGTTGATGAAACCAAGCCTTGCCTTAAATGATATTCAGAAACAGACTTACGCCGGGGAGAAGAACTTTGCGCATTTTTCATTTTTAAAATGTGTTTACAAGTCATCGTAAAAAGGAAGTGATTGCTTTTCTCCCATTTTCTTTTTTGTCTTCCTTTTAAATGAAGCATGCCCTAACTGAGGTTGGTGGAGGTGGAGGGGAGCATTTTCACTGCACCATTTAAAATAAAAGTCTGCAAAGCCCTGAGTGAAGCTGAGTGGGCCTCCCTTCCATCCCAGTAACATTGGAGAAGAGGGTGGCTCCTGCAGAATGAGGTGGGGGGCCAGGGGAAGGGGGGGGAAACGACCCTGCAGGGAACCTCCAGGACATCTTAAAGGCTGCACACTGGTTCTTTCTTTCCCTCAAAGATGAAGTGAGTCCATAGACTAAACTGATGAAGATGAGACCTCATGCGGCTATAGCAACACCACTGAGCCCTGGGAAACTAGAATCAGGGCAGACCAGAGAAAATAGATATGGGTATTATGAAAAATGTGGTTTTTCTATTTTCCACTTCCTATCTCTTCTCTTCCCCTCTGTTCCTCCTTTCCTCTCTTTCTCTCCCTAATGGTTCGTAGCTACACTTGAAAAGTAAAAAGAAATGATTTTTTTTTTTGGCCACACTCGCAGAATGTAGAAATTTCTGGGCCAGGGATTGAACGCATGCCAGAGTAGCGACCTGAGCTGCTGAAGTGGTAACACCAGATCCTTATTAACCCACTCCCTAGAAACACTAATTTTAATAGCAAATTTATTTAAAACAATCTGTACCAAATGTTATCTTAGCATGGGATCAACGTAAACACTTGTAATGAGGTATTTTGCATTCTTTGGGGATTTGGGGTACAAAGTGTTGACGGTGTATATTTTGTATGCACAGGACATCTGCATTCAGACTCACCACATTCCAAGGGCTCAGTGGCCACATGTGGCTTGTGGCCACCAAGTTGGACCGCGCTGATCTGAGGGATGGAGGGGGGGTGTTGGTGAAGATGTGGTTGATTGCATTTTGGGGAGAAGCGTTTACGACGCTGTACTAAGAAATACTGTTCAGTGCTAGCTTATAAATGCCTTGATCTTTACTTCATATTTATATATTTAATGATCTCAATCCTATATAGCAATGAGGCATCAATCAAAATTTCCTGGTAGGGAGCCAGGTGAATAAATTGGCCAGGCAGAGCTTTCCCAAGTCTGTTGATGTCTCTGGGTAGACTGGGAAAAGGAACTCTCAGCCTGGCACCGTGGGCTGGAGCTGACACCTGTGGAGTCCACTCTGCTTATCACGACCAAGTGAGACAGACCGTCAAGGACTGTTAGGGAATTAATGTGATTCACTAAAAAAAAAAACCAAAAAACCAAAAACCAAAAACCAAAACAAAACAAAACAAACAACAGCTCCAAACACCTAAAGGGCATAAAGCAGCATAAAGGCAATAGTTGGGTAAAGCTAAGAAAAAATACTGAAGAATGTGTGTGAGGAACTATCTCAGAGAAGATATATGAGAACAAAATCATAGATGCCTAGTGACGTTTTGGGTCAGTTTTGCTTTTTAATGAAATGTGGCCAGTTTGGGGGCTAAGAAGACAGTCACACTTCCCTTCTAAGAATTTCCTCGATTTGAAGTCTTCAGTTCACTATTTGGGTTTGCCAGAGCCGCAGAGATTAGAACAGGGGCCGGGGGAGGGGGGGTAGTGGGAGTGACCTGTCCACCTGCTTCTAAGATACACCCCTCCAGTCTCTTCCCTGTGGAGCAGCCAGAGTGAATTCATGAAGACCTAAATCAGATTAATTCGTTCAAAAGCAAACAAGCAGAAATAGTCCAGAGAAACAGACGCTGCACAGGATTTTCAACCTACAAGGGAGGCTGTGGAGAACCCCTAAGACGAGGCTCCACCATGTCCCTCTGCTGCATCCTGAACAACTTTCCACATGTTCACCACCTCCAGCCAGTGGGCTCCTCGGACACTCTGTACTTACTCCCAGTTCAGGGCCTTGGCACTTGCTAGCAGTGTGGTGGGTAGCAGGGCGGACCTGGGAGCTGGACCAGTGGTGGTGCATCATAGGCAACCTCTCTTCGTGTTCCTCTGTTTCATCGTTTGTCAAGTGGCCACAGTAATAGCACACCTGCCTCATAGAGTTGATATGAAGGTGAAAGGAATTAATGCATATGAGCACTTCAAACAGTGCTTTGCATTGAGAAGTAGGAAAACAAAAACAAACAAACAAAAAAACAGTGGACTTTATGCAGACTCATTTAGCAGCAGAATGTGATCTGAACTGATCTGAGGCCACTGGTGTTTATTTATCCCATTTAGTGTGATAAATAAGAGATTCCTATAGAAATGGAGATAAGGTTTAGAGGGTGCTGCCCAGACTTTGCTGAGCATGTCAATACAATAGGGTATGTCCCCCCCCTTTTCCCTAAAACTCCCAAAACTCTAATCCTGACACTTATCTTGCCCCAAGAGTCTTGTGTAAGGGATCATGGACAGTGTTACTATTGTTCAAGATTCTGCTTACCTGGCACCTCTTCCAAGAGGCTTTCTGACCCTCTACCTAGGCAGCCTCCTTCTCTGCTGTGCCTTCTATTCCATGACCCTGTTGACTGTTCCCGTAGAACTTCTCACTACCTGCAATGATCTGATTTGTGTTGTGGCTTTAAAGACCATTGGTTTCCTGACAGGTCCAAGAATTATCCCTCTAGCAAGAAACTCTCCCCTGAACAGCTCATATTTATAAGTGACAAGCTGACCTTTCTGCTCAGATGTCCAAAAGTTGAACTTGTGGTCTTCCCTCCCCTCCCTCACTTTCCTGGTCTTGGTTCATGGCAGCTCCATCCTTTTGGTGTTTCAGGCCAGGATCTTTGGAGCCAGCAAATCCTATGGGCTTTGCCCTCAATGTCTCTCTGAGGTCTGAGCCCCTGTCAGCACTCTGCCCACTGTAGTCTGTGGCGAGTCATCTTGCCTGGGTTCCTGTGACAGCCCCGTCACCTTCGTGCCTCCTCCCCTGTCTGTCATGGGTCACTTCTCTGCGGTACCCTCCCAGGCTTCCTTTCCACCCACAGCAACCGGCCCCCTTCCCAGTCTGGCTCCCCCATGGCCTCCTTTGTGCTCTGGCCTCATCTGGTGTCCCCTCATACCTCCTTCTCTCCACCGGCCTCCCATTCCTCTTTCAGACCTTGTTGCTCTTCTGTCGAGAACGTGTATCCCCCGGGGCCCGCTCCCCAGTGTTTTCAAATACTTGTTCAAATGTTCAAGCCCTTCTCAGAGGGTCAATTAAAGTCACATGTCTCCATTGCCCTCACATTGTATCCCCAGTCCCCTTGCTGCTTCGAACACAGTCATAATTCACGGGTATTCATAACACTTAACACTTTCCAGCTAAGCTTCTGGGTCCAGTTTATGCACCTTCCCGGGTTTATGAGGCTCTGCCTTTCTGCTCGGTGCTATGGACGACCAGCTGGGAAGGTCATCTGGCACCACCACATCCTGGTGGCTGTAGAGGGGAGGGCTTGACGTTGCCTGAGAGCAGACTCATGGAGCTCCACCACCACCTGGTAGGGTGGCACGGAGGGGTCACTGCCCTGGGCAGCCAGGCCCTCTGAGATGGGTGCTACAGGCCCCTCACACCCAGCTCAGACACAACTGGAAGGAACCTTGCCCCAAGTCCCATGCTGCTGCACCTCTGGGGTTCCTATAGCTGCTGAGGATGGAGGCATTGCAGGAGATCTCTGCAACACTCATGCCAACACTGTCTCGCCTGGCCAGGCCCCTAAAGCTGCAGGCTGCAGCAGGGCAGTGGAGAACCCTGGGGAAACCCCTGTGCTGGGCTCATGGGCCACCAAGGCTGCTGTTTCTGTGGTGGGACCCGCCTCTCTTGCAGCTACCTGGAGAAGCTGGATGGCACAACTGTCAGACAGTGGGGTTAATAGTTCTTGGGGAAGAGTCTAATACATCACAAGAGCCTGTGGCTAAATTTTTCTTCCTTCCTATTCTGTTTATATATTGCTGAGTAACAACCTCCTTAAGGGTTTAAAATAATTACTTCTTTTGCTCTTGAAAGTGTAATCTGGCCAGGGGTTATGGGAGTGACTTATCTCTGCTGCCCTGGGCCTGGAGGATCCACCTTCAGATTTGCTTGCTCGCATTCCTGGCAGGTTGGTGCTGGCTCTTGGCTGGGAGGCTTGGTTCCTCTGTATGAGAGGCCTTTCTGCAAGATTGCTTGAGTTTCCCATAGCATGGTCTCTGGCTTAAAGAGCAAGCATTCCAAGAGCCAGGAAGTAGAGGTGGCCAATCACTTAGGGCCTAGACCTAGAACCTGGTACAGGGTCACTTCTGCTACATTCTTTCCGTCAAAGAGTTGAATTCCCATCCAGATTCATGAGAGGGGACATAGGCTCTGGCTCTCAGGGGGAGGAATGTCAGAAAAGTTATGGCTGTTTTTTTTCATTGAAGTATTGTTGATTTATAATAATATTAGTTTCAAGTATAAAACAGTGATTCTATATTTTTATAAATTACATTCCATTTAAAGTTATTACAAAATATTGGCTCTATTTCCTATGTTGTACAATATCTCCTTGTAGCTTATTTTACACACAGTAGTTTGTGTCTCTTAACTCCCTACCCCTGTCTTCCTCTCCTCCTTCCCTCTCCCTACTTATAGTCATTAGTTTGTTCTCTATGAGTCTGTTTCTGTTTAGTTATATACACTGGTCTGTTTTATTTTTTAGATTCCAAATCTAAAAGTGATATCATACAGCATTTGTCTTCCTATGTCTGACTTATTTTACTAAATATAATACCCTCTAAGTACATCCACCTTGTTGCAAATGGCAGAATATTATTCTTTTTATGGCTGCATAGTACTCCAGTGTGGCATGGTATGTGTGTGTATCTGTCTCACATTTTCTTTATCCATTCATCTGTTGAAGGAGATTAGGTTGCTTAATCTTAAACTTAGGTTGCTCCCACATCTTGCCTATTGTAAATAATGCTATGAATCCTGGGCTGCATGTATATTTTTGGATTAGTGTTTCTCTTTTCTTTGGATATATTCCAGGAGTGGAATTGCCAGATCATATGGTAGTTCTATTTTTAGTGTTTTGAGGAACCTCCATACTGTTTTCCATAGTGGATGCACCAATTTATATTCAAATTGTGGCTTTTTTAATCTGCTGTACTTCTTCCTTTACATGAATTGTTCTGAGACAAAGTAATTCATAAGACTTTGCATGAGACTGAGTAATTGGCTGTGTTTTTATGAGGCCAGAGCCAGCTTGGTCACCCATTCCCTTGTATTTGCTTCTTCCTTCCCTGCCTCATCCTCTTTCCTCTCATTCTTGCTTATCTGGATTTTACTCTCAAAGAAAGTGCCAGCCATCAGCTTTTGCCTCAGTTCCGTTACGCATTCTGGGGAACATAGCGCAAGTCATATACTGTGTATTTTGCTTTTTTACCTTTGTTTATTGTCTATCTCCCATCCTAGTATGTAAGCTCCTTGGAGCAGGTGTGTGTGTGTACGTGCATGCGCACGGGCACGAACCTGTATTTCATTGAGAGTTATATCCTTAGAGCCTAGAACAGTGCCTGGCTTATTGAAGATACTCAGTAAATATTGAAAAAATGGCTATTTGTTTGAGTATTGGTTATCTAGAACTCAAGTCTCCATGAAGGCAGGGACATTGTGGTCTCAACATTGTTGCCGCAGCTCCTACAACAGTGAGTAGCAACTACTAGCTCTCAGTCAATATTTTTATATGACTACATGAAAGAAACGGGGAGAAAGCAATGCATAGAATGTTGCTGGGGGAAGCATAGCCATTGCAAACTAGGAACACATCTATGGACTTTCCCAGAAAGGTCTGGGAACCAGGACAACTCAGAGGGGTCCACACAAGATCATCACACTTGAAAGGTAGGTGGCAGTTCCATAGAGACCTTCATGGGAACTTTGGAATGATCTTACACAAACATTGAAAAATTGAATTTTAATAGCCTGTGGAGAAAGAGGACCCAGATGTAGCCCCTGTGGCCCAAGACTCCTTCAAGTGCCACGGCCCACGGGGCTGTTCAGGCTGTTCTGTCCATCATGCCCTTGGTGTGCTTGTGTCTTGCAGGAATATGTGTCCCTAAGTGCATTACTTGGACCTTACCCCCCCTGCTTTGGCTGCTGGGAGTTTCCCCATGGTGAGTTTGGGGGGTGTTCGTTTTGCACGAGGATTTGTTTCTATCTTTTCCACCCACTCAACGTTTTCTTTAGAGTCGAGAGCCTGTATTGCCAGATACTGTCAGGCTTTTGCACTATGTCAGTCAAGGCACCGACAGAAAACAGGGCACCCTCCAACAGAGATCATTCAAGCCAGCAGCTGTTGGCAGAGCTGGGAGGGCAGGGGGCCTGTGGCGCCCAGCCCAGTTCTCCCCTGACAGCTGCGGCGCCTTGGGCAGAGCACAAAGGGAGACCCACGAGTCACAAATACAAACATTTCAGTTACAGCTTAAGCTAACACACGTGGAATAAAACTGTTCTTTCCTCCTACTTTACCAATGCGGTACTTGGGTAGTGACACAGAAGGCCGGGTCTGCATCCAGCATCATGGCATTCTTCCAACCGTGCTGCTAGAACAGGGTCGAGAGGGACAGCTAGCCTCTGTCCCCTCCCCCTCTTCACCTCTCCCAGGTCAGTGTGTGCAGCAAAGCCCTTTCTTTGCCAGCTCACGTGCAGATACCCTCGCCATGTATCCAAGCTGTGTTCCCAGTCGAACAAAGAGCTGCTCTTTGGCCACTCTGAGATCTAGGGGTGGGCACACCAGAATCACAGCACCCCAGCCACCCTGAGACAGAACTGGGTCTGCATGGAAAGAAGACCTACATAGACCTTGGAAGTGGGCTTGGGTCTCTTTAGGTAGGGAATTCTGGGTCTGAGTCCACAGCATGTTCTATAAATAGGCAGTTCAATAAAAGTGGGTGGGGGCCCCACTTGCCTGAATCTGCCAGCAGCAGAGCTGGACCAACTCTAGGTGGGGGGAGGTGGGAGGTTTGCAGACTGTGCTGGCTTGGAGCAGGAGCAGCGTTTTTCTGGAGATAAAGTCATCTGCAGGTAACCTTACAGGGAGGGAGCAGAGGGCCACAGCTTCCCTCTGATACCAGAGCAACCCCTCTGGCTACCCCCAGGGGGCTGGAGAGTCATGATGGTGGAGCTCCCAGGATAGAAGGGCGCAGAGCGAATCTGAGGGCAGAGCCAAGGTAGCGGGGGAAGGTGACATGGGTGGACAATGCAGACCACCTCCTCCCACCCTTGTCCACAGGAGTTGCTGTGGCAGGCCCATAGCTGAACATCACCTGGGCCTCAGGGAACGTCCTCAGGGAAGCCTGGGATCCGCCTACCCTTGACCTCATGCTTTTCTAGAGTTGAGCGCTTGAAGCTCCTGGAAAGCGGAAAGAGGCACTAAGGGCATTAGCTACAGTATTAATGGATGCTGTCATCTGGTGAAGCCCTTGAAAGAGTCTTTCACAGGGCATTGTTGAAAATCACTTCATTTTATGAACTCTCATTATTATTAAGAACACCCTGCTAATTAACACGAATAATCACCACACCCACTGATGTTTATTGTGTACTTGTTTTGTGTAAGGCATGTGTCAAGTCCAGTCATGACCTGTGCCCTGAGGAGCTTGGGGCCTAAGCAGAGACTTGGATTCTGAGTTTTCCATTCTCTGAATCTCTCCCCTTTCTCTCTTTCCTGCAACCCCCATCTTCTTGCTTCCTCTAGGCTGTAAGTAAGACAGAGTCAGAACCAAGGGAAGCTTCTCTGTGTGAGAGAGGTCAACAGCGAGAGAAGAGAAGGGAGGTTTTTTTTAAAAACCATTGTGTGAGGAGTTCCCGTTGTGGCACAGTGGTTAATGAATCTGACTAGGAACCATGAGGTTGCGCGTTCGATCCCTGGCCTTGCTAAGTGGGTTAAGGATCCGTCGTTGCCATGAGCTGTGGTGTAGGTTGCAGACACGGCTTGGATCCCGCGTTGCTGTGGCTGTGGTGTAGGCCAGCGGCTATGGCTCCCATTAGACCCCTAGCCTGGGAACCTCCATATGCTGCAGGAAGCGGCCCTAGAAAAGACAACAAAACAAAACAAAACAAATAAAAGCATTGTGTGAGGTAGCTCATGATGCAGTACCTAGTGAAGCAAATGGTGTTCTGGGGGGAGGGGGAGCAACTAGAGGAGGAGGGGAGAAAGAAGGGGGGAGAGGAAGAAGAACAGGTAATAAAAGGAGGCTGAGGGAGTAAACATAAAACAGGTAGAGAACTAAGGAAAGTTCCTCTTTCACACATGCCTTCATTTCTTGAGTCCACTTTTCCTTGTTTGTTCAGAAACCATGTGTGTTACTGAGCTCCTGCTCTGTGTGTCTGAGGTCTCTGATGTGCACGAATGCTTTCAGAGTCTCCCACGTTGCTGATTCCTGGTGTCTGTACAATTGTTTTGTAGGCAGAAACAATCCTATTTTTTTAGGACTAAGGTGAGGAGAGTAATGCAAGGCACTCACCTTGGGCACCAAAAATTTCAGTAACTAAGACAAATAATATTTTAATGTAGTAGTTTAAGAGAGTCAAAAATCAATGTAAAAAGTTGAGCAAATTCTCAAAAATCAATCAGAATCAGTATCTTAGGGCTAAAACAACAGAACAGTTTTGTTGCTATCAATAGCGATTATAGTTTCCTCATAATCAAGGCCAAAGGGAAGGGGTGTAGGGAAGGACTCCAGCCAGGGCAGCCGTAATTATTCATTATGTGTCGTTAGGTTGTGCACACTCTGTTGGAGCATCTACTCTGAGCGCGCTGTTAGGAATGATTCTTCGGTAGGTTCATGCTGCCATCTAGTGGCCATATGTGATATAAGCCAGCCTCACTGCCAGAGGCTCTTTTGGAGGGAAATACAATTAAATTCGAAAAGAAAAAGGGCAAAGAGATAGAAAAATATCAGGAATTCTCCAGATCAAGAAGTTTTTGGAGTTGTGCTCAAGTTCAACCCATTGTTTGGTATCTGTTTTTTTTTTCCCTTTATTAAATACAAATTGAGTTCCTTCCATGTTAAGAAGTGGGCTGGAGGCTGGGTATGAAATGATGAAAAAGTGGCAGAGTATTTGTCCTGGGAGAGCTCTTTCAGAGAGTCTGAGTAGGAAGGGATTGTACAATTCACCTACTAAACACAAAACAAAAAGAAGCCTGGAGAGAGTTGTAGAGATTGCGTGATTTGTCAAAAGTAATATAACTGGTTAGTAGAGCCACAGTTCTAATTGAGTTGGGTGCTCTTTCCATGGTATGCTGTTTCCACTCTCGCCTCAGAGAAGACTTGTTCTCCAGATCCTGAAACAAGCATTTAACTTTTTTTTTTTTTGGTCTTTTTAGGGCCACAACCGTGGCATATGGAAGTTCAAGCTCGGCTTACAGTCTTTGTGGGATGAGTAATTGGAGCACATTTTAGGAATGGATTAGGGAAGGAAGGAAGTCAGCTGAGTTTCTGCCCACAGTAACTGCGGCTGAACTTAAATCAATCAGTTCTGCTTAGAAACACGCTCCATGAATACCCCACGGTCAAGGCAATATAAAATTTACGACTCCTGTTTCTAGTTTATTTAACTCAGACTAGAAAAGGCGAAGCAATAACTTACCACTCATCCATGTGCCAACAGCTGTCTCATTCTCTTCTTTTGTTTCCGAGCAGCTCCTACTTCCATTCTCAAAAGGACCTAACTTCAGGGGGTCACTACTAGTCCATCTCTTAATCTCCTGAAAATAACTTCATTTTTCATGACATAAGGCATTGAATGTTCACTAACAACACTTATTTTATTGGTGCTTTTTGCTCAAGATAAAATAATAAACTCTGATAAAGCAAAAAAAAAAAAAAAGGCTGTTTAAGAGCTAAGTTGCATACGTGTTTAATAGATCATGCCTTCAATTTTACCATGAAAATTTTCAAACATGCTCACGCACAGTTTGCAGTGAACCCCAATATATCCATCACCCAATTTACCAACATTAGCATCACTCATTTAGCTAGACTCTGCCCTGTTTAGTTTATCTTCCTTCCTTCCTTTTTTATTTCTGAAAAATTTAAACATATCCCAGACATTTCACTCTTAATACTTTACTAGGAATTCCTTAAAAATACAGGGTTTTTCTTACCACAATGCCATTATCATACCTAATACAGTAAATAATAATACCTGGGTACCATCCAAAATTCAGTCCATCATTAAATGTCCTCAAATGTTTCAAAACCATTTTTTTCTACTGTTTTTTCAAAACTTGATTCAAACAAGGTCCAAGCATCATATGTGATTGTTCTGTCTTTTAAGTCTCTTTCAGTCTGGACAGTCCTCTCTTGCCCTCCCTCCGCACCCATCAGCTCCCCTCTCCCCACCTGACTTACTGTAAAAAACCAGGCCAGGCGTGCTGAAGACTGAAGTCCCCTCCCTAGATTTGTCCTTTTCCTTCCATGTTGTGTCTTATAGTTTGTCCCATTATCCACCATGATTCCTGTGAAGGGATGTAAGTTCTAGAGGTTTGGTTACATTTGGGTTCTATTTTTCCTTCTCCCCTCTCCCTCTCTCTCTCTCTCTCTTTTTTTTTTTTTTTTTTTTTTTTTTAATGTCTACATCCAGCATATGGAAGTTCCTGGGCAAAGGATTGAATCTGAGCTGCAGCTGAGACCAGTGTAACTCCAGATCTTTTAACCCACTGCACCAGGCCAGGTATCAAACCCACACACCTGCAGTGACCTGAACTGCTGCAGTAGGATTCTTAACCCACTTCACCACAGCGGGAATGCCCAAGAATATTTCAAAGGTGGACCAGGAGGCTCACCATGTCCAGGTATTTCAGTTCTGAGGTGCATATGCATTTCACCAAAATTATATTTTTAAAAATATTTCCAACAGAAATTTTGAAAGAGCTGTTCAACACATCATACTTCATCTAGTTTCATGCATAGTGGCATCAGCTGATGAATTTTGGCCTTATTTGCTTTCTCTCTCCTCTCTTTTCATCCCTGAGTAATTGTATTATCTTCATCATCACCAGTAAATTTAACAGTGATATAGCAGTGTGATCTTATGCATAGTCCAATTTAAAATTTGTCCAACTGTTCCAATAATGCCTTTCGCAGATTTTTTTTTTTTTTTTTGATTCTACATCCAATCCAGGGTCCTGTTTGCACGTAGCTCTCACCATTCCCCTTGCCTCTTTTTGGCATTGCCATTTTTGAAGCCCCAGGCCAATTGTCTTGTAGCTTTCCTTTTGATGAGATTCAGGTTAAGCGTTTTGGCAAGAATAGTTATGTGGCTGATGCCACACCTTTCCCATTGCCTCAGATCTGAAGGCTGCAGTGCCAGTTTGTGCTGTGACTGAAGAGCTGAGGTTTACCCTCTGATTAGGTCATTGTGCATGTGGGGTCCTCCAGAGAAACAGAACCGATAGGAGACATAGAGATGAAATTGGCTCGAGCGGTTATAGAGGCTGAGGAGTCCCAAGATCAGCAATCGCAAGACTGCTGTGGCTCCAGTCTGAGTCTGAAGGCCTGAGAACCAGGAGAGCCGATGGCATACTTTCTAGTTGTGAGACCAGCAGTCCTGAGGTGTAACACGCGCCGCTTTTCTTTCTTTTTTTTTAAATTTTAATTTTTTCCACTATAGCTGTTTTACCGTATTCTGCCAATTTTCTATGTACAGCGAAGTGACCCAGTCACACATACATATATACATTCTTTTTCTCACATTATCCTCCATCCTGCTCATGTCCCAAGGCAGGAGAAGACCAATGTCCCAGCTCAGCGGACAGAGGTGGGGGGAGCAGGTGGAGTTGCCATATTTAGTATGGGGGGGGGTCAGCCCCTTTGTTCTGGTCAGACCCTCATTGGATGATGAGGCACATCTCCCTTCCTCAGTCTACCAATTCCAACATCGATCTCATCCCAGACACCCTCACAGACACACCCAGAACGATGTTGGACCATGGATCTGCAGCCCTGCCGGCAAGTTGAGGCCGAGGGCAAACCCTCACAGTGGGTGCCTTTCCCCAGTGGACACACTCTGTGACTGTGAATATCCTGCTCCCAGTGTGTTCCCCAGCAGAGTTCTAGATTTTTCCACGGCTGAAAGGTACTGCCAAGTGCTGCTTGGGATTGATGGAGAGACACTCCTTCCATGTCAATAACTTCCTACAGAGTTAGGGTTCAAGGTGAAGGTCCAGATCAGAGACATCTGCGGTCTGACAGGGAGTGATGTCCAGGAATAGTTGAGGACAGATGAGGGGCTGTCCTGACCGGCAGCAGGTACTTATGTAAACCCAGTCAGTCAAACACCGGGGGAAACTCCCAGTTTGCTAACTCACCTCTCCAAACTTATGGTTTTAAGCCTCTATGTAGGGATTTTTAACCAACCAGTGTCTCTTCGCACCTCACTTTGTGGCCTTCCAAATACCTATGTCATCTTAGGAGTTTTATTTATCTCTCCCTCTCGTGCTGCCCCCATGGCCTCAACTCCACCACTGCAGCTTCTAACCATCTTACATGGTACAGCATTTTAAACTTCTCAAAGAGGAAATCTGCCCTCTTTATTTTATCCTCATAATACAAGCAGATTTTGTTGCCCATTTGTTTCTGTACACTGAGGCAAAAACAAATGAAGTAACTCATCAGAAATTCCAGAGCAGCAGCCCGGGTTTCCTGACCCTGGGCCTTAGCACACATGACAGCCCGTTGAATGGAAGCCACAGTGGTGATTTTGAGGGTGTCTGTGCTTTACTGCTGTAGGTATTACAGACTTTCATTAGAGCCCTTCCTTAGGCTCAAGAGGACTCAGTTACTTTTCTAAGAAATATCTATTTTGTGTGGACACGTCAACAATTTTGCTCACCTCTACCTCCTCCTCAAAAAAAAAAAAAAAAGAAAATTTAACTTCACTGTGTCTTTGTTTATTGCTCTAAAAGGTATTGATTTGGAGGTACTGGAAGTTGAATCAGTGGGAAGACCAATTCCAGGTCAATTTGCGCATAAACTGGTGTACCAAAGGTTCAAGCGAATTTGCATGACTTTATCTTCAAGAAGGGAATTAAATTGATCAGAGTAAGTTCTATGTACTATAATGGAAGTAAATATTGCAACTCTACATTAGTTTTAGAATGAACCAAGAGTGGATAGATTCTTCTCCATCAAAGGGCTCTTCGCATGTGGAAATGCATATAAAATCTCTTTGTGTAGTACTTTATTAATTTTAACTGTCCAAACCAGTAGCTTTTTAAAAAGTAAACAATTGTATTAGATATTCACACAGTACTTACAAACTTTATTTTAAAAACCAGTTCCTCCCAAGTTATAAATAATCATTGTAAACATAATTGAACACTCTCAACAATGAATTAAAATCACAAGTTAAACTGATCAAATTCTTTTTAAAGACTGAAAACCACTCAAAACAGACCAGACACAAACAAGGTGGAGTACTAACCATTTGCATGGTTGAGTGCTGACCTCTGTCTTGTTCTCTGACGCACCGACCTGGTCTGCTAGCATCACTAGAAACATGTGCTCCCTATTACAATTTTATAATTTGTGGAAGATCTAAAAGCGTTAGTTCCTAGAAGATGAGGCAGTCATTCTGTTTAGGAGCCCTCCTCTTTGGGCCATTGTTCTGTTTGATCATTTTGTAGCACCCTTTTGAAATGCCCTTCCAGCTGGTTATTTTGTGTGACCCTTAGGTGGTAAACAGTGGGTCCCCGGGATACAGTCGGCCCCTCCTGCTCTGGGTGGGGTTCCTTCTATTTCTGTATTAGTTTGGTTCATTCCCAACTATTTTTTCCACTCTTCTTTCCTGCTTATCCAGACGTATACATTATAGACACACACACACACACTCTCCTATATTTAAAAAGCAGCAGAAAATATGTGTGTGTATATATATCCATATGTACATCGATTATGCATATACATCCCTTGCTTAATGAAATAATAACAAAATGTAAATCTTGTTTCATTTTTCCGTTATTACCACTTCCTTTTTGTATGTTTTAACTTCTGACTCTCTATTTTGATCATGAAATTTTATAGGTCAAATCGTTACAATTAATCCTCATACCCAAAGCAATGTTTATTATTTAATTATAATTTAATAGTGATAATTACTGTTGTTATTTAATCCTTGGACTCTTAGAGCTTTTCAGTGAGCACCTCATAAGTGGGATCTTTGCCACTTTGATCTTTGGCCACCGTTCCTGCTATTCATGGCATTCCCTTTGTTTTCTAGTACCCACAGCATGATCCCGACCCATCCTGAGTGTTTTCCTCTAGCCTGTCGTGTCTGACTTCTCCCTCCCTTCTCCATGCCTCTCAGCTGCAGCCATCGACCGTGCTCACGCACAGAGTCCTGGATTCCCCCTGTGGCTACAAACAGCCCCCCTCTGCTGGCTTGCTGTCTAGCCACCTTGCAAGGTAGAGTGGGAAACAGCTTTGTCTGCCATTGACAAGGATCTCCACAGTCACTCCCACTGGCTCCGTGAAAACCTGCCTTTCTTTTTCCAAGTCGTGGATTTCCCTTTGCAACCAGTTGGCAGTGTTTTTAGCTTTGCATTGTTCATCTTTTATAACTGTAGACTGCCGGGGGGGTGGGGAGAAATCATGAACAAAGACTTGACTTTATGTGTTGAATGGGCTCAGCCAAGAGGGCTCTTTTTTTTATGTGGTGGGCATGGGGGTGGAGTGGAGGGGTGGTTTGCTAATTTTTATTCGTGGTCAGAGTATTAGTAAATATTTAATGTTATGCTGACTTTTGCTCTCCTAAGCAGTATATATGGCAACTTCAAAAACTACATAATCAGTGCTTGGATAACAAAGATCTGTTGCGTTAAAGATATCTGGTGAACTAAATGTCAAGACTTCCAACCTCACCCACTACTCAAAACGTAAAATTAATCATCAGCCTGATTGGTTAACTGGAAAGGTTGATGGTACAGGCTCTGAGCTTAGAAATTCTCCTGGCCTTCTCAGGCTTCACTGTCTAGACCTTGGCTCCCCTTGCTGGTGCTCGCCTTTCACTGAAGGTAACTCTCCCCTTTTCCATCTTTTCAGACAGGACTCACCAAGGAGGATGAAAGCCATAGTGGCTGTTGGGTTCTTTTTGCCTCCTGGTAGTATTGGAACAGGCTTGATGAGAGTCATTAATACAAAGACTGACATTTTTGCCTCATGGAAGGGGGATTGGGCTGGTTCCCCTGAGAAGAGGTTGTGGAAACAGGCCATGTTAATTAACAAAAGAGCTGATGGACCGCCTTTTTTTTTAATAGTCACATCCATGGCATATGGAAATTCCCAGGGATTGAATCCGAGCCACAGCTGCGGCAATGCCGGATCCTTTAACCCACTGCAATGGGCCTGGGATTGAACTGGCAGCTCCGTAAGTGATCCAAGCCACTGCGGTTGGATTCCTCACCCACTGCACCACAGCGGGAACTCCTGACGGATCAGCATTTTTGCTTTCACCTTTGAAAGTTTTGGTGGCCCTGAGTATAAGGATGCCTCCCTTGGTAGTAAGCGTTGAGCTTTGATCATCTGAAGAAAAATGGAGCTGCACCCCTGTTCTGGCGTTCCTCGAGAGAAAACACATTCCATCTTTGGAGATGATGTTTTCCTGTAACTTGTGGTAAAATGGTCCCCTGAGGACCTCTTCTTTGCCAAGTGTCCCCAAGCTCTGCATCCCATTGGTTTCACCCTAATTGTTACTTATTTAAGATATAAGAAAATGCAATCCTTATGCACCATATTCCATAAATTTAACTAATAAAAATGTTTTGTAAGAGCCTTTTGAAGTCCAAGAAAATGTTGGAATAATTTTTATGAGACTTTAAAAATCTTTCTTCTTGGGGACAGGAAGTTCCATTTTGCCAAGAATAAATGAACTCAAATAGCAAAGAGAGTGGTCTTGACTTGAGATGCCAAACCCACAGTGTTTCAGTGGCTTCTTCCCTGGGCCAAGTGCATTTTCCAGGCCTGAGAGTCAGCACTAGCATCTGAAGTTTCAGACAAACATGTTAGTCCTTATAAATAATTATTTTGGTATGCCAGTTGCTCTTCATGTAAAAAGTGTGGCTTCTATTTTGAACCAACTTGATTCTGTAGACAAGGAAGAAGAGGGATTGTTGATTTTACGAGTCATCCCTTTATTAGGGTTTATTAAAGTTATGTGGGAAAAATTGAATTTAATTTCCCCTTGGGTATTTCCTTAAATGTTCTTGTTTTCCTCCTTCATGTGAATTTAAGATAATTTCATCTTTTTTTCTTTTTTTCATGACCAGGTTCTTAAACATTTTCTAGGAATGTTTCCTAAAAGGAAAATTATGGTAAGCAACGTACTTAATGTTGCTTCAAAGAAAGCATCATATTATGTCCTGTGAAGGCTCCTCATTCCCAAAGAAATTTTTCTGAAAAGACGAAGATGAAATAAAATTAATAGCACCTCTTTTACCATTTTAAGGCAAGGTATTGATTTAAAAGACACAAACACTTCACCAGTCCCTCCTTTTCTCTGCTTGTTGGCACTTTAACCCCCCCTGCCCCATCAATACAAGCTTCTCGGGTTTTCTCTGCTTGTTCTCTGCTGGTCATGCTGTCCCTGAATTGTCACCATTCCTTCTAGTTCTCTCTTGCTTATTATTATTGCTGCTGCTGTTATTATTGTTATCATCATCATCAATTTTTTTTTTTTTTTTTTTACCACTTCTCTGACTACATTACTCAGGACCTTCCTTTCCAAAACTCAGGCACAGTGGCTTCTGTCTTTCTTCAGCCCACCCTGTCCATCAGTTCACACCATTCTGCCTTTTTTTTTGTCTTTTTAGGGCCACACCTGCCGCATATGGAGGTTCCTAGGCAATGGGTCAAATCAGAACTGCAGCTGCCAGCCTATGCCACAGCCACAGCAATACCAGATCCAAGCTGTGTCTGTGACCTACACCACAGCTCATGTCATTGCTGGATCCTTAACCCACTGAGTGAGGCCAGAGATTGAACCTATGTCCTCATGGATGCTAGTCAGATTCATTTCCCCTGAGCCACAACAGGAACTCCTGCCCTGTCCTCCTCCATATCCCTGATTCCTTATCTCCTTTGAACCCACACACTCCTCAGGGCCTTTGTCCCAGTCAGACAGTCACCAAATAACTAGTTGCAGGTTTCCTGACTCTAGCCAGGGCTGAGCACAGGCAACTTCCCAACACCCTGGACCCTTCCCTCCTTGTCAGTAGTCAGGACGCAGCCTGCACTTGGCATCATATAAATATGCATTAAACCCACTTCTACCTTGTGATCAACTCAGGGAGGGCCAACCGTGGGCATGGCACAGAGGCAGGGACTTTGTAGGCAAAGATGAATGAAGGGGCACTGATGTTTGTAATAGGGTGCAAGGCAGACAAGACCCCAGAGGAGGCAGTGATGAATGCCGCTGCAAGAGGTCAGCAAGGAAGGCTTCCCAGAGGAAATGATGTTAGCAGGGGGTTTGTCCTGGCTGGACAAGCAATGCTGCGCGGACAAGGGGAGAAGACCATTCCAAGAGGAAATAGCCATTTATGCAAAGGTGTGGAATGGGAAGCAACAAGATATGTATGTATTTTACACATATGCAGGCATATATATGTTTGTATTTTATATATCTATGCATTTTATATAGTATTTATTACATATCACACACACATATATGCCTGCATATGTGTAAAACACATGTACATGTGTGAGAGCGTGTATTAGCTGGAGTTCTTCAGCTAAACCAAACCAATAGGATGTGTGTGGACACACACACGCACACACACAATTTGTTTTAAGGAATTGGGGCCAGTTGCATCTGTTTGACTCCCCTGAATGCCATGCCTGACAGGCACTCAGGAGGTGATTGTCACCCAGCTTGGTGGCTTTAGAGCAAAGCGCCTGGTCAAAGCCCCTTCCTTTACCGCCTTTTTGTGCCATCTTGAGTAATTGATTAAGCTGTCTGTGATTTAATTTCCTTTTGCATAAAATGGGGATTATAATGCACTTATCTGTCTTGACGCTTCCATGAAATGATGCTTGGAAAGCCTCTGGAAGGGTGCTTTGAACATAGGAAGTCCTCAGCAAATTTTAGCTCTTTATTTGATACTCAAAGAATATTCATTGAAGGCATGAATGGATGGTAAGCCTAAATCTGCTTCCCACTACCTTACCTGTACCCATTCAAAATCAACCTGGAGGCTAAATTCTCCCAACTTCACTATGCCTCATGATATCTGTATTAGTCAGTGGTGTATATATATTATGAATTAGTCATATACATAGAGACATATGTATTGCTATATTAGTCATGGATAAATATATATAATTTACATATTATGTATTAGTCATATATATAGACATATGTATTAGTGTATTAGTCAGGGATATATATAAAATATATATAAAAGATGTAAAAAATACATATATAGAAGATGTATCTTTTGTATATGTGTTTTGTACATATGAATATATATATAAAAGAGAATGATTTATTTTAAGGAATTGGCTCATGGAACTGTGGGGGTGGCAAGTTTGCAATCAATAGGGCAGGCTGGCAGGCTGGAGAATCAGGCAAGTGTTGATGTTGAGTTCTGGGGTCTGAATTCTGCATTGCAAAAAGCAGGCCTCTATGGTGTAGTCCTAAGGAGAATTGCTTCTTAGGGAAACCTCAGTCTTTGCTCTTAAGGCCTTCAACTGATTGGATGGGGCCCATTGGCATCACGGAGGCCCTCTGCTTTATTCAAAGTCTACTGATTTAAATAAATGTAAATCACATCTAAAAAATACTTTCAGGAGTTCCCCTTGTGGTTCAGTGGAAACGAATCTGACTGGTATCCATGAGGACACAGGTTCGATCCCTGGCCTTACTCAGTGGGTTAAGGCTCTGGTGTTGCTGTGAGCTGTGGTGTAGGTCGCAGACAAGGCTCGGATCTGGCTTTGCTGTGGCTCTGGTGTAGGCCTGCAGCTACAACTCTGATTCGATTTGACCCCTAGCCTGGGAACCTCCATATGCCGCGGGAGCGGCCCTAAAAAGGCAAAAGACAAAAAACAAAAAATGAAAATCAAATACTTGGCCAAAACTCCTATCTGAGGGGAAAGGAGTTGAGGGAAAGTTAGGAAGGAAGAAGGAGGGAAACAAGTTATTAAGTGAAACTCTTACACGTTCTAAGCATAGAAAAGACAATTAAAAAAAAAGGATGCGGGCAGCATCGTATGAAGATAATGTCTATATCATAGTGTTTGACTAATAAAGGGTAGGAAGTCGTGTGTGTGTGTCTCGCGGGGGTGAAGAAATGACCTCAGACTCTTTGCCATGGTGAACTGTCCTCCAAAATTCCTCCCAAATCCAGACCAGAACTTCCTAGGTTTGTCTCGGTAATTTTGTACTTACCTCTGATTTGAGACTAATTCTCAGGGTCTGAAAACATTAAAACATATCCCCCAGAATGAGGAAATCATTAGTATAATTCCTTTTAGGCCTGTATTAAATTTCTAAACTGCATTGGTTCACCAACTGCATCTTTTTCCTTGTACCCTTTTCCTTGAGTATTATATGCCATTCATTAATAATCAGTAAAGTTAGAATTCTCCCCATTTTACTGGTGATGACACTGAGGTTCAGAGAAATGAGCAGATTTGACCCAGGTCTCTGGCTGGTCTGTGGCAGTCATGGTTGAAGCCCTGGTTCTCTGCCTTTATGTCAGATGGGCTCATTCAGCCTCACAGCTGCTTCTAATGATATCGGCTGCAAACTGCCTGTTTGTCCTCAACGGTTGTCAATCTCTCTCATGACGTGTAAGGCATTTATTTTTCCTTTGCATCTTCTAGAAGCTTCTAAAATAGCCCTTGTCAGTTTGCCAGTGTTTTTGCCTTCGGAGTTAAGTTCAGGGAATTCGCTTGGGGAGTTTAATGATCTTGTAGGAGAAATAAAGCCCGTGGCCCAGATGAACATGGTTATATATCTGCGTACAGTGTAAATATAAATAGATTTTGATGTATGTGATTTGAACTAAATTTTAGTAATGAGAAATAGGGATAGGTTCAGATGGTTTGTGATATAGATGCCAATTCACATTTTATGATATGTACACCAAACCAGGAAATAACCAAGGTAGATGCCCTATTAGATCTGAATTGGGGAAATTAAATTTAATGTACAGCGTGACCTTTTGTACTGTAATTGCCAACATATGAAACCAGTCTGTGTGAGGTCGTGGTTTGGCAATTTGCTTATGTTCATCTTTTCGATGGGTATAGCAACGGTGACATTAAAAACTGGTATCTAAAACAAAACTGTACAGATGTAGTCACTGTAGACAATATCATTTATGGTTTCATTTGTAGAAATACCTTGTATAGTGTTTTCCTGTGGAAATGTTGAGTAAAAATAATAAGCTTTAAGAGCTACTTAGAGGAGAGGTACTTAAGAACTAAAAGCTTGAAGGATTAGCTAATCAATACGAAGACCTAGTAATTGTGAAAGGAAATGAAAAAGCTTTCGCTTATAATAATCTACAGAAAACTGTTCAAATACTCAGGGAGTCACATAGTACAGAAACGTTTATTTGAAATTTGAAATTTTATAGCATAATATTTTAACTGAGTAGGACTTTTATAACTGGTGGTATAATTCATGTGGAAAAGGGGAGATTGATTTCCGTTGAGTCTTCTCTTATAATTTTTTAGGGGTTGAATAAGAGGGGCAACAGATACACATTGCTCAAAAATTCCATGGACAGACTGTCCCAAATGGACGCAAGAGGGCGCCAAGCCTCTATGCCAAACATGCAGTAGCTACTGGAGATTTAATGGACGAAATAAACTCTGGCACTTAAAAACCGAGCCATGTTTATTTTATTCTGGGTAATATATTATGCACCTGCTTGTTTTATTTTTTAGACTGATTCATGTCAAATGACTTTCCAGAAATATGACACATATACTGGATCCAGGCAGAACTAATCTTTCAACATGCAAGCAGTAGTATTATTTTGTACAAATTATATTCCATGATATAATGAAGTTTTACTTTATTGTACTCACTCTAGAGAGAATTAAGAGAATGTAACAACTTGTCACATATTTTTTCAAGTATTTTTTTCTCTATAACTCACTAAGATACAGTTTTTGGCCATGAGCTGTTACACACACACACACCACTAAAACTTCTTTGTTAGAGGCAAAGAATAGTAAACCTTTGCCTAGAGGGTTCAGGGAAAAATTGAGGGCTGAAACTGCTGGGATTAAAAAAAAAAAAAAAAAACAGGACAAAATGGTACTTGAAAGAACTGGGGTTTGCTGTAAATGGGGAGGAAAAACGAAGGCATTTTTGCCAGGTAAATGTTTGGTTTGTATGCTAGTTTGTGAGGGCTTCCATACCAAAATACCAGAGACTGGGCAGCTGAAGCAGCAGAAATGTATTTTCTCACAGTCCTGGAGGCTAGAGGTCCAAGATCAAGGTGTTGGCAGGGTTGTTTTCTCCCAAGGCCTCTCTCCTTGGCTTGCAGGTGGCCGTCTTCTCTGTGTCCTCATGTGCCCTTTCCACCGCGTGCACACGGTTGTGTGTACACATCTCTTTATGAGGACGTTAGTCAGACTGGGTTAGGACCCACCTGAACAGCCTTCACTTAGGCTCCTCTTTAAAGGTCCCATCTCCAAATCCAGTCACGTGCGGCGGTACTGCGAGTTTTGGGCTTCACCAGATAAATCTTGGAGGACGCAGCTCAGCCCATAACACCTTGGTGCCTTATTTGTGTAAGTTTAAAAGGGCGGCGGGTAATGGTCTCTCTTCTGTCTGGGTAGATTACTGACCAGCTCTGAGTGAAACCACCCCTGAGCCCTACCCACTTCAGACGCCCCATCTGCATTTGTTGAATGAGTGAATTTCTGCCTTGAAAGACTACCCATTTGACTCTGCTCAGGCTTGCCTGAAATCTTCAACCGCCTGACAGGTAGTAATTAACTGCTGAAAGAAAGGCATAAATACTTCCTTTTAAACATTGACATTATGTCCATCTGGGGAAAGAAAAGGATAGAGGCAAATAAAGAGAGTTCAGGAAATGCGAAAATTTCTTTGAAATAATTTCATTGAAAATTAACAAGTTGATTATTATGAAAGCAGATTCCAATTTACACATAATGGCCAATCATCTAGCTTTCCTGGCCTTTGATGAAACCCTTCCTACCCAGGGCGATCTGCTTTTTACCCCGCAGTCATGGTTATCCAGGGCTTCTTAGGTTAATTTGCCTTTCAGACTTCAACCGCTTAAAGATAATACGTTTAACTCAATTATAAGCATCCGTCTTGTGCACAGTGCAGTTTCTTGTGCCCAGGCGGCCCTGCCCCAGCGCTTCTGCCGTTGTGCCTCCCTCTTACGTGAAGTGCAGTAACAAGAGTTCTTCGCAATTGGACAACTTGTGCAGGGCCTCCCAAACTCAACACTCAGAGAGGCCAGTAGGGGCAGACACCAGGGCCTCGTCTTTCCACGAGCCCTTCTGCCGTTGCAGGAAGAATTTCTGGCCACACGGACAGAGTGATGTCTCCTTGGAGGATCATCTTCAACGGGTCAGAACTGGCCTCACCCGGGGCAGCTTCAGTCTACACCGCTTTGCTGCCACGCTGTTCCTTTAGGGTGTGGATAGCAGACTTCTGGCTGGGCTCAAAGGGCTTGGTCGGGGCACAGCAGGGAGGGAGAGACCTTCAACTTGGTCACTACTTATTATAATAACTCTCCCTCCCTTGAAGCAAGTTTCTGTTTTTGCAAAGAGCTGATGGGTTATCTGTTGGTTTTCTAATTTCTATCCTTCTTTAATTGAAGGGGTGTGTGAAGGAGGTGTGGGCTGAAAGATAAGGCATGTAGTTGCTTTTGGATTTAAAACAAACCCTTCATCCGTCAAACCTCCTCTTTAACTTTCTAATCTTTTAAAACGATTGCATCTTCCTCTTGTGTCTTGAACTTCCCCCTTTCCGGGCTACTGTGATAAAGTTCTTGGTACTTTCACAAAAGACTTTTTAGAAAATCCTTTATGCTGGCAGGGAATTAACTCATGAATAAATGGATAATAATAACGGCTGACATTTTTGGAGTGCTGACTATTTGGCAGGCGCTGAGCTGAGGGATTTGCTCACGTTCTCCCGCTAGATCCTCTCAACAGCTTTATGATAAAGCCCACTTCACCCGCGAGGAAAACTAAAGCTGAGGGGTTTGAGGAGCTCATCCTAGGTCAAAGGATTAAGAAGCAGAAATGTTGGACTCTCCAGGATAGGAGAAGGGAAAGGGGTCTGGAAATGAAAACTCTTGATTCTGAAACACAGGCAAGGTAGATGATCAAAAAGCTAATGCTTGTTACTGTCACTTAACAAAAGTGTGCCAAGTACTTAATACCTGACTTCGTAACTTACCTAAGTCTGCCCTTGGGGAGATCATTAACCTAATTCAGTGGTTGCCAAACTCTGGTGCACTTTGGAAAAATCTGGGGAATTGTGATGTTTGCTCATGTCTACCAGACCCCCAGTGAGCCATCTTAACTGGTTAGGATGGGGTGTGACCCCAGTATCAGGAGGTTGAAAAGCTCCCCAAGTGATTCTGATACGCTGTCAAAGCTTAGGAACCATTGGTCTGGCGGAAGAACGAGTAAGGCTGGAATACCTTCATTAGGAAGGAGGAGATGTGTGCCTTGTGTGGCTCAGTTACAATTTCCGCAGGAATTTTCATAATTCCTTTGCCATTGAAGTCAGGTCAACAGACCCTCAGACCTGCTTTTTTCTGTGTCCCTTACTAGGTCTGAATAGCACATTCCTTTGATTCGTGAAGCCTCAGGAACAATGGGTGTGTGTTTCCTTTTTTCCAGCACTTAGCCCAGGTTTCTGAAGCCCCAGGTCTGCTCCTGTGTTTCCCTTGACATACATTTCGCTTCCCTGTGTAAGCTTTTGTTCAGTTTTACTTGTTTCTTTCTGCCCACTTAAAATTTCTCCTCATTTACTAGCTCCTCATCTGTCACTCATTTATCTCTCTGATTAAAATGTGACAAGCTCAGTACTTAAAAAAAATTTTTTTTTCCAAAGAAGAACAAAGGCTCAAGTATCTTTCATGCCCTCATTTGGTTAGGAAATTTACACACACACTCTGTCCTCCTTTCTATAGGACTGTTTTCTATCCATCTGTGCCACTTCCTGTGTTCCCTGTTCAGACCTGGACTTCTTATCATTTTTTCAACCTGTATCTGCTGATCACCCTGTCCAAAGCACTGCCGTTCCTCTTTCCACGGAGGTTTTAAAATTGTTACGAAGAAACAGAATTTTCTTTGCACGTTACCATTACTCCATTTGGTGTTTAACTCCACTGAACATATTGAAAGGTTGAAAGAGACATTACTATTTTGGTTATTTATCTGTTGCCGAATGTACATGAAAAGATGTAGCTTTTCTTCCAACGTTCGTCAACAGTAGCTAGCATTTTATGGCTATAGAGATTGTTAAAGCAATTATAGCTATTCATGTACTTTTTAGAGATTGTTAAATTTTACTAATCTGGATGACCTTAGAAAAATATAATGATGGTTTAACTGAGGAGCCACGAGAGGACAGTTTGGGAAAAAAATAACAGACAAGGAGAGCAAAAATTAAAGTACGCAGTGAATTCCAAATAAGTGTCACCTACAGAACGGGAGAAATCAGATACAACAAAAGCAGCAGAGACCCATACATAGAACTGCTCATAGAGACACAGTTCTTAGGATAAAGTGAGTTGGTAGGCATTGCCTAAGTTTAAGGTAAAATACCAGAAATTAAAGATGGGAATGGGAGAGTGGGAGAGAAATTAAAATAATCTAGCAGCGAGAGACAATCAAAGAGATTTCTGTTTTACAAAGATGTACATATCCAAGGAAAAGAAATAGGGGGTGAAGTTGTCCCAGCACGAGTCACAAAGTCACGCTTAGCAATAGATGTGCCGTATTTGAAAACCTGGCCGACGGTTATTCAGGATCCAAATGATGAACTTTGATGGAAGTAGAACAGCAGCGTCACTTCGTTTGAAGAGCCAGAAGATGGCACTATTGTCAGTGTTTGCAGGGACAAGACGCTCTAGGTCTGGGGAACTGGGGAACAAAATGCATCAAGCTGGTTTCTGTGTGGTTCAGCCTGACAGAATGTGCTTAAAAGAGGATTACATGTAGGTTTCTTTCTATCTGGGTTTTCTGTGAAGTACAACCAAATATTCCAAGGCAATTTGAAACACAGGGAAGGTGATACAGGACAGGTGTTTTAGATCTATATGCCTGTTCCTTATTTATGGCTGTGGAGTTACATCTTTCTATTGGCATTCTATTTTGGTTAGGTTTTTAGTTCATTTTCCCCATAAGGGAAAAACCTATTTCTAGCTGATGAAGGGTAAGTGATCGACTCAATGTATTACATTTCTAAGTGAGTGTTCCTGGACTTTCATAGAAATACTTGTGTTGCTCTTGTTTTAGGATGTTCAAAACCTCTCTTGCTGGAGATGCCCTTGTCTTCCAGCTGAGGCTCCTTACCTGACTGTAGTAGGAGGTCCTCTTATGCTTGGGACAAAAAGCTGTAGAAGGAAAAAACATTTTGATTTCGCCTACAGTAAATTTGAATCAAAGCTTGCCTCACTGTTGAAATTCCTTGGCACTAACACATTTTGGTTTGTTCTTTCTAAAATTAAAAAAATTTTTAAAAAGCAAGTTGAACCCGAGGAATAATCCCCGGACCTCAAAAGGGCGACAAGGGTGAAATTTACACTACATTTTTCCTTTCATATAACCGTGTGTGTGTGTGTGTGTGTGTGTGTGTGTTGAGAACATGGTGAGAGGGGAAAAGTGGGGTGATGTTAGGGTCAGGAGTTGAGAGAATGGAAAGGCATCCTAGCTTGGGCTATTTTAATTTCCTATAGTAAATGCAAAATTTAATCATATTCTCCGATTAAATGGGACTCAAACTCTATTCTTAAAAGTCACATAATGCTTAAAAAGAACATATTTGAAAATGACTTTAAAAATAAATCAACAATGAAGGAATAAGGATACATTCTGCCACGGGATAGCCTTTTTTAAAACTACATTTGATATTCTATTAAATGATACATCCAGGTAAACTCCCTGCATTTAGTCACACAGGTGGGTACGTTTCATCACAACCCATATGACTCAGACTTCTAAAAAGGAAAAACATGACATTTTTGGTTAATAATTATTTCAGCAACATTTCCCAAGCATCTTTTATATCATAAACAACGTGGATCCTGATTCAGCTCTTCTGGATTCCATAATAACAGATGGATTTCGAGACTGTTTACTGCTGCTTCCCACAAACTTCCTCTTTGTAAACTACTATATTATTTATGAATCAGAAAAGTTTCAAAGAAGCCTCCTATCTGATTACTGCTTACTGATGAACTTGCATCAGAGAAACTTTTAGTCCAATTATACCAGTTTGTTCTAAAGAACTGCTATTATTCCAAAGTCTGAATTTGTTAACTAGTTACTCTGCCTGCTTCTCTGTGCCATTTATTCCCAAAGACCTTGTCAGACAGATTGTAGTAACTCTATCCACAGGAAATGAGAAATAGTGAATATATCAGCTCTGAAAAATCAAGGTACACTAATAAAAAGTATTTGTAAGCAATATTTCTACACCAGACACTGAGACATATTTAAAATGTACTTTAGAAAACATTGCATGTAATTTGGTTTTGAACTGATTTATATTCATCCTTGTAGAAAATTGTGTCTAATTCTTTTTTTTTTTTTTTGCATTGACCTAGTAACAGACATTTAGATAGTTTACAGACATTTCTGGTCACTGACCTTGACTCTTAAGAATTGTTGGTTTGAGCGTCAGGGAGGAATAAGTGTGGAAAAAGAATGAAACTGAAATGTACCTCTTTAAAGTTTATTTGATCCCTCCTGATTTTACAATTTACTTTAGCAATAGAAGCAATTTCCTTTTCTGTGTGTGTGTGAAGTAGGCACAAAGATATCCACAGTCATAGGATTTTAATTAAAAGCAAGAGAGGAAGAAACAAAACAAAACCAAACAGCACAAAAATCCCTGCTAAAAGAAAACCCTGCAAATAACTCTAACCTTGCCTTAAAATTTCCACCCCCTGTGCTACGTAACGATAGGCAACGTGATTATGGTTAATTCATTATGACCTTGATAAGAAACATATTTATGGAGAAGTGTCATCAATTACAGCGGTTCTCAGGCTGAAAGTGAGCCTGAGTTTGTGTGTGTGTCTGTAGGACTGGGCCAGTTATGTCCTCACCCTATTAAAAATATAATTGTCAGTATGCTGACTATGAACCGGGTGAGTTCTTGCCCTGCCCCCAGACACCGTCCTCACTGGGGATCCTTTGCCTCCCTGGGAGCCTAGTGCTGAGGCAAACCAGCTGCATGATCCCCTAGATGCCAAACTCCACCAGAAAGAAGCCTGTGACAGATGCTTCTGCATTTTATGCAAATAGCAACTTCATGGATCGGTTTTCCTTCCCTCTGTGGAATATAAGCATCTGGAAAACAGGATTCCGAGAGCCTCAGTACATTAACAAATGAACAGAAATGACCAGACAAAACAGTGGTATCAGCACTGACTGGGAGTATCAATGAGGAATATATTTATTAAAGCCTTAGTTTTTTGGAAAATTTCCCCTCAAAATCATGCTACTTTTTTTTTTTAAATCACTTTCTAGTACTCCTCTTTCCACAAATTTGTAGTAACTGAATTTTTTTTTTTTTTGGTATATATGTCTCCTAGTCACTGTACTGCAGTTTTTGAGTATCACAAATCTGGAGTTACAGTGAAGAAATCCACACGTTGACTGAAGATGTGTTTAAAACAATTCTAAACAAAAGCAAAAACAAAACCAGAGCATTCTTTCCCAGAAAGAAAGGTTTTTTTTTTTTTTTGAAGCAAAAGTTTCAAAGCTTAATGTTTTAGATCTATTTGCAATAAAAAATTTCATTTCTTTCTTTATATTACTGTGCCTCTTAAAACATACTTATGAAAAAACATAAGCTCTATGATTAAGGAGGATGTAGCAAACATGTATGTATATTCTGACATTCAGCTTCAGCTCTTAAATGGAGTTTACTACTATTTCAATACATAAATAATTTTATAGTACTCATACGGTTGCTTTAATAAGGCTTTCACATTATACCTCATTTTATGTAAATGTTATTCAGATTTCAATCCAAGAGTTTGGTAGGGGAGGTTAAAAGGTGTTTATCTTGATTTGTTAAAATGCACCATTAAAATTAAGCAGTGACAAATATTATGACTTTTTTAATTGTTCTAAATGGTTGTATTTGTTTATTAGGCTTGTATTTATACAAAATATTTTAACTCTTTAAATGTAACCTAATTTGATGAATTGTTCATACAGGAGCTGTAATCAGGAAATAGATCCGGTAAGCTGACAAATTCAGCAATCAGCTTGTATTCTTAGTAAGGTCCCCTCTATGAGTATTGTTTGATGACATAAAATTGTATATAACAGATTTAGAAAGATGAATGGAATTAATGAAAAGAAAGCTTAGATTATTTTATTTTAAAAAATGCTGTCCTTTATGGAGTGTTTGCCATAAAGATTAGTGCTAAAAATATATTTCTTGAACATACAGTTTTAACATTTGGGAGAATATATATTTATTCAGTCTAATCAAAATAAAAATAAATGCAAAAATAGTTAATTTGTTCACTTAAAAATACTTCTGAAAATAGTATTTTAAGGAGGAAAGGAAAGTGATCAGAAATACCCCTCCATCAGTATATGACTATTATATTCCCACATGTTACTTATTAAAAGTAATCAGCCACGATGGAGTATAGATAAGACGTGGCTCTAAATGAAACCTTAACCAAAAATTCGAATAGCATTTCAGAGTCAAGTATTAATAGAATAAACTTAATTTTAGTTTCTCATGAGTGCAGCTGCATTTTCTATTTAATTATGGGTTTTCAACAGTAGTAATTTTTCCTTGACCTACTCAATCTCAAAAGTCAGAAAATTGCTTCTTTTTAAAAACTGACAATGGCACGGTATGTTTCCAAAGAAAAAGACAAATTACAGAAAACCATTAGTTTAAACATATTTAAATAGCCAGGAAGACATTCTAATAGAAAACTTGGCTGAATACGAGGAAAAGTTATGAGTTACTTTTATTACATGGCATAATGTGAATGTTAAAATATTATATTATTATTTTCTTTTTTTTCTAAAAGTAAAATAAGAATGTGTTGTATAATTATAAAAATCCCAGCACATTAAAGATGATTTGTTTCTTGTTCTTTAGTAAATGAAATTCTTTACAAGTGTAAATTCATGGAGATTTCGTCTGCTGCCTGGGTAGTAGGTGAACAGAAAAGGGTATTTTAAGAGAGAAAAATTCAGCTTAAATAAGGGTTGTGAAATAGGATAGCAAGAAAAATAAAAAGCAGAGCACTGGGCTTTGAAAAGATAATAAGATTGAAGCTCAGAATTTATCGACAAATACAGAAGCAAAACAAGATTTTTGACTTAAATTGTTAAATCGTAGTACAGAGTGTAAACACTCGGGTTTTATTTGAATGGGAAACTAAATAATCTTGCTGATTTAATAAAGCAGACTTCTTAACCACAGAGAAGAGGGATTTTTTTGTTGTTTATTTAATACAAAGATTTTATTTGGTATGTTTTAATCACACTGTTGAGAGCCTCCTTTTGTGGCCAGTGAATAATTCCTGGGCTAGGGCTCCAGGTAGTTGACTGATTACAGAAAGAAAAATTTAAAAGTCAATGGATAATTATTCGCTATTCATTTTTCTTACTTTTACCATGCCCATAACTTTTAAAAAATTATATGTATGTATTGAGATTTCCTCTGACTCTTTAAATGAAACTAAGAGCAGATTGCACACAAATGAGTTAAACCTGGTAAAAGAATAATTTTCCAAAGCTTAAATATTATTAACACTTTTCTTTGATTATTTGTGGTGTCGACGTAAATTATGTCTGTCTTCAGAGCCAAAATGTGGTTTCAATACTCAGGTTAATTAAAAGAGCCAGCTTGTACCCTCTGAGCCATTAATGCCACCAGGATCTGTTAAGAACAGTACATCCAGCCAGGGAGTCAAGAGAAGCTTTTGATAAAAACCAGAGATGTCAAGACATTGTGTGCTTTTATCTCTGCTAATTTTGATGGAGTTGATATCAACAAAATGACCCAAGACCCCCTTCCAAGGGCACATCTGCCAGAATCCCAGGTTGTCCGGGAAGGGAAGTCAGAGGATCACATTACTGTAAATTTTATGTGGCGACACCGCTGACATTTAGCTTAATTTTTTTTTTTCCAGGAGAGTTTCAGAGGGATGTGCTATATTTTAAAATGTACTGAGTAAAACATTTCTTTTACAATCCACCGTTGCTTGTGAGCCAGGTCCAGATAAGGGTGGCACTCGACTCTCATCAGCTTCTTCAGAAGCTATGAATTAACAACTGAAACCAAACCCATGTGGCTCAAAGAAGAGTCTTCTTCACAGTGGGGAAGAATTGAGAGGTAGTCAGAAGGGTCAGTGGAAGTCTGCCTTTGAAAGGTGATGACAACATTCATTCGTGGGATAAAACCTCAGGAAAAAAGAATCCCTTGGAGTAGAAGGAAGCATGAAAATCTAAATAGCAAAATAAATACACATTTACACCCAAATTCTTGTAAATTATCAACCCATAAGAGGTTGATCTGTGGTTCATAGGCAGTGACCATAAATATTGTTACCAGTAAGTGACAATATATTGCATTGTCCTCATGAACAGTTGGGCCATAAAACAAATGCATAATAATTTTTGGACACTTTTTTTATGGTGTCAGGAATTTCATAAGGAAGTCCTCACAAAGCTAAGTAAGTGTGGATTCAGTGCCATAATGTTTACTTCTTAATTTGCTGAGCTACTGTAAAATGAAAGTTACAGTCAAAAGTAAGCCATAGGTCAACTAGACAGAGTCCTGGAACATATTTTAGGATCTAGTTGTTGGTCTGACCAAGCTCTCTGTGTCTGTCTTAGCTTCCTCACTTGTAAAATGAGGATTTATGGTGAGATGATCTCTTGGGGCCTGACAAGCTCATCATTCTATGACTTTTGAAATTATAAATAAACTGCCATTTGATGTTTCTTTTTATTTAAAAAAGTGCTGCTTGGATTTTTCAGTTGATCGATACTATATTACTTTACTGTGTAATATGCCCATTTGTAAAAGGAGTTAGAAAGATGCATTTTGGCCTGCACAAAGGAACCAATTAATAGGGAATGAGAGTAAACGATTGCTGAGAGCAATGGGCCTGCTGGGATGAAATTTTTAGGTATTACCTCGAAAACAGAAATGCTGACAACCTCTCACTAAACAACAAATGATTCCAAAATTAGTAAAATACTTCTCCTCTCCCCACTACCAATAAAGAAACAACCAACAAACAAACCCCAAAGAGATAAGAGAAAGGAGAGTGAGAAAGTGAGGAAATGAGACACGAGGGCTCTCTGTCTTTGGAGGGACGAGTTACTACAGGTGTCCTGTTTCCAATCAAGGGGGTTTTCAAGTCTTTAAGGTTATATTTTGTCTCCGTTAAACATATGTATGCACATTTAAAAATGGCAAGGCAGTGAGTTTGAAATTTTGTTTAATTAAAAAAAATAAAATGGCTCAAACTGAGTGTGAGCAGATGGGCACAGAAGTCTTCAGGTCAGGGAAATGTCAGGGAGACTGGCTGAGAAAGAATGTGAGGGGGAAGCTGAGCGGTCAGGAAAAGAAAAGGGGCGGGGCAAAAGGGCCAGGTGATGGAAATTGCTTGAAGAATGATTCACCCCCTGCAGCCTTCTTAGCAGTCATCTTAACCCTCTTTGTCTTTAGTCCTTTTTTTTTTTTTTTAAATAAAAATTAAAAAAAAAAAAATTCAACCATGGCCACTAAAAAAAAAAAAAACAAAGGCAAAGCAAAAACAAAACCCTTTCAGTCTCACAGTTGTGGTCCTGCTGTGAAGGCACTAGTTGTTGAGGAAAATCCCAATTGACTTCTGTACCTGGTACTTGAAACTCATGTCCTGTGGCATAATATCATTGACTGTAGGTGTCTGGCAGGCGGCTAGACATCAGTAGATCCACACCATCAGCTTTCATTATTTTCTTCATTTACCAGGAAACCCCTGGCTGTCAACTGAGTGCTCTGGCGAATTGTTTTAGCTGAAGTCTAGTTTTGATGGAATTGGCTTCAACCTTTTCTATCGGGGAAGATTTCTTACAGGGCTGTCAGCTTGGACTAAATTCTTGGTGTCCAGTTTGTACCTCACTGACTTTCCAGTGAGAGATGCTCAATAAATCACTTCCTGATAAAGGTGCCATGCAGGGGTGATACCCCCAAACTTAGCAAGCATGAAGGAAGGGGCTCTGAAGAATAAGAAAGATGGCCTTGAACTATGCCCAGGTCTGGTACTCTAGTCTATGTAGGTGGGCTCCAGCAATAGGGGCTAGTAGCCAGTATCAAAATATATACCAGTAGGATGTTAACTCAGATATAGGATCTGGGAATCCTACTTTAATTTTAATAACAGTTATTATTGTTATTATTTTTCTATCATTTAGGTTAGTGTTTCTCTTCTATATTAGGTTCAGATAGTTCTTATAAGTATTGAAAAACAAAATTCAACCGAGTAAATTTTAAAGAGCTTATTGGCTTTATTTGGTAGTTTGTGAATTGGACAGCATCCAGTCTAGCAGACAGAAAGGACCTCTGAAGAGCTAGACCACGCAGGAGACAGGAGCAGGAACATGAGAGTCGTACTCAGCAAACAAACTTATTGATTATTACAAGTTTGTTTTACCCTATAGGGCCTGGCAGAGGTCTCTCTCCTCACTAGTCCTAATCAGGTTGCTCCTGATTGACTGGTTTAAGATTTCATTTCCGGGAGAGCCAAGACTCTGAGTTAAATCTCGGGGATTGATGATGTGGGGCTTAGCATAAGCGACTCAATTTTGGGGCTTGTTAACTTTAAGAAAATATCAGAATTTGGGGTTACTTTCTGAGCCAGGTAGGAATATTTCAGTTTGTGATTCTTAATTTCATTTTTTTATTTCTTACTTAAACTTCATCATGCTTAGAAAAAATGAGTGGGGCCACTAACTCTCCCCACTCTTCACTCAGGTCCTTTCCTCAGTCTCAAAGTCACTTGCTTATTACTGCCACGAATGATGGGTCTGCCAATTGGCTGAATGTTTCTGGGGATGTCTGTATTTCAGTCTCCTCATTTTTGCAAGTTATTCTCCTTAGCTGCGTATACTTTCATCAGTTTAGAAGTTCAGAATGTATTTTATTCTAATGAGTCTTTCAAAAGCAGGGACAGCAGTTTGAGTAACTTGATGAAAGGAAAGAAAAGAATATTCTGGTGGTGATAAAATTTTTGTAAACTAGGTCTCATTTTCCCATTAGTTTGAAATACAATTGCAATAAATCTTTAGATTCATTTCAGATTTGTTTTTCGGATTGAAAGATTTCTGAACATGAAGCTTTTACATTTTTCTCTCTACGCTACCATCCCCGCTCCTCAATCATTGACCTATAAACGAAACCAACACTTACATCCAGAAGCATGGCAGTTTTGTCTCATACAGTTGTCCCTTGGCACCACACAATTTAGTTTTTATCACACAAAATTTTGTAAAACTTAACACTTTATCATCATTATATAGTGGCTTAACTCAGATTCTCACAGGTTTTCTATTAGTTTCATTTATTTTTCAGCTAAGGAATGCTTCTGAAGAGAACAATTTTGTTCTTTCACATTACCCAAATACTTGTAGAATCATAATTAGCTTTTCTTCTTTGAAACTTTCCAATAATTCATAGCAGATTCAAAAACTAAGCTATTCTTTACCCGTTAGGAGAGGGAAAGGGGCAGGGGTGTGATAAGGGTATGGGGTTAAGAAGTACAAATTACTAGGTATAAAATAGATCAACTGCAAGGATAAATTGTACAGCACAGTGAATATAACCAATCTTTTATAATAACTATAAATGGAATATAATCTATATAAATATTGAATCACTCTGTTTTTCACCTGAAACTAATATAATACCGTAAATCAATGGCTTATACCTAAAAAAAAACCCTAACCTATTACTGTATGTTAAATTAACCATAGAA
Organism: Sus scrofa; assembly: GCF_054392235.1. NCBI lineage: Eukaryota > Metazoa > Chordata > Mammalia > Artiodactyla > Suidae > Sus > Sus scrofa. The sequence continues at coordinate 116,473,866 of NC_139397.1, forward strand.
ATGTGGCTTTTGGAATTGGACACAATGAATCCTTCCCAGAGAGCAAAACTGTCATTAGGAGAACCAGGAAAAGGTTTTAATAGTATGAGCTATTTCTGACTTTCTTTACCAGGTAAAGCTTTGCTGATGCCTTGGATCATCTTTAATGTCACTGGGATGAACGTCTAACAAATCTATAAAACCGTGTTAAAAGTAGTGAAATATAGTGGGCATCCTGTGATACTCATATACACAATATTTGTTCTTATAAAGGTAAAACCCAATCAGTATTCCTGGTTTTATTCATGATATATTGTTTCCTCTCATGGATAGGAAAACAAGGGGAAAATTTAGTACAGGAATTTGGGGAGGAAGCATGGGGTGAATAGATTTGGGATCTTGGGTATAGGAGTATGTGAAGATTGCTATTCTTATTTTACTATTTCTTCATGCGTTTCATTTTTTATTAAATTTAACACATGCCATTATTTTCTGTGCCATTAAACACTGGTAGGTAGGGAAAAATGGTTCTGGAAATAAACTCCTAAGTGCAGTTGCCTTGTACCTAAGTGTAAAAGCTAATCTAGAAAGAGAAAAGTGGCCCAGAGACCTCTTTGTGTGAAGTATCTCAACATATTGCTGTCTGTTATATTGTACCGAACACATGCACTTCTGTTTAGTAATATTTTGGGGAGCTGAGATTTAGGGCAGAAAAGATTGGAGCATCTTTGCAACTAATTCTAAAATTTTATAGGGTTATTTGTTTATTGGTACTGTGATGAACATGCATTATTTGTAATAACATTTTCAGTTTAACATTCCTTTTTTTATTTAACTCTGATTTTTAGACCTTCGAGTTTTTCTTTGCTTTAGCTTGGGAAAACCAAATAAGTGCAAGTTTCCTCCAAGACACCTCATGAAAACATTTTTTTTTAATAAAATCAAGAGTGAAACGAGTCTATATTTATTTGGAAGATCATCTGACTACTGCTAAATGGAGTATCTCAATCTGAAAGTGAAATCTGTTTCACTGCTAAAAATTGCCAAGAGTTTTTTGACTGAGATTTGGGAATCTGCAGAAAATGTAAAAGTTTTTTTTTTTTTCTACAATAATCTGTTCAGTGAACAAGCTGTGAAAAATAGTTCTGTATTTTGTCCATGTGATGCAGCAGACGGTAAATTTCCATTTTAAAGAACGATATGAGTAGCTTCTGGCATCCATCTCTATTGCCTTACTCGAATCTACTTACACTGAGTTACAACAATGCAGTTTATTATTTCTTTAAAGCAAAAAATAAGAAGGGACCTTATATTCTTTCTTTCTTTATTTTTTTTTAACCCAATCCATAGCTCAGCTCTATTCCTTTATCTGGGATCAGTAATGTGAGGACACTTAGGGGTCTTACCATATGTGCCTTGAAATGCCATAATTCTATTAAGAAGATATCCTTTTCCTGCATTTAAAGCTTCGCATTTGAAAACCTTTTGAGTTAATGTATTGTTTCTTCATAAATATATCCATTTGATATGGGTGGTCCCATAATGAACATTTGTTATAAACTATTAAAGGATATATTTTAAAAGAGGTATAACTACAATTCTTATATAAACACAAAATGAACATGTGCTTAAAGATTTTACTTATTCATTCGTTAATGAGAGAAGCAGTAAGATGTTGTAACCTGCTCAGAGGATAATTCAAGTTTGTATTCACACATGTCTAGGTGAATAAACAGTGTTGGCATGAATTGGCAAGTAGGTGCAAAACTAGTCAATAGTTACAGAACAGTGATCAACTGCATTCTATAGGTCACAACATATTTCTATGGACCAGAATTATTTGCACTGTTGATTTTCTACAACTCACAGATGCAAAATAGCGCAAAGACCATAAAAGTCAGAGATAACCTGGAAGGGTGTGCTAGACAAGATACCTAATGGTCTTTTTGGTTTATTTCAAAATCTTTCCCAAATTTTAACCCACAGATCCAATTAAAAATTACTTTTTAGGGAGTTCCCATTGTGGCTCAGCCGTTAATGAATCTGACTAGCATCCATGAGGATGCAGGTTCGATCCCTGGCTTTGCTCAGTGGGTTAAAGATCAGCATTGCTGTGAGCTGTGGTATAGGTGGCAGACGCAGCTTGGATCCTGCATGGCTGTGGCATAGGCCAGCAGCCACAGCTCCGATTGGACCCCTAACCTGGGAACCTCCATGTGCCGTGGGTGTGGCCCTAAAAAAAGACAAAAAGGAAAAAAAAAATTACTCTTTAGATTTTCCACTCAAATAAATCAATTTTGTTTCTTGGTTTACATTTACCTACTAAAATCAAATGCCTGCTTAGAACAGTGTCTGATGCATGGTAGGCAGCCCATTCATATTTGTCAGATGGATTAGCATTTTCTTGTATTGTCTACTGAATATTTTACAGATGACCCAGAAATACAAATTGGTATATTCTTTTTGTTCCCAAATCTTATGCATGTCAGGAAGATTCTGAAGTAAACTGGGGGAAGCCACTAGGGCTTTGGTACATACCTTTCTTTTGTCTTTATTCTTTTTACAGTCAATGATGCATCTCCTGAGAGGGCATGAGATCCAAAAAAGGAACTTAGGAGTCAAGCTGCCACTGTAGGAGTTCCTTAGCAGTGGCTTAGGAGTAACAAACCCAACTAGTATCCATGAGGATACGGGTTCAATCCCTGGCCTCGAGCAGTGGGTCAAGGATCTGGCATTGTCCTGAGCTGTGGTGTAGGTTGCAGACAAGGCTTGGATCCCACATTGCTGTGGCTGTGGTGTAGGCTGGCAGCTATAGCTCCAATTCGATCCCTAGCCTGAGAACTTCCATATGCCTTGGGTGTGGCCCTAAAAAGAAAAAAAGACAAAAAAACACAAAACCTTGTCACTGTATTCCCAGTGCCCCCCACCTGGCAGGGGCATGACCTCTGGTGGGTAAAATCAACATCAAGCTGTCTATAGGGTAAGAGACCTCTGAGAGCCAAGTCTTAATTTTCTGAGGATTCTACTGAGGACCATATTGCAGATCAGATGCTTGTCACTAGTTGGATTTGGACAATATGAGGTTGCTCCTAGAATAAATTTGTGTTCGACCTCCATTCATTTCAACTAGATGATAACCCAAGGAGTTTAGTTGCAGGTTTCTGAGGAGGGCTCTGATGCCCATACGATATTTTTTTATTTATTTTTTTAATGGCCACCCAACAGCATATGGAAGTGTCTGGGCCAGGGACTGAATCTGAGCTGCAGTTGCAACCTTCACCTCAGCTGTGGCAATGCCTGATCCTTTAACCCACTGCACTGAGCTGGGACTTGAACTTGCATCTCCGCAGCAACCCGAGCTGCTGCAGTTGAATTCTTAACCCACTGCACCACAGCAGGAACTCCCTGGTACAGTCTTCTTCTTCTTAAATTGTCCGATGCCAGGAATTTTGCCATTGTCACCTCGTCCCTTGGACTTAACAATTGCAGTGATCCCACTGATGTTCCCATACATTCTCTTGGGAGAGGCAGAGATCTTTCTGTTTTCAGTGATGCAAACTTCATTGGGAAGAAAACTAGTGACCACGTGGTGATTTGTCATCCTATTAAGATTTTGACAGGGGAAGTGAGTTGTCAGACAATGGGCACCAAATACTGGGGGACAGGTCAGAGGGAGGCAGAGTCAGGAATGAGAAAGAGGTACAACAGGTAGAGCCGAATGTCTTTAACAAATTTACTCACTAACTCTCTTCTTGCTGATGTCGCCAGTGCACATTTTGCAAAAATATCCCGGGCTCAGTAGCAGCATTACAGAATGGAGGGGATTCATTTTACATGGAAAATGGTTAGCAAGACAAAGTTTTCCCTCACAATGGCTATTTTGAATTTTTATGTAACCATTGGATTTCTTTGTTACTTGTTAAAAAGTGTGTGAACTTGTCTTTCAGATATTTTATCACACTTATTACTGGTCTACTGCATATATGAGTATTCTCTTCTAGTTTACATAGCACTTTCATACACATTATCTCATTTAATCTTTACAATAATCTCATAGTCCTTAGTTGTGAAAGATGATCTTTGACTGAAAAAGTGTCCCCCTGCCCCGCCAAGGCAAGCTTTTCTCTGTGAAAGAAATGACTGTCCTATCATCAGTTTATACTCATCAGCAATATGAGTGCTGGATGTTGATGACACTAATTATTTTTGCTGTGGTAGTCCATATCCTGCATGAAGGTAAAAAAAAGAAAACAAAAAAAACAAAACAGACTCTGGAGCCACAGCCTGATTCATCTGCCATTTATAGGTGTGGTTTAGTCTTTCCTTCCTCCCTGGCTTTGCTGTTACCACTGAAGAAATTAGTTCTATAAACACTTCAAGTCTTGACTCACTGACACTTTGCACTTTGTCATCCAATATTTTCAGATACTATAAAATTTGAATGAGGAAATCCTGGAACATGGGTTATCCATTATTCTCAAATACAACTCTCTATTAAAGCAGTAGGAATGTTGGGATGAAAGTTAGACTTTGAAAAATAAGGTGACTTTTAAAGATAAGAATAAATGACCTGGTATTTCCCACTCTAAATAGCTAATGTAACTTTGGATAAGTGACTAATTTTCTAAAGTGAAAAGTATAGTACTTTCAGTTAGGGCATAGAGGTATTGTAAGGATTAGGGACAGTGAAATATTCTTAGTTAAAAGATGTTATTTAAATGCAAGGCATTATTACTATGAAAAAGAATCATAAGTTACATTATGATTAAGTTTGCTTTTAAACTCTTGAACCTGAAAGGCCAAAGAAGTCTGTTCTTCTATGTATCATTTTGTGCATGGTAGCTGTCTACCTAAAAAGTGACTTTGGATAAAGTTTCATTAAATGAATGAATACATTTCATTCAAGGATTCCTAACAGGCGTCATTACTTCGAGGTCAGTAGGGAGTTTTTAAAAGTTTGAGTGGTTCAGGCCTTGGAGGGAAATAATTTAGGTCTATCCTTAACCAGTAATTAAATTCAAATTCTTGTGTACCAAGTGACATTCTAGTTTGAAAAATCCTTAATCATGGAGTTCCCTTGGTGGTGCAGTGGTTAATGAATCTGACTGGGAACCATGAGGTTGCGGGTTTGATCCCTGGCCTTGCTCAGTGGGTTAAGGATCTGGTGTTGCCATGAGCTGTGGTGTAGGTGGCTTGGATCCTGAGTTGCTGTGGCTCTGGCGTAGGCCAGCGGCTGGCTATAGCTCCGATTATACCCCTAGCCTGGGAACCTCTATATGCCGCGAGTGCGGCCCTAGAAAAGGCAAATAAAGAGAAAAAAAGAAAAATCCTTAATCTTAATCTTTGCCAAAAGTAGTTAGAGATGGTTTCTGTTGCTTGCCTTCAAGAATTCAGATGAGGAGTTCCCTGGTGGCACAGTAGGTTAAGGATCTGATGTCAATGCTGTGGCTTGGGTTACTGCTGTGGCTCTGGTCTTTGCTGTGACATGACTTTAATTCCTGGCCTGGGAACTTCTGCATGCTGTGGGTGTGGCCAAAAAAATAAAAGAATTCAGACCGAAACAGCATGCCTGGGCTTATGATGATAGCAAGTTAATACAGGAAATGCACTTGAATGTTACTCAGTTTAATGACCATTGAAGTGTTGGGCAGTATAATTCTTCTTTCAGGACTATGATATATGGTATTGTTTAAACTCATTTAGTTTTCATTCTCTTAGACTAGATAGAACACAAGCACTCTCCAAAGACCTAGTTCTAGTTATTTTTGCATATGGCTTAGTACTTGGGATATAGTTGAATTCAACAAATACTTACTGGTTGGACTAAAAAAATAAGCTGAATTTGGCATTATTAAGCACACAATAGGCAATAAATTGTTATATTTGATTAAATTCAAGCTCACTCAATTTATTGAGCCCCACTATGCCCAAGTTACTATGAAAAATATAAAGTCATGCTCTTTGCCCTTTAACTTTCAGTAGGTTTGTAATTTCATAGTGAAGAAAGGATGAAGTAAGAAACTCAAATTTAAATTTATTCTTCTATGTGTACTTTGTGTGTATGTGTTGCTTTGATGCTATAGTATTATACAATAAATTTGAAACCTGTCATTAAGACTGGCTTCTCTCAACCATGAGTGGAATATAGTGCTAAATCTATAAAAATTGATTACAAAGTCAAAATGTACATACTTTGTGATGTTACCTGGTGGTTTGGATTAGAGTTGCTCTATCATCTCCATTAACCTGGGATTTTATTATATTTAATTGACATTCTGATTTTAATTGACTCCATTGAAAATAGAAACAGTATTTTATATTTTAAACTAGAAGCTCATTTTATTCCATTAATGATCATGTACGGTATATTCATTGATAAAATATGGATAAAATTGAATGAACCTGGAAATTTGCCTGAATGCCAAATATATATATTTAAGCCTATAACTACATGGCCCTTATCAGGGAACCCAGAAAGAAATTCTATGTGGTAATATATCATAGGAAGCAGCAATAAGAACAAGAGTGAACAGTATCGCTGGGGTCTCTATTCCCAAAGCTCTAGCTTTATGGCACTTACAAGAGAGACAGAGAGGACTTTATATTATAGGAATTGCTAACCCCCATCTCAGTATCTTTGAGCCTAATAGCGAAAATAGCTCCTCAGGCTGGAGAATGTGCATGATTCCTATCTTTCAACTGTTGCCTCCTCAAGATAAGAAGCTTACTCCAGAATAGAAATTGTCTTCATCATCAAACACACCGTTAAGTTCAACTAACTTTTATTTATTTATTTTGTTTTTTTTTGCTATTTCTTTGGGCCGCTCCTGCGGCATATGGAGGTTCCCAGGCTAGGGGTCGAATTGGAGCCGTAGCTGCCAGCCTACGCCAGAGCCATAGCAATGCGGGATCCAAGCCGTGTCTGCGACCTACACCACAGCTCACGGCAACGCTGGATCGTTAACCCACTGAGCAAGGGCAGGGACCGAACTCGCAACCTCTTGGTTCCCAGTCGGATTCGTTAACCACTGCGCCACGACGGGAACTCCCAACTAACTTTTAAAGAGCAAGACTGTCTTGGTGAAGGGAGCTGGGCATTGATTTTCAGTCTGACATGAGCTCCTTATTTCACTGCAAACTGAAAACAAACACTTTGTAGCCTAATCACTTGGATCACAGCATCACGTGGGCTGTGTGTTCAACTGTGGTTTTAGGGTCACAGAGAACACCTACTGGAAACAGACATTTGAGGAGGAGAGTTACTAGGAATCTTAATTTTATATAAGCTCTGCAGGTCACTTTCCGCATGCTCACAGTTTGAGAAGCACTATTCTAAATAACAAAGTCTTCCTCAGAGCATTCTCAAGACATGGGGCCAAATTTATTTTTTCAGTTTTCCAAAAATGTGAAATTGTTATTTTGCACATTTCCACGAGAATAAGAGAGATGGCTAATCTCTCTAAGGTGAACACTAATATCACTATGGTTTAAACTTCATTTTTCAGGTTTGTGATGCTACATTTACTGAAATCTGAGAATCAGACTTTGGGGACATGTATATTAACTTATCTTCCTATATTATAGGGACCTTTCCTTACTTTCTCTTACATCTTCACTAATCCAAAACAAGACCCATACCCACTAATTAACTTAGGGAAAGAAGTATGAGTCTAGGAATTCCTTTTGTGGCTCAGCAGTAATGAACCCGTCTAATATCCATGAGGATGCAGGCTTGATCCCTGGCCTCACTCAGTGGGTTACATATCTGGTGTTGCTGTGAACTGTGGTGTAGGTTGCAGAAGTGGTTTGGACCGGGCATTGCTGTGGTTATGGCGTAGGCCAGCAGCTGCAGCTCTGATTCAACTCCTAGCCTGGGAACCTCTTTCATATGCTGCCTGTGTGGCCCTAAAAAGGAAAAAAAGAAAGCATGCGTCTAAATGAGATTCTAGTAAAATTCTTATTTGCGTAGGTTGAGGAACTTTCTACAACTCTCTTTTTTTCTTTTAATATAGCTGCACCTGTGGCATATGGGAAGTTCCCAGCCTAGGAGTCAAACTGGAGCTGCAGCTGCTGGCCTATGCTACAGCAACGCCATATCTGAGCCACTTCTGTGACCTACACCACAGCTCATGGAACACCGGATACTTCACCCACTGAGTGAAGCCAGGGATCAAACCTGTATCGTCACAGAGACTATTGGATTCTTAACCCACTGGGCCGTAATAGGAACTCCCAAGGGGTGAGTTTTTAATATAAAATAAAAATTAACTCACATCTCAGTTTGTCCTCTGATAGTTGAATTCTCTTGGTTCCTGGGGATAGATAAATATTTGATTAATGTTGGTTGACCATGAATTTTGAAGGTCCTTCGGTTTGGTGACAGTATAGAGACATCATGTTCTGAGAGTTCCAGGTCAAGGTCTTCAGAGCTCTGGAAGTCAGGTGGACTGTCTAAGTGGATATCCCGTTGGCCATGTGTAATTTAGGAAAGCCTTGCAACAGGAAAAAGATTCGTCATGAAGAATTGAAATGTAGATTGGAAGGCAGGATGTCAAACAGACTGCACTGAAATAGAGGTTCTTGAGACACTTAATTTGGGAAGTTAGAGCTATTATTTTTAAATAAGTCTTTTCTAGAGAGTGAGAGTTGGTGATTTTGGTTGATATTACTAGTGGCCAATAGGATCTGATGCTTCTCTCCTCCTTGGCACATGGAAAACTGCAAGTCTAAGACTTGTAATTGAGGGTGACCTGAGACAAGTTCTGGTCAATGGGCTGTGAGTGTAAATGATGTCACTTTCACACTGAACCCTGGAAGAGTGTGTAGGATGTCTCCAGGTGCTCTTCTGCCTCAGCAACTTAGAGGACCTTCTATTGAGAAGACAGAGTCACAGAATCAAAGTAGCCTTGATTCTCCAAGTGACTGCACGGAAGGCAGTTGCTCTGGAAATTTGCCTGCACTCAGAACAGGTTTGCACAAATGAGAATCAATTTTGGTAGTGCTGAACCACTGAGATTATTGGTTTATTTGTTACAACAGCAGAGCCTACCTTAACTGACTAGTAAAATGATTTAGTAATATTCCCTTGGATAGGTCAGTCTTTAGGTTCTAGAAATAATTGAGACTGAAAAGTCTGGTTAAGTTAGAACTATTCACTCTTTTGAACTATAAACTATTTCTTGGTATTCACTTATTCATTTGTTCAACTATTCAGCAAAAGGTCTCTTGTAGATTGCATGCCAATCCCTGTGCTGGGCTGAGGGAAGCCTAGTATTACAGTGAATAGCCTAGGCTCTGGAATCACTGTCTAAGTTTGAATCCTGGTTCTGCTATGTGTAAAGCTCAGTGATTACTGCTGAGTCTTTAACCTTCCTGTGCTTTCATTTCTTTATCTCTTCACTTGCAAAATAGCAGTTGTAACCATACCTACCTAATGAGTTTGTGAAGATAAAAGGAGATAATATATGTAAAACACTTGGCATTGTGCCCTACTAAGTAAATGATCAAAAACATTAGCTATCATTATTTGGTAGCAGCTCTGTCTTTCAGCAGCTCTTCTTCCAACTGAGAATATCACAAACTAGGAGCGAGACCCATTTATATTAATACTTCCTGTATTATATTCTTATTACTGCCATAACAAATTAGCACAAACTTAGCACTTAACATGACACAAATTTATGATCTCAGTTTTACAGATAGGAAGTCCGGGTTGATGTGGCTGGTTTCTCTGACCCCTGTTTCCCAAGGCTAGGATTGAGATGTCACCGGGTTGACTGATTCTTCTTCAAAGCTCTGGGAAGAATCTCCTTCCAAGCTCATTCAGGTGTTGGCTGAATCCAGTGCCTTGCAGTTTTAAGACTCAAGTTCTCCTTTCCTTGCAGACTGTCAGCTGGGGACTGCCCTTAGCTCCCAGAGGCCTTATTCTGACCCTTGCATGAGGACCCCTACTTCCTGAGCCAGTAACGGTGAGTCCAATCTTTCTCAGGCTTGGGATCTCTTTGACTTTGCCTTGTACCTTATCATTCTTCTGCATCTAGCAGGGGGAAGTTCTCTGCTTTTAAGGGCTCATGTGATTAGACTAAATTTATCTAGATAATTAAGCATAAATTCCCTATTTAAATATTTTAGGAGTTCCCTAGAGGCCTAGTGGTTGGAGTCTCGGCATCGTCACTGCTGTGGCTCAGGTTACTGCTGCTGTGCTGTGAGTTTAATCCCTGGCCTGGGAACTTTGGTATGCTGTGCGTGGCCAAAAAACAAAACAAAAAAACAAAACCCAAACAAACTAAAAACCCTAATTACATCTTCAATGTCTTTTTTTTTTTGCTGTGCAATGTAACAATAGATTCATGAATTTCAGAGATTAGAGCCTGTACATATTTGGGGAACCATTATTCGGGATCTACTACAATTCCCCTGGGTCCACAACTAAGCTCTTTCCTGTTCTTCGCAATGACGCTACTACACATTGTGTGCTTTCTGTGTGCTAGGAAACAAACCTTCTCTCTATATATCTCTATCTAGAACATCCTAATTTCATGCAACTCTGGAAGCAGGTTGTTACCATTATGCCGTTTTAAAGAAAAGGAACGGATGCTCATAAAGATTCTTGAACCTGCCCGCAGTAGATTTCCTTGGCTGATAAGTGAGAGAGAAGGAATTCCAAACCACGTGTGACAGCCTCCCTTGAAACTTCTTTTGTCCTACACATCCATGAAGCCACTGGCGTGCCTTTCAACATCACGCCTAGTCCCTTATTCAAGACCAGTGGGTTCTCAAAAACCAGGAGGTTCTCAAACTGCAGGGGCTCAATAATTAAAGTTCTGCTCAAGTCTCTAGAGCTGCCTAAATGTTTGTATGCATCCAGAGTCACAAACTTATTATGGCAACCTCTGGTGTTTGGGGCCAGCATTGGGAAAAGAGGTGGGATGGTGCCAATAGTCAAGGGGTAGACATTGCTCGCATCACAATAATGATACTAATAGCTGATATTTATGGAGAACCAATTATATGCTTGGCCTTATGCCAAGCAATTCACACGGAGGTTTGGCACTCATTTCATTCTCCAGACAAGTTTACCAGGGAGGTACTATTCACCAGCTGCACTTTACAGGGCATGAAATGGAAGCACAGAAAGCTTATGTAACTTTTTGAAGGCTACAAAGCTAGAAGGAGGCAAAGCTAGGATTTGAACCACCCAAGCCTGAGAGCTCCCTTATACTTTGATATTGCTCCAGAAACAGAATGGACTCTAGATTCTTATGCTTTAGGTGGCACTACAGGTATTTGTCACTCCTTCACATCCTCTTTGCCTTCCAGGAAAGTTGACAGTAAGAGGGTCTGAAGTCAGGACCAGGGCTGGGGTCAGGAAGAAGATAATCCAGGTCAGATGTGCTAGCCCTGCTCCTGGGTTAGGATATGGCATCTAGCTTGCCAGCTCCTCTCTCTAGCCTGGGAGTGGGTGAGCCCCTGTGAATGGGATGGTTTGGGCTGCTATTAATACATCATAGAATCAAGAAGAGAGGCCTTCTGACACTACCCTGATGCCCCATGCAGCAATCATCTCAGATCGTCACCTTTCTCCAACCCCAGAACACTCATCTGTGTGGATGGCTTTTATGTCATTATAAACTACACATCTCTTCCTTCCCAAATTGCTGTGCTGAGCAGCTGCTTTTCCTGACCTTTATTCCTTTCCCTTTCAAAAGCAGTGACATGGTAAAACATATTCTGAAGAGTCTGCCTGCACTTTTATTATTTTTTTGGTTCTGACGTAGGCTCCTTTCATAAATATCTTGAAACATAGTCTTACATATGTGGCTGTTCTACATTGCCTTTGCGGAAAGTTGTTAAAAAGTGATAAGGAGGCATGTATGTATGCAGTTGCAACATGAAAAGCTCTCAGCCATGAATTAAAAGATCTAGAAAGGAAATTAAATACATGTTTTTGAAATTATTATACTCTAGAGAAAAAGGATAGCTATTAGATATTGTAGACAGGCTTTTGTTACCTTTTGTATTTTTTTCAAATTTTGTTAAATTTGACATTCCTCAGTTTGGAAGGATATAAGGTGTGAAGACAATAGCAAGTTTGGTCATAATGACAGAATTAACTTGAATTTTTTGTGCCATGGAAGAAATCTGTAATGGTGATATTTAAGCTGAATTGAGAATTTCTTGTGATTTTGTATGTTAATACAAGAAGAACTCAGAAGAAATGCAGATGACTTTACATCCTTATATGGACTAACATTCCTCTAAAAAGATATTTTAACTTAACATTGAAAAACAATGACAATGAAAATGTATTCTTAATTATTGGGCTAGAATCATAAATGTGTTATAATTGTCTTTACTTGCCTTTCTTTAAAAGCTACAAATCTTATGCAAGATGCATTTTATAGGATTTTTAATCCGAACTGCAGTACTTTTATCCTGAAAATTTTTCATGGCTAGATCGGCTATTATTTAACATTCTGCAGACAAATAGGAAGCTCAAGCTGATAGAAGGTGCTCTCTCAAGGTTTGGTTCATTTTCATTAATGTAAAAGGAAACTCTTTGTGATATAAAAATGTTTGTTGAGCTCCTGCCAATTAAAAAACACACCAGAAAAGTCATCTGAAATATAATCGAAACATAACACTCAACAGCTGAAGGCTGCTATTTGGAAAACTTTGATGAGCTTGTAGAGAGGTGGAATCAATTTCACCTTTTGACAGCAATAGAAATGTGCCTTAGAGGTTTTCAAGTTGTAAGGTATATTCTGGTTCCATTCTACAATTAAAATCCGTCAACTTATTCTAGAACCTGACTCATATTCAATTTTACATTCTCCTCTGTCTAATAATTTTAAACTGTGATGCACATGCTACTTTTCTAACTTTCATCACAGATTATTGGATCAAAGAGGGCTGGCCTAATAATTGCACACAACCATAAAGCATTCCTTGAAAGAGGCAAATTTGGGATTTTAATAGGCTCTCGGATCTTGATGAGCATTTGTTCACTCTTACTGCATTCTTCATGAAATGGAAAGCTTCAATTTTCTGTTTATAGAACGATTGCAGGCTGAGAATGCTATTGTAGTTTTCAGGAAAACACAACACTGTTTTTGAACTTAGCAACCTTACCACATGGACGTTAAAGAGGCCCTAAAACTATGCGGTAAACTATTTTGGGACAGAATTCTTTCATCTCAATTTCTTTGTGTTTTCAGCTCCATAATTTACTACAGCCCTAGGGACTTAACACTTAATTGATTTAATGTTTCATTAAAGACCAATAGTTGATAGAAAAATCATCAACAGAAAATGAAATCATTCATTTATCCCTCCAATAAATAATTATTGTGTAAAGCCCTGGCTGAGTCCTAGAGATGCAGCAATGAGAAAAACAGACAAGAATTTTGCTGTGTGGAATTTACAAGCCAAGAAGCTAAACCTACTCTCATTGTGGGAAACACTTTGCACTAAGTCTAATGGGACTAATTTTACACCTAAAATCTCTTTATAAGATAAACTTTAGCTGATTTCAGGCAGTAGTATATTTTTAAAATGCCCAATATTGACTGGTAATGGCCACATATTGCTATTTATTTTATTTACTCTAGTGGAGTTTATTGAAAAGTAAGAGATGATTATAAAATACTATATGTGTGCTTACTGATATGTTATGACTGAGACTAGCTCTCTTTGACAACAGTCTTTCCAGCCTAAGGCTTACCTGTATAACAAACAAAATCAAAGCCATAGGTATCACCCTTAGGAAGAAATGATGACATAGTTATAAATTCTTCCTCTCTGGCCTCTCCCAGTGTCCCTCCCTCTGTTCCTGCTCTGATCTTAATCTGATCACTAGTATAAAATTATAGAACAATAAATTACATTCGTATTACTCTGGACTTTGCATCGTGCCCAGCATTTTACATGCCTTATTTAATTACTACAACAACTCTATAAGGTAATTACTCTCACATTTCACAGTTGAGAAAACTGAGCACAGAGAGGTGACTTAAGCAAGATCACAAAGGTAGGAAAATGGGAGAAAGACTTGCACTCCAGAGGGGATGCAGTCACTAGGATTAACTATTTGCTGTGGAAAACCCCATTTTTACAGCTCTAGAACTTCTGAGATGCACATAAAGGGAGACTAAATAAATATCTCTCAGATGCAAAACTGGTATAGCTGTGGCCCTCCTTCTTATTGTGGGAGTAAGACTTCAGGAGGGCTGCTCTTACCTGTTGAACTGATTAATTGCAGCATTTCCAAAAAGACATTTTAGAGTTTTTCTTTCTCTCCTCCTTTACTACAGCTCCAATAGAGCAGTTTCAAATCACTACACTTGGAAATTAGCAATTTCTTTACTAGGAAACAAATCCAGTTAAAATAGCTACTTTAATAACTATTAAAATACAAGTCTATTGACATAACAGCAGGAGTTATATTTAGATTATTGGGCTCACCAATTTAGCCTCCCTGAATAGTTACAAGACAGGAATAACGAAAAAAGAACTTCCTTTTTTTTTTTTTTTTTTTTTTTTTTTTTTTTTGTCTTTTCTCTCTCTCTCTAACCGTGTAAGTGATTTTGTGTGTGTGTGTGTGTGTGTGTGTGATTGGGTAGTTCTGTGCACAAAACATGAGGATTTAGGTTCCCGCGCTGTCAAAGTGGAAAGTTAGCTAGGGTTTTCTTCATAAGAATTTTACAGTAGTATAAGCATATAACAAACCTTGAAAAGAATGTCTCCTCCTGATTTCAATAAGCCATATTGGTGAGAAGCATAATAATGTCTTCATTTTCTGGAAAAATATGTTCAAATTTAATGCTATAATGAGTTGTGGATTTGGTTATGAAGATAGAAAAGTCTCTTATAGTGGTGTCATGCCCTGATAATATGGCTTTACCTATAAACAGATCCATTACCTGCATCTGTAATCAAACTATTGGACAGAAGGAAATTATTAGAAGTTTTTAATCTGGTCCATGGGATAGTGAGTACCTCCTCATGAGTTTGTGTGTGAGTGTGTATGTGTAAGGCTCTTAATTAATCCAGGGTAAAGCTGGTCCTCAGAGATGGGTACTTTACAACTCTGCTGTCACAGACAAGTCCCTTGAGTGAGAACAAAGCAAGGAGGATGGTGATGTGATCTAAAGACCAGTTTGACTGCAAATAGAGAAACCTACTAGCCCATGATGGAGGTGCTGAAAGCTTTGATTTTAAAGTGCAGAGTGGTGGTGGTGGGGGGCCGGGGTTCAGAAGCTCTGTGGCCAAAGAACTTTACAAATACCAAGGATAAGTACAAGTCAGTATCAGTCCTTTCAAAACACCAGACTGTGCTTGCCTTCACAGAGAACAAGTTACATTTGATGAGGAATCATCAGGGGGGCAGGAGAGAGGAGGCAGCTTGTTGACCTGGAGAACTTTTCAGATAGAAGCAGAGAACAGGGATGAAGTAACTATTAGTATTGCCCAAGACTCAAGGGGATAGATTCTTTCTGAACACAAGCCCTGGAGTCTCCTGTGGCCCCACACTGACATTCTTAGGGCTGGTGATGACATTTACTCTCTTGGGGTGAATCCTGAGCTTTAATAGCAAAACAGAACTACACAATTGCAGCTTCTTGCCTTGTTGTCAACCCAACTTCTGGATATATTACTATCAGAGACTGTTTAAACAGAGCAATAAGACGACAACACACTGCTTTAACTAAACCCAGCTAGCAGGCTAATTTTAAGGCAGCTCAGTTGGAGGAGGCCGGTGCATTAATTTACTCTAATAGCAAAGGGTGTGGGGGATGAAGGGAAAGGAAAATAGGTTGAAAGGCATTTAAAAAAAAAAAAAAAACACCACCAAAAACCCAAAGAACTCGTGCTCAATTTCTTTTTTTTTTTTTTTTAAAGGTGTTTAACACTTGTACAATTTGGTCAAATTATGGGCAGGATAGTAAGAGAAGCTAGTCTGCTTTTAAAGACCAAGATCATGTGAGATAGGACATGATTACTTTGCTGAATCCCCACTTTTTTTTTCTTCCAAAAGAGACAAAGGGAAATACTTAAGAACCAATAGTGACGGCAACAAAGCAATCATTGAGTTGCAGGATACCTTTGTCTCTAGGGGGCACGCAGTAATTTTTACATGTCTACCACTGAGTGTCAAACCTTTTCTTTTCTTCTTCTTTCCATTCTGGATGGCCAAACTGATTATCTAAAATAGAAAATTAGCACACAATGGGTTTACTCTGCGATATCCCTTATGCAACTAATGGCAAAGCTTGTTAATTGGTTGTAAATGCCAGCAGGTTGCCAGGATAATACTTCAGAAATAAGCGGGTATTCTGATAATTACAGCAATCTTCATCTATAAAAGCTTAAGTAGATGAAGTAGTGGCTGGCTTAAAACCAAGATTTATCCCGCTGCACTCACATTAAAAGAAAAAATAAGATGAAAACAATAATGTAACAAAACAATTATATAGCAGGAAGCTTTGTAGGTTTTAGAGATTGTGAAAACTCAGAAAGTAAAACAGTGCTGTAATAACCAGTTATGGAAAAATAGGCCATTTACATTTGTGTATAATTAAATAGTAGGCTATGCAATTTCACTTTTTAAAGTAAACTGCCTTTTCCTTTTTTTATAGGGCAACGTAGCCATAATTGCTGCATTAAAGCTTTAATGAAAGAAAAAAGCAGCAGATCAAGATGACATGTAACGTCTACATTTGCACCGTGGCACTGTGCTTGTTTAGTAATGGGAAGCTACTGAGGAGATTAAAATTGCAGAATTCTTCATAGTTTATTCTAAAATTGCCACAGGAAGATCATTTGGGGTCTAAAATACGCACACTTTACTTTTCCACCTTCAATCTTCAAGAATTTAATGGCTTTTGTAACTAGTAGGTGGTTGAAGATATGTTTTATATTAGAGCAAGAACTACTTTGGATCATAAAAATGATCAGAAGTGAATGGATCAGAAGTTAAGCCTTCAGGGCCTTCCTTAGTGCATTAGAATATTGCCCAAATATTACATGATAGTGTTTTACTTGGTGCAGTATAAGGAGCTTTCTTGTTCAGAATATCAACAGGTTGGCTTGTAATATTGTTCCTTTATATTTTGCAGTTTCTTTATCACACCCCACTAACATCAGGAACTGGTGCAAAAAGCAGCCAGCTCATATAAGGAGGTAACATTCTGGTAAACCGTTAACTGGCATGTGGGCTGATTTAGTTTAAAAAAAAAAAAAAAAAAAAGTCACTCCTGTGAGCTTCTTTCTTATAAGTTTGAAATAGTCCTCAGATGTTATATTCCATATAGGTCGGTTATGTTTTCTGTAAACCATTCCTGGCAAATAATGTAGGCAGAGACTGGAAAGCTTCATTATGTGTTACAGTACTGAGAAAGGGGCTATGAAAACATGTTAAGAACACATCAGGCAAGAGAGCTAGGAGAAAAATACCAAAGACGTTAGTGCCAATGGCTGGAGCAATAAAAAGTAGCCTTGAGAAAGTAAACAAACAAACAAAAAAACCCGCCCAAACATTTGCCTAAAACCCACATGGTTTTATTCTTCTTTTTGTAAAAAGAAAAATGCAAATGCAACTTCATGTAAAAGAAAATGCAAGGCAGGAACTCTGTGAAGGCCTAGAATTTTGGCTTTTAGGGCTCTCACTTTAAGAAAGTGATGCAGTTGTTCCAGGGTTTTGTTTTGGTGTTTGTTTCTTGCAGAGTTGATGAAATGCATCTTCATCTATGTGCAGTTCTTCTGGTATGGAAAACTTTAAATACAGAGCCTTCTGGAGTGGCTGGCTTTGGCACAGAAGTCAGAATATAGTATTGGCATGGGGGCCGGAAGCACGGGGCGCAGAGCACTCCAAGGATAGAGACGCCCAAGCAGCAAAGCGCGGGGGGCAGAACAATCTTGCGTGGGACAGGCACAGTACCAATTCCCAGAAATGGTGCATCCGCAGCATTTTTTTTTTGGTGCAAATGCAACCTGAAGCGGGAGGTGGGAGGGGCAAAGGCGGGAAAGGGACAAGAAGGGTTTCTGGAATACATGTGGAAGGAGGAAGGGATCCTGGTCTACCACCAAGTCCCGTAGTTAAAAGACGTTCGTACCTTCGCAAGCTCTGCTGCTGGCTTCTTACTGCTCAGATGAGATGATGAGATGTGGTAGGAATGGCCTTGCACCCTCTCAACAGTATTTCATGTCTCTTGGAGGCTGGCAGTTGTTGCAACATTTAGGAAGGGGCCAAGAAGGCACTTGTTTTAGGCGGACTCATTTAAGATGTTCTTTCATCCACCTTTTTATTGTGATTTGAAGGAGCAGAGAAAATAGCAGAGGGAGGTCTTCTTTCCAAGGAGATTGAAACCAGCAGATTTTGGGGAGCTGGGTAGGTAGAGGTCGAGAGGTAAGATTTTAGGGGAAGAGAAATATAACAAAACAAACTTCAGAGTAAGAAATGTGTGTTGGGCATCATCTAGGATTGTCTTTTCTGTGTCTATCAGAAACTTTAGACAGGACCGTCCTTTTATGCTGCGATCTCATTAAAAGGTATGGGAAGAAAGACACCACAAAATGAATGTGTACATTCAAGGAGAGAGAAACGTCCTCAAAAGTAAAAATATTTTTAAAAAAATTACCTGAAATTTATAGCCGAGGGCACATGCAGTTTTTGCCAAGGTGAGAACTTGTGGAAATGACTCATTTAATATAGTTTTACCTTTTTCTGAAAGAAGAAAATAGTTTCTAAGTCTGTCTCATGCTTGGGTTAAATACTTCATTATTCCTAAAGATATAACATAGTTTTCCTTATGGTAGTGAAATACTTGTGGTAACTTTCCCAAAGGACAAATAAAAAATTAAATTGAAGAATTCAGTGCTTCGTAGAGTTGTCTTTCACATATAGGATGAATATGATCTTTTATTCTGTCGCTTGAACTGTCTTGTTCTAAGTCAGTGATCCTTGCAGGACAGTTCCTGTCCTTTGATATCTTTCAGAATTGTTCAATCTATGAGCAATGTATACAATGCGATCAATTTATATTTTAGATTCTTTATGTTACTAGCACGTTTTTTTCCTGTCATGCTTTAATGAAATACACACTCCGCAGAATAAGCATTTGAGAAATATTATTGAATGAATTATTCTTAACTGGCAACATCTTCGCTACTTTTCAAGGTTTTAATGATGAACACATTAAGTGGATGAGAGTTTTTGAAGACACATTTCCAAGTCAGTTTGAAGATTAAGTACTTCCAAGGCAAAGTTATTTGACTAGAATTTTCTCCTAGGAGAGAAACATACTTTCTGTACATACAAAAAGTATAGCATGCCATCCTGGTGGCACTCCTGCGTGAATCGTGTGTTCGTCCTAACAGTGAACATTTTCTCTGTTTCTGTGTCAGTTGTCACTAATCAGTTATGCATCTGATGTGCAGATCCATCAGGGAATAGAATTTAAGTCATTTTGGCTTTAGCACATATGATATGCTTATACAGGAGTTTACCAAAGCCCCTTTTGATACATTTTCAGAAGGGGACGTGCATATGTTATGGTACCTCTACAGCAGCAGTGACTGAACTAGCTGACAAGTGACAGGAGGGTTTTTTTTTTCCCTCTTTGGTATTTTATGGAAGTGTGCAGAAATCATAACAAGTTGCCTCACTTTCATAAGACAGGGAACGTTTCCCTTAAAGCGCACATGGCTATATGGTGTGTTTGTGTACATGAAAATTCATGCTTCTATCAAGTTTAATTTTGCCATTTTTGTTGTTTTTAAATTACAGGTTTGGGGTTTTTACAAAGGCATAAATAATTGCTTTCCATTTCATCTTGACTGTTTTTTTTTTTTTTTTTTTTTTTTTTTTTAAGTCTAAGTCTCAGTGGAAAAGTGAAGTTCTTTACCACCGAGAGAAACTATGATGTACAGGTGACCCATTTCACCCAGGCTGGCTCTTGTTTTATGTATTTGTCAGGAAGTCTTGATAAATAGTAAACACCTACTGTATGCCAGGAAGTCCTCTGCTAGATTGTATGCAGAGGCCATGACTCACAATCATCGGTACGAATTTCAACCCATGTTTTAAATCCGTATTAACAGCAACAAGAACAGTAAATATAGGAGTCCTTACTTTGTGATTTCTTCATTGGGTGCAAGGTACTAAGCTCTATGCCATAAGAAATCTGGGATAACTTTTGTAGGCTTATTTTCAACCAAATGCAATTAAGGGAGAATAGTGAAGCAGAGAAAAAGTCAGCTTCAGCGTCAGCAAGAACTGGGTTCAACCCAGCCTTTAGCACCTGATGCGCTCTGGTTTTACCGTAGCCTCAGAATCCTCATCACTAAAACTGGGAAACTGTTGGGAGGAACTGGTGTGCACATCACTTACCAAGTCTTTGACGATGAATGCTTAATACATTTTGTTCCTTTGAGCTCCGTTTCCTTTTTCCCTATGGGACCTCAGAATCCCATATAATTCTTTCTAGGTAAATTCTGATCTAGCTGCAATTTTTTGAAGGTAAACAAAAACCTTTGGTGGTAGGTTCTTGGCCTTACAGAAGCTAACTGCCTGCTGGTGATGTTTAAATGCCAGTAAAATGATCTGCTCCAAAGAGCTAATAAATATATGCATATATATGTGGTTTTCCTTTTTTTCTGGTCAGCAGAAAAAATTAAAATTCTTCAACATCTCTCTGATTATCTAAGACATGAGAGGTACCCAGAGCACTGAATGGTAGCTTTCAATTGCCATGGATTTTTCCCCTTGAATAGAGGGACTTTCGTTTAAACCCAGGGAATTCTAGGGATAGGAGGAAGGGAAACTGAGGGGAGAATTTGCCATGAGGTCATTCTGAAAGCAATAATCTCACCGCCCTGAAGTTCGATGTTACACTGTTCTTTCTGAAGAAGAGCCTGTTTTTACCTGCATCAGGACCACATAGTATGATTTTTCTGCCATGAATAAAACGAGAGCAGTGTTACCAGGTCTACCAAAGTGCTTGCTTAAAGTTTAAAGTAAGTTCTTTGCTGTGAAATCATTTGTGGTATCTGTCATTGCTGTTAGTATTTCTTCTCTTCCCTTCGTACCTTCTCTGTTGCTCACCTCACTCTTCCCTCTGGTGAGTGTGAATCTGAGCTTTTGAGATCTTGAGGAAGCGTCTTCCTTTTTCTTTACATATGAAGTGGCTTCTTTTTCTGTTTATATCTTCATGTGAACATTCTGGATGGTAAGAATGACAGATTATTGGCTCAGTCACAATTTGCCTTACACATAACCTCACTGCCAATTTTATTAAAAAAAAAAGATGTCTTCCTTTATGGAAGAAATAAGCGTATCTGGATTGTGGTGAAAAAAAAAATGACGCAAAAAATTCTTCCATGAACCAGAATCTTCCACAGAAGCAAATACACCTGATTTCTATTGTGAGCCCCAGACAGAGGGGCTTTATTTAACCTCCTTCTTGCCCTGTCTTCTCATGTTGTAATCGTTATTTCAGGATGGTCTCTAACCTAGAGAGAGAGAGAGAGAGAGCTCTTTTGTGGCAAAATAATGATGATGACGATGATGATAATAATATCATCTTACAAGGGTGCTTTCTTTTCCATCTTCCAGGCTGAGCAAGGAGCCCCTAACAATGTTAGATGAGGAGATATACTGCATATTTTGTGAGCCTGTGCATTCCTTCAAACTTGTCCAACCTTCTCTTTGCAATGACTCTGAATGAGGACAATGAATAATCTGCTAAGGTCCCAGGGGAGAAGACAGTGGAAAAATGTAGAATTTTAATTCAGGTGGTTTGGTCTCATTCTTGTACTTATTTAATGAAATTCTATTGGGAAGCTTTTTAAACCACAATATACAATTGCACAACCAAGAAATGTTAATTAAATTTCTGTATTATTTAAACAGTTTTGTGGAGAACACCAAGTAACTAGCTTATCCATGATTAAGAGTAATAGGAGATGGGTTGAATAATAATTAGTTATTTTGTGGTATATCTATCTTCTTCAGAGGTTAATTTGATTTAGAAAGAAAGATAATGTTAACATTCTTTAATAGATTTCAGATTCCCTGGGGTAGCTTTTACTTTATAACCCTATTGTGCACTTAATATGACTTTTATCATTGTGTCAGTGTGTTGCCCTTTAACAGACTGTGGTATTTAAGTAAACGGCAGTGATTCTGTTTCACAGTATGATTTAGGGTCTTCCGCTTGTTTTCTTGAATCTGCGCAGAGAGTGGAACAAAAAAAATTTTTTTAAAGGAAGAAAAGATATTTAAAAATATTATTTTGGTTTGTATTGCATGAAAGAAAGAACGTTTGATATTATAGATCTCGTAGTGTTTGTGTTTTCATACAGTTTTTGGGCCCGCTTTGTTAGGTACTTTCGGAGTAGAGTAAGGGGGTATTCAGGATGAAAGAGGTGTTTTAGCTTTAGATGGCAGGCATTGTATGTACATTGTAGATGACGGTACTTTTCACATTGGGTATGCTTTGAGAAGTTAATACGCTGCTGCCACTTGTACAAATCTCATTAAAGCTATTATATGGTCAGAGATTTATATGGCTTACTTCTAAAATGAGACGGCATATTTTGGAGCACACCACCATGCACTATGGGTTGACTGATGCATTAGAAGGATATAGGCAGAGGCTCTGTGAAAACATATACTTTTCTGCTTGAGGCTATAGAGTTCATCTAGTGTGGAGTTCTTGGCTCTGGTGGGTGGGGGTGTTTCTTTAAGGCACTGAAGGTTTTAAGAGGTTTGGGAGTGATGATGTCATTAATTAATAACTGACTGCATGCTAATCAATACTGTAGGTACACACCGTAATGGCTTATAAGCATGATGGCTTTTTAATGGCTCATGTATAAATGTTAATTGATTTCAAACGAAGGGAAATTTCTGTCTATGGGGTCAATAGTTTATAGATTCTGACTACCTTTTAGTTTGAGATTGCTAATGAATGCTCCTTCCTTGCCCCCTCCTGTCTTGTTCTTCTCTGTTTTTTAATCAGGAATGCCTGTAAACAAGATACATTAGACCAATTATTGGGACTGGAATCCAATAACACTTGTAAAGCCCCAAAGGCTTTTACAGGATGCCACACTGGGGCTTCACAAATATCTGCCCTACAATGTGGAATATATATGAGTCTGTGGAAAGTTCTGTGTTTACTTCTTTTTTTAATATATTCTACACAAAAGATATATATCTTCTAAGAATGAAACACTTAAAAATCTTATGTGTGGTGTTGCCGAACATGTGTAGAGTTAAGAGATATGTCGCGGATGTGTTATCTGCCAGAAATAAGTGACCTAATAGATGAAGCCATGATATTACTCCAACATCTAAATTAAGAATCTAATAGGACAGATTTAATGTCAGCAACAAGAATCAGCAGATGGAATTTTACCTGGAGATTCCCACTGGCAAACATGCACAGGAGCTGCTTGTAACAGAGGTGGGATGAAGACTTAGGAGCTGGTTATTGTAGTACAGTTTTGTGCTTCGTAGAGAAGGGGTGTGCAGTTAATTCCAGACGGCAGTTATCGCTTCATCTCCTGCTTCAACTGCCATTCGAGCATTTTTTTTTTTCTCTTTTATTGCTCCATTCGTGGAGGTCTGCTTTGGAATGGTGCCAGTTATCGTTTTTCATTTAGGCAAATTTTACATCAAAATACTGATTTTATATATCAGGAAACTGGTGGTTTGGAATGTTATCCCTATCACCTTTTCTATGAATGTGTGCGAAGTTTAAAGAGCCAAATGGCATCATAAGAGGTATTGTGAAAAACAGCAGTCCTTTGCCCAAAACACTTCTGACTTCCTGCAGTTCTCACTCCTCAGAGAAATGCTTTTTACTCTTCTAGCTGACTTCCCCCACACTGGTATTTCCCTTCATTGCAAATAACTTAATTATACCGCAGTCTCATTTTTCACTTTTAAACATTATCTACTCATTTCTTTGTATGGAGCATTAGGATTTAGCACCTCTACACCTTCTGTGTACATTTCAGTGTTTATCTTTCTATCCTTATTATTGTTATGATTATTATTAATCTATACAGTACATTTTTATAGGAAGTATAAATTTCCCTTTAGCTTGTTCAAACATTTCAGATGATCTGCTCGAGTATAGTGAGTAGGAAAAGTGAGACCAGAAGTCTTTTTTCACAGGTGGCTGTTTACGCCTGTGTGAATGTGGGGGGGTTGGGCCCGGGGAACTAATTTTTAAGGGACCAACAGAAGAAGAGAGCTCGTGAAGGAGACTGAAAAGGAATAGTCAGTGAGGTAGGAGGAAAACCTGGAGGAAATGGAAGTCAAAGGAGAGAGGGTCAAGAAGAAGGAGGTGGTAAAACAAGTGGCAAAGGCCACAGAGGAAGAAAGCAGAGGATTAAAAAATATCCATTGGTGGCTGCTAGAGGATTGGGATCCAAGACCTCAGTGTGTGGGAAATGAGAAGTAACTTGTATTCACTCGAGGAACTTGGTTCTGAAGTAGGAGAGAAGGTAGTTCAAAAATATCTTGATGTAGCTGAAAGATGGAGTTAATTTTTTTTGTTTGTTTTTTCCTGCATGGAAAAGCCTTTAGCCTGTTTTGGTGAAGGTGTTAGTTAAGAAATTTGTAGGTGACCAGCAATCTTTTCCAGTCATACCTCTTTGACAATTGTATTATAATTCAATGATAATATTTTCCTCTATTTATGTTGTACCTTACAATGCTTAAATGACTCTTAAAAGAATTACCTTTACACACACACACATTGGACGCTGGCAGTTTCGAGGAGATGTACCCACTTGACAGAGTGGAGCCAAGACAGACAAAATCCTAATCCAGAGCCCTCACTCTCATCCTGCAGCTGCTCTGTGAATCACCTTTTATCTTCCTCTGCTTCTTGGTTGATTTTTGCTGTTAAGAGTTTCCTCTACTCTTACTTTTTTTTGGCCAGGCTCATCTGTCCATCTGCCTGCTGTTATCATTTCCTTCAGATCCTCAGCTATATAGCATGTTGACTAACTTCATCACACCAGAAAGCTGCTGTTACTACTCAAATCATACATAGAGCTAGACATTTTGCAAGAAAAGAGGTTCCCTCTAGTCTAGTAATCTATTTTGAGGACATATTTTTCTATGCTTGTCACTAGAAGCACCATTATCTTAAACAATATGTGGACTCAGTCCGAACCATCCATCGGGATAGATAATAAAACCATTTTATATAGTTGGAGTTTAACCTGGACGCTGATGGTGTTTTGGTGCCAGACTCTACCAACGAATCTCACTAAGAATATATTTGCTTCTCATTTCACTTTTTAAAATGACTTTGGTCAACCAGGGTACACAGAAGTTTGGTTTATTTGATGGGTAGCGAAAATCAGTAATAGTTTTCATTTCTGCATTATCAGTGAAAAGGTTTGACTAGGTGTATGTTTCTTGGATGCAAGAAAATTCATTCCTCAATCATTATTCAGTCTGTCAGTCCGCAAAAATACCTTGCTGTAAAAAATAATGCTATATTCCAAGAACTATGCCAGACATATTCCTGTATTCAGGGGGGTCTCAGGCTTAGAAGAGAAACAGAAGAATGAACATACTATTAGCATATCATATGCTAAGGGCAGCATACCTTCAGCATGAATAATGGGCTCTAAGATTCCAGAGGAATCCTATACTTAGCCTGAATCTTGGTGGAGAAGCAGTTCAAAGAGTGGTTTCTGGAGAAAGTGTCACCTGAGTTTGGAGGATGAGTAACTGAGGTGACTGAGATAGGCAAAGGAAGGCTGCCAGGAAGAAGGAACAAAATGTGAGTAGGCATGGAGGCATGAGCAAGCAGGAAAAAGCCTCATGTGTTCTAGGAAGAGCAAAGACGTAATACGCCTGGAATTAAGGTGCATGTGGAAAGAGTGGCAAGTGGTAATTCTGGGGAGGTGAGCAGAGTCCACATCCTCAAAGGCCTTGCTTTTAAAGATTTGAATTTTAAGAGCATGTTGGGGATGCACAGAAGGGTTTTGAGCTAGAGTCATGTGACCCAGTCAGTCATTTAGAAATACCACTCAGGAGAATGGATGCAAAGTACATAAGGCTGGGGTCATGAGACCAGAAAGCCAGGTCAGAAATTCAGCCCCAGGCTAAGATTACAGATGTAGATGAAGATGAGCGAGATATCAAGAAGACAGAATCACCTGTGCTTGATGATGTGCTTTGATTTGGTGTAATAAGGAGTGGACAAGGGCCTTCTCAGTGATTTCTATTATGAATTCCTGGAACTAACAATGCTGGGCTGTGCTCTGTGGTCATCTAAACAGCTGGTTTATGCACATGGAAGCGTTTAAGAATTTCTGAATGACAGTATCCAATAGGCTGAAGTTTCTTAAATACAATATATACAAAGTTCCCCAATGACTATAAGCTATTCAGTGGTATCTTTAACCCTGCTGGGTACCAAAATTAAAAAAAAAAAAAAAATCCCAGGCCTGCATCTATATTCTATGACTGATGATTAACCATATACAATGCTAATGCA
This sequence comes from Sus scrofa, assembly GCF_054392235.1. Taxonomy (NCBI): domain Eukaryota; kingdom Metazoa; phylum Chordata; class Mammalia; order Artiodactyla; family Suidae; genus Sus; species Sus scrofa. The sequence continues at coordinate 116,500,376 of NC_139397.1, forward strand.
GTTCCAAAATGAGTTTTCTTGCCGTTTTGTCTGAAGAAACAGTACTTTGAATTCTTATAGATACTTCTCCCCCGTTATAGAAAAATATGTAAAAATGTGGTGATATAAATATTAGGCATTTCTTTTATTTTTTGAGGGATCTTTGATCCTAGATTTATGAAAGTTTTCAGAAGTTATGACAACGGGAATACTTCAGACTCACCAAAAAAGCCAAAGAGCCTCACTTTTTGGAATTTAACAATTGATCTTGACATCCTGGAAATAGAACCAGTTATATTTAGTCTTTGCATCTTTAAGAGTGGAATGACTTTTAAATGTTTTAAAGGAGAAAATTTATTTTTTTGTTTACAAATTTAATAAGTACTTATTGCAAACACCAGAGAAACCAAAAAGAAATGCATAGAATGGAAAATCAAAAATTGTCTTACCATCTACCATAATTCCATCACTAGAAATAATGGTTAAAGTTCAAGTTTACAGCTTGAACTTTCAGATACACAAACATTTAGATTTTTTAATGGTTTCAAATTATGCAGTTTTCCATAAGCTGCCTCTCTTCAATTATCAATGTTATGGCTATCTTTCCCTGTAAATATAGAGATAATTAGCCTTTAATTCTGTTTTTATCTTGTATATGCATAACTTATTCACTCAGTCCCTTATTAATTTTTCCCCTAAATTTTCAACTAATGATGTTGCTGTGGATATCTTTGTACATATTTATGTATTTGTGCATTTTTTTTCCATTCTTTTGTAAGAATTATAAGGCAGGAGAATGAGTTAAGGTTTTTATTTTAGCCAATTGTTTGATTATTTTAAGAGTTACTATATGTATACTTATGCCTACATTCTGAGTTCCAAATTATGGAAAAATGTAACAATGTTCCCCTTTTTATAATTTACATGCTTTCTTGGATAATTAAAAACAGCTTTTTTTATAAGCTATATTCTCTAGCATTTTTCCCCTGAAAGAATGATCTTTGTTTTATTAGTATAATAGCTAATTTTAATTCTTCGTGACACAAACCCCTTTAACTTTATATGTTATTTTATATAGTAATGTTTATTTCCTATGCAAACTCTCTAGGATGTTTTATCTGTTTTATATCCCATTGAATTCTCCCTGAAACTGCACTAGTTTACAATAATTTTATTACTTTATTAATTAAACGTTTTCCAACAAGCTAGCTATGGCATTTCTTATCATCAAGGGTTCCATTAGTTTTTAATGGTGTGAAACAAAATTACCATTTACCCACATGCAATTTAAGAAGCATCATTAACACAGGAAAAGCACCAGGTGGGATTTCTAATAGTTACTGTTTCTCATTTTTGTTTTTATTTAAAAGGAATAACTGGTTTTGAGATTTTTTTTTTTTTTTTTTTTTTTTTGCTGCTATATTGCCAAATCTTCACTTGGATTTTATGATCGAGATAATTTAAAATAATGTTCTTCTATTTCCTTAGGCACTATTCAACAATATTTTACTTATGTTCACAGAGCTTCAGAATAGCACTTTTCCTCCACTATCGGGTGACTGTTGTCTGCACAGACAACAGAACAAAGAGAAACCTGCATGGATTCAAGCAGGATGCACAGCCAAGGGTATGGGCAGTGTCAGTGTAGTGGCCACAGAGAAGCAGGGATATTGGGACAAAAGATCCATGGCTCCCCAAACCCCAAAGAGATGCTAGCATTCTTGTAAGGTGGACATTTGTCTTCCTCCCCCCACCGCCACCCCCAGATCATATGAATCCTTGAGAAGAGGTCATATGTCATACGTTAGATGATGCTTGCCCTCTTGGGGAGAGGAAAGTACCCATTTTTGTGAAATGAATGTAAGAGAATCAGGCTTTGAAGTTTGAGGTGACATAGATACTCTCACAAGTTTGGGGAGGAAATAGACATCTTGTAATTCGGTGCATTTTGAAACGTGTAGAATATGATATAGACCCCTAGTGCCTATAAACCCTAACTTGAAGTGAAGGTTTATTCATTCAGGTCTTCAGCCAAATACTCATCAGCTGTTTACAAAAGGCAAAACAAAACAAAAGCCGGATATATAAAAAGAGGTGTTATCAGGCCAGTTTGGCCAATCATTTCAGATTTTGCTGTTATCACACTGTTTCTTTTCTGGGATATAAAAGAAATAGACTAGTAAAGGAAAATGACAGTTTCAAAAGTCAGGGTTTGGGCAAAATTTAAACTCCTTGACACAAAATATGCAAAATTTAGTGAAGTTGACCAGTCTTTCAAGATATTTTTTATTCAAGGATGAGATGTATTCAAGAACAGTATACTCACTTGACTGAGGAAATGTAAATTAAAACATCCTTAATCGGCTCCTAGAATTGTTCTATACATTTATTACCTGGATAATCTGCTGAAAAAAATAATTGTGGACTCATATCTAGTCTGCATGTCCTTTCTTTTCAGTAATTTGTAAATGACTGGATGGCTGTTTTGAACTTTAGCACATAATAGGGGGATGCTGTTTGTTCGTCTTTCTATAGAGTGGGACATTTTGGTATAAAAATATTAACTCAAGTCAATAAATATTTATCACTTATAAGTTTATCATATTATAATTATTATTTCTTGGTTAGCACACCATCCTACATGACAAATTTTGGCTTCATTTCAAAGAGAATCGTTGTGATTAAAAAAGCTTTGAACAAAAATTGGAGAGGAAATACGAATAAAATCTTCTAAATGTGTAAGTTTTGACACATTAAAAGAAATAGTTTACTTTATAAGATTAAGATACTTTATATAAAGCTAAATCTACACTTCCCTCTTATACCAATCTACGTTTTTAGCTAATAGCTCCATAAATATGGGTCTGGATACAGAAAATACATGAGCTTCTTCACAACAGTGATGTATATGTGGCTGCTTTTTTTTCTTTCCACAGTAATCACGGACTAGATTATTCACCTGTTAGTATATCAATTTTGTATTTGTGGAAAATATCAACAAAGTTATTGATGGAACTTTGTGTTGTATTTGCTCTATAATAGTCCTCTATTTTGAATTTGATCTAAATCAGTTATTAAATTTTAAGTAAGTTACTATCATTTTGAATGAGAAAATGTTACTTGGGTTGATTGCTCTCAGCATTGGCGTATAGGAAAACTCACTCTGCAAATCTTCTTTGGAACAATTACATTATTACATAGTCTATTGGGTAAGTTTTTTTGGGTTTGTTTTTTTTGGAGCTGACACTTATTAGCACTAGATTTCCAGGGATCCAGTAAAACAGTTTTGGTGCTGTTGGATTCCTAGCATTTGTTCCATTCTCATTCAGTGTGCTTTTATTGTGCTTGAAGCTGACAGAAAATTGCTATAGCCAATCACCAAAAAGTGCTTATTTTTTTATGATGTTTTATTTTCATTGCTCAACATTAACATAATGAAACTTTAGATTTTTCTATTAAAACAATGCAGAACATGCGAATTGTCATGATGAATGACAATTTCTTGTGATATACATTTTGGAGCTTGTAAAATAAAGATTGACATTTGAGCGTCCGGATTGGATACTCTCCAATTTTATTTAGAGGCTTTATAAAAAGCAGACACGTATCATACACACATACACATGTGTATGTGTGTGTAAGTAATATTCTTAACCTGGAGAAGGGTAATAAAAATTTATTAGAGCATTGCTATTTCTATCAATATTATTAAGCATCTACGGAGCTTCCAATGTTGTGAAAAAGCCCAGGCCTTATTCCTTTGAACTGACTTTTCTGTAGAATGGGATGCTGGCATATGCCATAATATGTCATTGTAGATTCTCAAAAAGCAGTGCATGTGATATGAGAGAAGGTTTTTTGGGGAAGCAGTCAGACACCAAGAAAATGCCTTCATTTCCTATTGTGTGGCTAGCATGAAGTTGGTGAACTTAAAATTGTTTCTTTAGTTTACCCATAAAGAACTTTAACTGCTTTTGTTCTGAATCATTTTTAGTAAAAGGGCACAGAAATTAAAGCATCATAATGGCAAGAGAAGACCTGTAAGGGAAGGTCTGAAGTTAATATCCAAACTTTGTGGAACACACATCACACATGCTGCAACGAATCAGTGCCATGTGTCCAGAGTCCAATTCTCAGGCCATTAGGTGAGGAGTAGAGGCAGAAGAAAGAGAGGGATGAGGTCCTTCAACTTCTGCTGTCCTGTGTCACATTCCTTGTTCTCTGTGGGCACAGGCTGGCAACCTGACTGTACCCCATCTAGAGCTGGGCACATTCTAGAGAAGGAAAAAAGGCAAAGTGATTCAGATCCGAAAGACTCTGGGGTCATATACCTCTTATTTCCTGGTTTGTCTCCAAGTAATCTCGGGCAAGTCACTGCACCTCTCACAGACTTGGTTATGTGTTATTTGAAAACAACAAAACAGCATTGGATTGTCTTAAGGGAAAATGGTACAAAGCAGCAAAATTCTTAGCATACTACTTGGCACCCAGGGCTAGTCAATGAATGGTTCCTATTCCACAAGTTGTTTTTGTTGCTCATGCTGACAATGAAGACTTGGTGACCCCATTGGTGGCTTGATTTGTGACACAGATTTATTTATTGAATTTAATTAAATAGCAAGGGTTTTGATAATTAAACACTATTTGTGAAAATAATAGCTGACATCTATTGAGCTTTACTAGGTGCTCAGCATGGTGCTAAGCATGTATGTCTTGTGTGTGGTATGTGTGCGTGCACGCGCAAACACACACACACACACACACACACACACACACACACACACACAGAGATGTAATCTCATTTTATTCTCTCCAAACATCTTTGAAGTAGGTACAACTGTTATCACCATGTTAACCAGGTCAAAGATGAGGAAATGGAGGCCAGGAAGCTTCAGTCTCTTGTCCAACATCTCTCTTACCAGGTGAAGTAGTGAGATTAAAATCCAATTAGCCTCAGACCTCATGTATTTAACACTAGGAAGAAAGCTGAAGGTGAAGTGTTAAATGGGCACAAATAATCCATGTCAATGATATATCACAAGAAGTCAAGAGCGCTGAGAAAGACGAACAATAGAAAAAAACAAACAGGAAGTGGTACCTGGTACTTGAGAATGAAAGATCATCTGCAGAAAATAAATGGACAGAAGAGATTTTTACCATATAAAAAACGTATATTTGAAATGGCCATGATTTATGTTTGTCAATGTTCCTTTTCTTTGGGGCTGCGTTTTCTCAGTTGAAAATAAGCTGGTAGAACCAAATGAACTGTAAGTTTCTTTTCTTGGTTCTAATATGCATTTTCTTTTTTTTCTTTATTCTTTTTTTTTTTGTCTTTTTAGGGCCTCACCTGTGGCATATGGAGGTTCCCAGGCTAGGGGTTGGATAGGAGCTGTAGACCCAGCCTACACCACAGCCACAGAAATGCCATTTCCGAGCTGTGTCTGCAGGCTACACCATAGCACATGGCAACGTTGGCTCCTCAACCCACTGAGCAAGGCCAGGGATTGAACCTGTGTCCTCATGGATACTAGTCCGATTCATTTCTGCTGAGCCATGACGGGAACTCCTACATTTTCTTCATGAATTCTAATCAGCTACAAATAGCACCTCCTACTTCTCCAGGTATCACTTAGCAGGGATCCCAAATACTACCAGGTCACCTCTTGTGATATCTCAGAGCTGTAAGTGGACCACTGACTCCACTACAGTCTGTTTGCCAAGATGTCAGGAGGGGTTTGATGGTGGTACAGAGGGAAAGAAAGTGGGAAATGTGATGACCAAGGGACCCCTTATTAATAGTGGAAACAAATAGTGACATAATATTGGCAGAATTCTCTCTCACACACAGACTCTTCTGTGAATATCTAACAAAGAAATCCATGTAAACAGAATCTGGTCAATTTTCATATTTTAAGCGAACAACCTCTTTTTTTTCCTTAAAATTTTAGGGTTTTTTTTTGGTGCTACCGAGACATGAAGGACAAGCTAAAACATGATCTTTTAGCCTCATCTGAATGGTTAGGTTAAGGTTCTCTCCAGAAGAAGAATGGTCATCAAAATTTTGTCCCTCGAAGCACTCTGTGATTTCAAGGCTTCTTAACATTCTCAGAAAAGAGGCATTTTGTTTTGTCAGCACTAGTGATACAGCCGTAGCAATGAACTGTGTGAGCTTGGAGGAGGAAGCAAGAGGCACCAGCCATGTCCAGTGAGTCATCCCCACTAAGAGGTGATGTGGTTGAGTGGATCGCAAATCAGACAACTGGGTTTCTAGGTCTGGCCCCAGCTCTCAAGAGCATTGCTAAGCTTTAGATTCCTTCTCCCAACATGGTGATAATTCCTGACACGTGCTATGAGATATCACAGGGCTGTCCTGAAGAGTGAGATGATGTCATGGAAGTGCTTTATAAGCTGCAAATCACAGATGTGAAGTCATTCTGTGACTGGCTTCATTGTGAGAGGGCTAAATTGAAGGCAGTTTCACACAGTGGTAGCAGCATCACCAAAATCAATTTGCATAAAAGCAGGATAAGTGTTTGCAGAGATCTGTGGGCATAAATAACAAAATGGAGTGTTCTGGAAGTTAAGGGCTCGAGAGGTTATATGGTATTAAAGAGGAAAGTTAGCAATGAAGTCAGCCAAGGTACATTTCTGTATCTACTAACTTATCTTAACATTTTAATGGCTTGGAGCTGTGAAGAGTGAACTGGTTAATGGAATTCTTTTTTGGAACATAGTAATGTAGAAAACACAATTATGACCAAAAATGTTGGACATTTAAAATACCTGAAATTTTAAATGCATGCTCAAAACTACTTATCCAAATTGCCACAGATATTACTATACGATAGAAATTACCTTGGAAAATTCTAGTGTCCTCTTTGTCTTGAATGACTGTCTTAAACACTCAAATAAAAGCCAGGTAAATGTATTAGCTCTTCTCATTGGTGAACTCCCCTGGTCAAGTACTGTAGATAATGATTAAGCGAAGTGCTGAAGTAGCTTTGTAACAGGGTTTCTCAGCCTTGCCAGTAGCAACATTTGGGACCACACATAATTCCTCATTGTGGGGGGGCTGTCCTGTGCATTATAGGATGTTTTGTTAAGCATCCCTGACCTCTGCTCACTAGAGGCCAGGATTGCCTCTCAGCTGTGACAGTCAAGTGTCTCTAGCTATTGCCAAATGTCCTCTGGGGAACAAAACCATTGCTGTTTGAAAGTCACTGCTCCACAGTGATATCTGAGGAGCTTCAGCTCTCATGACTCAAAATGCCAACAGTTCTGGGAGAGTAAAGTTAGTTGAATGTATTGTATTATAGAGAATAAATGTGTATATATTTAAATGTTGTACTGCTAACATATCCCTCATGTTTACTCTTACTTTCTAACTCTTTTTTTGGGGGGCGGGAGTGATTTTGTCATGAAGATGCATAATTCTCTTCACAGTTAGACAATGCACTTCTGAGGGCAGGAGCTGGGTTGTGTTTCTAAGCATCTCTGTTGGTCTTTATCTCTTCTGGCTCTGCCATCTCACATTTTAATTGACCTCCTGTGTTTTATTATGTCATCTTCTCTGATGATTCTCCTTGTAGGTAGAAATATAGCTGTTCTTGCCTGTCTCGCCAGCACTTTGAAATGACTGTTATTCCTGCTGAGCTCATGTTCCCCTTGGCATCTGCACCTCCTGTGCTTTTTGTTGTTGTTGTTAATTTTTTTTCTTCCTCTCTTATCTTTTAGGCATCTAGGCAGACATAGGGTCAACTTTATCTTCTTTCCTCTTTCGCCTTCTCTGCCAAACAAGTTATATCATTTCTAAATCTGTGGCCACTCTCCTAATTCTCCTTTTCAACCAACAAGGTCTCTAAGATGCCTCCTAGCTTGTACCTGGACAACTGTCACTATCTCCTAAGTGCCCTTCCTTCCTCCAGCCTTTCTCCATCATGAGTCTTTTATATTGTTAGATTGATATTCCTAAAACACTCTTGGCTCTCTAAGATTGGCATAACTTACTTCTTTGACCCTATTTCTTATTGTTGAAGCTAAAAATAATTTCTCCTTAACCTGTGCTTCTTTAGGACTTTATCTCTTAATTTTCTTGAATATTGTCATTTGCTCTAAACCACTTTTTCTTTTTGTGTTTTTGACAATTTAGATTAACATTTGAGAAAGAAACACAAACCCCCTTTAAAGTCTGAAATATATATGGGAATCAAAGTATCTACTTCAACTTAAGTACTCTAAAGTTACTTTAAAGATTATTTTAGAAAACTACAATATGCAGATGGTTATAAAATGCTTTACATGGAATTCATGCATCCCTGATGTTGATACTGTTTATTTTGCCTCTTGGAATTTAACATACAGCAGGCCTTCTTTACCTCCTCATCTTATGGTGGGCCATGAATATGTAAATTTTATTTCCATATTTAAAAGAATTGTACATGAATCTTAATCTGCCTTCCACTTCAATAGGTATTAAAAATACTTGCTTAGGAGAAGCTGACTCTACCAAGATTATATATGGAGGTAACATAGAAAATGAGAGCGAGCCATGGTTGTTTAGCGGCGCTTATTGCTACAGCCACTGGTTCATTTATTGGAAGGGAGTGAACACACGTTGAACTTGCCATTTGTCATCAAGAATCCTAAAGCAGTTCCTTGGAGAAGGTCTTGGCTTGAGCCCAGTTTGGTAGTAAATATAGGCCATTACTGGTTGATGTCTGTTTGATGGCCTGTGTGAAATGAGTTGGTGGTCTCAGTCCAGTTATTAGAAGACAGGTGTCTACATTTTAAACATCATGACAATTGGCACTAATTGGCACTCTTGTTGGGAGTCTCAGCAGAGAAGCAGAGGCATCAGTCTGAAGAGGGGAGACATCATTGTTGTCCAGCCTTTAAAGCGTTTCCTTTCTAGCACTGAAGATGGAAAATTCCCCCAAGATAAAGAAGTCTTTGGGGATATAAGCAGAACATAACACCTACTTCTGGAAGATCTAGACATTTCGTACGTAAAGGAATTTTAGTTTTTTGTCTGTCTTCACTCTCTTATTTCCTTTCCCACTCCCACATGCCCTTGCATTTCAGAACTGGACTTTGGCCCCAATTTCTCCTTCCTGATCCCAGGGAACAAGTTCTGAGATGAAAGAACATCTGTCTGGGTGTCCACTACTTTTCTTTATCGGTTCAACCTCACACTTCATTGTCCTCCTGATTGTCTCCCTGGATTTATGATGCCTCTGTTCTCGTGAACGTAAAAGCACTGAGCATGTTGGTTCAATGGCTACCCATTAATGGGTTTTTCTTCCATGGCATGTTTAACTCGACTATAATGGGATATATGTTCCTTACACTCTGCTATCCATCTTCTCCACTGTTTTGAGCTCCTAAAGAATAAGATTCTTGATTCATTTCACCATCCTCAGCACTTGGTATCCTGCAAGGCACATACTAGGTACTCAATAAATGCAGAAACGAAAGAAGCAATGAACGAATGAATGAATGTGTCCCTGCCTGTTGGAGATGTATATTGACATCTAGGAGTTAAGTGAAGAGTAAATATGAAAGAGACAGTTTTTTAAAAGGTAGAGTGGCAAGAATTTGTAATTCTGCTCTACTTGGTGCCTTTGAAATTCTCCCACTTGCATTTTGAATGGTTGTTTAGTGTTCCAATCCATGCAAACCATTTTACACAATTGCTTGGTAATCGGCATAATTTAGCTTCCTAACTGAGGAGCCTGCTCCTATGTGTGTTTATAAGGGGAATTTCTGTGTTCTTCATTAGAGTTCAGTCTCACCACTGCTAAATCCAGTGTTCTTTATTTCATGTCAAGGAATAATTTAAAGAATGTGATTTTGATTAACCGATAAAATTATTTAAGGCAGACGTGAGAATTTTGCAAATGGGAAAACCATGACTATATTTTGGTATTGCAAATACATATAGTATTAGAATTGTTTTACTTATATGTACTATGGGTATATGTTTCCAAGTGTTTTGATTTTTTTTTCAAAATATAATTTATCATAAAAATTCAAAAAAGTGCTATTTTACAATTATAAACCTGAAAATAGCTGTCAAAATATGTCTAAAAAAGACAGCTTAATTGAATTCTTACTTTGGTTATTTATTTAAATAAATTACTAATGTTTAAAACAGGACTATTAAATGTAGCAAATGGTGAATATAAATTAGTACATGCTGACAAAGATATGTGATAACCACAGTATATAGTCTGAATAAAAATTTAAAGTTCTAAAATATTTGTTAAGGTTTTTGACTAGTAAAAAATGCTTTCTTTCTCTGTATATCAATTTGGACTTGACTAGTTCCCTAGAAAGTTTTGTCAACTGAATAAACATTTGAAACAACTTCACAAATATGACAGATTTCATGTTTAATTTGCAGAGATATGTCTTCAACATTGTACTTTTTTTTTTTTAAATTATACTATCAAGGAAATAAATAGCAAATCTTTACAAATCCCTTTAGTATTAGAACCAAATAAGTCTTGTATTAGTTGCAGGAGTGTGCTGTAACTTATTAGGAATCGCCATTGCTGGCTGTTTACCAAAGGCAAGGGGAAATCCAGATGCTCAGGTCTGTGGTATAGGATCATATACATTTGAAGCCAGGGAGATTAATTCAGATATTGCAGTCTTTCATAGTAGAACAAGAAACTCAGATGCTCTATTGCTCTCATTCATCCTTAAATTTTGTAGGTAATTTAAACTGTCTTGAATTGTAAGCCAAATGGTACTTGTAAGGCAAGATTCCTACCAAGATTATAGCTTAGTGCCGAGTCCACATGCATATTAGTGCTGTGTTGGATAATTCGGATCAGTTTCAAGCAGCAGAAGTTTCTGCTAAGCACTTACCAAAAATTATTTTCAGTAAAGCATATGATATTGCAGACCCAACATAGAATTTCTATTAACAATAATCAATTTGTAAGCTGATCAATGTGGGATTCACTGTCTCAGGCATCTCAATATGTTATGCTTTCATGCCTCTTGATATCATCATGAAAAAAACTCACTGGATTTATTTCCTTGATGCTTGTTTCAACAGTCTCTAGAAAGCAAAGCTCAGAGAATGGTTTTAAATTTCATCCCTTAATTCAGTGTATGGGCCTCACCTTCAAAGTTTTCATGTTCCCTTAAGACATATTTGTGCCTGCCTTTCTTTTAGATGGAGTTGTAATTAGTCCTGGGGAGCAGTTGTTTCCAATTAACCAGAAGGAGAAAATCACAACTGGAGTTTTATAACAAAGCATTAGGCAGTCTGATATCAGACCAATAGATTATGAATTTCCGTGATAGAAATCTATTATGTATTTTAAAAACAATTTTGCCTATTCTTATTTATTTGTGATCATTATATTTTTGTTCTTATTGGCAGTTATCATGAAGACAAATAATCTTGTTTTTTGAGCTGCCCAGAGGGATAGAATTTCTACCATGCATATACACAGCATTTTGCTGTAACTCATTTATTTCACACAAACAATAAATTGCACATTATCCATTCTAACACTGTAGCTTGCATTTAACAGTCACAACATTAATTTATTTTAAGTTAACATATTTTTAAATGAAGGACATCAAACTCATCTTTTAAAAAGACAAAGAAGGTGACTATTTTAATGTGACAGAGAGCTGATTTCATCTCACAGTTGATGATTTCATGCTATGCTTTTGAATAGTGGTGATCCCTGCCCAGTTACTTAACTTTTTCTTAAATGAATGTATTATAATTATACAAGTTTTGGGTCTCAACATTAGAATTAAGATATTTAATTTTTTGCATGTTTGATACATAGTTCATTGTAGAAACCATTAAATGTACCGAAGTAGTAAAAATGTGCTACAACTTATCTTTGGTAATCATAAACTCTTTAAGGAGAAGAAAAAGGAAAACTGTCATTTAGTATGAAAGAGCTTTTGATAAGATACTGCTGCATATATAAAGATTGTAGGTTGTTGTTCTTATTGTATAGTTGAAAATACACACACACACATACACAGAGTTGTAAACAATGTATTCGGCATGTATCTCATATTGATACTAATGGAACATATAGGGGCATATTCAGGGCTAAAAGGTGGCCCCTGAGGGTTTGATTTAATAAGAACCTTTTAAAACTCTGATAGAGCTGGGGAGGGAAGCAAATGCCTCCTTGACCTTGGAAGTCAATTCTGACTTTTACATGCAGAAAGTTAGCATTAGGTAATAAAATTGTTATCTGTAAATTTTATCAATAGGCATGTAATTTTCATGTTTAGGCTCCAAGTAAAAATTAAACGACCTTTGATTGAAGAAAATGGATGAATTCTGTACCATTTATAGAACACTATAAGCTAGGTTAAACATCTCCTTTGCTATTTGGAAAGCAGATTAAAACAAGTTTTTGTAGGGTCCGTTATTAAGTGTGTGTTTGTAGGTCTGCGGAAGGGGATGGATTGGAGGAGAGGGAGTTGTCAATCAACTGTTTCTGCAACATGCCTATATGACTAAAAAATTTATGTAGAATGTTACGCTGTCGTTTGTCAAATACGTTTTCCCTTCAGATGCGGCAAAAAAGTTTGCTTGCTGTCTCATCAAGCAACGCTGCTTCTTCAGATTTGAAGGAGAACTCAGAAAGTTAGGGTTTTTTTTTATTCTTCTCCATTTAAGTATTATTTTTTAATTGCAGCATATTAAACATAAAATCTGGTACAATCTTTAAAAATAAATAGGACCTAACTATAAATGGGCCCTGTTGTGTTTTTATCTTTGACAAGCAAGTAATTGCTTCTCAAATTTATCAGTTTGTTTATGCAAAAACCATTTACCAAGCCTAGCTCAAAAGCATCAATTTCATCATTATCATCTTATTAATTTAGCCAAGCTATAACACAGCTGATTATTCCTGAGTAATATCCTCTGCAGCACATCATGTGTGGCAAAACCATCTGTACAGTACCTATTTAATAAATAAACCCTCGGCTAAATGTCTCTGTTTATTGAGAACTAATGTTTATAGAAAATATAATGGAACTCAATAAATAACTCAGCTTCATCAACCTGCATATGAATCAGTGCGAAGAACGCTGACATCATCACCTTTCAAGTACCAGAGAAAGCAAAATTACCCAAAAGAGCTATAGAGTCAATATTAAGGCATTAAAACTGCAATGAAGGCATATTAATGCTTAAAACTTCATTGTTGGCAGTGGAATTGGCACAATGGACATATTTTATAACTCTAGGAATACTTAGGCTTTATGGCTGCTTCTTTGTTGACTGCCTTGCACTTAATGTAGTTTTCCACTTTAAATAAAAAAAACCCTGAAGATCTTTAAAAAAAAAAAAAAACCCAAGAAAATTGCTGATTCTAAGCATTCATTTTTAAAATAATGCAAACTGCTGATTCCGATTGTTCAGATTTAAGAAAAAAAAAAGCCAACTCCTTTAACTCCATGCTTCCTGAATTCATATTAGTAGCAACTAGATATTTTGAAGCAAATCCTTTTTCGAAAAGTCACAAAATTTAAAAAAAAATGAGATCAATGAGTGGTATCATTAATACTGAGAATGTGAGAATAATGAAATTGCTTTGCAAAGAAAAGCCAATATAACATGTTTGGGGCCATTATTATTAATAATGAATATTAAGAATAATATACATGCCCCCAATTTAAATATGCACAATTGTTTAACACATTCATATTGATGCTCATCTACCAGGATATTAAAAAATTAGATCAATGACTTGAATTTTTATGTTAGGACAAATCCAGTGAAGCAAAATGCATTGCTTTGAAATAGTTCAAGAAAATAGGTTCATTTCCTATAATTTGTTTGAAAAATCTGTCTACACTTTGCTTTCCAAAAATAAAGTTTCACTGAAAAGAGAAAGTATCAAAACAAAATTGTCTTTATTCGTATGTAAGGAAGGGCCCTCATTGATCTTTGAATGCACCCTGACTTTGCAGCATCCCTATGATCCACTCCACCTTGAAGCCTCCTTGTCAAACAGCTTAAAAGCTTCCTGTCTCCAGTGTCCAAAGGGCTTCAGTGGCCCAACCCTTTCACCAAGGCCCAACCCCAATGTAATTTATTTATTTATTATGGCTGCACCCTAGGCATATGGAAGTTCCTGGGTCAGGGACTGAATCCCAGCTGCAGCTGCTACTTATGCTGCATCCTTTTAACCCACTTCACTGGGCCAGAGATCAAACTCTTGCCTCCACAAGGACCTGTGCTGCTACAGTCAGATTCTTAACCCACTGCACCACAGCCCATAATGTAATTTAAAAGCATGGGAATAGCAGGTACTGACCTGTTGCTATGGACATGTTAACTCATTCTCCAGGCTTTGCTTCTCCTTCTGCTCATGCAGCTCTGAGATCCACCTGACTTGCTTTTTTCCAAATGAAGACTTGTGTGCTCCCACTTTGAAGACTTTTTTCCTAAGGGCCGCAAGATCTTTGCAAAGTTTGAACAATGAGGGCACAGAACTGCTAATAAACCTTTCATTTGTGAATCAAAAAGCAGAGCATTTTTTTTGTTTGTTTGTTCGTTTTGTTTTTTTGTCATTCACAACTTTATTTTTTTTTTAATTTTTAATTAAAAAAAACTTTTTTTGGCTATGCCCACAGCATGCAGAAATTCCCTGGCCAGGGAGCAAACCTGTGCCACAGCAGTGACAACCCCGGATCCTTAACCTGCTGTGCCACCAGGGAATTCCCTCAACTTTTATTTATAAGTCTCACCAGAGAATGGGGTGCTAAGTGTAATAACTTAAAGAGGGATGAGAGCCTATAATCTGCACACATCAGCTTGTTTTCCTAGATGCTGATTCCATTATTCTAGATGTACAGTTTTGTTTTCTAGTGTTTCAGTTTATGCAGTGGGCTCTGTGGTTTGTCCAGAGACTACCCGTTCCCCAAATCTAGGAGGGCTCGGGGGGGTAATCCTAGCAGAATCCCTGTACCTCCTAAATTAGGCAAATGCCTCAAACAAAATGCATACCACATCAAAAGAGCAGAAAGATAGTGAACTGGTGCCAGTAATTGCCTTGTGGGGTAACTCAGCTTAAATAACTTAAAGCTTGCAAACACTGCACCCACACGACCCAGAAGAATACTTTTGTTCCAGGGTTTAAATTGCAAGCTAGGGAGCCAACAACCCCGAAACCCCTCTGTTTGGAGCCAGAGCACGCAGTGTGCCTCTGACATATGTCTATAAGTAAACCTGCGTCTGGCACGTCAGCGCTTTTGCATAGCTTGGGTTTGGTGACCAAAGTCAACTTCCCACATATTCTGTCACAGCCGGGCCCAGATCAGCAAAACGGCTGTTGTATTGACCAGCTGATTACATTTACTTTAAGCTGACCTGCGGTTTAAAACAGTCAAAATGAAGAAATGCTAGCAAACAAGCCTCATACCGTCAAGTGGCCCACACCCAGAGGGCTCCCGAGATGAAGCAAAGTCAAATTTTATCTATTTGTTCTGAGTCTACTTCACTGTCTGGCCTCCCATTGGGTAATCCATAAAGTCACTTTCATTCCATCTTAATAAATCAATTTTAGATATTTCTGATGAGAGGTGATGTCGAGCCTTACTGTTTTGAGGCAAGACATCAAAATACCAATTCCAATCATCCACCCTGCAGGTGGTTACGGTGATGCTGGGCATGGGAGAGAAAGAAAGTGGGCCTCCCATAAAGCTTGAGTAATTTGGATATTTTTGAATGCACTGGCCTGACACAGCTTTTAAACAAATCCACCTTGATCTAGTCCTGAGGACACATTTTAAAAGGAGTAGTCGTTTAGCTGATATCTGCTAAGAACCAATAGCAAGGACCACTGAGCATGATAGACCACAATTCAAGGTTATAATGCCAAAGCCGTGGAAGCAAAGACAACCCTTTCCCCCAGGCAAAGTATACTCTTGGAAGAATCCAGGCATTGGTAAACCTGATGTAAATCTGTGGAAAATTCAGAGTTGATGAAGGGACACAGTTTTGAAATAGGTGGCACATTGTTGGCTTTCTTTCATCTTCACAAGAAATGGAAGAATTTACAGTTCCCAGTTCCAAAGACCATATTGCAAGCAACACCACTAAGGAGATGGTAGTTGCAGTTGGATGATTTTAGCCACAGTAGAATATATTTATTTGTTCCTTCATTCAGTCATGTAGCAGTATTTACCAGGTGCCTGTGTTGTGCTAGATGCCGGGATACAAAAGTGAACACAAAGACATTTTGTCCCAGTTTCATGGAGTGCACAAGCTGGTGGAGAATTGAAGGACTAAAATGCAAATTGCAATTCAACTGAGAGAGGCTGCCCACACCCAGAGGGCTCCTGAGATGGATCAGAGTAAATGCAAAATTCAACTGAGAAAAGAACTCTGAAGGACAGACACAAGATGAGGCTGGAGAAACATTTTGAACAAAGGAAATAGCCCCTGAAACACCCACAGTGGGTGCATGCAAAGAACTGAAGAACAGTGTCTTTAGATGGTAGATAGCAAAGAGATATCTAGTGAGAGAGGAATATGGAGAAGTTGGTAGGGTTTGATGTTAAGAACTTTGGTCTTTAATGTTATAATTAATCCATGTTGTCTGTGACCCTATTGCTCATGGTTTAGAGAACTTATTACAAAGTCCAGTGGCAGAAAATATTTGTCATTAGCTAGTACTAAAATTCATTCCTTCAACTGATATTTTATTAAGCACCTATTCCATGCAAGGAATAGGCATTGGAAATGTAGCAGTGATCCACATGGAAGTGCTCTCATGAACTTGCAGTCCATCAGAAAAGATAAACTTGGAATAACTACAGGTGTACCAGGTGTTAGGAAAGACCAAGTGCAGGGTTTATGTTAGGGGACCTTTCAGTAGGATGGGTTGGGAACGCTTGCCTGATTTAAGCTGACCTATGAAGGAAACCAGAGTTAAGAACCATAAGATGTCCAATACAGGGAAGAAGAAAGTGGCAGGAGGTGAACTTAAAGACAGAGAGGATGCAGGGCTTGAAGGCTGAGCAAATAGTCTGGCTGATAGTGAAAACTGTGTTTTTGCTCAACCCCAGGCAACACTTGTAGCATATGGAGGTTCCCAGGTGAGGGGTCAAATTGGATCTACAGCTGCCAGCCTAACCACAGCCACAGCAGTGCAGGATCTGAGCCGCATCTGCGACCTACACCACAGCTCATGGCAATGCCAGATCCTTAACCCACTGAGTAAGGGCAGGGATTGAACCCGCATCCTCATGGATCCTAGTCAGGTTTGTTAATCACTGAGCCATGAAGGGAACTCCTGAAATACATGTATTTTAAGGAATGAGGACCCCTTTGTAGCACCCTTCTCAGCACACACAGTTCAGCCTGGATCAGGGCCCTGTGCGCACTGCTATGCAGAGGCCACTCTTGCCCTTCACCAGGGTCTGTGGTTGGTATGGATACAAACACCTAGGAACCTGCTCTTTCTTTATGGGATGTCTTTTTTGTTCTTGGATTCTAATTCAGGCAGTGGGACCCTGCTTCTGGGGTCAGGGCCCCCTAGGCCTAGAGAGGAGTGAGGCTGGCGATTATGACTACCTCTCATTTTTGTCCATTGTTCTTATTTTTTCTCTTTTTTGGGAAACTCAGTGGAAATACATGAACTCTCTTTTTCCCATTATACTCACAAGGGAAGGAAGGGATTGGAAATCTGAGGCAGAATCAGACAGCATGGTGGACTGAGCTGAAATGGGACTTGTGGTTTATAAACTTCCCACATTGTCCAGTTCTCTGCACCACTCTGACAAGGAATAAATGACTCTGAAGTCGTCCCCAGTCTTTATCCCTTTTGGGCTGCATCTCTGCTGTGTATAAGAGTTCAGACCATAAACAATAGTCATAGATGGAGTATTAAAATAATTGAAAATTAGAGTTCCCTGGTGGCTCAGTGGGTTAAGGATCTGGCATCATCACCACTGGGCTCAAGTTGCTTTTGTGGTGCAGATTTAATCCCTGGCCCTGGAACTTCTGGAAGCTGTGGGCATGGCAAAAAAAATTTTTTTTTTCAAATGAAGTAATTGGAATTCAATCCAGTACTGCTGAATACTGAGCATCTATGTATGACATAGAGTGACATAGCTTAGACACCGCTGTATACAGCACAGGAATTTGTCTTGTGTTCCACACCACTCTGTTAAAGGGAATAACCCTGAATTTCACACAGGAACATGTTTATGGCCTAAAATGTCACACTGTTCTAGGCCTTTGTCTTAATATGTTATATCCATCGTTTCAACTTTACTTATAGATATATTAAAGCTAAATTAGTTGTGGCATAGGAAATGAAAACTTTTTTTTTTTTTTTTTTTTTGTCTTTTTTGTTGTTGTTGTTGCTATTTCTTGGGCCGCTCCCGCGGCATATGGAGGTTCCCAGGCTAGGGGTCAAATCGGAGCTGTAGCCACCGGCCTACGCCAGAGCCACAGCAACGCGGGATCCGAGCCGCGTCTGCAACCTACACCACAGCTCACGGCAACGCCGGATCGTTAACCCACTGAGCAAGGGCAGGGACCGAACCTGCAACCTCATGGTTCCTAGTCGGATTCATTAACCACTGCGCCACGACGGAAACTCCAGGAAATGAAAACTCTTAAAATGATAGTTTAAAAAACCCCCATGTTTAGACCATTTCTTTTCCATTCAAGACCTCTTGGTTTAATAAAATTTAATTACTATTTTTAAAAAGGACTTGGTGCTGTACAACTGTTCATACCACTGAGGTAAGCAGTATGGATGCCATTTTTCTTACAGAAAGGAAAAAAATAAGATTTAAAATATTTTCTGGCATTTTTTTGGTAAAATTTACAGGGTAGTTTACATCCAAGGGGGGTATTTCCTACTTAATGCATTTTAAATTATTTGTGTTTCTTTTAACCTCTTTCCTATAAATATCTAGTCATTCTGGCCAGTCAAATTATAGGTATCCTGGTGGTTCCAGCTCATTAAAAGGGGGAAACAGATTGGATTGGAGGGGGCTGGCTTGGGTAGTTTTTATACTGGTGGTCGTTACCCAGCATGGTGATAAAAAGCTTGTTGGAACTAGACAGGGTCATCGCTTCCTTATTTGGTGTCATTTTTGCATCTCCATTTGCTGATAGAGTATCTTCTGATGCTACAGACTGATTTCTCCTGCTGTACTTGAACTTGCAAAGAGGTATTGCTGGCATATTTCATCACTAGGCTACGTCACAGTAGGATGATTGTTTAAAGATTTTGCACAGTCATGATAATTCTTATAAAGATGGTAATCTTGAAAGAAATTTCACAGTGATTTAACATTTTTTTAAAACAAAGACCTTTTTATTTTAATTTTTCGGTTTTTTAGGGCAACACCTGTGGCATACGGAAGTTCCCGGGCTAGGGGTCAAATCAGGACTGTAGCATCCAGCCTACACCAGCAGCCACAGAAACACAGGCTCCGTGCTACGTCTGGCCTACACCACTGCTCCTGGATCCTAAACCCATTGAGTGAGGACAGAGATTGAACCTGAAACCCCATGGATAGTCAAGTTTGTTTCCACTGAGCCAGAGTGGGAACTCCTGATTTAGCATTCTAATGAAGAAAAGAACTCCTAAAATCTTGAATTCCTGCTTTTTAATAGCCGTTGAGTAATTTTTATTTTTTCACATTGTCTTTCACATGTAAGATTAAAAATGTACTTCCTTGTAGGCTGTATCTCCGCTAATTTTTTTTTTAAAGATTGAAAAAAAATTTGCTTACTTTTGAGTGGGGCTGAGTTTAGATACTAGAACTGTATTAATATGGACAGTTTCGTTTTTTAAAAAAAGTCATTTAGGAATTGCTATTGTGGTTCAGCAGATTAAGAGCCCAACTAGTATCCATGCAGTCCCTAGCCTGGCAAACTCCATATGCTGCAAGTGTGGCCTTAAAAAAAAAAAAAAGAAGAAAGTCATTTAGAGAATGATCACCAGCTAGTTGGTTAGAGTGTCTCAGGGTAATAGAGTAGGTGCTAATCAGCTATCTTAATGTAGATGATATACCTTTAAGTTTTTTTGGTTATCTACTATCATGTAGACATAGTATTTAACTGCCGACCACTAATGTATGTGTCTGAAAGCTATATGAAAACTTTATCTACTAAAGGGAAGTTTGCAGCAGAATCAGGAAGTTGTTGGTGAAATTATGTTACTTATTACATTGTTAACATTTTTTATGAATCCAATGCCTTATCAATATCACTTTAGTTATGCTAAGGGAATCTTCAAATTATGCTTAAAATATTCTCTAAGGCATTAGAGCCAATGCCCTCTTTTGATAGTATATATTTTGTGATGCTTCATTTAGTAATCTTAAATAAAATTTATAGATAATACACACATCCTTTTAGAAAATCTCTAATGCCATAATTATCATACATAGGAAATATAGAAGGAAAGTATGTAATAAAATGATATTTTCGTAACTCGTACATTCCCTGACGCAACTATCCTTGTAGACAAAAACATCCACCAAAATGTCCAAATTGCTCCATAGATGGTGGGATTGTCTCCCTGAGCATCATTGCAGGAGTCACCAAGTTCCCAGAGGTTCGGAACACACCTGTTTTAGCCTTTACCACGTGTCCAATTCTAGACGTGGTCTTTGGCATTGACTAAGTGCTCACTAAATATTTTTATAGTGAAGTTGAATGAGCAAAACCAAACCAAAACAAAACTGTAAATCCATACTTTCTCCTTCTGGAATTTATCATCTAGTTGGAATGGTGGTTCAGTTCAGGAACACACAAAGCAAGGCGTTGGCTCCCCAGGAGTTCCAAGGTCTGGGTGTGGGGTGTGCGCTCTAGGAATTTAAGGAAAGGGGACCTGCTCTGCGCAGCCCAGAGCAGAGAAGGGCCCCTGCTGGTCTCGGACATTTAGGGCGGTGGCTCCATTCTGCATTTCTACCGCCCTCTGCTCGGCTCAGCTCTATCTGGGCTGCTGGGCCAGGTGCAGAAGACAGACAGGTTAATAAGGCCCTGTCCTCCCAAGAGCTGCCATTCTAGGGAGTTTCCACTTTCTCTGCTTGCTCGTCAGAAGCCTTGGAGGAAGAGTTAAATGCATATTCCCAGACACGGCTGCATTTTCAGCAAGTGTTTGAGATAAATTCTGATGTCCTTCATGGGTATTACTTGAAGAAACCACCTGTAGGGATGGAGAAATCACCTAATGTGTTCCTCCTGAGAATTTTTAGTACTTGGAAAATGCATAGCAACCCTTGGGTGAATTTTGAGAATCATCTTGAAAGGCAACCTCATATAGTCATTTCATAGATAAGGTAAATGCAAAAGAATAGTCTCTTGCTACCACATCCTCTCCAAACTGCATCCTCATACCAACCAAAGAATTCTAATTTTGAATCACAGATCATCTGCCTTTTTTATAACCATATTCAAAGTAATCACACATTCATAAATTATAAAAGCAATAAAATGATAGTTCAATCAATAGTTTTGTCTGCATTATGTTAAGCAATTGGTTTTTATTAATTTTCTGAACAGAATTTCTTCTTTTTTAAACTGGTTTCAGTGCTATGGATACTCAGCCTTTTTTTTTTTTTAATCAGAGAATTTATAGTGCCCTGAAAATTATGGTTTTCCTTCTTTTGAAACTAGTAATTCTCTCAACACATTTAAAATAAACAGAATGGCTGAAAAAAAAAAACAAAAAACAAAACTCCAAATGTTCAGTTTATTGTTTTAAGCTTGTAACTGATAAGAAAGTTTCATTCTTATTCCTTTTTTTTTTTTTGCCTTTTCTAGGGCTGCTCCCAAGGCATGTGGAGGTTCCCAGGCTAGGGGTCGAATTGGAGCTATAGCCGCTGGCCTACACCAGAGCCACAGCAAAGCGGGATCCAAGCCGCATCTGCGACCTACACCACAGCTTACGGCAATGCCAGATACTCAACCCACTGAGCAAAGCGAGGGATCGAACCCACAACCTCATGGTTCCTAGTCGGATTTGTTAACTACTGTGCCACGATGGGAACTCCCCTTCTTATTCTTTGGAGTAGTCCTATAAGTTATAAAGATAAACTTTATAAAATAGAGGAGTAGATGCACCTTTATAGTGGGACACATAAAAAGTTTTTCAAAGATAATTTATGTGGGGGAAAAATCTTTTATACAGATAGTTTTTTAGTTATAAATTCAATTGAGCAGAGAGTATTCTGAACAATTCCTGATTTTCAATTAGATTTCCATACTTTATTTTACACATGACCAAGAAAAATCTACAGAACAAAATTGGGTTTAATATCCATTTAGACTCTTTGCTAGGAGACTCAGTTATGGAAATGAGCACAAGGTCACATTCTGAGAGGGCCTTTTCCTATGTATTCTCAGAGTGTGGACAACATTTTAAAAAATGACCCAGTGTTGTGTCATATTCAAATGGAAAAATGATTCTTAACGTCAACATATGCTCAACATGACTTTTGATGCTCACATAAGAAATTCGGTACACCTACCCACAGACCGGCACACACTCACCCTGAGCTGTCAACAGTTGTGTATGCCATGGACCCAAGTTGAACAGATGGAATTGAAATGTGTGAAGGCTCTTTGCTCCTGAGATCAGCCCATAGTTACACAAGATGACCCAGGCAAAGGTGCCTCTTGCCTGGTGTTGCACTGAGAGTCCAAGAGAATTTGGCAAGTAGACCTAAAGTCCTGTCCAGAGAATCCAAAATCATCACCCATGGAGCTTAATTCTGAATTTCCGGCCCAGACAAAACTCCGATTACATTCAATGAGTGTTTCTCATTTTAGAAAGCTGTGCATGTGCATGCCATGTTCTTTTCTTAGATAAAAACATACCCACGGCTCCTTCCATACAAAATGAAACCAAACACATTTAGAACACATGTAAGCCATTTCTCTATGGGAAAGGCCATTTGTGGTTAACACAGAAAGTATTTATGGTTTCACTGTTAATTGTGGTTTCTTTGTATTAGCCAAAAAAGGTAGCATTTTTCATGGTAGGAATAGTATGAAAGCAATAGCCTTTCTAAAAAATGGCTGAATTTTCCGGGGCATGAGGAAGTAACTGAACTTATGATATCTTCTAAACACCAAAGGAGTATATGCAACCTACATTTGTGTTTTCAATTTGAATAGAAGTTTATTTAAAATTGTCTTAATTGCCCTTTGGTACATTTCCACAAGTCTATATAATCAACATTATGTAATATTTAAGGCTTGGGTATATTTTAGTTTTTTATTTCTAATTATTACCTAGGGATATTAAATTTTCTTTCTGGACCAATGCTATTTTAGTAAATTGGTAATTATAATTTTTTTGAATTATTAATTTTACAAATGTTAATTCATTTAATTAAATTAGTGGATTTCTTTTCCTTCCTTCCATCCTTCTTTCATTTCCTCCCTCCCTCCCTTCCGCCATCCTTCCATTTTTTGATTTAAAAATTAAAAAATCATTATAGTGTTCAAATATTTCAATTATTTCATATTACTAGAAGTATAATTTTAATTTGAAATTGCATTTTGGCAAGGATTCTATAATGTGGGAGAGTAAATACAAATGGTTAATTATATATGAAAACATCCAGATTCATTAATTTGAATGTACATTTGTGGGGTCTATACACTAATATTTTTTAGCAGGGGTTTCCACAGAGGTGTGTTTGAAACATGTGAATGAATCACATATACATTTTTAGGATATGGGAAGGAAGAGAGACTTCTGACTCTTAGGTTAATAATTAGAATGCTTAGGAAGATTATCAAGCAGTTTTTCTTTATTCATCTAGTTTTTCCCATAGGGAAAAAAAACCACATTTTATAATTTCATCATTATATAATTTTATTGACAATTTCAGAGGAGGCAGTGATATATAAATATTACATTATAGCTTATTAAACCCCATAAGAAAAAAATAAATATTTAAACCATATGACCCTAATTGCCTCTTTCTGAATGTGAAAAACATTCTTTATGAAAATGCTTAATCACATACATTTATGTATATCTCAGGAATGTATGTGAAATTGAGTCTAAATGAACATTTTATGATATTAAATGCAGTTTTCCAAAGATCTACATTTGTTCAACGATCATGTAAAAGGCTTTTAAAGTCAATAAATACTGTTCCGTCCATTGCTAAGTGTCTTTATAATTCTGATTTAATTTAATACTTGTAAACACCAAACACACTGGTATATTTAAATTACACCAAATACTCTACTAAAAAATTTCAAAGTTCTTGATATATATTTTGATACTCTTTTTCTTACAAATGGAAAATTAAACTGCATATATTACTGTATATGGAATTTATTGCCTTTGATTTGCTGAAAAACCATAACACTTTATGCTTCTCAGATACAATTGTAATAGATACTATATGGTGTATAATGTTGACTATTAATATAACATATTTGACAGCATATTTATGTATACATTTGTATGGTATTTTAAAGTATGCTGATAAGTCATGTATGTCTTCTAGTGATTTTTATTTTGAAAGTCATTAACATTTTAAGGAATACTGTTCATAGAAAGTAAATACTTCTCTGTGAAGTCTTTACAAAAAGTAATAAAACCTCAAACCAGAACTTCATTTTAATAAATATGTTACATTTTCTTTTTATGTTACCAATATCAGATGCAAATAGTTTCAGATCACAGATATGGTTTGCTTTTGCATAGAAGAATACAATGTTTTTCTTTTCACTATTATTTTCCCGTGTATTCAAATGTTAATGTAAAATAACCAAAGAACAAAAACAGACTTTACTAATACATTATATTTTCTTTAGTTGTAGGCAGTAGGGGGTGATAGTCAAATAGAAGAAAAATCCATGCAGAAGTTTTCCATTTCTTGAGTTCACAAATATGTAGAAATAGGAGTTCATAGTCTCTGCATATTTCTTAGGGTTTAAAGTCACATTTCTTCAGCAGAAATTTCTGAGCTTCCTTTCACTGACCACCTTACTGAGAATCCAGAAACACTGTAGCCCTATTCTTTCCCTGTCATCTGCTTGCGTTGTGCACGTCAGGCTCTAGGGGGCACTCCTCAGCTACCACAAAGATAATCTCATGCTTAGTCCATTTTAAGGCTGTGAGACGTATTTAATATTCATTATTTTATCAAGGCATTTAGTTGGAAGAGACTTCATAGCTCATCTTTAAAGCACATATAGCCATAATTGAGTTGAAAAAAATCTCGCATAGGTATCAAGGTGTGCAGCTGGATTCCTGAGGACATTAACAAAATTTAGAATACTGCATGGTGCCTGGGCAAATAATTACTTTTTAGAGTTCTCTTCGTGTTAGTCTTTTCTTCTTGGAGCCCAGGGAGGATTTTATGATACTCAGATTTTTTATTACTGTACCTCAAGGCTTGTCCCTTTGCCTTGAGGACTCCCAGAGTGTAGAGTGGAGAATAATCATGATTTATGTTTGGGAAGAGGAACCACAGAATTTTTACATAGAATTATGTGCCCTACACTGAAGCTTATAAACAGCTTATCTTTAATGGGAGTGAAATATTGAATTTAAGATTGTGTGTGGCCTTTTCTCCACTCTCTTCCCTCCACTTTCATTTCTCTTTAACTCACCCCATCCCAAATAGACTCTACTTGTGTGGCAATTCTAAGAACCCTTCCCATGCAGAATGACATTGGCCTCTCACGTTTCTACACCTTCTAGGTTCATTCACATCAGCCACTGGTGCAGCTGCTTCAGCTTTTTATAGCTTTTCATACTTACCTTTCGTGGAGACTGGCAGCATTAACTAGTCTGACATGTTGGAAATTGACTTTCCACATTCACCCTCTGACTTGCCTCTGGGCCAGCTGCTCTGTCTTCCTGCTGAAGGATACAGCAGTGACTACAGCCACTTACTCCTATCTGGGACCAGCCCCTCCGCTGGAGTCAGAGATTCCCTCACTCCTTCTAACTCTAAATGACACTTCAGGAATTGCATCCTTTCTCACCTCATCAAATTTTCTCCCTCTATGTTTTAATTTCTCCTCCTTAAATAGAGAAATCCCTGTCTTCTACAGCCTACAATTTCTTTAGTTCTCAGTTCCCTTTTATTATTATTATTATAATCATAGTCATCATTATTTTCAGCCACTCCCAAGGCATGCACCAGTTCTGAGACCAGGGACTGAACTCACACCACGCCAGTGACCCAAACCACAGCAATAACAACACTGGATCCTTAACTGCTAGGATACCAGAGAAATCCCTCAGTCTGTCCCCCTGCCCTGCTTTTTTCTTTCTTTATTTTTTTGGCTGCACCCAAGCATCTGGAAGCTTCCAGGCCAGGGATTCAATCCTCGAATCCCAGCCACAGCTGCAACGTACTCCACAGCTGCAGCATTGCAGGATCCTTGACCCACTGTGCCACAGTGGAAATTCCCAGTTCCCTTTTAGAGCAAAGTTCCCCAGAGTGCTTTCTTTACTTGATGTCACCAGCTCCTGCCCCTCCTATTCTCTTTCCCACTGCATCAAGAATGCTTCCTTCTTCTTTTTTTTTTTTTTTTTTTTTTTTTTGCTTTTTAGGGCCTCACCCATGGCATATGGAGGTTCCCAGGCTAGGGGTCGAATTGGAGCTACAGCTGCTGGCCTTTGCCACAGCAACAGCAATGCCAGATCCGAGCCATGTCTGCAACCTACACCACACAGCTCACGGCAATGCCAGATCCTTAACCTGCTAAGCAAGGCCAGGGATTGAACCTGCAACCTCATGGTTCCTAGTCGGATTCGTTTCCGCTGCACCACAATGGGAACTCTGGGATGCTTTCTTCTTAAGGTCACCAGTGACCTCCAGGTTCTAAAACCTAATGCTCAGTCCTCAGCTCTTATCTTAAGCCACATAGAGGCAACAATTTTTCTCCCCACAGTGCATCACTCCTTTCTTAAAATATTTCTTTCATGGAACTTCTGCAATACAGACTGTCAGACTCTCTGGTTGTCCTTCCAGGTCACCCACAGCTCCTCCTCTGCTCCTCCACTAGCTGCCTCTCATTGTCTTAGGGGAGGCTCAGTCCTCAGGCTCCTCTTTTCTCTCTGCACTCTCTCTAGGCCTTATCCCATCTTCTCTCAGCCTTTAAATGCCATCTATACTCTGCAAACGTCTACATTTATATTTCCAGCTGAGTCTGGAACTCTGACATGTGGATTCACCTGCTTTCTTGGTTGGATGTTGCTGCTTGGTTGCCTAACAGGCTTCTCAAACTGATCTCCATTCTGCCTCTCCGAAAATCAAACGTAACACCACTTCTTCACAGTCTTGCCATCTTAGAAAAGGGAATTTTCTCAGACGAAAAGCTTGGTTATATGATAGAAGTTCAATCCACTGTCCTCTTCTATCTTGATTATTGTCTCCCTGTCTCAGTCCATTTCAGTGCGCCTGATATCAATGCGATAGCAGTTCAATGTCAGCTCATTTTGGTCCTTTTCTCAAAACCTGTCTGTGGTCCCTATCACAAAGTAAAAGGCACAGTCTTGGTAGTGGCCCACTAGCTGAACTGGATCCGTTCCTTGAGATAATCTCTTGGTCTCATCCCTTTCTTTCTCCCTGATTTGCTTCTTGCCACATAACCCTCTTTGCGCTTGCTCAGTATTCCAAAGAAGTCCCTGCCTCAGAAACTCCTTGCTTGTGATTTTCTTTGTCTGGGATGCTTCTTCCCCAGAGGTTTCATGATTCACCTCTCACATCCATAAGATCTTTCCCCAAAGTTACCATCACCATGGGAAGAACTTCCCTGATGCATCTATTTCAAATAGTAACCCTCCCCTACTGGGCCCTACCCTTCACATCTTTACTTTCTGTCTTTATTATTTTTTCCATAGCACTTCCTACCATCTGCCTACCAGGCATTCCACTTGTTTATCAATTATTGTCCTCTGTGACTAGTGTGGATTCCAGAGGAAGGAGTTTGCATAGTGCTGTATCCACACAGCGTCCCCAGTGCCTAGAAGGAGACCTGACGTGTGGTAGGCTCTCAGTCCTATTTGCTGAATGAATGAGCCCATATTTGTACATCATCTGTGAAAGGACCTATGTCCAAATTTGGAACTCAGCCAGGATTCAAAATCTATTCTCTCATTTCTCTGTTTAATCTTGCTTTCTGACTTAAATGAGCTTCTCAAAACAATGTCACTTTTTCTTATGTTGGTATCCTCAATTTTTTTTTCTCTTTAATTGACTTTGAACCCCTTGATCTTTTTACCTTTAATAAATATTTGATGCAGTAATCTGTTAATGACTTCAAGATCTCGTGTTTGATGGGGGCACTTTTTGGGGTGGGGTTTGGAGTTACGGGTGCTTAGGATACTCAGATCCCATGAGGAAGGACTTCCCCACTTTTGATGAAATGAGAAAGCACTCCTGACTTGGACAAACTTTGCTGAGCAGAAAAATTCTGTAAGAATTCTCATTCTATGGAATTTGGTAGAAGTGGTTGGTTAAAGGCCCTTACCTCTCTTGCTGCTCCTTGTCTTCCCATTATACCTCAGTGATCTCAAGGTTATTGTGATCAGATGGAATCATATTTCAAATATTTAACCTGCAAAAAGTGATGTTTAATTCTGTGCATCAAATTATACGATCAGGGTGTTCCCATCATGGCTCAGGAACGAACAGGTTACGAACCCAACTAGTATCCTTGACGATTTGGGTTTGATCCCTGGCCTTGCTCAGTGGGTTAAGGATTGGTGTTGCTGTGAGCTGTGGTGTATGTCACAGATGCAGGTCAAATCTGCCATTACTGTGGCTGTGGTGTAGGCCGGCACCTGCAGCTCCATTTCAGCCCCTAGCCTGGGAACATCCATATGGTGTGGGTGTGGCCCTAAAATATATATATATATATTTATATGACCAAAAAATATATATATATTTATATGACCAAATGGTGCTACTCTACCTAAGTACAGAAGACGCTATGGAGAAAGAAACCAGCATTTGCTCAGGTCAAGGATTGTTCTTTCTCATATATCAATGTATTTAATACATTATATGGACTAAGAAACTGAGGTTTGGCAAGACAGCCTAACTTTCCCAAGATCTTGTATCCACTATGTTAGAGTGGTTAAGTTCAGAGATCTGTCTGTTTCTCAAACTCATTCTTTTCAATGTGTTATGCTGCCTTCTGTATTATCAGCTATCAGCTTGACATAATTTGCTGTAAACCCTGAAATGCTTTCCAGGCAGTTTTCAGAAAGTAATATGTGTGTATACTCAATTTTGACAGTCACAAAGTTACATAGCTATGTGAGAATAATAACTATCATTTATTGCACCAAGGCCTTTTCTAATCTTTTGTAGACATTATCTCTAATCTTTACAACAACCCTAAAATGATATTGTCATCATTGTCATTTTACAAAGAAGGAAACTGAAACCCATAGAAGTAGGTTTCCTGATTTTAAAGATGCTGATGCCTGAGTTGCCACCTAGAATAACAAATCAGGTTTTCACATCTTTTACTCCCTTACCTTATTCAGGTGTCTGCTCAAATGTCACCTCATCAAAGAGATCCTCTCTAACCAAGTTAGCTACATAATTCTATCTAGAGAGCGTGTCCTCTTAGTCTGCTTGATTTCTTTTAAAACTTATTACCACCTATACATTATGTATTTATTTATTTGTTGTATGCTTTTCCCAGCTAAAATACAATCTGTGTGAGTTTAAGAAAGTTGTTTGTTCTCTGCTTTATCTGCTGTATTTAAAACTTCAACATAGTAGATACACAATGAATATCAGTCAAGTTAATGAGAAAAAGTGTAGGGCTGAAATGTATGTGAAATTGAATTAATCTGGGTGAACTGTATAAAGAGGATAAAGGAATCTTTGAGTAAAGGACAGTAGGTGAGAGAAGACCAGAATAGGACAGTCAGATAAGAAGCATTGAATAAATGTGAGGATTTAGATTTTTCTGAAAACAGACTTTATGAACATAGAAAAGAAGATTTCTTCTTACACAAGGTGATGGGGTTTCTGGAAGAAGGTTACATATATTCTGTGTCAAGGAAGACATACAATTCTCAGCATGCATTATTTAAAAAAGGTTTCAGAGTAAAGTATTCAGAACCTGAGATAAAACTGACTCTGGAATAAAGAGAAAAAACTATTTTGGTGATACTTAGAGGAAGAAGTTTTTGGTTGTGGAATTAATCTGAAGATATGTAAACTACTAAAGATTGAAAATATCTGTAGGATTTCATACTCAAAATAAAAATTGAAAAAAGGTCTCAGAGGACATGAGGGCACAGGGACAGCGAGTAGCTTGCTTAAGGTCACATGGTTTGTGGGTGGCAGAGGCAGATGATAGACCCTGGCAGGTGGTTGCTAGGGCCTGTCCTCCTAACCACTAGGCTACCTGGTCTGACAACATTCTATGGACATTGAGCTTTTTAATATTTTGGAAATACTGTTGCATATACCCAGTTTTCTATTTTCTTACCCTGCTGTGGCTTGCTCAGCTCCTGGTAAGCAACTAGGTGACATGCAGCACACAGAGCTCCCCTGCCATGGCTCTCTAAGAGTAAGGGTCATCAAGAATTCTAAGAATGATTAAATGATTATCATTGCTTGATCATTTGGCAGTGGAAAATCACTGAGACTTGGGCAGGGACAGCTTCTGGGGAAAGAGATGAGTTTTAATTCTTATTAACATTTCAGAGCTGGTAGAAAGGAGATGTGTGTAGCCTGAGAAGTGTTAAGATCCAGGGCCTCTTTGTTAGGGGGAGGTGCAATAGAGGCTCCATGTGTCATTCTTTAGGAGCTGAGAAATCCTGAATGTTCTGGAAGCATTGAGGAGGAGTGGAAAAAAATTAAAAAATTAATGAAATAGAAGGAAATGATTAAAAAATCAAAGTTCTTAAAAGAGGAGTTCCCATTGTGGCTCAGCGGGTTAAGGACCTGATGTTGTCTCTAGGAGAAGGGGGGTTGGATCCCTGGCCTCCCTCAGTGGGTTAAGGATCTGGTGTTGCCCCAAGTTGTGGTGTAGGTCACAGATGTGGCGTTGCAGATGTGGCTCGGATCTGTTGTTACCATGGTTATGGTGTAGTAGGCTGCAACTGCAGCTTCAGTTCAACCCCTGAACTTCCATATGCTGTAGATGTGGCCATAAAAAGAAAAAAAAATTTAAAAGGTATCAGAGAATATGTTTCAGAGAACAGTGGACAATGTAATATTTTAGAGGAATAAAAGTTAAGGGGAAAATATATAATTAATCACAGCTAATCATCCACCCACCCATCCATCCTTCCTTCCATCCATCCATCCAGCCAGCCAGCCAGCCAATCACATTCTATACATTTGGGAACTAAACCATGATGGGAATGGAAACAATAGTTGATCCATGTCATTGCAGGCATCCTGTGAATGATTTACTTTAACAAAGTCAAAAAGACATTTTATTGGAAATAAAGGTTATAATATTATAATTAAATATAGATGGATACTATCTGGCAAACATTTTCTTGGTTTAGTCTTGTAGTCTAATATCAAACATTCAGCCCTCTATTTCTCATGTTCAGTGTTGAGCATGCACTGGCTGGGAGAACTGATGCAGATATATGTCCTTTTTTAGGGAAGGGGATAATGACACAACCATTATAAATATATATTTATGACTAATGATAACACAGTCTCTGCACCTTGCATTTTTAAGTCGTCTGTATGGTGTGGATTCTTCTCATGAGCCCTCTGTAGATGTGAAGAATCATTTGGGACATGTAACGAAAAGTGAAATTAACACACTGTGAAAGGCATGTAGTAATGATGCTCAAGTCAAAGTTACTTCTGCTTGGTGCTAAGAGCTTTGTCTGTCTTACAGATCCAACCTGTGGTAATAAGAGAGTGCTTATTGAAAGTTTAAGAAAATGAAGAGATATTTTCCCATGTAAGAACAAACATTCATGTGTTCTGTGCCTTTCAGATTCATTTATATGTGGAAGCCTTTATGCTGCAATTCTCAGCTCTGCTGGTTTGCCTTTTTATACCACTTCCTTTTACTTATTTATGCCATTCTTTGTCTGCCATGTGACAGGTGTTTTTTGGCTCCTCCTTCTTATGACACTATAGAATTATGCCACATTTCTTGGATTGAACTTGAGTTTATCCTTAAAGAATTATTTCTTCTTGCCCTGACTGCAGTTTTTTTTCCAGTAAAGCATATGACTTGGCAGGTATTTGGGTGTCCAAGAAGTCTGTGGCTTCCTGTACTGTAGAGGTACCACTGGAGCCCGGGGCTTCTGTGTTGTTGCTCTTCATTTCCTGCAGACTGCTTTTGGTTTTATAGGTATTAGAGAACAATTATAGAGGTATGCTATCTATCTATGACTCATGGTATAGATTCTAATTCCAACATGATTTTTTTTTTTTTTTTTTTTTTGCCATTTGGAAAAAGAATGTCAACTTCTTTTTTTTTGTTCTTCCTCTGAACTCATTGTATGAAAGAACAGTAAGCCTAATATAGAGCTAATCTGGGTTTGGGTAGAAGCCAGCCCTGTAAGGGATGAAAGGAAAAGCTCATGAAGTAGTTAACCTTATTTAAATATGATCAAAACGTTGGGATTTACATGGGAGAAGGCAGATGAAAAATGGTGCTGAGAGTAATGTGGTTTAGGAGGGAGAGAGAGAAATAATTGTCTTCTTTAGGCGATAATTAAGTGTTTGCTGTATACCATGGGTCCAACTTAGACTTTTGGCATTTTTCTGAATGGGAAAGCAGAAGGCAGAAGAGCAATGGTTGTCAAAGCTGGTGGCTGGCTTTGGAAAGGGCATATCACCTGGTCTCCATTTAGGAACACTGCAATGAATGAGATTTAAAGGCTTATAGCCATGTACATTTTAGTGGGGTGGGCAGAGAAGTGTAACCTAGAAATGCAGAACACTCTGCAAATAAAACCACCATTCATCCCAGACATGGAAAGGTACTATTCTGACTGAGCCTGTATCTTTCAGTGATATCCAGACTGTGGGCTGAGGATGGGTTTGCCATGGTTAAAATCAGTATTCCAAGCCTTGTGTTTTTAAAATGGAAAAAAGACTGGTGGTTGGAAACCTCATTTTTCTTTGTTACTGTTTTTGAAACATCAGGACATCAGCTTGTCTCTTGGGACTGTGCCCAGGAGGTCTAATTTTGCTGAAGGATCCAGTCAAGCCTTTGGAGTTAGTTTAGTATTCTAAATTAGTTATATTTTGATTTTACTTGGATTTGTGGAAAAACTAAAAAAGTCAACATCTAAGAGAGGCAACTCCAGGTTCTTCCTACCTCCCATGAAATCGTATTTTGGTTGTTATGTTGAGCACATAAAAGTAAAAAATATCCCTCTGAAAATGTTCATGCAGCATGAGCAGTTCCTCTTTGAGAACTCATATTCCCTTGGATGGATGGCATAATTTCATTCCTGGAAGCATAATAGGGATTCCCTTCTCCCATTTAGTGATTATAATGTGGGAACAATTTTTGCCTCCTTTGTCTCCTAAAGTGTGTATACCTGGAATGAGTACCCTATCGATGGTTTTTATATCACCAGAGGAATGAAAGGAAATGGGGGTGGAGGAGGGCAAAACAGAATTAGAGATTCAAGCTAAAGCCCAACTCAGTTAAGACTCAGAATAGTGAATTAGAGAGTCAAGAGATTGTCTGGATCCAGGAAAGAGTCAGAAACTGGAGGTCAAAGGAGGGACGTGAGTCAGAACCCAAATGGCTTTGTACATTGAATTGATCTAGAAGTATAGCAAGTGCTTTCAAGGCAAGTGAGCATCAACATACAGATGTAGGTTTACCGGATAGATGACCATGGGGCCATGGCACTTTCCTTATCTTATCATCTTACAGCAGTGTGAGGACCAATGACTTTGATGGTGGTTTGAGGATACTGAGGGCTCAAGGCCCTGTGTCTGATAGCTCTGCACTCTGTTATCCTAGGGATGGGAGTAGGGGGTTCTAGATGCCCGAGAGGTTTGATTTTGGAAAGGATGCTTGCAATGTGAATCCTTGCACTTTCTGTAAATTACATCAGCATTCCTTGGTCCATGCCATTTGGAAACATGTATTGCAAATTTAATTTGGTTAATTCACAAGTCTATTTTTTACCTGTTCAATTTAATATCGTTCAGATTTGCCAACAAGTGTATGCCAGTTTCCTGCCAGACTACTCAAGGCAAAATGTGAATCATCAGGGGCTAGATGGCTTTTCTTGACATTGAATAAATTTCAACTTCCTATTTAGCAATGATGCATGTATAAACTGACCTTAATAGGAAAATAAGGTCTTTCTAACTTTATCTAACTCAAGTCTTCACATAATTCTGCTTCGTTTTGGATTTTTGTGTATGTTGTAGAGAGGCTTTATATGTATCTGCATATGTATAGCATGATAAAAACACATGTAGATTTACTCATCAAATATCCATGACTGTGTAGAATTAAATGACATAAAATTATTAACTTGCTGTTTTATTTAATAAATGATTCTATGTATCTGAGATATAAGAATTTTCAAGTAGGTTTTATCTAAGGCTTTTAACAGCTTTTTGAGGTAGGTAATATTATTCCTATTTTCCAGTTATTATAAGAAACAGATTCTGAGAGGTTAAAACATTTTCTGTAAAACTCCAGATCCATGTTATTTCCATTGTCTCATGTGGTTGCTTTGCTTCCTGTGTTCTTATTCTCACTGACAACTTAGATCACTTTGTTTTGCTATTATAGTTTATAGATCTAAATGTAAGTGTGAAATTTATTGCTGTAATACATTGATCATAATTGTGCTCCATTTCTAATACCTGAGACTAAATACAGTGAGGGAAATTTTGAAGGTAAAATTTGCGTGCATGTTTATCTTTCAAAGAAATTTTCTGTATGTATGGGTAATACATATTAGGAATATATGCCTTAGAATACCAAAAATTCTGAATTCTTTTTTGATAACCACATCAAAGGTAATTCTTGAGGTTGTGAAAGACAGAAATATTCCTTGGAAAAACAAAAGAAAATTAGCAAAAATTAGTCCAAACACAAACACCACAAGAAAAACTGTATAACTATATTCCCATAAGTATATGTTAATAAATTTAGCAACAAAAATATACAGTGCTTCATGATGTGACTCATTAAAAATGAATTTAACTAGATGGTAGCAGAATACGAGTGCGTGCACAATGGTTACAGTAAATGTGCAAGTGTAGCCTTTCTTTTAGACCAAGTATTAGAGAAGAAAATTGCATACTTGATGTCTGGCGGTTTCTAGAACGCTGTTTTTGTTTA
The DNA here is from genome assembly GCF_054392235.1 of Sus scrofa. Lineage (NCBI taxonomy): Eukaryota > Metazoa > Chordata > Mammalia > Artiodactyla > Suidae > Sus > Sus scrofa. The sequence continues at coordinate 116,535,648 of NC_139397.1, forward strand.
CGGGTTGGGCAAATGCCAGTGGTTTCAACAAAATAAGAATAGAAATCATACATTATTGTGAAGTTATTTTAGAACAACAGATGCAAGGCAGGTCATGGAATATTTTTGTAACTGTTGGGCAAAGAAATAGAACCAGATCCTATGAAATTCTTGAAGGATTGAAGGTATAATTTTTTTTGTTATCACTGGAATTAATATTGTGAATGCCTCTCATGGTACTCATACTATGCAGAAATATCAGATTATTAGAATATTTAATCTGAATGGGTAATTGGAAACTGAATAAATTTTTTCCAGATGGAAATGGAAGTTGTCTGTTTCCATGAGGTTGGAATGATACTAAAATCTATAAATCTCTTTTTTCCCCTTTTGACCTCCCCCATCCCAGTGCTATTCTCACAGAATTTGTGGGTGGCATTTTACATTCATGAAAGTAGCTCTTTAATTTATTTTAACTATGCCTTGGTAAGACCTTCTGAGTATTTAATAATATGTGCCTATTTCATCATCATAAGCACCAGGGTAACATAGCTGTAGCCTGTGAAAAGGGATGAGTCACAAAACTTATTTCCAAAAGCATGTTTCTTTGATTTCCAACTGATGGTACACATGTGAAAGGATGGCTTTATGGGAAAATGTATAGAACTTAAATGGATAAAAGGTGTTCACAGGTGAAGGCCTTGGGCCACCAGAAGGTCACCTATGGAGCATTGGGAGACCCCATGAGTCTCTTATGGTCCAAACAGTGGGTTTCTGACCTGGCTGTTTTTTGAGAAGCTACTGCCTAAGTGTTGAATTCATTTCTCATATAATTCATTTATTGTAGTAGTTCCCTTCCAGTGAGGAGACCTGGAAGTTAAAATGTAACATGAAATTTATATCTTTCAAAAGAATTTCCAAATATGTGTGGTAATTTCAGTCTTTCTCATGTATAACATAATTTCTGAATCTTTATATTGTCTTCCTTCACTCCACCCCCAAATACATTACAAATTCTTGTTTCTGATGGTGTGATTTCTCACTGTGACCTCTAACTGTTCCATGTATTTTCCAGCTGGGTTACCCCTGTTGAATGGGCATTTTTTTTTTTTTTTCTCTTCTGGTATCTGCTTGTGTCTTTCTGGCTTAACTGTGGTCAAGTCAGTAAAGGGCAGCGTGGCACTACTCTATCTGTTTAGATCAGGCCAAGGTATGCATGCCTTAATTCATTCCAGCCCATTTCCAAAACCACCAGAGTGATTGTCCTAAAACATTCATGTAGTGAAACCATTGTCCATATTATAACTTTTCAAAAACACTTAGGCTAGCCTTCTTACAGGGTATAAACACTTTAGGATCTGATTTATTGATTTAGGCCTATCTATGGTGTCCTAAAGAGTTGGTCTTGACCATGCTGAGCTACCACTGCTGTTAAAGATACTTTCCCTATGCCACAGGGACCTGAGTTGGCTTAGCATTTCCGTTCATCTCATCTCCTTCTGGGGTTCCTCTCAGTGAGAGGTGCCCACAAGAGGTTGGACTGGGTCCTGACATGCTATCAAGTTTATGAAGTCTTTCATATGATGACAGGATTCTCCCCTTCCCAAGGTTATGTATACTGTCAAGTTTGCTGAGCCTGGATAGGTTCCAGTACCAGTCACAGTGGACCTGCAGCCATTCTTCTTCTCTGACACACTCACTGGTGGAATCTGGTCACTCTTCCAAGCACTTGTTTAAATGATAGACTCTCTCTTAGAGACACTGTTATCCCTGCTCAGGATTTTGACTTACCCTTAGGAAGTCAGATAAGTAAAAATGAGTAGATGCAGAATAATATACTTGGAGAAAGAGGTGCGCCAGGCACCATGCAACTCTACATAACTGCCTTGTATAGCACAGCACATTCCATTAAAATTATCTGTTGTTCATGAAATCACTGCCAAGACCAATATTATGAAACTGTTCCTTGTTTTTCTCTAGGTATTTTCTAGTTTCAGGCCTTGTGTTTAAATCTAAACCGTGTTGATTTGTTTTTCTCGTGTGTGTCTAGTATAAGATAAGGGTACAGTTTCATTCTTTTGCATGTGGTTATCTAGTTTCCCCAACTCCATTTATTAAAGACACTATTCTTTCCTCACTGTATATTTTTCACACCCTCTTTGAAGATCGGTTGACTGAACATATGTGGATTCAGTTCTAGGCTCTTTATTTTGTCCCATTGTTGTGTGGTATGTAGCTTTATGGCAGCATCAAACTGTTTTAATTACTGTAATTTTGCAATATATTTTGATATCAGGAAGTGTGATGTCTCCAGCTACACCAAAAGCACTGGCAACAGAAGCAAAAAAGTGGAAATAGACAAACAGGGCTACATCAAGCTAAAAAGCCTTGGCATAGCAAAGGAAACTCCCAACTGTGTAAAAAAGCAGCCTATAGAGTGCAAGAAAATATTTGTAAACTATATATCTGATAAAGGGTTAAATTCCAAAATACACAAGGAACTCCTACAACTCAGTAGCAAAAAACAAACAAACAAAACCCCAAATAACTTTGTAAATAAAATGGGCTAAGGACTTGAATAGACATTTTTCCAAAGAAGATATACAAGTGGCCAACAGGTATATGAAAAGATGCTCAATATCACTAATCACCAGAGAAACACAAATAAAAACTACAATGAGATATCACTTTGTCTTTTGGTACAGATATTACATATGTGTGTGTGTGTGTGTGTGTGTGTGTGTGTATAAAGACTTGCCATCTTTATATATTCATAGCAAGTGTTGGTGAGGATATGGAGAAATTGGAACCCTTATATATTGTTTGAAATTCAGTGATACAGCTTCTTAGGAAAACAGTGTAGAGGTTCCTCAAAAAAATTAAAAATAGGAGTTCCCGTTGTGGCTCAGTGGAAATGAATCTGACTATTATCCATGAGGACGCAGGTTTGATCCCTGGCCTCGCTCAGTGGGTCAGGAATCTAGCATTGCTGTGAGCTATGGTGTAGGTTGCAGACATGCCTCAGATTTGGCGTGGCTACGGCTGTGGCATAGGCTGCCAGCTGTAGCTCTGATTTGACCCCTAGCCTGGGAAATTCCATATGCTGCAGGTGTGGCCCTAAAAAAGCAAGTAGATAAATAAATAAATAAATAAATAAATAAATAAATAAATAAATAAATAAAAGAACTACTATATGATTCAGCAGTCCAACTTCTGGGTATTTATCCAAAAGAACTAAAATCAGCATCTCAAAGAGATATTAGCACTTTCGTGCTCATTGCAGAGCTATTGATAATAGCCAAAGGTGAACACAACCTAAATGTCCTTCAGCAGATGAATGGATAAAGAAAATGTGGTACATACACTCAGTGGAACAAGGAATATTGTTTCAAAAAGAAGGAGACTGCAGTATGTTACAACATAGATGAACCTTGAGGACATTAAGCTGAGTCGAATAAACCAGTCACAGAGAGACAAAAACTGCATGATTCCACGTATATGAGATCTCAGAAATAGTCAGACTCCCAGAAGCAGAGCGTAGAATGATAATTGTCAGGAGCTGATGGCTTTGGAAATGAAGAGATATCAATCAAAAGGTACAAAGTTCCTGTTATGCAAGATGGATAAATTCTAAAGAACTGCTTTACAGCATGGTATACTTACGGTTAACAATACTATGTCATACACTTTAGAATTTGTGAGGAGGTAGATCTCATGTTGAGTGTTCTTACTGTGATAAAAAAGGTAAGCAACAAAATGTCTATTATCTTTCTCCTCCTCAAAGCTGTAAACTCTTTGAGAGCAGGAATTATGTGAGATGCATTTTTGTATTCCTGGGGTTTAGCACAGTCCATGGCACAACAATAATTATCTTTGGAAGGTAACGAATATAGAGAGGTTGAGCTGCATCAACAGATAAAGATCAAAGCTCTTAAAGGGGAGGATTCAAAGTGGAGGGAAAGATGCTTCAAGGTATTTCTTTGCTAGTTCATTTTTCAGAACAAAGTGAATGATTTCTGTTGTATAAACTCATTCTTAGTGGTCAAAGTATACATCAAAGTTTAGTATTTTTATCCCACTTCTTGCACTGGACCTATTCATTGGCAATAAGCATGGGCATTCTTAGGGATGGTGTTTGCCTATGAATTTCCTATCTAGTGATTTCCTTTGCTTTTGGCCACATGGTAAGAAAGTGGTCATGAGTAAATTTATCAAATCTCTATGAACTGAGAGCTATGTTTGGTGTATATTTGATCTTCAGAGATTCATGTGTTATGGCAGTGAATGTAGAGTAAAGACTTTAAAAAGAACTGGGGAGTTTCCATTGCGGCTCAGCAGTAATGAACCCGACTAGTATCCATGAGGACGTGGGTTTGATCCCTGGGCTCATTCAGTGGGTTAAGGATCCAGCATTGCTGTGAGCTGTGGTGTAGGTTGCAGATGATGCTCAGATTTGGCCTCGCTACGGCTGTGGGCGTAGGCTGGCAGCTGTAGCTCCGATTTGACCCCTAGCCTGGGAATGTCCACATGTGATGGGTGAGGCTGTAAAAAGACAAAAATAATAAATAAATAAAAATAAAAAGAACGGCTTGTGTTAATGTCAGAGATGAGCAAACTGGACACAGTGCATACATATGCACTCTGTGCCTTTGTCTTCATGTAAGAATTGGTTTGTCAATATTTGAATGAAAAGAAGAGTGAGTATAGTACACTGCAAATCAGTTGACAGAAACATAAATAATGTCAATTGCAAATAAATGCTAAAATAAGTTTACGTTTTTAAACATGTAGATCAGGTTACATATGGAAAGGCATAAACAAATAGACTCCATTGCTTCATTGGCTCTAATTATTTCCAGCCAATTAACTTATAAATTCCAGATTCTTTTTGTTTCACAGCATTATATGATGTGAATAAATACCTGTTTTTTTTTTTTTTTTTTTAAAGAGGCGAAAGAGTACACTGTGTGTATTGGCCTAAAGATATAAGCATTTCTCTATAATTTGTCTGTGTGCTGTTTTTTGCTAGCCATATAATTTAGCTTTGATAAATAACACATGATAGAACTGGCTCTGCTGGCTGACCACCTCCTAAGAGGATGCTGAAAAGACTCTCTATAATATTTGCATAGGACTTGGGTCAGTGACCACAAGACAGTGGCCACTCCAGAGTAAACAAGAAGGCCAGTGGTGGCCACAGTCATAAAGAAAAGGCAAGTCAATCTACGGAGGAGAGAGAGTAGTGAATCGGGAGGCCCAGTCAGCTTCTAGAATCTGCTTCTGGAGGGACAGACTGCCTCACCTATGGAGTTTGCCTTATTAATTTTTTTCAATTAAAATTTTCTTTTTCTTTTTTTTTCTTTTTAGGGATACACCTGCAGCATATGGAAGTTCCCAGGTGAAGGGGGGAATCATAGCTACAGCTGCCGCAGTCATAGCAACGCCAGATCCAAGCTGCATCTGTGACCTACACTGCAGCTTACTCCAACACGGGATCCTTAACCCACTGAGCGAGGCCAGGGATCAAACCTATGTCCTCACAGACACTAGTCAGGTTCTTAACCTGCTGAGCCACGACAGGAACTCTCTGGAGTGTGCCTTATTTACTACCACAGACCAGTTTCTTTTTTTCAGATTTAAAACTGTGTTAAATTTATAATACAGAAATCCACCAAGGAGGCAGATAGCCCTGCACGCAAATCCTTATTTTCCCAAATTTCAAATTTTCTTCAGCTTTGGGATTGTCCTTTCTATGCCTTAAGTTCCTCCTCAGCAGAAATAGGATACTAATTCTAATTTACATAATAACTTCAAATTTTAGAGTTGAAAGATCAGATCAGGTCATGTAGGCAAAAGTACCCAGTGTAGCAGCTGGAGGGTCCACTGTGTTTTCTTGCCTTGACCCCTTCATGTGTGTATCTTTCCAATGAACGTATCTCTATTGCATGACAATTTGTGCTAGGTCTTGCTCTTGATTCTGAGATTCCAAACTACTTGGATCTATGGGAGGGTATAATTTCCACGCAGATCTCCTAATTCTCATTGTTGTGAATACCGTGTTCCTAAGAGACAATTTATATTTTTCAGCCAAACAGATATGCGTAGCTTTCCAAACATGACTACAAACTCCTGTTTCCTCAGTCTTTACATGTGACAACTGATCCATTTCCCTGATCGTCCTCAACTTCTGCTTCTCATTGAAAACTCATCCCTAATCTCCCCTCTTATGAGGACCTTTTAGACTAGTTCTACCTAATTTAGCTACTCTTGTCATTTTGACAGTTCCCTAGAAATTTGTGCATCCTTGTGTGTGACTCTCATTAGCAATGCAGGTCTAACATGTTTTTGTCCATTTGAGATGTTTTCCAAATTACATTTTATTCAGTGAATATGAAATGCTTTTCCTTTGGACTCTCCAGTCTGAAAAGCAGCTCTCAAAGCAATGGGTATTGGAAAATGATGACTGGTCATTCATTGATCTTCTTCCATCTCTGATCTTTATTTTCATCATCATGCTTCTTCATATTCTTTGGAGTAGTGTCTGCTTTCCCTTTACTGTCAGAACATCCACCTCTGTTTATCAACAGACTTTGCCTCAGTGCTATCCACAGTCTTTACCTGAAGCTCATGGCTTGAATTAAGCTTTTAACAGACTCCTTAGCAGTTCTTGGTCATGTTGATCCTTATGATACAATAAATGGCCTAGAAGCAGTTATTTTTTTTTCCATCTGAACTATTTAATGATAGATTTTAATTCAAAATGATGGCATAGAATGATCTACTTATTTTTTTAAAAAGTCTCAGGTTTTAAACCTCTAGTTTCACATGCCAAGTATATATATCATGAGATATGACTTATGGTAGCTAAAATATTTGGAAGAAAAGTCATAATTTTAGAAAATAAAAGCTATACAACTGGGCATTGGAACATATTAGGATTTATTAAAAGTAGTAAACATGCCTTTCCATTACCGAGGTCAAAGTACATGGTCAGGATAGTTTATTAAATAAGAAAAAAATAGTTCTCTTATAAACCCCACTGGTATTTGTTGATCTTCTATAGAATCTATTTATAAGCTATTATTTCTGTTGTGATTTCCAAAAGTATTAAAGGAGGATCCAGCAAAACCATGAGCACTGAAGGCTATTTGTGTTTGAAACATGTGATACAATGGAAACTCCTGAAAATATGATGGGCTTCAACAGAAGAAATGTGGGTTTTCTAATACTTAAAAGCTTATAAAAGAGAGATGAGGGAGGAAAAATAAGAAGAGTTTATGTGAATCCATAGAGTTGGTCAACAGAAGAACGGTAGTACTGGATATGAATATGGTGATGAAGCAAACACAGGGCCAGTATGTCCTTGGTAACATGCGCACAGCCACTGAAAGGCAGAATTTACCTTTTAAGCAAACGTGACAACAGGCAAAACAATAAGGAACTGATTAAGAACCCTATTGGGTAAAGCTTTTTGGAATGTTCAGATGCCTGAGTTATTCTCCAAGCAAACTCATGAGAAATTAGGAGGCAAAAAATTAGATAGGAAAAGGAAAGTCAACTTATTTTTAGCAACAGAAGTATAGTTAAAATGTTTCCTAAATTTCCACTTTTCATATTTACTTTATACATATCTAGGTGATTCAGCTAAGGAAACCAGATTTAATCTAATATTGTTGTAACGGAACATCATGTTATCTGGCAATGTCATTTTAAAAATATGTATAGTGAATTATATTAGGCTATATTCAATATCATCCAAAACTCAGTTCCATGAAATTAATTTGATTTTTTTCAAACTGGTCAGAATACATAGCAAGAGCAATACTATTTCATTTTATTATCACAAACATTTTATATAAAAGACCTCTCATTTGCTTGGCTTTGAAAGGATGCGTAAGCAAGATACAAAGGAACCAGGGCCTGATTTTGTGCCCTTAAGTTTTCCTCATGCCTTGGAAGTTGCTGGTTGATTTAAGACCTGAAGTTGGTCTGTGAGAGCCAATTCTGGCTCATTATTAGTCTGGGGCATGATTTACCTTCTGACCCTTTGTCTCCCCTAGAGCCTAACATGCCTTGGTTTCCTAGACTTTTGTGATTCAAACCAGACAACATGGGTATGAACATTTGACTCAGAAAATTACTTAATTAACACAGAAGTGTTATTGACCAATTGACCAATGCTGCTTTTCCAAGTATCTTCAACATATTGAATTCATCTTGCACGTATTTTTAGCAGCTTGTGCTGGGGGCAAATGCAGTTCTCCATTCTTTACTTCCATACCATTGCTTAGGCAAAACCCCTTTGGCAATATTTTTCACTTTTCCAGTGGAAGGTTGAGGCCATATGTAAGGTCACTTTGATTAGGACTACTTACAGGATCTTTTATTCTTTTCCCCTGACACTTTTTTTTTTTTTTAAACTAAGGGTTGAACATTATCTACCACAATTCCTCTATTACTCCTTCTCTCTTTCTGATTTCTTATTCTATAACTTCTTTCCTTCTCATTCTCCTGTTGTTACTTGATTGGCAAGTTCACTTCTTTTGATTTATTCATATCCTATGTCTTCCTATACACCAAGATTAGGTGGTACAATGGTGAATAAGACATATACCTATTACTCTCAAGGAGTTTACAATCTTACAAGGGAGACATAACTGTAGATAGGAAATTACACATGTGGTAAGTGCCAGAGTTGAAAATACAGTGTAGGAACACACATGAGGGGCTGTAAGAATTAGCACAAATCAATGCCATTGCTGGGTGTGAGAAATCAGAATCAATCAGATTAATTTAATTCTGTCAAGAATTTGAACCAGGAATATTGAATTAACCATTTAGTAGGAATTTAATCAGAAAGGTCATGAAAAAAGAATTCAAAATTCTTTTGTTAAGAAAGAATTTATGTCATAAAAAAGAATATAAGAAATGAAAGACATTTCATTAGAACAGCCATCACAAAAGGTGGATCAGAGCACCAGAAGAGACCAGCGGCTCCTAAGTGGTGTAATTACTGGAAGGACTGTGGGGATGGTGGCTGCATTGGAAGGGAAGAGCCTTGGAATCACTTGGGAAGAGTTGTGCATCTTGGAATTGTAATTTTTGAAGATATATCCATTCAGTGTTTCAGAGCATGAAACAGGAAATAAAAGAGTGTAGCAGTTATCACCATTGCATCTAGAATGATTCTTCTGTGTCACGTAACACTTTGCAAACTGATTGACTATTCTAATAATTATGCTTTCCTCTATAACTTGGAGTAAATAATAATGCTGAACTCTTAGAGCTATTTTAAGGATTATATGAGATAGTCCATGTAAAGTGCTTAGCACTGTTCCGTGTGAATCATACATTATAAAAAAATTACTGTTATTATTTTATTCTTCCTCAATATACTAAAAGGTATCTAAATTGGTGTTTTGCAAATGGTGGGTTGCAATCATGAGGTCATAAGGTAATACAATAAGCAATTTAAAGAAAGAAGTAAACTAGAGTATAGGAGGAGCATTTTTCTATATTCAAGGTATTATTTGCAAAAAGTTTTTTTAGGCACACACATGTGCATACACGCATGCATGTGGGCTTTTGTACAGGATCATGATCATAAAAATTTGGAGACCGCTACATCATATGAATGCCTGATGGATAATAGATTGGATCATAATTTGTACAATTGATTGGTTTGCCAATTCTAGTTCTGAGAAGGGGGTACCAGCATATCCATCAGTGAAACCAAGGCCATGTGCAGAGTAGCTCAGACTTTGGTGTTTGCCTGAGTGCAAATAACAGTGGTCAATAACTTGGCACCTCCTGGTGTAAGGGTTTTGGGATCTCAAATCTTGTATTTCCTTCAATTTTAGATAATTTACTATCTCTGCTGGGACACCTACAGTGTGAATTGTGTAGAGTATATATTTAAAGGGTTCCTGAGAATGTATATCATAAAGAATAGATAAATTTGATGGAATAAAAGTGATAATGCTGCAAGAAGAAGCTTAGTTATAGTCTGGAATCATTAGTACGAAACAACATTAGACAAACCTAGGAGTGGAGGGTCTTGGAACGGGAGTAAGTAAAAGTATTATGAAGGTCTAATTACGTTGGATTGGAGATGTGGGAAAGTATCTTGCCTGTTGGAAGAAAGACACCTTTGCTGGAGATATAAGGTTGACTGTCCTTAGCTTAAGGATGGCAATTGAGCTCATATACATGGCTTTCCTCTCCTAAGGAGCATACCCCTGCTCTTCTGTTTCTCCATCTACCTTACCAGCAGTCCTTTGACTCTCCTTTGCTCTCTAACTGCATAGATAGTCTTCTTGATTTCATCTAATTTCATCACATCGAAAAACATCTGTACACTGAAAACTGACATTTATGTATCCTACTCTTCCCACTGCTCTGAACTACAGATTCTCAGCATTGTCCTACCCCTCATCTGTTCTACCCACAGACCACCCTAATGCAATTACCAGTTATTCTGTCATTTCGGTTTCTCAGACCAAAAATCTTAGAGTGACCTTGGACTGTCTTCTATTACAACCCACCTTCCATTCTAACAATAAATCTAAGTGGTCCATTTTCAAAATATGTTAAAAATCCAACGACTTGTCATACGTTCCTTCTCTATCATCTGATTACTTCATTAGCCTCCTAACTGGTTTCCCACTTTTGTTTTTTTGGTCTTTTTAGGGCTGCACCCACAGCATATGGCGGTTCCCAGGCTAAGGGTTAAGTCGGAGCTGTAGCCACTGGCCTACACCACAGCCACAGCAATGGCAGCTCCTTAACCCCTGAGCAAGGCCAGGGATTGAACCTGTGTCCTCATGGATGCTAGTCAGATTCATTTCTACCGAGCCACAAAGGGAATTCCTGGTCTCACATTTTTTCCCCCTCATCCCTAATTTCAACATGACAGTCAGAGTAATCCTTTTAAAAGTTAGGTCAGATCATGTAACTTCATATAAATCCCTCCAGTGGTTATCCACATCAACAAGAGTGAAAGCTAGGTTTTTCAGTGGTTATACCAGTGTACACACTATGTTCTTTTTAACTTATTGGAATGTATCACCTGTAACTCTGTCCTTAGCTCACCAATGCCCACTTCCCTGAAAGTCTCTTCCTATAGGTGCTTTGATGGCTTGAATATTCCCTCATCTCCTTCAGGTCTGTTCAGAAAGATCACCCTCCCAGTAGCTGACCTTGACCACACTACTTAAAATTGCATCTCTGTGATTCCAACTCTCCTCCTTTCATTTTCTTCACCATAGTCAATACCACTTACTATACCATATATTTTGCCTTTTTTAGGGGAGGGAGTCCTGTATTCTCAAGTAGAATATAAATACCAGGGAGTTTTTTGTTGATTTTGTTCCTACTGATCCTTAGTTCTTAGAATAGAGCAGTGCCTGTCACATAGAAGAGACTCACTAAATAATTCCTGAATGAGTGATAGCAAATTAAAGACTATTATCTATATAGAGAAATAATTCTTACAAATTCATAATAAGGAGACAGTTCAATAGAAAAAGGAACAAAGAATATTACACTGATGGCCAGTTGGTCTACTCAGTGTCCATTCTCTCTCACCTCCTTCCCATCAAAGCTCACATCTCATTCAGGGTGTCCTGGATCCAGTGAAAGAGCTACAGCTTCCCCCAAAGCTGGAGTGTCCTTGTGACATGGTCTTGGCCAAGGAGGCATAAGCATAAGTTGCAGTGTGGGCTTCTGAAAAAGTGCTTTTGTCTCTTGCCCTTCACTTTTATCTATAATTAACTGGAGCTCTGCCACCACCTATGATGCATTCATTTCCTAAGAAGGGATGAGGAGAGAGCTCAGAGCAGCTCAGGTCCCTAGTGACATTAGAAATCCACTGCACCAGGGCTGGACTGCTCACCTCTGCCCTTATTTTTCAATGAAGGAAAAATAAATCCTTGTTACTTTAATTTAAGCTTTCTGTTAAAGGCAGCCCAATTTAATCCCTAACTGATACAAACATGAATAAATAAATCATTAAAGAACATACCTTAGTGAGAAATAAATATTTGACAAGAAGTTCTCTCGCTTTAATATTCATTAAAACATGACATTAAAGGAACAGAACACATCACTCTATACCCATCACAGTGGCAAAAATTAAAGCAAAAATAGCACAAGATTAAGGGCTTTGAAACCAGATAGCCTAGGTTTAAATCCCTGTTTTTCCACTGATAAACTTTGTATCCCTGGGAATACAAAGTTTCTTAACCCCACTGAGTCTCTATTTAATGAGCTAATGTATGTGGATAGTTTAGAATTAATACAGTATTTTATGTATTACCATTTAAATCTCTACTTAGGAGGGGCTTCAGAATAAAGGGCACACTCACATATTTATGATAAATTGGAGCCATTTGAGAAATAAATGGACACAACACTGTAAATCAACTATATTCTAAAAAAAAAAGTTAAAAAAATTCACATTACAGACTTTTGTGTGAAAATACATTTTCACTTCATTTCAAAAAATATATGATCATTAATATTTTAAACAAAAAATAGAAATCTGATGATATCTTTTAAAAATAAAAATATGCATGTGTAACTTCCAAACCAGCATTAACACTCTTGGAAATCTATTCTTTAGGAATAAAAGACCCAAAATATAAGGCTATAGGTATAAGGATAATTAGTTTGTAGCAGTATGTGAGACAGCAACAAACAAATAGGCTCTCTACCACCACCCCCAACACTGAAATTGGAAATAAAGGCATGCCTATCATTAGAGAGGTGTTGAATAACTTGTATTACATTTTTATGACAATATATTTTACAGCCATTAAGAAGAATCAATTTGATGTATGTTGGTTAACTTGGAGAAATCTCTGCTATATACTATTGTGTGGGGGTAAGAAAGTTTCAAAACACCTGTATAAAGTGCACATGTATCTTTGCAAGCAATTATATAAATAGAAAAACTTGTAAGAAGGGTTCAGACCAGGTAATGTCAGCTACCACAGTGTATTGTCACTTTGGAGGAGTAGGAGAGGAAAGAAGAAAAATAAACTGTGTTTAAACAAGATGATCATAATAGAATATGATACCATGTATGTAAAATTATGAATCTGAGCAGACTCAAACATACGAACTGAAGCACAAAAAGTGTTCCCAAAATGTTAACAGTGGCCAACCATTGGGGACGGGATGGGGTTTCAGGTTATTTTTACTTTCTTCCTTCTTTTTTACTTTTTATCTGCTTTAAAAAAATCACTGTGTATTTTATATAGTCAAACATAGTTTTATCAATGAAAAATTTGAAAATAAGAGAATGGGAAAGTAAGGCAGTTGAGAGGTAGCTTATGTAGTTTCTTTTCTTTTCTTTTTTTTTGATTCTTGGCTATAAAAGAAACAGAAGTGACATGGAAACTAGAGTTAAATACAGGTGTCAATGGACCTTTGGTTAAAATAGCATCACCAGCATTAATCTGATGCTCAAGGTAATGAGTTTGCAGATGGGGAGGATTTGAAGATTCAAACGATAGAGAAAATAACCGAAGGAGGGAAGTTCTAGAAAAGGTAAGAATGTATGAGAGGGTGGAGTTCAGAACAAATGTGGAAGCCGTGGCCTTTGGGAAGATGAAGGACACATCCTCAATCATAAGGGTCTGGAAGCTGTGGAGAGAGGAGAGGAGGAGGGAAAGGGGCAGGGAGAAAGAAGAGACAGGAAGATTTGGAGTTGCAAAGGTTGGGGGGGGGGTTCCCAGCTAATGGCTTCTATTTTCTCATGGTGTTTGAGAAGTCTGGAACTTGTTGGAAGTGGCTCAGAAGGAGATGTGGTGAGAGCATCAGTGATCATAGGGGGAAAGAGCGAGCTCACTAGAGAAACAAAGAATTGCCTGGCAGAGAGGAACCCCATGTGTAGCATGTTCTCTGTTTTCTGGCCACCTGCCTTTGTGTTCTGGCTCTGCTGGACCAACGAAAGGTATCAGGATCTTCCGAGTGGTGGAAAGAGTCACATATTGGATGTAAGCTAAACCGAGAATACTCCATTGTGCAGCAGTGTGGATGCCATGGCGCTTCCTTCCTGTATAAGACTGTTGATAACCAGCATACTATTGCATGTGTTACCCTAGAAGTGCTCAGAAAATAGAAGCAAGCATGGTTAGGGTTACATGGAGGGAAAACAACCCATAACTGGGAAGTATTCATTGAACACCCATTTTTATATGTAGAATTGGGGAAAATAAAAACATTTAAAATACAGGACTCAGCTCATCAAAAAGCACATGAGAGCACTACTATATACGAAATAGATAAACAACAGGGACTTACTGTGTAGCACAGAGAACTCTATTCAGTATCTGTAACAATCTATCGTGGAAAAGGATCTGAAAAAATATATGTGTATAATTGACTCATTGTATATCAACTATACTTCAATAAAAAATAATTAAAAAATTTAAAAGAAAATCACAGAAAATTAAAAAATAATCAGATGGAGGAGTTCCCATTGTGGCTCAGCAGGAATGAACCTGACTAGTATCCATGAGGATGTGGGTTCGATCCCTGGCCTCGCTCAGTGGGTTAAGGATCTGTCATTGCTGTGAGCTGTGTCGTGGGTTGCAGACATAGCTCAGATCCACATTTCTGTAGTGTAGGACAGTGGCTGCAGCTCTGATTTGATCCCTAATCTGGGAACTCCCATATTCCATATACCATGGGTGCAGCCCTAAAAAGCCAAAAAAAAAAAAAAAAAAAAAAAAAAAGAAAAAAAAAGAAAAAAGAAGAAGAAGAAAAAAAAAGAAAATAACCAAGTGAAGAAAGAACTTGACTCATCTGAGAATACTTTTTTCATCAGACCTCTGATTCCAGGGGGATGCACTAAGGGTATAAAACCAGAGAAGGAGTCATTTAAAGAAACCTAAGCATGGTCCAGCCTTATCCTAGACTATAAGACAATCATCAAGTGTGCATCTTTGTTCTATGTGCTTTGATGATTTTCATCCTTATAAAGTTATAAAGACTTAGATCTGAGTTCTTGAAGGGACCTAACCTACTTTGAACCCCCTGGGTAGGGTAATTCATCCTGGCTCATTCTATACTTCTAATGTGTTACATCTCAAAGGAAGGCCAGATATTTTCCTTCCTAGTAATTGTCTACCTTGTTCTGCTAAATACCAGTTTTTCTTTTGTCTCTGCAGACTGTACCATGCCCAAGTGTTTTCTATTTTATTACACACGTATAATTCTCTTTTAGTGTTAAATATGTGTGTTTTTGCCATAGTTGCCCAAACAGGAGTATACGAGTCTCATCTCTTTCTTTCTACTAGATAGTTCTTTAAATGTAGAAAACTCCTCATTTTCAGCTTCCCAGAGACTCTAACAAGGGTCTATTCTGCTTTCTGAACCTTTCTGGGTTGTAACAATGTGCGCCATATGGCCTCAACAAACACTTCTTTGCAATGCCTAATTTTTTTTTGCGGCCAGCTTTCCCTCTTGAATGTATGTACTCGATGTGATTTTGCATATGCTTCTTTTATATAATGATCCAGATTCTTTGCTCTTCTGTTATATTCTTTCACCATTGCTTCAAGGTCTTTAGCTTAAGCAAAAGATGACAGTGTCATCTACATATCTGAGGTATCTCTGGTCCTTGAGTCCTTTTCTTTATCTGTAGAAACCTTGAAAGTTTTCTCAAGGCAGGAGGTGAAGAGTCTTAGTGAGATACCACCTATTAATTCTACACTACAAGCTGACCTTTACCACCCAATTTTCGAGTTAAATGTGACTGTATCATTTGTGAAAATATGTTTGGGGCACTTACCATGTGGATCTTCTATTGCTTCTCTTGCCAGGGTTCCAACAAAGCATCAGTTTCCATTAAGTCAAAATTTTTTTCGAGTCCCACAAAAGCCATACAAAGCGACTTGTTTATTGTCTGTTGTTCAGCCTGCTCTGCAGTTTGAAAGGAAATAAAAAATAATGCCCACTTTAACTACCCATACATGCTGGGTTACATCAGTTGTTACATGTTGTTTATTGTCTATAAAAGAGGTGCCTCTCTAATTGAACTTCTGGGCCGCAGATAATATTAAGCAAGTGATTAATTAAGAAACAGACGTCTTAAATGAATAAATGTTGACTAAGGGAATGGCCGTACTTTCAACACTGATTCAGCCAACACTGTTAGCCAATTCAAAGTGCAAGTGTGACAAAACAGAAATAACAAATACATGCTGTGTAAACACGGGGAACACTATACAGACCCACAAAATGCAGATGTTACTCCTATCCAGGCAGACTCTGCACACACATTTTCATACACTTAAGTTCAGAGTTTCACTCTGGGTCAGAGGATGAGCACAGGGCTGCCTTCACCATATCTTTCATTCCTTCCTCCTTCTCACTCCTTCCTTCCTGCCTTCCCTCCTTCCTCCTTTCCTTTCTTCCTCCTTCCTACCTTTCTCCCACTTTTCCTTCTTTCTTCCCTTCCTTTCATCTTGGTAAGGATCGTTTATGAAACAGGATTATATAACAAAAACCTGTGTATGCATGGCTTAAAATGGAACATTCTAGGCAGAGGCTCTAAAAAGATGCTTTGTTATCTATGGCTGAGTGACAAATTACTCCCAAACAGCAGGTTAAAACAATAGATATTCATGACATCACAGTTTCTGTAGATTAAGAATCTGAGTGCGGTTTAGCTGGGAGCTTTTGACTCAATTCTCTAAAGAGGTGGGGGTCAAACTGTCAACTGGGCAAGGGTCTCATCTGAGGCTTGGCCAGCCAGGGACAAGGGGGCAGAATCTACGTTCAGGTTCATTTACCTGGTCAGTGGCAGACTTTAGTCCTTTGATACGTGAACCCCTCCACAAGGCTGTCCCATGAGGTGGCAGCTGGTTTCCCCACAATGACTGCTCCAGGAGAGAGTGGGAGAGAACCCCAAAGGGAAGACACAGTCTTTTTATAACCTAATATCAGAAATGACAACCTTTTTATTCTGCCTTATTCTATTCATGACAAATGACTCAAATAGTCCCAATCACACTCAAGGACAAAGTTGCATAATATCAAGAAGTGGGGAGTTATTTAGAGGCATTTCAGAGGCTGCTGATCACAAGGTCCAAAGATTTCTTTTGCATCAGCCCTCCCCCTTTCCTTTAAAGTGGAATTTAAATTTAATTCATATATTTCTTTAGTTTAATGCAGAAGCAACCACTGTTCCCACTGTCCCCATTTTGGTGCATTTGAACATTTAGTGCTTTTTACAAGGGGTGACTTTTTCTTCCTCGTTGCAATCCTGCTTCATCTCTTTTTATTAAAATACTGCCTATCCAACAAACTGGCCTATCTGATGTATTTCTTTTATAGCTTTTGCCCAACTGATACTCAATAGATACCTTGCTAAATGAATGAACTGTGCCATCTCCTTCAAGAGCTATGAGCATCGACTTCTTTCAGTCATGGTCTCTTTTTCCCTTCCATCTCCTTGTGTTTTAAAAGGGAGTTTGGTTAAATACACCATCTCTGGATACAGAATTCCTACATCAATATCTAATTGTCCCAGGGGAAATCACTGAGCCACTCTGTGCCTCAGTGTCTGAAGTTAAATTGAGATAACACAAGCAAAACCTAGAAGAGTATTTTCACATTGCTAATATTTATTACTTCCATAATTATTTCTCTTTACTCAAGTATTTTTCATTACTTGATTATTCTTATTATATGAAATCTTGCATTATTGTTGTTCATCAATAGATAAATAATCCCATTATGGTGGTTCTGACTTATTTTTATCTCAGCAAGTAGAATATGTCAGAACAACTGCAGTTGGGTACCTCATTTATCTCTTTCCTCTGCTCTGTGATTTCCTTAAAACTGAGAACTTTTCTAATTTATCTTGGTGTCCCCAGGGCAGGGCTGACACACAATTACTTATTAACATCCATGAAGAACTTCAGACTAAAGAAGTATAAGCAAGAATGCTCACTTATCTTTTTTCTTCCTTTTGCGAAAACTTTAAGACTCTAGAGGTACAGTGCCTTTTATAAAGATACTCAAAATCTTTTTGAATTGATTTAAGTGGGTAGCTTCTCCATTTACTTCGGCCAACACTAACTTTTCCCCTTGCAGTCACAGTGGTTTAACACAAGTGAATCCAAGACCTTTTACCACATAGTATTTTAAGCTGCTGTGAACAATTTTTAGACCAACATAGGGCATGCCTTGAAGTAAATAAATGAAACAGATTTATCCATTTATCTTTGGTTTGGATTCCTTATTGCCTTAGGGGCATTACCTACTTTTCTGTAAGCTCAGGGACACATCATAATTCTTTTTAAATTTCTTCTTATTAACCAAAAATACATGATTACATTTTTGGGGATAGATGATAGTGGCTGAGTATTAGTGGGCAGTGTAATAAACTATGAAAATGCTGCCCCAAACAGATGCAAACACGGGTGAGAATGGTATATTCGTATTTTCTTTAACAGGTTTCTCCAAATCCATTTTTTTTTCATGCAAGAATTATGCCAAACCTACCTTCGATAATGAAAGCCTTGAGGGGTGGGTATACGATGTTGAGCTGGATTATGCATATAATAAGATAAAAATTTATGATATTCAAAGATATAACTAGGATAGAAATAGCATCCAATTATTTACTTTCAATGTTTTAAAATAAATAAGAGAAAATGCAGCCAAACAAGAAGTAAACTATTCTTGTTATTGTAAGTACACAATCTAAAGAGTCTGGTTAACGATGCTGCATTTAGAAATTGCTTAGACATTGAATTCATTAAAATATTTCATCATTCAGGTGGTGTTGCTTCAGAAAGGAGTTCCAGTGAAAATTCAGACAAGAGATGTGCCTAGGTGTTCAAGGAAACATGGGATCAAATTTTAAAATAACTCATTTTACTAAAATGTAAAGTATAAATTTCCCATTTGGAGTCAGTTTCTACCAGCTGTCTTTTAAGTATTTACGATTATAGCATCAAGAAAGCTAAAAATGAATAAAGTAGCATGATTCACTTTCTATAAGTTATTTCAAAGATTATAGACTTTCATTTGAGGTTTGCCTTAGGAATACATTTTACTTTTTATCATTGTGAACATGTTCAGACTTACAATTAAAATTTTGAAAAATGCCGGTGATATATGAAGGTAGAAAGTAATAGTACAATGATGCCTACTTTTTAGCAACAGGAAAAATCACATCTTTAACTGTCCTTATTTACACAAAAAGCACTCTAAAGTTCTACCATCAGAATCATTCCTAGACTATTTCAGGTCAGTGTCCTCAGTATTATTCAAGAGCATTCAGAGAGCTTTGAGTCTATCGATGACTTGGAAATCTAAAGAAGCTGACAAAAGAAGGATGCTTAAAGTGTTCCAAAGAAACATGGGTGTTGGAAATTAATGCTAAATAAAACTTACAACAAAGTCATTACCAATATAGAAGGTTAAGAGAAAGAAAAAGAAAAATATTTCAATGAAGTGTCTGCAGTTTCATCCTAAGCAATAATATCAAATGAGAAAAGTGTATTTATGGTCTTTTACTCATCAATTGAATAATGGCTGTTCTTTCATTCTGCCTCTCCAGGTTTCACTGTAGTACCACAATGTGCTTTTTCCATCAGAATCTATCATCCTATGTCCTATGCTCCTCAAGGATCATTGCAATGAAATGTTAGATGGGAAATTATGGACATGGATCAATTTATTCCACTATATTAGCACTTCAGAGAATTTAAAATATTTGTCCTTTAAAGAGATGTTTTAGAAAGGATGCTTATGCTGGAAGTTTATGACTCTGTGACAATCGGCATAGGAGACCTTCCTGGCAATTCATCCTGAGCTACCAAAGACATCCTTGTCCCATAGCACTATTGAGAGGCAGTATTGCGTTTTAGAGACATGAAACATTTTGCATTCTTAAAAGAGAATCCTAAGGAGATTTCTGTTGTTTTAGAAAGGTAAAATACATGGATAAAACACTGTTCCTTTCTTTCAGTAGTGATTGACTCTATATAATTTAGTAGAATCACTAATTAGATACTCCATTTTTTTAATTGGACTATTCTAATTGGAATTATATATTAAATACAATCAAAATTGTGTTTAAAAATAGAATATGGACCCTTGCATTTTATATTACTTTTAGCTTGCATTTAATTTTTGAATACACGAAACATTTGGAGTGTACCAAGTTTGCACAGTCAGAAATAATCATATTTTTGAAGAAAGACTTCTCAATCAAAATTTCCAGGCCTGTACTAGAAATGTTAAGAAGTATAAGAGATGTCACAGCTACAAATTGAGTCTAATTAATAGAATCTTTCCTGCCAGCTGATGTTAAATTCTAAGCACTGATATTTTTCTTTGCTTGTATTTGGCTTTTGGTTAAAATCTGGAACCAAGATGCTGTAGAAACATCAGGGTGTTTTGTTTTGTTTTTTCCCTGAGGTTTTGTTTTAGTTAACATTGTAGAAATGGCAAGTTTTCCTTTACTGTCCTTTGGGTTTGTAAATTTTCATGTATTAGATATTTTAAGAACCAGGTATAGATCAAATGATTGGAGAAGGACCGATTTGCCCTCATCTAACATGTTGCCCCAGTGAACCCAGCGGGGCTGATGACCTGCTCCTTTCCCTACTTGTGGGGGCTGGTAAGGTGAGTCCTTGCAGCTGCTCCACTGGAAGCCCATTGCTGCACCCTGCTGTTCCTTTGAATCTTTACTGGCTCCCAGTTGCCACTGCAAAAAGGGAATAATGTTACTTTTTATAGTGCTTTGATCTGAATCTTGATTTCGCTTCCAGAATACGAAAAAGTTCAAGTTATTGGTTGACATTGAGCATCAAAGGGTCTTCTACCACTGCAGGGAGGATAGTGAGATATTGGGAATGAGCATGGAATTTGGAGCCATAGGTTTGGATCATTAGCTGTAAATTGGTAAATGGCTCTGAGCCTCAGTGTTTCCACCTGTAAAGTGTAAATGTGGGATAGCATTATGTAGCTGAGAGGGCTGCCCAGGGGAGTAAATTAGGCGATAGATGAAAAAAATGTCAAGTCCACAGCTTAGGTTATTGTAGGCACTCAATATTCCTTTTCCTCTACTGGGATCTGAGAGCCAGATTAACTCACTCTGAGCCCTTAGTTGGCTATCCTATTCTCATGAGTCTTTAGACCTTTTCTCTCCAGTGAGCAACATGGATAGCATTTTAAAGGCTTAGTAAATTGGGATAAACTAACATTAATCCCAAAATCTGGGAGATAGATAAAAATATATAATATGTATGTATATTTATTATATACATAAAATACACATATATAAAAAGATTTATAATGGAGGCTGAAATTGCATGATCTGCCATCTGCAAGCTGGAGACCTAGAAAAGCCAGTGGTGTGGTTTCAAAGTGGGAGAATCCAGTCAACCTGAAGGCCTGTGAACCAGGATCTCCCAGGGCATGAAAAGATCAATGTTCTAGATCAAGCAGTCAGGGACAGAGAGGAAAAAAAGAGAGAATGAAGCCGGTGTGGGGGGGTTGTTGAGGGCGGGAGAGAGTGCGCTCAACATGCCTCTGTCTTTCCGTTCTGTTTGAACCCTCATGGATTCAATGATGCCCACCCACTTTAGGGAGGATTATCTGCTTTACTCAGTTCACCAATTCAAAGGGTGAACTCTTCTCTTCTGGAAACACTCTCACAGACATGCCCAGAATTAATGTTTAACCAGCTATCTGGGTATCCCATGGTCCAGTCGAGTTGACACATAAAATTAACCATCACAACCTCCAAGGGGCAAAGGTTGTATCAACTTACATTATCATCAGCAGAGTATGAGAGTGCCAAGTTTCCTAAAATGCTCACTGACACGATATTTTAAATAATTAAAAAAAAAATATGATCGTGACTGTGAAGAGAGTGGTAATTTTTTTTAGGCAAGAAAATGGCATCTTGTCATTATGGCTAATATATATGAAAGATTTTGGTTTCTACCTATTTTGTGAATTCATAATTAGTTTGGAAAGATGTTTAATATTAGTATTACATTTAGGTATCTTAAATTACATTGTATTCCTAGACCTCTAGGAAGAAACAGATACTGAGTTTTACTAAGTATTTGTTTATCCTCTATTTAGATGTTTTCTCTCCCATGATTTCACTTTTTAAAAACACCTATTAATATTTTCCTGTGATTAGTTTATGTGTATTCAAACTGGAATGCAGTCACCATAATCCAGTTCCTCAAGGGTCTTGTACAGTTGGGTTTTATGAAATGAAGTTTTTCCTTATCAAATTTCAGCTTCATTCTCTGAATATTCAAATACATTTGTCAACTGCTTTTAGAGAAGAGACTGTGAAAGGATGATGATAAATCTGGAAATATAATTCTAATCTTTTGAAATATAAAATTATGATACAAAGGGCAGGGGTCCAGTGGTCCCGAATCTAGACCATATCAGAATCACCAAGGGTCTGGTGATATCCAAGCCTTGGTCCCACTCCAGATCAACTGAGAATATAGAGTAGGGCTGAGATGCTAGTTTTTCAGAGCTTCCCAGGTGATCTCTCTGGCATCCAGGATTGAAAACCAGTTTAAGGTAAGTGGATGCAGGTTCAAAGCCAAACTCTGCTTCTACGCAGCTGTGGCATCTTAGTTAAATGACCTAAAATGCTTGGGCCTTTGGAGAAGTCACATGAGGGTAAAGAGCTACTGAGATCTAAGCTCTCTACCTGTTCTGCCATAAACCAGTGCTTTCACCATGCATAACTATCCACGGTCCAAGGGTATCAGAAAGAAACGTTAACATTGCAGGTAAACGTCTATGTATTTGATGGAGCATATTTGTGTGGCTTATATACAGAGTATATCATTTGAAATTAAAATAGAGGAAGTTTTAAGTGATTTCACTTCAGGGTCCTTGCTAAAGGCCGGGTAACGCTGCCAGTTCTTCTGTGAGAATTACAGATTAGCAAAGTGAGAATTGTAGCAGTTTGGCTGTAAAGATATTAAAAAGTCTAGTAAGTTTAAGTTATTTTCACTCCAGGAAAACTATAATCATTTGAAAGATCGAAGAACAAGAGTGAAATTTAAAATAGAATTACATGTTCACAAATCACTGTGTTGCTGGTGAAGACAGAGGTGATTGTTTACCTGCTTTTCGTTATACTAATTTGCTAATATCTTTCTATTAAAAACAATTCGCAGTAGCTACTGTAAATGCTTTAAACCTACAATATTTAAAAACTTTGCTTGACAGACATTTTTGTTGGTGGTGTTTTAAGGAAATCATCTCATTTCACACCAGGGATAGCTTTTCTTTTATTGAAATGTCAATGTATTGCTGGACATAAATGTTAAAATATCACTGGGTGCCTTCTCTGTCTAGTTCTCCAGATCTGAGCAAATACAATATTCTTGAGCAATCTCTTGAATAGATATTCCAGAGTTGAGAGTTTGCTGACCAAACAACTCGAAAGGAAACACATTATAACATAACATTTCAAAGTGGAGCTCAAAAAAAAAAAAAAAACAAAACCCAAAAAACCCATAGCAGTTAAAAAGTGTCCATATGTCTGAACTTATGTGTTGATGTGAGTTGATGTACGTTTCCATGGCCTTATTATTTAGTCTTTGTAGATGTGCATCGTTATTAACTTTTTATGCAACAACTGTTCCAGCATTGAGTCAACCAGTACAAGAGGCGGAGATACCATAAGTGGCAGGCACAGATTTCTTGATCCAACTTTTAAAGGGATGCTTGTGAGGGAAGTGGCATAAAAGATGGAAGAACCCAGGTTTCTCATGAAATTTAAATTGTATAAATTCATAAACTAAAATTACTGCTTTTAGCAACCCTGTTTTACCGGTATATTTTCTAAACTAGGGCAAGTAAGCTAAAATTCATAATTTATAAACAATCTGTGGAAAAATTAATGAATTATTTACAACACTTTTGAAAAATGTGTTTGTATCTTATACAAAAATTAGCTAGTCTGTTAATCACAGTGGTGCCACAAATATGCTAGAAATTAGGACTTGCAAAAGTGAGTTTGGAAAAAAGGAGACCTGTAACTCAATCTGAAATCAGAAAACCAAACTGATCCTGAATGGTCTATTTAAACAAGTGCCAATTATTGAATAATTCTCTGACCTAAACAGAAAGTTATTGTATATGGAAAGATTTTTTTTTTCTCTTGGACTGCTTTATTCCAGATGCCCTCTCAAATTGTTTTTAATTCTCTGTGGGCAGTAGATAACTAAACCTACAGAATGTAGTAATGGCAAGGAGGAAACAATCACGTTGGCCACTTCTAGTTAAGAAAAGGCATCTGTTATATATGAATTGCAGACTATAAGGACTTTGACAGTTCATAGACCAGACCTAATTTATTAAACTAAGTTTCTAATATAAACAGTAATTTGTTTCAGGCACTGACACTGCAGGTCTGGATTATGTGAACCAAATATAAAGAACTGTATTTCCCTTTTGGAAAGCGGGTGCTTTTCGAGCACTGAGAGAAAATAATCTAATATGTCATAATAGTAAATATGATGAACATGGCCCACCTTCCTGAGCATGGGCTGATTCACACTCTCTCCATTTTAAATTTTCCAGAAGTTATTTTAAAAGGACCAAGGCATAGTTTATAAACTTCAAAGCACACCTGTGCGTTGTATTCCAAATGGAGATGAAAATGGTGAGCCTACTTAGAGAGATTCAAACTTTCCTGCATTTTATACATCTGAGATATAGTTCAGCTTAAATTGGCAAAAAACATTCTTGCTATGAAATCAACTGTTTGATCAGAAAAATATGAAGATTTCTGTTAACCCTGTTGTGTTATTTTGCAGATAATGTTTGATGGAGCAAGGATCCTGAAATTTACATGTTAAAATAGTCTGACCATTTGAAAAAGACCATGGAGTAAATACAGCTTTATTTCAAGACTTTTGAAGGTATGTTTCAAATACGTCAAATAACATGTGGCTAGATTTTTAAGTGGCTATATTCTTTATTTGTGAAAGCATTAACATATATTCTCACATTCACCCAGTACCCCTTATTAAATTATTTAAATGCTGCCAATTCCTATATAAGGCAAGAAAGAATCTACAAATGCTTATTTTTTTCTTGTTTTAAAGGGCAGCATATTAGCTAGGATGATTTTGGCTACAAGTAACAAACTCATCTTAAAATATGGCTAAAACATAAAGGGCATTTTATTATCTTATAAGAAGTAAATTGGATTGTGCTTCCATGATTGGCTAATTCAGTGACTTTCTTCTTCTGTCTTGCTCAACATTGCCCAAACACATGACAAATGAGTTTCTATTATGTATCCCTTTGTAAGGAAGAAAAAAACTTTCCCTGGAATCTTAAATCAGACTCATTGGTCAGTGGCTAGGCTGCAACTATGGCAATGTTGACCATTCCTGGGGGAATGGAATTACCCTAATGGGCTTAGACTGTCTTCACCCCACTCCCCACCATGAAGGAAGGATAAGGCTTTCTGGATATCTACACAAAATCGGGGTATAATTAACAAGGAAAAAGGGGGGAAATTGCCATTAGGTAGTCAAGGATCAGCGTCTGCCAAAGGTAGGGGTAAGAAACGCAATTAATTTATTTGTAACATCTGAACAGTAGTTGGCACTCATCGAGGGAAGGCCTATACAGTATTATTCTATTTGTCACATGCATCTGGTAAGAACTGTTTTTGTATTTTTCCATGATACATTCTATACAGTGTAAATAAAAATCTCCATAGCATAATACATTTATCATAAAGTATTAAATTCCAAAAGAGGCAGTGTGATATAATTAGACTGAAATATTTAGAGCATTTTGGTTGAACTGACTATTCAG
Source organism: Sus scrofa (assembly GCF_054392235.1). Lineage (NCBI taxonomy): Eukaryota > Metazoa > Chordata > Mammalia > Artiodactyla > Suidae > Sus > Sus scrofa. The sequence continues at coordinate 116,561,481 of NC_139397.1, forward strand.
TTATTCCCAAATAAGGTTACTTTTTTCAAGCCATTTTGGTTTATGCAACCCCGAATTGAAAAATTATTAACTGTATACAACCAGCCCATAAGTTGTTCTCATGTTTCAGAGAAGCCATTTGAATTTTTCCCTCCTACCTATTCACTTACTTGTCAGGAGTAGCATTAGCTTCGTGTGGGGAAAATAAGAGAAATATGGGAGAGAGAGAGGAAGGGGGGGGAGGAGGAGGGAAGAGATAATGCAAACATGATACAAGGGGAACCAATTATTGGGCAGAAGGAGTCATTCTGGGTTCATTTATTTTACTGTGTTCGGTGGTAGATATTTTTGTTTTTGCTGGTAACAAATTGTTTTAAATAATTTTCCTTTTTAAAAGCTAGACTCTAAGATACAGCTTGAACTCAACATGTCTCATGGCCTTTAAAAATGTATTTTGTTCTTAGTAAATGACTCTCCTTATGGATAATGGCAGTGATCTATTGTAAAGAGCTGTTTACTCTCACACTTTAGTCTTGAAATAAAAGCTTAACAAAATCATCCCCTTCAGTCAATATGTGTTGAAGACCTGCTAGAATAACAAGGAGCTGTACTATTACTAAATGTTTCTGTCTGTAGCACAGAGACTATGTGCCCCTAATCTTTGAAAATATTTTAAAGGAGTAAGAGAGACAGAAACAAAACAAAACAAAAACACTCTAATCAGAATCACACTAATTCAGGGAATAACTTAAACAGAGAAATGATATCTGGAGATGAGCTGCAACTGTTTTTCCCAACTATGCTCAAAATAGCCCTTGGTCCCTCTGTTAGATGTGGAGCAGTGGCTTACCTGGCCATTGATCAGATTCTGCCTGCAAACATGCTGTGTCCATGAGGTACGGTGCACCAAGCAAAGAGACTGAAAAGCATGCAAATAAACAACATCAAAACAAATCCAGTCTTATTTTATAGCTGCACAGGTTTTTGCATTTAGATATACACATTTACGTATGCAGCTGTTACTTAGGGATGGCATATTAGTGTCACATAGATATGAGGTTCTGAAGACTAAAAATTGCTTGGGTTGAGGTTATGACTGCATTTTTTGTTTATAAGACTTGTTTGTTTCTTTAAAATATAACTTTTAAATATCATCTTTGGATTAAAAAACTTTGGCATAATAGCATCAATATAGAGAAAAGTTAATCTGGGATTTAGATCTGTCAGGAACTCACATTAAAATAAGCTCATGTAAAATGCCAATTTATTCAGATGCCTCTCTCTGATTCTCCCACTCCATCCCAATATTCGTTTTCCCTTGAAATAACATTATAAGATAAAATTGAAAAAAAAAAAAAAAAAAAGCATTTTCCTTGGAGTCAGGACACTTGCATTCTTGTTTTGCCATCTCCCTGATTTTTATTTCCATTCATGCTTTAGTTGGGATAATATAATTTGCATTTTTCTGACTGGTTCACATTGATGACCATTTTGGACAACACAGTGCTTCGCTTTCCTTGTGTGAAACAATAAGACTGTGATTCCTAGCAGCTTAAATTCCTGTTAATGGACAATGATCTTTGTTTTGCATGGTATGCCTAGAATCAGGAGAATTTTTAACACTTCAGTGGACGGATTTTAATTACAGATTCATTCTTACTGCTGAGTAGCTACAGAGTTGTTCAAGCCATGAAATGAGGTGCATCAGTCCTGAGTGTAATTTGCTAATTAGAAGAATAGCTCATTTCAAATATAGAATTCCTAAAACCAATAAATTGCAGATGTAGAATCACACCTGCAAAAAATTCCACATTTGAAAATTTTCTGTGCGTATGTTTAGCAGTGGATTTGGTTGAAAAGAAAGTAAATTCTCTCAATTCGCTATGGTTTTTTTATTAGAATGCTTTTATTTGAGTTTTTCTTTGCTTCTGTGTTATTTCTTGTTTCAGTGTAAAACTTTCAAAGGAATTTAAAAAATTTGCTTTTTCCCTTTGAAACAGGCAAAGGCAAAATGAACAAATTTTTTAGGGTTATAAAAATTGTGTATTATTAAAATTAAAATAAACTTTAACATGTACAAACTTCTGAAAGTATCCATTTAAGTTTGGTATTTAAAAATCCACTTCTTAATTTTAAGACATTATCATTTTAAAATAAGAATAAAAATATGTATTGATATATCTTTAAGCATATTTGATTCCTTTATTTTTTCACTGACTTATATAAAATGAGTAATCATTTTTGCCCAAAAGTTGCTGCTTGAAACATGGAATCCAGTCATAAACAATGTGACTTTTTATTTATGGTTGTGTTTTAATTTTAATTGATTATCAACTTTTTGATGGTGCATAGGAAACAGGTATAAATGACAAAGCAGATAATTGGTCAGTTATATTTAAAGCTTTGGGGTCAATCACATAAAAAAGAAACTCAATTTACAAATTCTAAACCGGAATAAAGCATTATTCCAAATGGTTTCTTTATCCATTATTGAGGAAATTAAATCTGATGTATCAAATTTCTAAAATTTCCAATATTTTTCTTCAATAAAATCTCTGATTTTCATTTTTCTTATGCTGTAGTTGAGACAATATAATTGGTGTGTTTCTGATTTACTCTCATAATAAACTATATTTTTCCTTAAATCTATTGTCTATCTTTTAAAAGTTACTTTGATAATTCTATTTTTTCTTACCAATGACTATATTTTATCAATTAGAAAAGTAGCTAAGTATTAAAAATGTGGAATTTGATGTAATACCGTGAGTGTGGCAGAGCTGCTATGAGACTGATAGCCCAAAGTCTAAAGGAGCAGAAAATGGAATTATTAGTTCACCACTGATGGTTCTGTTTTTAAACCTTGTATATGGAATGCCAAGTTCAGGTGTGGATTTCAGTACCTCAGTCTGTCTCTACCTCACATCATCTTGCAGGCCAATAGCCAGAGATGCTCAGTAGTTGCTTTGGGGCCCAGGGAGAGGACCTGGCAAAAGGGGGTCTTGTTTCTTAAAGCATTTCCCAGCCAATTCCCATTTTACATGTGCTTGCCCATCCTGTGCACTTGGGGCACTGAGAGATTGTATCTGGCTCATTCTTACAACGAATATCTCTCTTACCCATGGCTTGTGCTTCCTGTTCTCTGGGGATGCTGCACTGGGAGATGCTCTAGGATAATGGTGGTTTATGGGGGTGAGAGTGGGGTAGAGGAATATTAAGACTTACTTCTTTGCATAAGATCTGATTAGGGGAGTTCCCGTCGTGGAGCAATGGTTAACGAATCCGACTAGGAACCATGAGGTTGCGGGTTTGATCACTGGCCTTGCTCAGTCGGTTAAGGATCCCGCGTTGCCGTGAGCTGTGGTATAGGTCACAGATGTGGCTCGGATCCCGCGTTGCGGTTCTGGCGTAAGCTGGCGGCTACAGCTCCGATTGGACCCCTAACCTGGGAACCTCCATATGCTGCGCGGGAGCAGCTCAAGAAAAGGCAAAAAGACAAAAAAAAAAAAAAAAAAAAATCTGATTGGGAAATTTATTATCTTTCTAATTTGTAATACTATTTTCAGGAAATAGAGCTTTATATAATGACATTAGTTGATACATGTTATAGAGATAGGATAGTAATTTCTGAATATTCTATGGCTTCAAGATCCATGTGTTGCTGTCCTAATTGGAAATGTGATTGTATTAGGAGGTAGCGTCTTTGAGAGGTGATTATGTGATGGCATCAGCACACACATAAAAGAAAGCCCAGAGAACAAGGTTGTTCCTTCCATTATGTGAGGACACAGAACAAGTGAGAACTGTGAGCCAGGAAGTAGGCCCTCCCTAGATACCTGCCTACACCATGATACTGAACTTCCCAGCTTCCAGGAGTCACTCAGTTTATGATATTTTTGTTATAGCGGCCCAAATGGACTCAGACATATAGTAAAGTATTTTGGCTCTAATTCTTTTTTTCTTCATGCATCCATGTTTTGCAAGTAGTGCTGTCTGTGAAACCTTTGAGAACAACCTATATGGAATTTATCTTCTGAAGATAAGAGTGGACTAGGAATATGACCCTGCAAAAGGAATGACAAGAGCACTTTTTTTTTTCCCTGCTTGGAATGAGAAGTAGGCTTCTAGATGCCTGTGTTGGTTGTTCCAAAGCAGAGAAGATAGGCTTAATTTTTACCCAATGCATTAAATATACGGAAAGAGAAAGTGGTAGAAAATAACAGGTTTGTAACATGATATGATATAGACTAATGCCTACTCTTCAACAGTGGATTTTACTAGATCTTTTTCCAGAACACTGCAGACACAACCACTCAGATTAATAGTGGTGCAATGTTCTCCACATGTTTAGACTCCAGCATCCCTTGAGCTCTCAGAATCCAGGCATCTAGTACACCTGTAGTTCAGGGTTAGCAAACTTTAACACATCCACAGGCCCAAGTAATTAATTTAAATGAGTCAGATGTGTTGAGTGCAAACTGTAGCCACAGAGGGAACACAAGCCCTTTCTCAACTGGGTCGTGGTGACAGCTTTTTGTTGCCAAGTGGGAATGCAGTTTTTGAGAGAAAGCACAAGTTTGGATTTCATAGGAAAGAAGGATTTTTCAATGTGAAATCTAAGAATTTTTAAGTGTTGGTAACTGAGTATAATTTAGAAAAAAGAAAAGAAAGGAAAAGAACCCACCTACCAGTCAGATTGGAGCAATGTGTTTGATAGCTCAGATGTAGTCAGGCTGCTGGTAATGCTAAAATGCTAATGGTCACCCATAACTCATTGGTGCTCTGCCTTCAAGTATAATCATAGATGTCTTCACTCAAGCAATCTCCATGTTTGGAAACATGTAGACAGATTTTGTTAATGTCCATACAATGGGAGGGATTGACCAAGTGGGTTTTTTTTTTTTTTTTAGGTTTTTTAATATCCAGAGGTAGCAATATTAGGTTTTGGTATTCTAGTACATATTTTTTTGTGCATTAAAGAAGTAATGTTTTGTTAGAATAATACCATTATTTTGGCACTAAAAACCTGAAACTTGGATCATTCACATTTTAAGGCATACCCAGGATGAACCTTTTAAAATCAAATAAAGTTTAGAAAATGTTTTTCTCTGCTTGCATAACCATCATAAGGAGGAAGAAATATGCTAATCACCAAAACAAAAAATTTCTTTTGCAACAAAATGTGTGCAATCATAGTCCACTTCAAAGATTTATAAACTAGTGGACGGTGTGACCACATTAAAATTATACAAATAACTCTGCATCAGAGTCTCTAATATGATAACTGATGACTACAAAGTTAAACTAGAAATGCTTTTTCTTGAAATTAAATTATATCTTGCTATTAATCAAATGCTACAGTAGTAGTATAGCTGTTTTGATATTAAATAAAATAGTGATTTATGGTACTATTATTTTCTCTGAATTATAACCAATACATGTGCTGACCAGTTGTGGCTCATTTGAATGAATGGATACATCATGTAAAAGTGAGATTTATTAGGATGACGTTAGTCGTGTGAATTTTTTTCCATCTTTTCCTGCTGATGATTATATATATGTCAGATGTTCACTTCTTTAATGAGTTCACATACTTTCACCTAAGTGGCTTATTCTAGATAAGTATTCTGGTTGGCTTTCCTAAACCTTGAATGAAATTTTGCAATTTCTATTTCCCTAGACATGTTTTCCTACCATCTATCTGAATAACTGAAATACATATAAAGTGTGTTTTTGTATGGATGTGCTTTCAATATCCAGCAATCCATTTTCTTTTTGAAATTCACACAAAATTGTGTCATTTTTTTCAAAGTCCTTTACTAGGTATTTCAGGTTGTGAGAATGGTACATGGTATCAAACCCTACTAATTTGCTTCATGAAAATGACATGTATATGATAAAGCATACTACCTAAAAGATAGTCATTATTAGGGAGAGAATGCAGTTGCATTTGTGGAAAAAAGGGGCTAAATCTTGGAGTACACAGATTCTAGATTTTCTGACTGCCAATCAGCTGCTCAGCTGAGCTGCTCTGTACTTCAGCCTTTGTCTTTGAACTACAGAGCTCACTCATGACAGCTTTAGACCAACTCCAGGGATGACTGTTAGCACTTGCTAGAAGAGAATAGACTCTTTGATATTTTTGAGTGGATTTTGGTGCTTATGAATACTCCATTCTACTTTCATTGTGATTACTACATTTTGTAATTTACTTTATACATCTGCAATACATTAGTTATTTTGCTTAAAAATGTTAGCATTGTTTATAGCTGAAATAGAAAAACTAAGGTCCAAATAAACAGCTCTTATTAAGTAGAGTATATAAAGCAACTACCACTGTGATTTTTTTTTTCAAATATGAAAATCTCAAAGGGTTGCCTCCAAATTTTCAGAGCAAAAAGTGATACTGAGCAAAAATTAGCAAAGCACAAAAAATGTAATCTTAACAGCATATGAAAATTGCATTACATTTAATAGGAGTGTTTCAATAGAGGCTGTCTAATAAATCAGGCTAAACTCTCAGTTAGCATTAAATATTTTATATACGCAAATGAAACACATCTGAGGCTAATTTGACATCAACATCATCAATAAGGAAACAGTCAATAGATACAATTATTTAACATTTGCAGTGATATTGTAGGGGTAAACTTCTTCATCATAGGTTTTTTAAATTGCCTTCTTTAACCCCATCAATGACATTAAAATAATCATTTATAATTGAGCAATAGGAAAGTACTAGACCACCTATAACTCAAAGAGAGGTTATGCCTCCTGGGAATAAGTCCATTGTAGTGTTGACACTGAGTCTATATAAGAGACTTAAATACTGCACATTGATGATGGTCTTCTTAGGGAAAAAGTGGGCCCCTGTCTTATGAAAGGCAGAGGTCAATTGTGGCTATTTTCACAGATTAATATAAAGATATTTTCACTTCTTCAAATGATCTTAAAATGTTCTACAGGAAAAAGCCACTTTATGGATCTAAAATTACCCATAAGTGTCTAAACTATTGCTGAGCTGCTATGGGGGAAAAAGGTTTTGAGGTTTGGAATTAAAACCTTTCTGGCTCTGCCAATTGCTCAGTATGTGACCTTGGAAGAAAGACCTTGAGGATGGCATGAGAAGCACCCAGTTATGCTGATGCTCTGAAGGATCACAGGTGGTATCTTTGGACGAGTCAGGGCAGGAGGCAGCCATACTTCCCCTTGTAGATGATCATGGCGTTGAGGGAAAACAAAACTCCTTCTCCTCTCCAGTTGGCATTGAGGCTTCTACTTGGGGAGCACTGACCTAATATACAAAGCTTGGGCATTTGTTTTGTCATGGTTAAAACAGGGCTTGCACTTGTAAATCTCTGAGGTCTCTTTCAGTTCTAAAACTTGATAACAGCCATTCTCATACATCAGAATTCAGTCTTTTCTTGGCATTGGGTCTTTCTACAGACTCTGAGAGCAGACACCAGGTACCATTAGTGAGTCTTTCTTCCATGGAGAGGCACTGATTTCTCTTGGGTGTCTGTTCTTACGGAGACTCGGTGTAGTTCTCTCCATTCTTTTGCCCGTGGAATGCTCTCATCTTGTGTACTTGGATATGTTGTAAATACATCATCCTTTGCACGTTTCTTCAAGGTCATCTGCTAGTATTCCCAGGAGCAAATATTTCATTTATAATATATCTGCTTTAAATTATTTTTGTAACAAGGTTACAATATGTACATTTTAAAGGTACAAACATAAGATGAGTTTTGACCGTAAAGAAAGGATGAAGGGCTATATGAACAGGTGTTAGGTGAATTGGGGTATTTTTAAAAGCTTTTATGTATTATAGGCGAGTTCCAATTTTATGAGACATTGCAGAAGTAAAAATGTCTATAGGTTCCTTTTCACTGAAAGAATACAACCTTTTAAAAATAATACTTTTAGTGGAGAACGTAAGGTTCAGGTTTGAAGAGGATATGTGTAACTAGGATTAGGAACCATGCTAATTTCCAAGGTACTCCATGAAGGGAATATTCTGAAATCCTATGTTCATTGAACTCTACTCTGTGGGAAATAACCACAGGGAACTAGGGTATAGATGATGGGGGGGTGTAGAAGTTGGTAAAAATGACTAAGACACTAGCCTTGGCCCCAAGGAGCTTACAGTCCAGCTGGATGTATGCAGAATAAGAAAAGTACATAAATGAAAGGACTGAGAAGTGGAAGGCTGAGTATAGAGGGTTTGAACATTACAAGAGCCAGTTTTGGGGATCCTTTTCTGGCTTGGTGGGTTAAGAACCCGACATAGTGTCCATGAGGATGCGGACTGATCCCTGGCCTCGCTCAGTGGATTAAGGATCTGGTGTTACTGCAAGGTGCAGCATAGGTCTCAGATGTAGCTTGGATCCTGTGTTGCTGTGGCTGTGGTATAGCCTTCAGCTGCAGCGCCAATTCAACCAGGCCTTAAAAAAAAAAAAAAAAAAAAAAGAGCCAATTTTGAGAATCTCTACTGGAATATGATTTGACAGTTGTTTGGGGATATTTCCTTCTTTTTTGCTTTGTAACCATTTTATTTAGCACATAGAATTCTAGTGGCAATTTTTAGAATGCAAATTTGATGTAAGACATAATGCCAAAAGAATGACTTTAAAAATAAATGGACTTTGGAGTAACTAGAAGTTATTAATGATATACATTTAAAGGGTATAGAAATAGACATGCAGGAAATAAACTGCTTTTTAAGAATTGTTGCTGTAATCATTATTTTCTCTTAGAAATCTTACCATTGGAAAGTAGAATATTCTTAGATTGTTGATGACAAAGTATTACAGAGATCATTTAAGAGTTTCCTCTTAGCCATTTGGTATTTGTTGTCCTACAGGGTAGAGAGGGGCAGGGAACAAACTCTTAGGTCTAGTTTTGGGAAGCATGGAATACTGAAGGGAGCTAAACTATGATTCACAAGCCCTGGGTTTTAGACCTACCTCTCCTAGTTATTTGCCCTTTGTTCTTAATGTCTCTGAGCCTTGTTTTCTTCTTTGATAAAAATGGAATTATTAATCCTGACTTTCTCTATGTCATCACATTACTATCAGGTTAAAATGAAATATACAATTGAAAGTTCTCTGAAAGCTTGTGAAATACTCCATAGATGCAAAGAATTATGATAAAGAAATAGTAACGTGCCAATTTTTCCAGGCATTTTGCCTCTCCTTTTAAAAAAAATAATATATCTTTAATCTATGAATTTATCTTTTGGAATGGTAAACCAGTATTTTTTTGAGCCTGATGCTCTCTGGTTTCTAGTTGTATTCTAGAAGATGCTTGTGTACAAGCAATTCAAGCATCAAGGTTATTATAAAACAGGTATAGCTAGACCTAAAGATATGACATGAGGGAAGCCCTACCATGTGGAAAGGGGAAAATTTCATCCCTTATATCCTTAGAGGAATGTGGGAAGAACAGAGGAAGGTGAGGTAGGATAAGAAAATCATGTGGTAAAGTCTTCATTATCACTAATCTTGAGGGAGGGCAGAGAGCTGCTGCAGAACTACTTAGAAAGACATGAGAAAATTGGAGAACACCAGAACTAATGGTTCAGTTTCCCAAGCTTTCTTCTCAGTGCCATGTGTGATGTGACTTTGACAAATAGAGCTACTGCTCTGGCAGAGGGAGGAGTTGGGATGAGAGTTTTTTTTTTTTTTTTTTTTTTTTTTTTTTTTTTTAGCTTTATTTTTTTTTATTACTCAAATGAATTTATCACATCTATAGTTGTATAATGATCATAACAATCCAATTTCACAGGTTTTCCATCCCACAACCCAAGCACATCCCCCCACCCCCCGAATTGTCTCCTCTGGAGACCATAAGTTTTTCAATGTCTGTGAGTCAGCATCTGTTCTGCAAAAAAGTTCAGTCTGTCCTTTTTTTCAGATTCCACAAGTCAGTGAAAGCATTTGATGTTGGCGTCTCATTGTATGGCTGACTTCACTTAGCATGATAATTTCTAGGTCCATGTTGCTAAAAATGCTGGTATTTCGTTCCTTTTAATGGCTAATATTCCATTGTGTATATGTACCACATCTTCTTGATCCACTCCTCTGTCAATGGACATTTAGGTTGTTTCCATGTTTTGGCTATTGAAAAGAGTGCCACAGTGAACACTGGAGTACATGTCTTTGCAAGTCATGGTTTTCTCTGGATAGATGCCCAGGAGTGGGAGTGCTGGATCAAATGGTAGTTCTATTTTTAGTTTTCTGAGGAATCTCCATACTGTTTTCCACAAATTTATAATCCCACCAACAGTGAAATAAGTGGGATGAGAGTTTTGAAGCTTCTAATCCTGTACATGGTCTTCGGGGGACTGAAATGTAATTGTGTGGCACCCTAGTGAGGATCGGGCAGGAGCAAAAGTCAGGAAGAGGTAGTGGCTTACTCAGCAGTTATCAGCAATGAGTGCCATCCTATGCTGAAAGTCCCAGGAGAACTGGTACTGCATCTAGGATTTCAGGGATGGCTAGGGCTCCTGCATAGACCCAGGAGGGAAAGAAACATTGCAGTTTGAGGACACTGCACAGCATCTTTGGCCTTCTTTGGTCTCTATCATGAGAACACATGACATCCTTGCTCTTGATATGGGTTCCACAGAAGATGGAAGAGAAACATACAAATGTTTATTCATCCAAAAATACTTTCCAAAGGAGGTAATTTAAATTAGAAAATAGAGAAAATTAATGGGCATGTTTTATATTTCTTACCACCTCCTCATCTTACTTCCATCTAACAGGGCAGAGGCTTTTGAGGAAGATAAATCTGTAACAGGAAAAAGAAATCTACATACTTTGAGAAGATATATTTCTCCTCTATATTCATATTTGTTTCATTACATACCATTTCTTGAGGTTTTACATTGTCAGTTGCTCCTTTTTGTTTTTTCCCCACAGATGTTCACAGATGTTTTGCCTTTTCCAGAGCGTCATATAGTTGGAATCATACAGTGTAGACATTACTTCTTAATGAAAGTTTATCTAGCCTTTATTATATATGCCACTGTTTTAAGTGCTTTACAAATGGTAATTAATTTAATCCTCATAATAGCCTATTGAATACCTCTATGGTACCCATTTTTTCAGGTGAGAAAACTGAGGCACAGAAAAGAAAGTTTGCCTAAAAAAAAAAAAAAAAAAAGAGCAGTTGTGCCAACAGTCTAGTTCTGAAAATTTGGCCTCTTCAAGCATTTTTTTTTTTTTTAATCACTGTACTGTGTGTCCTTTTATTCTTCGTGCTTACTCAAACTCTAAGTTTTTAATCCCTTTACATTTAAAGCTCAAAGGTAGATCAATATTAGTATTGGATAGTTTGGATTTATAAATACTCAGAAAACATTGAGTTCTTATGTTGCCTCAAACTCTTAAGCCCCTGTTTGGGGAGGTCAGGTAGTATAGAATATTTGCCCCAAAAGGCCAGATGTCACTTAGTAGTGGTTGTCATAAAATTCACCTATTAAAAGCTATTTATTACATCCTAATAAAAATGCATGTAGAGTAGGTATGTGACTTTTAAGCAGTTTGTGTTTATTTGATGATTTTCCAAGGTTTTCTTTTGATTTTCACTACTTACCTAGAAACTCTCATGAGGTGCATGAAATACATTTTTGTATGTCTCGTAAAGTTAACACTGAATGGCAACAGAAGGCTATTCCTTGTGTGAGGGGGGAGACAAACTTCCTTGTGAAGAAATACATATGCCAAAAATACAAATGTGGAAGAAAGTTGATACATCACCTTAACTTTGTGACTGTATATGGGTAAGAAGATAAAGAATTTGTTTACGTAATTACTTTTATCGTGCTGCATGCAAAATTATATTCAGTTACAAAAGAGTTTAAAAAATTGTTAGGAAATAAACTTGTAAGCTCAGTGCCTGTCTGCTCAGCCAGAGAAAAATGATTTTGCTCACAGATGTGAAAAATGGAGGGCTATTTTGATAGCTATACAACCCTCCATATATGCTTTTCTCAGAATTATCTAAATTGTCTGTTTAGGGAGAAGTCTCACTCTCTAAGTCCAGTCTCTTTCTACTGAAGAACTGTGGTTCATTGTTTGCTCACAAGGCTCTGTAGATGAATGAAGAGTCCACCACACATACCATGGTCAAGTTTTGAAGAAGAAACATTTCTTTCCCTTCAAGGGAGACATCCTATGCACAGCCTCTATTGTAATAGCATAGCTATAAATAAGTGGTGAAATAACATTTGGGTTTATACTTCATTTTAAAGTCTGCTAAAAAATAATACAGGGAGTTCCCATTGTGGCATAGTGGAAATGATTCTGACTGGTATCCATGAGGAAGGGGGTTCGATACCTGGCCTTGCTTAGTGGGTTGGAGATCCTGCATTGCCATGAGTTGTGGCGTAGGTTACAGATGTGGCTCAGATCCCACGTTGCTGTGCCTGTGGTTTAGGCTGGCAGTTGCAGTTCTGGTCTGTCCCCTAGCCTGAGAAACTCCATATGCTGCAAGTTCAGCCTAAAAAGCAAAAAAACAAAAACAAAAACAAAAACAAAAAACCAAACAAACAAAAACAAAAAAAAAATGTACTGATAAATAATACTTACTGTTAAATTTAAATAAACAAAGGTAAATGGACATGAAACCTGGTATTTATAATATTATCGTTAAACAGTATTTTTTTTTTTTTACTTATTTTAGTGTCTGTTAATTAAAAGACATTACTTGGTTGCTAATCCCTAACAACAATAATTATCCCTTTGACTAATAGTAGGCAGATAAGGTTGAGAATGCAATTTTCCCCTTTAACCTGTATTTCCGAGTATCAAAATAAAGGTTAACTAGTCATTTAACAAAGGTTAAACAGTCCATGTTAAATGGTTTTAAAGTGGCAAAATGTGGTATGATATTTAGTCTTTTCAGGGATCTGATTGTGATAGAGAGACCCAGTGGTTCTAATAAGATCAGGACTATTGGTGGTTAAATACCTCATTTTTGCAAAAGGGAGAAATTTCCTTACAAAGGAGTAACAGGCAGATTGTCCTGGGTTTCAACGAGTCTAGACAGATGACAGAGTGGACAGAGATGCACCTCACTGAGACCGAGGACCACAGGACAAGATGATTGCTGGACTTTGCATCCCTTCTGACTGAGGAAACAACAGAGGCTCTATAAACTCGTTAATGAAATCGCCGTGTCAGAGTAACTGTGCCACCCACCTCCCAGCTTGGCCTTACAGACTCAGTGCTTGCATTCACATCATTTGGAAGGATACACTGCTAGGCGAAATCTGCTCTTTAAAACAAATTCCTTTTTTCTCTTGCTTTCTAAAGCATTGAAATGTTGCAATACGTGACCCAAGTGAGAATTTAGAGTATTTTTTTCATACATAAGGTGCTGGGTCGGATCTATAGGAATTCCGATGAGGACAAGACAGGGGCCTTGCCTCCAGTGAATTTATGTCAGGAGAGAAAATAAGATGACTCCTAGCAGTGGGCACAGCATTCATTCATTCATTCATTCAGTAACTATTTCCTGAGCCCCATGATGTGCCTGGTAGCATTCTGGTGGCTGGGAATTCAGAGGTTTAACAAGACCAAGTCCTTGTTTGGAGTTTATGTGTTGTGGAAGCCGTGAGCATGGACCTTGATAAAGACAAAGGGCTGGAATGAATCAAGGGCAGCAAACTTGGAGCTGGCTGAGATCAGGACTATTTTGTGAGTAGAGGATCATTTGAGTTCAGCCAAGGGAATGAGATTCCACAGTGGTCAAAGTGAAGGGAGAATAACACACAGCAGCCCTAGAAAGATAGGTTGGGACCATATTGTTGAATTCCAAACTGAAGACTTTATTATTTTTTTTTTTCCCACTGTACAGCAGGGGGGTCAAGTTACCCTTACATGTATACAATACATTTTTTTTCCCAAACCCTTTGTTCTGTTGCAACATGAGTATCTAGACATAGTTCTCAATGCTACTCAGCAGGATCTCCTTGTAAATCTATTCTAAGTTGTGTCTGATAAGCCCAAGCTCCCGATCCCTCCCACTCCCTCCCTCTCCCATCAGGCAGCCACAAGTCTTTTCTCCAAGTCCATGATTTTCTTCTGTGGAGATGTTCATTTGTGCTGGATATTAGATTCCAGTTATATCATATGGTATTTGTCTTTGTCTTTCTGGCTCATTTCACTCAGTATGAGAGTCTCTAGTTCCATCCATGTTGCTGCAAATGGCATTATGTCATTCTTTTTTACGGCTGAGTAGTATTCCATTGTGTATATATACCACATCTTCCGAATCCAATCATCTCCAACTGAAGACTTTAATAGGCAGTGAATGGCCATTGAAGAATTTTGAACAGGGAGTTTCCTGGTGGCCTAGCAGTTAAGGATCTGACATGTCAGTGCTGTGGCATGGGTTGCTTTGATCCCTGGCCTGGGAACTTCTGCATGCTACCAATGCAGGGAAAAAAAAAAATTTGGAACAGAGTCACAAAGTAAAATGACTTGAGGAGGGTTATTATGGTGATAGTTATTAACATAGAAGGAAGTAATAAAATTGAGGGCAGGGTGGCCGCATAAAGGATTGTTGCAATATTGCAGATGAGTGGTCATCAGGCCTGACTTTATGGAAGCAGAGTGAACAGAAATAAAGATAAAAAGCTAGAGTCTATGGGATGTTTTAAATGATGTGAGGCCTTGAAAATTCTTTGAATTACTGTTTGATGCCCATATTATTGATAGTGTTATTGGCCACTGTATATTCAATCAATATTCTCAATTTCTTTATAACTCATTTGGACTTAGCAGGTATCTTAGCACTTCTCACTCCGGCTCTTCATGTGGTTGTCATAGGCTTCCCCTTGGGAAACAATCAATCATTCTTTGCAGAGTTTGTGTTGCATGTTTGCTCTGTTTTGGAAAAAGATTATACAGTAAAGTTTCTATCATTTAAAAACCTAATTAATCCTTATTATAAACTACTCACTGTTTTCTACTTTTCTGTCTTTTTGCAATGGAAACTTGGGACCTTTAGCTTATTCCTGTGGTGTGAGGGGAAAAAAGCTCCTTTAAATGTACACAGAAAATTTCCTGTGGATGTGAAAGCTGAGGGAGGCTGGGGGTGGGGTTGGGGGTGGAGGAGTGGGAAGAGGGCATGAGATGGCCAGGTGCCTAGTGCTCAGTTTCCCTGAGAGACAGTGGATGTAGGAGGAACAGTGGGTGTAGGAATGGCTATTGGCCACTGGAAGGGGCTGTTCTTGTTTTTTTCTTTTTGTCTGTCTATCTGTTTTGTGTATCTGGTCTTTCTATCTTCTTGCCTTTTTTTTGTTTTGGTTCTATTGTTCTTTCTTCCCTTCCTCCTTTCCTTTCCCCTCCCTCTTTCTCTCTTTCTCCCCTCCTTCCTTAGTATACATCCGGAGTGTAACCATTGTAGACACAAAAATAATTTCTCTAGTCGAAATAGAGCAACAGACAAGTTAAATGAAATTCAAAAGCAGATGTACTCACTGTTCCTCTCTCTGATGTCTTTAGTTTGCTTTTCTTAAGGGTCTCGTAGATATTTCTATCATGTGTTTTAGTAGCTAAACCACAGGCTGTTTTATATACTCTTCTAGTGGCCCCAAACATTTTTGGATCACAGATCCATTTTAGGAAAAGGAGCACTCAAGTTCTGAGCACTCAATAAATGCATGTGTTTTTTATTATATATTATTATATTATTTTAACTAATATGTTTTACATATGTAATATACATAATAAATGTAATACATAACAAAATAATTTTAAATGTAAAATACAAATAATGATTAACAAGATTAGTGTATCATACGTGTACTACTTACCTTTGGTAATGTCTCAAAGCAAACTGTACCTTGATGGCAAGGTGTATCATCAGCAAGAGTGGATATGAATCCATATTTCAAGTAATCTTTTCGAAGATGGCAAAAAATTGATGCTGCATCCTCTCAGATGTTGTTCAACCTTGCTTTTATCCCAAAATGTGGCTGATGAGCTTAGCGAAAGGGAAGAGAAATGGTATCGCTCTATCACTGTCTTTTTTTTGTGTGTGATTTGTTTCTGCTTACTTTGTAGTATCTCCTTTGGTCCACAGTTTCTTTGAGAAAATCTTTTAAGCTATTGTTCTTTTTGTTAAGATTAGTTTCATTAAAATGTGATGCTAAAATCTGTAAAGCTACTTTCTTGAGCCCACATGCACTGCTGTCCACTGTGTTGGGTTGATGGCTAATAAATGGGTGCGGGTTTCTCTGCCAGCCACTCCTGATTTTCCTTTCGAATATTGTGAATACTATGGGGCACACACCTCCCACTAACAGACCAAACACGGGCACAAGTGTCAACTTAAATGTAGATATTGATAAAGCTCTATTTCTTTCTCACTTTTATATGAATAGTAAGTGAAGTAAAATTTCAGTAATAATTTTCCTCTGACATGGGCTTTGTGTTGTTCATCCCCTGATATTTAAGCATCTTTGCTTTGGAGGCTTATGCTTGGAAAACCAGCAAAACCCTCTTTAATCCACCTTACTAGCACATAGTTTGACCACATGAACATGCTAATTCATTAGTTCTAAATGTATTTTATACACTGGTAGACATTCCTTAGATGATTTTGTTTTCCCTGGATTTGATTCCATTTTATAATATAATCAGATTCATTTTTCAAACTTAATTTAAAACACACATACACACACAGACACACACCTTTTCTATGCTGCTCTTCAATCAGTTGTCTACAATAGGTAACATTCTACTTCTACTTCCCTGAAGCTGCCTTTTTCATGTTGGTTGATTTCCTGAATATTTCTTTTTAGTATAAAGACCATCAGTACATAGTTTTAATATATTTTTTAACCTAGGTTACTGTTGATATGAGTTAGAGTATTCATTTCTTCCCAAATGAAGGAATTTGGTTTGTATCTATGAAAATAAACTCAGTTTGGTAAAATATAGGAACTGTAGTAGCAGAGGCTCATAAAAACAAACAAATTAACCAGACAAATATGTACAATTATCTTTGATTCATCAATGTTTACGTAACATAAGTGGATGTAATGGAAACATTTATAGATTCAGATTTCACATGTTACTCAGCTTTGTAATCAGAGGAGAGAAAAAAATTTGCAATGGAAATATCACATTGACCTAGGTTTTCTTAAGGATATGAACCTGGTCTTTAAATGTTCAGAAATTTAATTTCTGAGATAGATAAACTTTTATATTAATTCATATCCAGAATGAAGAAGTTCATTTGCTTGAACATATTATCAAGGGCTTTTAAAAAATCTTGAAATCTAAGTGGATGGATGAGTTGAACATTTACTCCCTAGAAGAATCTTTCTGACTTGTGGTGAAAAGCAGTAACTTAAGTATTAGATCTCTCTTCTTAACTCTCCATTATTTCCTATGTAACTGAAAAAATGATTTTATTCATCAGTGATTTATTTCCCCAGTTTCAAGATAGTAATGATAATTATTCTCACAGTTACAAGAGAAAAATATCCCATAGTCTCACATTTGGCTGTTGTTTTGGTACTTAGGGAGGAACTGTTTACATGTAGGCAGCTGTCTTCAGAGAAAAAAGTAAAGTTGCAAAATGAGGTAAGTAGCCCTTACTTTTATTAAATAAGTTCAGTTTTATGAGGGTTAAGCATCTGGCATTGTCTCTGTGGCAGCACAGTTTCAATCTCTGGCCCAGCTCAGTGGGTTAAGGATTTGGCATTGCTGCAGCTATGATGTAGGTCTCAGCTGCAGCTCGATTCAACCCCTGACCTAGGAACTTCCATATGCTGTGGGTGCAGATAAAAAAAGAAAAAAAAATTAAAAACATAAAATATAGACTTAAGATTTTTGAAGAAAGCAAAATTTTATGTGAATTTAAGTAAGCACAAAAAATATCCTTCATTTGATATTTAGCCAGTTTTAAAACAAGCTAGGCTTTATCTTTTATTTTTTAAAAACAGAATGCCTTTTATTTTATTTTTAAATATTTTTGGCTTTGTCCATGACATGTGGAAGTTCCAGGGCCAGGGTTCAAATCTGTGCTGTAGCAGTGACAACACTGGGTTCTTAACCCACTGATCCACCAGGGAACTCCCAAACAAGCTAGTTTTTAGACTGAAGTTTTAGACTGAAGCATCACTACATCTTGATTACACTGACCTAGTTCTAAAGGTACTTCATACCACTTCCCCATCCATTAGGCAAAGACTATTGAATGCTCCATTACAAAGAATGAACATTTTTAACAGCTTTTCCTTAAATTAACATGACAGGCACTATAGTGCAGTGTTGTTAATCTTTTCCTAAAAGCTTAATGTTGCTATTTAGTTGTTTACTAATAAATCAAAGAAAACAGTCCTTGTCATTTTAACTTAGACAGAGATGGATGAATCTTTAGTATCTTTGGAGATGGAGAGAAGGTCTTACAGGAAAAATTATGATTGTTTTCTTAAAAAAAAAGCACACACACATTGCCATAGGTACTATACCTAAGGAAGATAAAAATAGAAGAAATTATACATGTGAGAACACTTTGTATAGGACAAAGTAGCAGTATAAGTATTATTTATATATCTGCCTATATTTGCATTTATTTATTATTTGATTTTCTTTCTTCCTTGTTGCTTTTTTTTGAAGGTCATTCAGAATAAAGTACTTCTTGATAGTTTTGTAAGTTTTTGTTAGTGTCTTTCTAATCACATTCTTGTATCCATTCCCTCTGGAGCTTTGCTTGTTTATTTCAAATTTACATACAGGCTTATCCTCAGTTTACTTGTTTCTTTGACCTTGATTTAAAAAAAAAATTCGGATTGGGGCTGATAATTTGGTATTGCAGACTACTAGGAAATAAGATGATATGTACCTTTAGGCTAATGACTTATTTTGTTGATTTCTGTATTCCCTCTTGGTACTTTGTGGCTATAGATAGTGAACAAATACTAATGAGTGACAAAGGAAGTGAATGAAGTAAAGAAAGAATAGCCAGGTTTGAAGGTCTGAATTATGAAATGTCACCAAATAGCTAAACTTGGGTTTTCCTTTGCAGTAGCACCCATGTTCTTCATAAAAATTCTTTTTATTTTGGATGGTGACAGGGCTGAAAATACACTATCTTTATCATATCAACCTACTTTTGTGTCAGTTTTGTTTTGGTTTTTGTACTCCAGCTACCGTTTACTCCACAAAAACATACATAACTTTGAAAGACTAGTTACAACAGGGAAACTTGTCCTGAAGACCGTCTATAGTTTGGTTTCTCCTGAAGGAGTTCATACAGTTCTTACAGAGTTAGTACTGGCTGATAAAGTTTTGGCCTGATAATTACATAATAAGCTGGTGCCTTCCCAAGTTATTAAGTTTTTAGAATCATTTTCAAAATTGTGTTTATTGGGTTTTATAAAATGTTAATGTTACTTATGCACTATTCAAAACCTCCAGGAATTCCAGCATTTCTCTCGTATTCAAGGATCAAAAAGATTTAAAAGTAAACATATTGAGCAGAATAAATAATGCCGCAAATGAAGTATTTCCATCACTTTGAGTTGTGTTGTCATCACTATTAATAATTTATTGACGGTCTTTTTACAGGATTAGGTAATTGACAATATTTGGCTAGAGTGATTTTTTTTTTTTTTTTTTTTTTTTTTTTTTTTTTGCAGAGCTGTATAAACTAGTTTAAGAAAGAAAACCATGGATAATGCAGAATAGTTGATCCAATTTATTGGCAAGAAGGTCACAATTAGAAACATTTAAGAGCTTTTGATATATGTTTAAAAACCTCTTTTTTTCAGCTACAAGACTTGGTTGATCCAGGTGAACTCATGGGTGTTCCCTCTCATCTCCTGACTCAGTAACTCTTGGAATAATGTGGGGTTGGGTCAAATGGTAAAGCTTCTTTTCAGGACCCCCAAAGAATTCATTCCCTGTGTCAATGATGTGGTTTTACCCTCTCCTTTAGAAACATCTAGTTTGATTTAAGTTTTCCAGACTCAGAGTGAACAGTTCTAGAATAGGAAGAATGAGGTGTCATGCTGCAAAAATACTGTAGCAGGCAAGAGGGAGGGCCAGTGTGAGTATCCAAGCTCTTGTAGTGAGTGGTAGGAAGAAACCAGGTTTAATGTTTGGGGCCACTAGGAGGACCGTTTAAGCCGAGTAGCTCATTTTGCACCACCATAAAGCATTTCAAGGAAAAATGTTTCTTTCCATAAACTTGGCCCTCTCTCTCCTTTTCTGACTTCTGCTGGTGGTACCCCAGTCTCCTTTTGACCAATGTTAGAAACATCACAGTTTTTCTGGCCTCTCACTTTCTACCTTATCAATGTAGTCAAGTATTTGCCAAGATCTGAAAACTGAATATGTCGTATATCGCTTATGTACTTTCCTTTATTTGGCTATCCCTCATTTTATCTTTCCTTCAATGATTCCCTATATTCCAAAACTCTAACCTCTAAAATGCTCCCAGACTCATCTCCTAAAGCACAAACCCCATTGATGGGCTAAAGGGGTCCAAGCTATGCTTAATCTGACATTCAAGGCCTTCCATGATCGCTGGACCAAGATCCTCATCTCAGGTATTTACTGTTACTCCTTCATGTTGCTTTCCACTCTACTAAGTTGGAATTTAAGCATTGTTCAAACAATCCCAACATTCTCCACTTCATTTGGGGAGTTTTTTTCAGTCTTTTTATTTGTCAACTTGTTATTTGTTTGAAGTACCATACATTCTTCAGAATTGATTTCAAAAGTTCCCTTTTCCCTGGTGCTTATCTGACTACTTTAGCTTACATAACTGATCTTTCTCTTTTAAACGTCAATGACACAATTTTTACGGCATTTATCAGATTCTGGTTTTTACCAGCCCATCATTTTTATCCACAATTTGATCTCAAACAGGAATGCTATTTGATTCATGTCAAATAAATGAACAAATGGATGATGTATCCATGAATAGATTTCCTTGTGAGATCATTTTAGAGTGGTAGAAAAAAAGGGAATTATTTTGTTTAAATTTTTGTAATTTTCTAAGGCCGTAGTAACACAGTCAATCAATAGGAAGAGATTTTAACACACAGTACGTAGTGTCAGAAAAATGATCCACAGCAGTTTAACGTCTTGTCTGGCTCATCTCTCAATTTCAAAGGCCCTTCTAAGACTTGTGCTGAAACCTATTTGTGATGCTTTTCATCTTTATTTGCCACCGAATTACTACAATTAAAGCATTAATCCTTTGTTAGGTTGGTCTTAGTTTAGATTTTCTGTTTTGGATATTTCATTGTGAATTTTGTCTAAATGTTGTCCTTGATTCCAGAATGGGCCAGAAAACATTTTTCAGCTTTGTTTATGAAAAAATTTTATTCTAAATACGATTTCAAGAGGTAAAGATGAGGAAATGGCATTTCAGCCTGACAGAACGATTTGAGCAAATATTAGACAAAGTAAAAAATGTTAGAGTCACGTGAAAATTAAATTAAGTTCTGTTTGCTTGCCGCAGATAAGATGGCAAAAACATAGGAATTCAAGACTAGGATATTGAGAATCTCAATTCTAACTTTTAAAAGCTTAGAGGTATAGGAGTTCCCTGGTGGCCTTGTGGGTTAAGGATCTAGCATCATCACTGCTATGGTTTGGGCCACTGGTGTGGTACAGGTTGGATCCCTGGCCTGAGAACTTATGCATTCCATAGGCGCAGCCAAAAAAAAAATTTTTTTTTTAAATAAAATTAAAAAAAAAGAAAGCTGAGAACTATAGATGCCTGGGATCCTTGGGAGGTTTACCATCTGGGAAATGAACAACATACCTTTATTTTCAGGTATACACGTGATGGGAGTGTAAAGGGTAGACTGGACATATGAAACACTAGAGATAAGAAAACAAAATAAAAATCTCTTGTGATAGAGTAGGTAAGAGGCCCTAAATTGGATAAATAGGAAGGCTGGGATTTTGGAGTGGTGGCAGAAGATGACTCATATGAGTGTTTTATCCTCAAAGTGTTGACAAATCTTGATGTTTCCAGCGTGGGTGATAGCTGCTGTGGGAAACCCAGGGGGATCAGAGGGTAGGAAGCTGTGAGAATGGATCCCGTTTCTGGCCCATTGAATCTGAATTCACTTCAGATTATGGAATTTTTATGTAGAGAATCAAAAATTCAGACAGAGAATTCAAGAGCTAAGGAGCTATCCATTCAGATTTAAATGTCACAGCATAGCTCTGACTGTTGAAACCCAGACAAAAGCTAAAAGCAGCCGAAGGACTTGTAGAATAGGAAAGGAAGGAACATGATCGTCCTCTACAAATAGGTTAAGGAAGAAGGATGGAAGGAATGATGGAGACTGAGAAGAACTACACAGGGCTTACGGAAAGGGCGGGCTAGAATTTGCCTTTGCCAGATGGAGTAGGAGCCAGGTTGCAGAGTGAGTGGCAGAGTCAGGACAGGGCTTACGGAAAGGGCGGGCTAGAATTTGCCTTTGCCAGATGGAGTAGGAGCCAGGTTGCAGAGTGAGTGGCAGAGTCAGGAGGAATGTATGCCTTGCTCTTTCCTGTGGATGACTCATGATTAAGCATTCAACTTGTCTCCACATATGTGAAAATTGTTAAATATTCTCCTTCAGCTGGGCTCATTTAGGCAAAAATGAGTCACTTTCCTTTTGTTCAACCTAATGAAGCCAAATCTTGAAAACCTTTAAAAGTTTTTTTTTTTTGAGACTCTTTAAAATATTGTCTCCAACCTTTCACCTCTAATTTCACACGTGATCCCATTATATATTAAAGAGGACCTGATTAGCTAAAGAAGATCATGAGGCCATTTTTCCTTGATTTGCCACTAGTTATAAGACTCTAGTACAGTGTTTACTTTACAACCTGCAGCATTGCTGGTATTCACCTAACTTTCTTTTGAGCTTTTCTTGCAGTGTAATTAATACCTGCCACAGATTCCCTTTGCAAGTACACATCAAGCATGGAAAATTGTTTGCAATGGCTCCTGAAAATGAGTTTAGTCTTAATCAACTTAATAGCATTTTTAATGTGGCGTAGGATAACCTAAATGTGTACCTATAAAACCATCTAGTTTAGAGATGGATTAGTCATCAAACTGGTCAAGTTAACAAGAAATGCAATTAAGGCTAACTTGGTCACTTCTTATTCAGACTTTCCATCTGTGGGCCTATGAATTGTAAAAGAAAAGGCCAAATAAGCTTGAATTCCCACTATTTTTATTCAATCATTTAGAATAGCTTATTATTTTCTGGTATATGCTTGTCTGTGTGCATTTGTGTGTTTTGCTATATATGTGCTTGGGTTTTAGAGCATTTTTCGTACCTTCTATCATATAATTTTCATTCTGTATAAGTTTTCTTCCCTTCATCATAAACTGTCTTAGGCTAGATCAGTGTTTTGCTTTCCCTTTTGTCTCTAGAGCACTCAGCTTTATGCTTTGTTTCAACAACATTCTTTTTTTAAATAAAAAAAAATTTAAAGTACAGTTGACTCACAATGTTGTGCCAACTTCTGCTGTACAGCAAAGTGACCCAGTCATTTATACACACACACACACATTGTTTTTCTCATGTCATTCCCCATCATGGTCTATCCTACAAGATTGCACACAGTTCCCTGTGCTGTATAGTAGGACCTCATTATCTATCCATTCTAAATGTAATAGTTTGCATCTACTAACCCCAAACTCTCAGTCCATCCCACTCCCTCCCCCTTGGTAACCACAAATCTGTTCTCCATGTCTGAGTCTGTTTCTGTTTTGTATAGGTTCATTTTGTGCCGTATTTTAGATTCCACATATAAGTGATATCATATGGTGTTTATCTTTCTCTTTCTGACCTACTTCACTTAGTATGAGAAATTCTGGTTGCATCCATGTTCCTGCAGATGGCATTATTTTGCTCTTTTTTATGGCTGAGTTATATTCCGTTGTATATGTGTTCCACATCTCCTTTTTTTTCCTTTTTCCTTTTCTATGGCTGCACCTGCAGCATATGGAAGTTCATAAAAATTATGAAAAAATTAAGTATTTTTGTCTATAGGATTAGGTTTATACTTAAGTATACATAGTCATAAAATTTTAGGATGTGAGGGATTGTGAAAGCCAACTTAAGTAAAAAGGACTTAGAATAAGACGTAATTTCTTAGTTCTAGATCTCAAGCAATATCTTGGCAGGAGAGCTATATATATGCAGTAAAGAATGGACCTTAGTTTGAATTCTTTTCCAGCGGTGTCACTATGGACAAGTCATATTCTCATCTGTGGAAAGGAGGTTGCACCTGCTGATCTACTGCCTGGTTGGTTGTGAATGTTAAATGATTAAACAAGGTAACATAAAAAGTAACATAATGTTTGGAAGTTCCCATTGTGGCTCAATAGTAATGAGCGTGACTAGTATCCATGAAGATACGGGTTCGATTCCTGGCCTCACTCAGTGGGTTAAGGATATGACATTGCTATGAGCTGTGGTGTAGGTCACAGATATGTCTCTGATCCCACGTTGCTATGGCTGTGGTGTAGTCTGGCAGCTGTAGCTCTGATTCAGTTCCTAGCATGGGAACTTCTATATGCCACAGATGTGGTCCTAAAAAGCAAAAAAAAAGTAGTAACATAATATTAGTTCTTATTCTCCCCCGCTTCCTTTCCCCAAGAACAAGTAATTTGAAAATTATGAAATAAGCTGGGTCGATTCAGATAATTAAAAGAGGCATTTTTCTTTTATTTATTTGTTTTGTTGTTTAATTTTATTGAAGTATAGTTGATTTACTACGTTGTGTTAATTTCTGCTATACAGCAAAGTGACTCAGTTACACAGATATATATATATTCTTTTTCATATTTTTTTTCCCATTATGGTTTATCACAGGATATTGAATATAGTTCTTTGTGCTATACTGTAGGACTTTGTTGTTTATCCATCCTATAAAACGAGGCATTTTTCTTAAACATTGATACTGATTTCTTTTTGGTACTAGTGTTGTACTTTTTATCAGAAGTCAGATTTCTGAATCTTACTTGCCTTTTGCCTATATACTAACTTGCTTTCTGTTTTGTACTATAGAAAAAAAAATTGTTTATGAAAAAAGTTGGTTTTGAAAATTGTGATTAAGTAAATAGACATGCTTTAGTTATGATGGAATATAGAAATTGATCATTTTTCTTATTTCTTTTGTATAAAATTCAGGATGATCCTAGGTCAGCACTATAGGGTTCTTCCTAATGTACTGCCATTAATACTGATTACTAAGCCGTTTTCTTTACTGGCTTCCTCATCTAGTTCCATATGGAACTGTAAATACTATATCCGTTTTAGTGACATTAACTTTTAAGTAGTGTAGATTATGGTTTTGTAAAATATTAATTTTCATCTTACAACAATCCAAATTTTATCATTCTAATTTAAACACAAACATCATCTTATTACATTTATTTCCAGAAGTGATCAGAAGTACCCTTTTTCCTTATGATTTTAAATTCATATGGCTGTCAGTATATAACAGGTGGCAGTAGAGAAAACAGCTATCCTAAATTTATTATTTTCACCATATATTTAATATTTGGAAATGAATTACTTTTTATGTAAAGGGAAAAAAGAACAAAGTCTGGTACAGATTAGAAAAATAGAGGATGATATGAATAATTAACATATGGTTTCAGAAGAGATCTTCATTAATCATTAGCAACTGTTATAAATATTTTAGATTTTTATTAAAAATCTAATGCCAAACATTTTATAATTTGCGTGTTGAGCGAGAGAGTGGTTCTTGGGAAGTGTTTCATAAAATAAATTCAGAGTCAGCTGGAATTTCAGAGCTGAACTTATAAACTCAAGTTTTGTTCACTTGATCAATAATTGAATGTATTCTATAAATTACTGCCACAAATAAGAATAAATATCATTTCTGAAAACTTGGTTTGATTTTTGTTCCAAATAAGCTGTAAGCTTCATGCAAAATATAGAAAAATAGGATACATGGAAATTTTTGCTTCAAAAGTTATCTGAAAACTTTTAAAATGGTTTATTTAACTTTGGTTTATTTAAATACTTTATTATGAAGCATTTTTATGATAAGGTTATTATGAAATAAGTCTTTGGAGGATCCAGTTAGAATAAAGCAAAATCTCGACATGTTCTTTATTGGCGGGCTTCTGCTTTCTCTGACTTCCCTGCACCTTGTATCAGCCATGGTGAGCCCCTGTGCTTGCCCTGAACAGTTGTGCTTTCTCTTCCCTCTCCTTTGCAGATGTGGTCCCTCTGGCCAAAATTGTCCCCCTCCTACCTGCCACTCTGCCTGCCATTGCCTGCTTGAAATCCTATTCTCCTTCAGTGTCAGCAGAGGTTATTTCCTCCGCAAGTCTCCAGAGGCCCAGCCCCAGCTAGGAGTCCTGCCTCTGCCTTCTCAAAGCACTGCTTCTCTGCTGTCACAACTCTTGTGCCTGTGCCACAATCCACAGAGGCCTCTCTACATCCGCTTCTGGACCATAAGTGCCTGAGCAAGGACGCCACTACTGCATGGTCATTGCTATCATGGTAGCAAATATAATTAATTAATATACCATTCAAATATAACAAATGAATGAATGAATGAAAAAGAAGAAAATGAGACATCCTTAGCTTAACTGTGTATATGTGTGTGTGTGTGTGTGTATACACACATGTAAAATGCTAACTCCCACCACATTTGTTCCCTGTTACTGAGCTGGATTTTGGCATGGCTAATTTGATTATAACCACCTTTAAGAATATCGCTTGATTTATTTAGTCACAGTTTGGGTGACAGTTGTGAAGATAACTGTGATTGTCAGAATGACATCCACATAACATTGTTTTGGCTATTCCATTTAGATAGATCCAAATCAAGATATACTAATAAAACATATAATTTATCCAGGTTAAGGTTAATACTGATCTCTAAATTATAAATATGAATTCAAGTGGTTTTTAATGAATGACTGGTCATTTTAAAGGAAAAATTTAAATAGAAGAAGTTGGCAGCCAAATGATGTAAATAGTTTGAGTAAGAATTAATTAAAAAAACCCTGTCTCAACATTATCTCCATTTTTATATCAGATTTATGGATGTTTAATTTCACTGAAACCTAAAATGACGTTAGGGTAAATGCCGGAGACTAAACATACCATAAAAAATAGCTAGACTTTCAAAGTCCAAAGTGGCTTTTCTTTCCTTTCTATATTTATCCTTCAACAGTAATAATAAAATAAATGGGAAGAGTTGAACCATGTAATCACTCTTCTGTGGCCCCATTTAAACAACCCTGTCATCAAGGTTTGTCTCGGGCCCAGAAGCAGGCTGCGTGCATCTTCAGGCTGCCAGGCCACCAGTTGGACACTTGAGGTGGCAAGGCCACCAGGCGTGACAGTCAAGTCTAACTTATAAAATCTGCAGCTAGGAATGTACATATATCCTCAGAGACTTCTGTGTTTGTTTAACATTTGGAGACAATTCTTCATCTCACTTTTTTGAATTTCATTTCCCTCTATCTTTGTGCTCCCTTCATCCAGCTCTGCCCTTCTTTCTCTTCTTTGCATTTTTGGCTGCTCTCTTTTTGTTTCTATCCCCCCACCCCCCAACTGCACTGTTGCTCCGTAGTGAATGATGTATCAGTAAAGCCTTAGAGGGTGAACCACTTGCTGTCCATGAGCTGTAGAGCTGACAAAGCCTACAACCAAGGAATTTCAGAAGAGTGTCAGAAAAAAGAAATAAGCCTATTCAAATGATAAATGATCGCATCGATTACTTCTTCACACTAGCTCCCACCTGTGTGCTTTGTTCAGAGAAACTGCTCTTTGAATCAAGAGAGACTGGGGCTGGACCAGCTACTGCAGGTGATGGGGTGGTCAGGGTATGGGTGGGTGGGGGGGACACTCCAGTGGTGCTGCTACCTGGAACCTGGCTTTGGGCCCTGCATCAGGCCTGTGAGGCAGTACAAGTGAGGGAGAGGAGAGGCATTGTGATGTTGCTCACATGTCCGTGCCTGGGGAAGGCTACAGTGAGAATGGCCCCCTATGGCTTTGTTCTAGATCCAGAGTTGGGAGGGAAAGCCACACAATGCATTTCACCCTCCTTCTTTCTTTCTCAGTTGCCATGGCCCACCCCAACCCAGGGCATCTGCTTCTGCTACAGAGCACCAGGAAGTCTCAAGGGAATCTCTTCTTGGGGCTGTGAACTCTGTCCCTGCCTGTCTGGCATAACAAAGGGGGCAACCTATTGCCTTGCCCAGAATTCCTCACACCCACGATGTTGTGTCCTATTTATTGCATGCTATGATATATTCTAGCTAAGTCGATTCTGACATCTTAGCTGAAAGCAGAGAGTGTTGGAGTTGTAGGGGGCACAAAAAGAGGAGGATAGGAAAGAGGGGAAGGAAGGGAGAAGGATGAAGAGAAGAAGAAAGAAAAGGAGAGACAGGGAGAAGGAGAGCACAATCTTAATGTCAGGGAGATAACAACACATTTTCTATTTCCTCATTAAAGAAACCTAAGTATGTCTAAGTATGTATATAATCCTCTTAAAAGCGGTTCTTAAACATTTTATTTCTTCATTGATCCCCTTGATGAAAGAATAGCATACAATTAGAGCAGACAGCTATTGAAACAATAACTTAATTTTCCTCAAAGAGGGCAGGTACAGCCAGGAAAACTCAAGTGGCTCAAGTTTTGCTCATAAGCATTCCATTCTCTGTTTTGACATTGAGCCTAATTCTTAGCCTGATTCTAGTACTCTTTGTCAGGGAGAAAATGCATTTTAATTTTGTTCAGTTGAAAAACTATTAATCTGTTTGATATATATATATGTGTATATATATATATATATATATATATATATATACACACACACACATACACACACACAAATGTGTATGGGTGTGTGTGTGTAATGGTGGCTGTGATGCATGCATTCATCATTCTGTACAATGCTTTATGTGCTCTTTTTTTCTTCTTCCATCTTCAAGGTTTTATCATAGACAGCTTCTCACTGCTTCTGTGTTGAGTCCTTCTGTTTCCCTCTGGCTCCTCATGGATTGGAGATAAAGATGACACAGGGAAGGGTTGTTCTGGCTGGGCCTATATAAGTGCTAAAATTTGTTTTTAATTCTTCCAGTTGAGGTCTGAACATGGTTGGGAAATAAGCTTGTGTGTGACAAATGAAATAGATATGTATTTCCACTGAAAACTTCACCAGATGGGATGAGGTTGAAAAATTCTGAGGTTCTCTTCATGCATCTCCATCACCAGCCCCTAGAAATGGGACTGTTTTAGAGACACAGGCCATTTGCCTGGACTCTTCTAAAGTGGACAGTCACTGTGGTGCATTGAGTGTGAAAGCATTACCAAGTCTACCTATGACTATTTTTGTGTGTTTACAATAAGCATGGCCACAAGCAGAAAATTCATATAAACATGATACACATAGATTGGATTCTACTGTATAAAAACTCTTGCAGACTGAGCTAAATAAAGTAAAGTGGAAAAGACAGTATGTTTTGTATAATAAAGTCTAGGGCAATATGCTGCCACACAACAGCATTCAAGTGATGCCACTCATCACTGCCATTACTCTGCCAGCGGCCAAAAGGAGCAGCTGCTTTGGCAACTGACCTATGACAAAGCATATTCTAGAATTTCTCTTGGATCTTGTTAAAGAAATTGAATCAAGGACATCTTCTCTAAAAGACTGAGAGAGATTTCACCATGCTTCATGTCCCTCCTGATCTTGGTCACTGCTTTTCAGTCCCAGCTCCATGATCACCCAGGTGTCAACGTCACACTGCCTTGTCTATTCCTCCTCTGACTTCATCCAAACCCCAGCCCCTAGACTCTTCCAGTTTGTCTATCGAACATCCCCTTCTGTGTCCAGTGACGTCCCATAACTCCTCAACCTTTACTCAGAACAGAACTCTATCTTCTTGCCTTAACTGAAAACTGGATGTCCCATTTTCTCTGCAGCCCCTCTCAAGCATGTGCTCAGGCTCACTAGGTGATAAAACTGTCCCTCTCCTTCCACATAGCCTTTAATTAGCCTCATTCCTGCACAACCCATTGTCGCTCTGAACTTCATGTTCTGGTCCTCTGCCAAATTCCCACCACCTTCCCTCACAAATCTACCACCATTCTTGATGGTTTACCTTATTTACTAAAGTTTCATGTCTTACTCCAATACTGACCATTTTGTTGGGCTACTTAAACATTCATGGGGTGATTATGACAACTTCTTAGTACTGTTACTTTCTCATGGCTCCTTGGTAAAGGAAAGGCCAGTTCTTGGACTCTGAGTTTCTTGACAGCCTCCCTTCCTATGACTTTTCCTCTTCAGCCATTGCTCTCACTGTTGGACCATGGACTTCATCATCAAATCTGCAGTACTTCCTAATTATTGGTTTTAAAACTTTTTCTTGAATACCAACATCTCTGCTTCTCCTCATTTGCTCAGCCACTCACTCTGCAGCAATTCTTTGTCCTCTTTGAGGCTTCCAATGCATTGCCTATATTATTTCAACTTCTCTCTGTTTTCATGGTGCACCATTTTGATCACTCTTCTGACTTGTGCTCAACCCCTGGTCCATCTTTTTTTCCCCACCACACTTATAATGAAAAACTTACACACTCCTCGATTTCTAGGTGCCTGAATCTGAGCAGCAGAATAATAAAGGGAAAAACATCATGCAACTGGGACTAATTTTTATTCTCAGTTTATCATCACGAATATGAAGCCCCAACCCTAATCTCTCTCCCATACCCCAAGATGACTCTTTTATTTCTGCCCTCCAAGTTTGTGCACTCACACCTCCAGATGTTCAGATGTTTACCTAGTACCGTTCCTCTCAGGAGTAGTTTCTTTCATTTCTCTCTATGAAAGGAAAAAAAAAAAAGCCATCTTGCTAGAATGCCTCCTAAATTTACAGTAAATTTACAAATCTTATATCTACATCTGTGTTCTTTTTCTCTATTAAAATGGAGGAGATGGCCCTCTACCTATCAAAGGTAAATTGTTCCACTTGTCCTGTAG
Source organism: Sus scrofa (assembly GCF_054392235.1). Taxonomy (NCBI): domain Eukaryota; kingdom Metazoa; phylum Chordata; class Mammalia; order Artiodactyla; family Suidae; genus Sus; species Sus scrofa. Next base: position 116,592,488 of record NC_139397.1, read on the forward strand.
GACAAGCTCCCCTCACCTTTTCAAATACTTCCCTTCTTCAATTATGCCCTGTCACTTTCCCTCATCAACCATTTTCCCCTCTATAGTGAATCATTCCTTTATTTATTCAAACATGCTCTAGAATTTTATGTCTGAAAGCCCCCTCCAATCCCACTAAAATGAACCAGCAGACTTTCTTCAGTACTCTCACACCATGTAGTCACTACCTCATTTCCTGAATATGAACCTCTCAGCTGCTGCTTTCCCACTTCCCCATTACTTTTCAAATTGAATATGGCATTTCCCTCTACCACACTCAAGATCAGAGTAACTTTTGTGGTGGCAAATCAATCAAAAACATTTAATTTTCTATCTTCATTCTATTCAAACTTTTAGAAGCATTTGACTGAGTTGAGAAACACTCACCTTTCTTGATTTCACTGATGCTGCCGTCTTTCTCTTACTTCCCTGGTCCCTCTGTTTCAGTTTCCTCTGCCAACTGACTAATACACATTGGGGCTCCATTGGGTTTGCCATTCTCTTGGGAAGTTTATCCCTTTCATGACTTTAAATCTTTAAATACCATCCATATGCCTATGCCCCATAAGTTTCCATCTCCAGCCTAGATAATCAACTTCAGACCCACGTCTTCCTCACATCTACTGGGATAATTCATGAACATCTCGGACAAATTTATTTTTAAACTTCTTGAACACCAAAATCTTTTTTATTGCAGGGTCTGTGTCCATGTTTACCCTTATGCCAAGATTGCCTGACCTTTCCTGCTTTAATCTCTCTGAATAGAACTGACCTCTAATCCCTCAGAACTGACCCTACATTGTCAAGGTCTTGGTTTAAATGTCAACCTCTTGGAGAAATGATGATAATTTATACTTATTTACTCTTGAAAAGTGTATGTACCTAATTTGACATCTTCCTCATTGAATCGTAAGTACCATGAGGTCAAACATGTCTCTCTTGCTCACTGTTGAGCCTCCAGTGCCTAGCACAGTTCCTGGCAGATAGTAGTTGCTAAATGAAGTCTGTACCAAATTCAGTTTAAGATAAGTAGAATGTTTTATTTCTTCTCTCCACTTTATTGTATAATATTAAGTAAAAATATTCCCTATTAAATACACACATACACACACTCAAAAGAGATTCCTTACATTTTTCTTTGGATAATGGTAATCTCTAATTATACATGCTTATACATACCTTCATTTAGGGTAAAAAAAAACTATTTAGAAATAACATTTAATGAACAAGCAGATGTGGTGACACTGGGTCATTAAAATAATTTTATGCATATGCCCCACTTGCTAAGAACCCTAAGATCCATGGGATACTTTTATTAATAGACATGGAAGGAAAAAAGACCATAATTGTGGGGGTAAAAGCTTAGAAAGAGTGATAAGAATAATAACCAAGTAATTATACTTCTCTTACCTGACACTTAGCGAGGACCCACTGTATTTATTCCAGAACGCTTTCTGGACTCTGCGACTGTATGCCGACTGTGACATGGTCTTTGATCTCATTCTAGTAGAGAGACCTGTATATCAACAGGTAATTTTAATGCAGTGTAGTAAGTGCTATAGAAGAGTACTGTATCAGGTGTTTTACTACATAAAGAAGCCAGGGGAGGCCCCACAGACAAGACTTTTGGACTGCTGTTTAAGAATGAGTAAGGGTTGGAAGGAAGAGAAGGTGGAAAAGAAAGAGGAGGGCATTCCTAGGAGAGGATTAGAGGCATGGAGATGGGAAACTGCGTGGCATGTGACAAGACTGATCACAGGGGTTAGAACAGAGGGGACTGGGGCGAGGGGAGTGGCGAAGAATGGTACCTTTATCCTACCTGCACTGACATTTCTGTAAAAAATGGTGAGGACTTGGTGTGCTCCATCAGTAACTGAGAAGGTTGTAAAACATGAAAACTTCATTCCATGCAAGTTATCTCTGTTATATTTTACTTCAATGGTATGTTTTAAGAATTCATAGTCTCAATAATGTTATTATAAAACTGTTTAAATAACCAGCCTGAGCATTTCCTGCCATTTTTCTTTAAGAACAGAGGTCATTTAGTCCATTCAAACATGGTGGTCTTTTATCTCTATATTTCTGCATCTTTAGATGATTTAGGGCCTAAATTTTAGGCTATCAATTTCAAGATCGTTTAAAGATTAAATTGAAGAAGTTTGACTTATTAGAGCGCCTGCCCATGCCTAGTTTTTTATATAGTAGGGTGGGTGGTCATCTGTGTTACATGATGCGGAGATTCCAGGAATGCCTTCTTGCTCAATTTTTTGGCAACCAATGAGTCACAGTGATAAACCTGCCATACTAGAATTTCCTTAGAGTAAAAATACTGTCCCTCCAAACTCAGTTTCTTTATGTTTCTTTTCTCTTTCTTTTTAAGGTACAAATGGTTTTCTAACTTTCACATTCCAAGGACATTCTTAAATTGTCATCTTACTTGACTTCTGCCAAATTTGAGACTCTGAGTACATCATTTTTCTTCAGTTTTTTTTTTTTCAGTTTTTATATTCTCTAAATAGTCTTGGATTCCTTCAAACTCATGCTTAGAAGATATAAACCAGGGTTTAGAAAATGATTTTTATTTAATTCCACTCATTTTACTGTGTTGCCTCACTGCAATCTTCTGTTTGATGTCCCTAAGACATAGTGGTTCCACTTAACTTTTTCAGGGGGTCCCCATTCTCTCTTCTGCCTGGGTGCCAGAGGGCTTCTATCCTGGCTGAATGGGATGGCAAATGGGGGTCTGAGGTTTAAGGTCTCCTTCTTCCAAGTTTCAATGAGTCTTTGTTTTTGTAGCCATTTTTCCTCTTTTCGAACTTAGTTGCTCTGCCATACAGCCTTCCCAGGTTTTAATAGTGCAGGTCCATTCTTTCCTCATTGGCTTCTTCTCCTTTGACTCTTAAATCCCATTCAGCTTTCTTAAGTCAACAACCAGTTGCTGAACTTCTTTTTGTTTGTCATAATATGATCAGTATCGTCTGCTGTTATTGCCTCTTCCATTCTTTGGATCTTCTAAGACTTTAGTGGTTTTATTCATTTTCATAGGGTTTTGGGAAGGAACTAAGATTTATGTCTGGCTTTAGGCTGCCGTGTTTAGTTGAAGATCTTCAAGACTGTTTGTCTAAAATACAAAGATGATCGTATTAATCCACTGTTTAATTCTTGAAACAGCCTTGCCTGCATACAGAGTAAAATCTGACCTCCTACTGGATGCTTTCCAAAACGCTTCTGGCTCTTGCCCCTTATTTACTTATATTTCAGGAATGTCCTTTGCCTCCTTCACTTCAGGTCCTCTTATAGGAGTCAGTTCAGGTATAACTGTGTTCTAATATTGTCTGCTTGAAAGGTACAGAGAAGTAGGAGAACGACAGTGAATAAGCTTTTTAACACACATTGAATAAGCTGTTAATACACATTTTAACACACATTGTAGGACAAAGAAAGACTTTGGAAACCTCTTGATATATTAATGAAAGCACGAGCCAATGCAGAACTTGTAGAAGAGGATTTTCAGGAGAGAAAAGAGGCCTAAGATACTTATCAGAACCTGTAAGAAGCTCTAGGATCAGGTACAACAGATATAATTTTGGAGACAAGAGAAGATGCTAGCTTAAAAATGATTATAATCATCTCATTGTTTACTTACACTGCTTTAAGTTTGACCAGTTTTTGCTTCAGGTTTTTTGAAGCACTAATGTTAGGTGCACAAGTATTTAGGATTGTCGTGTTATTTGATTAAATAAATTGTTACGAAATGACCTCCTTTATCCCTGGTGTTATCCTTACTCAGAAATAGACTTGTCTGATTAAATTAGGCACTCTAGCCTTTTTTCATCACTGTCCACATGGTATATCTCTATCCATCTTTACACTTTTAAAGTATATGTATCTTTATTTTTATGCATTTAATTTTTAAATTGAAATATAGTTGACATACAATGTTGTGTTTCAGGTATACTACATATTAATTTGATATTTGCATAAATAGTGAAATTATTGCCATAAGTCATAACCATCTGTCCCCATACAAAGTTACGACAGTATCATTGACTGTATTCCTTATGCTGTGTATTGTATCCCCATGGCTTATTTATTTTATAACTAGAAGTTTATGCCTCTTAATCTCTTTTACCTATTTTGCCCCACTCCAATACCCACCCCTCTGGCAATCAACCATTTGTTCTTTGTGTCTCTGAGTCTGTTTTTGTTTTGTAGGTTGGTTGGTTTTGTTTTTTAGATTCCACGTATAAGTGAAATCATATGGTGTTGATCTTACTCTCTGTGACATTTCACTTAGCAAAATACCCTCTATATCCATCCATGTTGTTGCAAATGATAAGATTTCATTTTACATGCCTCTAATTTACATTTACATTTAAAGTAATTATTGATAGGTCTGTATGTATTACCATTTTGTTAATTGTTTTTGTAGTTCTTTTTTGTTTTTGTCGTCTTTGACTCTCTTCCCTTGTGACTTGATGGCTATCTCCAGTGTTGTGTTCAGCTTCCTTTCTCGTTTTCTGTATACTTATCTGTTAGAGGCTTTTGATTTGTGCTTGCCTTGAGGTTCCTATATGACAACCTACATGTATGTGTGTGATTGTTTGAAGTTGCTGATCTCTTAAGTTTAAAAGCATTCTAACAACCTTACATTTTTACTTCCCCATCCCGATGTTTAATGTTTTTTTCTATCATATTTTACATATTTTTATATGTGTGTGTATATCCTTTAATAACTTATTGTGGATATTGATAACTTTTGTCTTTTAACTCTACTAGCTTTATTAGTGATTGTTTTAAAGTTCCCATTGTGTCGAAGTGGAGATGAATCTGACTAGTGTCCATGAGGATGCAGGTCCCTGGCCTCGATAAGCGGTTCAGGGATCGGCGTTGCCATGAACTGTGGTGTAGGTCACAGGTGAGGCCTAGATACTGAGTTGCTGTGGCTGTGGCCTAGGTTGGCAGCTGAAGCTCCAATTTGACTCCTAGTCTGGGAAATTCCATATGCAGCAGGTACAGCCCAGAAAGGAAAAAAAAAAAAAAAAGTGATTGATTTACTATCTTTACTATATATTTGCCTTTACTAATGAGATTTTTCTTCCTAATTTTCATATTTCTGTTTGTGGCCTTTTATTTTACACTTAGAAGTCCCTTCAATATTTCTTTTTTTTTTTTTTTGTCTTTTTGCTATTTCTTTGGGCCACTCCCATGGCATATGGAGGTTCCCAGGCTAGGGGTCAAATTGGAGCTGTAGCCCGCCGGCCTGTGCCAGAGCCACAGCAACGTGGGATCCGAGCCGCATCTGCAACCTACACCACAGCTCACAGCAACGCCAGATCCTTAACCCACTGAGCAAGGACAGGGACCGAACCCGCAACCCCATGGTTCCTAGTCGGATTCGTTAACCACTGAGCCACGACGGGAACTCCTTTTTTTTTCTTTCAATATTTCTTAATAGATTGGCTTCATAGTGCTGAATTCTTTTTAGCTTTGGCTTCCCTGTAAACCTTTATTTATTTATTTATTTATTTTTACAGCCACACTTGTGGCATACAAAAGTTCCCAGGATAGGGGTAGAATCAGGGCTGCAGCTGCAGGCCTGTGCCACAGCAACACCAGATCTGAGCCTCATCTGTGACCTACACTGCAGATTGTGGCAACACTGAATCCTTAACCCACTGAGCAAGGCCTGGGATTGAGCCTACCTTCACAGAAACTATGTTGGGTTATTAACCCCCTGAGCCATGGTGAGAACTCTCTGTAAAACTTTTGATCTCTCCATTGAATCTTCTTTTTTTTTTTGTCTTTTGAACTTTAGGGCTGCACACGCAGCCTATGGAGGTTCCCAGGCTAGGAGTCTAATCAGCGCTGTTGCTCCTGGCCTACACCAGAGCCACAGAAACACAGGATCTGGGCCACATTTGTGATCTACACCACAGCTCATAGCAACACCAGGTCCTTTAACCCACTGAGCAAGGCCAGGGATCGAACCCACAACCTCATGGTTTCTAGTCAGATTCATTTCTGCTGCACCATGACAGGAACTCCTCTCCATCAAATCTTAATGAAAGCCTTTCCAGATAGAGTATTATTGGTTGCAGGTTTTTCCATTTTCATCACTTTAAATACATCATGGCACTTCCTTTTAGCTTACAAAGTTTCTGCTGAAAAATTAGTGTGTAGTCTTATGGGAGTTCCCTTGTATGTAGCTAGTTGCATTTTCCTTGCTGCTTTTACAATTCTCTCTTTAATATTTGCCATTTTATTTATAACATGTCTTGGTAGGTCCTCTCTGCATTCATCCGTTTGGGACCCTCTGTGATTCCTAGACATGGATGTCTACTTCTTTCCCCAAGTCTGGGAATTTACAGCTGTTATTTCTTTGGATAAATTCTCCATCCTTCCCTCTCTCTCTTATCCTTCTGGGACAACAATAATCAAATGTTAGTATGCTTGATGTTGTTCCAGATGTCTCTTCAACTATCCTCATTTTTTTTTAATTCTTTTTTTTTGTTTTTCCTGTTCAGCTTGGGTGCTTTCCATTACTCTGCATTCCAGATCACTGATCCTTTCCTCTAGATCTTCTAATCTACTGTTGGTTCCTTCTAGTGTAGTTGTTATTTCAATTATTGCACATTTCAGCTTTGTTTGATTCTTCCTGCTATTTTCTGACTCTTTGTTGAAATTCTCACTGTGTTCATCTATCCTTCTTCTGAGACTGGTGAGCATCTTTATGATCATTACTTGAAATCTTTATTGGATAATTTACTTATTTCTACTTCATTTCATTCTTTTTATGAAATTTTGTCTTGTTCTTTCATTTGGAACATATTCCCCTGTCTCCTCATTTTGCCCAACTCTCCACATTTACTTCTACATGTTAGGTGGGTTGGTTATATTTCCCAGCCTTAGAAAAGTAGTGTTATGTGGAAGATGTCCTATGAAGCCCAGCAGCAGTCTCCTCTCTGTGGTCACCTAGAGATACATACTCTAGGGATATCTCCTGTGTGGGCTGCATGAACCCTTTTGTGGTATAGCTGACTCTTTGGCTGTGATGGTAGGTGGGGCTGTCCTCTGACCAATAGGCTGCAAGGCCCTCCTTGTATGGTGGCTGCCGCCCAATGGAACATAGAGTGGGCCTCCCACATAGTTGGCTGTTTTGGTCCAAGAAAGGTGCACAGGCACTGCTAACTAGCTGCTACATAGGGCCAGGTTCCTATGAGGCTGTCTGCATGGCCCAGAGGGGCCTCAGCTCTAGTGCTCATCTGCTGGTGAGTGACAGTTGGGTCCCATTGTGGTCTTTGTGTTTGGTGTCACTACCCTAGTGGGCAGGGCTGGGTTGTCTCACCATTGTCTGAATGGTCTGGAGACAGGGCTTGAGGCTGGTACTGGCCTGCTGCAAGGCAGGTATGCCCTGGTCCTAATTGGCTAGAGGGAGGGTTCCAAAATGGGGCTCACCAGCGCCATTGTTATTGCAGTAGAAAAAGCTCCTGAAAGGTGGCTGCTACCAGCATCTCCGTTCCTACAGGAAGTCCAAGTTGTCTCCTACCCCTCTGGGAGGCTTTCTAAGATCAGTAAATGGCCTGGCCAAAGATCTTTTTAAACTACTACCTCTATGTTGAGACTTGGAGAAGATGAGGTTTTGCGCATGTCCTTTAAGAGTGGAGTATCTCTTTCCTATAGCCCTCCAGCTACCCAAAGCAAAAGTCCTGCTGGTTTTCAAAGCCAGACATTCTGGGGGTTTGTATTCCTTGGGCAAGACTCCCAAGCTGGGGAGCCCAGTGTGAGGCTTGGACTCCTTACCCCTTGGGGAAGATCTCTGCAGTTGTGATATTCTCCCCATTTTGGGTAACTGGCCCAGGGATGTGTGTTCTGACTATACTGTATTTCTGTGCCTCTTACCTGTCTCATTATAGTTCCCTCTTTATGTCTTTAGTTGTGGAAATTTGTTTCTGCTAGTCTTCAGGTCATTATCATAGATAGTTGCTCTGTAAGTATTAGTAATTTTGGTATGTCTGTGGGAAGAGGTGGGTTCAAGGACTTACTACTCCTCCATTTTGGCCACCTTTTCTGCATGTGTCTTTATTTTTGATGTGTGTTCCTTGTAGGCAGTGTGTAATTGGGTTTTGTTACCTCCTTCTCTTTTATTGAGATACAATTGACATATAACATTGTATTATTTTATAATGCGCAATATAATGACTTGATACATGTATATATTGTGAAATGGTTACCACAATAAATTTTGTTAATATTCATCATCTCACATAGTTACACACTTTTTCTTACAGTGATAACTTTTAAAATCTACTCTCACAGCAACTTTTAAATATATAATAAAATATTGTTAATTCTAGTCAAAATGCTGTACAGTGTATCTCTAGAACATACTTACCTTATAGCTGGGAAGTTTGTATCTCTTGGGCACCTTTACCCATTTCCCCATTGCCCTAACTCCTATCTCAGGCAATCCATTCTCTGTTTCTATGAGTTCAGATGTTTTGAGATTCTGTATATAAGAGAGATCATGCTTTTGTATTTCTCTATCTGACTTATTTCACTTAGCATAATGCCCTCAGGGTCCATCCATGTTGTTGCAAATGGTAGTATTCCCCATTTTTAAAAGCTGAATAATATTATATGTATACACAGACATGTATTTTCCTTTTCCATTCATCTGTCAATGAACCTTAGGTTCATTGTTGTTTCCTTGACTTGGCTATTATAAATAATGCTGCAATGAATATGGCTCATTAGATCTCATTGAGATAGCAGTCTTATCCCTATTGGATATATACCCAGACATGGCATTGCTGGATCATATGATATATGTAAAATTGGCTGCACTCATGGCATGCAAAATACCAGGGTCTGGGATTGAACCCACACTATAGTCATAGCAGTAATAACACTGGATCCTTAACCTGCTGAACCACCAGGAAACTCCCGTATGGTATTTCTATAATTGGATTTTTGTTCAGTAAGATAATCTTTGATATTTAGTTGACTGTTTTGATGCTTTACATGTAAAGTGATTATTAATTTTGAGTCTGTGGTCTTACGATGTTATACAACTTCATGTATATAGTTCAACAGTTCACAAACCTTGCAATAGTATACTTTCATGTCTTTTCCCATTTTTTTTCTTTCTTTTTTTTTTTTTTTTTGGCTGAGACTTCATGATGCAGAACATCCTGGGCCAGGGATTGAACCTGCACCACAGCAGTGACAACATTGGCTCCTTAACTTTCTAGGCTACCATGGAACTTTCCCAAGTCTTTTTTTTATTGTCACATATTTGACTTTTTTGTATTTTATAAACTCTACATTGTTGTTTCTTTCATTTAAAGGGTCAATTATTTTTTAAAGACACATGTATTTACTGCTGTAGTCCCATTTCATGCTCTTCATGCCTTTGTCTATATTCGTATTTTATCTGAGATTATGTCCCTTCCACTTGATAGATTTCCTTTTAAAGTTTCTTGTTGAGTGTGTTTACTATAATGAATTCCTTCAGCTTTTGCATATCTGAAAAAGTCTTTATTTCATCTTCATTTTTGAAGGATATTTTTGCTGAGGTATGGAAATTTAAGTTGTTACTTTTTCTTCCAATAATTCAAAGAGATTGTTCCACTCTTTCCTTTTCATTGTTTATGACATGCTATCTGCTGCCTTTCTTATTTAATTTTTTTTCAGTACATAAAGATCTTTTTTTTTTTCTAGCTTCATTTAAGATGTTTCCTTTCATCACAGATTGTGGACTACTTAATTACACTGTGCCCCAGTATAGTTTTCATCATGTGCCTTGTGCTTTGGTTTTATTGAACTGGCATTTGTGCATTTATTATTTTCAACAAATCTGTAAAACTTCCTACCATTATTTCTTCAAATGTTTTTTCTATTGCCACTTTGTTGGCCAAAATCCTGTTGTCCAACACTTGTAATTAGAATACTCGAATGGTCACTGATTCTCTTTTTTAAAAAATATTTTTGATTCTATTTTCATTTTGTATATCTTCTAATGCAACATTTTCAAACTTACTAATCCCTCCTTCTGCAATATCTACCTGCTATTTTTTCCCTCAGTGTATTTTTCATTTCAGATGTGATAGTTTCTATATACAGAAGTTTGATTTAAGTTATTTTTGTTTCTTCTATGTCTCTACATGACTTTTTGAGCCTATAGTATAAAGTTATAATAACCGATTGATCTTCTGATTTTATTATCTGTGTTACTTCTTGGGCAGCTTTGATTAAGAAATTAATCTCTTTATTAGGGTTTGTGTTTTCCAATGCTTCTTTGCTTGACTGGTAATTTTTTTTTATTTATCTTTTTTGCCTTTTCTAGGGCCGCTCCCATCTGGCATATGGAGATTCCCAGTCTAGGGGTCTAATCAGAGCTATAGCCGCTAGCCTATGCCACAGCCACAGCAATGTGGGATCTGAGCTGTGTCTGTGACCTACAATACAGCTCGTGGCAATGCCAGATCCTTAACCCACTGAGCAAAGCCAGGGATTGAACCCGCAACCTCATGGCCCCCAGTTGGATTTGTTAACCACTGAGCCACGACAGGAACTCCTTGACTGGTAAATTTTGATTGGCACTTAGAAAATTGCCAAGCACCATTGTGGATTTTACCTTGTTGAGTGCTAGATAGTTTTGTATTCCTTCAAATATTCTTAAGTCTTGTTTTAGGATACATTTATATTGCTTGGAAACAATCTTGATCTTTTCGGGTCTGGATCTTGCTTTTAAAATTTGTTAGGTACTACCTTATAGTAATTCAGTCTCTTATAATTTATACTCCACTACTAAGGAGAATCCTTTTGTGTTCTCCATCAAATGCCCATGAACCATGAAATTTTCAGATCTGGCTGTTAGAAACAGGTACTTTTCCATGCCTTTTAGGAGACTGAGAAGGATTCCTCTAATCTTCTCAGGTAGTTCTTTCCCAGGTTTTGGTAGGTTCTTTCGTCATGTACATGTTTTGATTGATACTGAAATGAACACACTAGGGATACCCTCTTCAGAGCAATAGTTTATTTTGGGTGATTAGATTAGAGACACCTTTATTTTTATTTATGTAGTTATCTATATTTTATCTTTTCATTGTGGATATAATTTTATTATCAGAAAATAAGCCATTCATATTTTGAAAAAAAGGCAAACATTGAATGCCCAGACATTATTAGAAAAATGAATGCTACCTGTACTCAGAGTGATACAGTGTTTTTATTATGTAACAGCAAAGACAGAAACCATAATTAAAATGATTGATAAATTTCAGATAAATATGAAACTTATGTGCTTCATAAAATATCATAAGTATCGTCAAAGACAAATGGCAAACTATAACATATTTACCAAAAAATAGTATTCTTTATATAAGAACTATTTACTTTAAAAGGCAACCTAAGAGAATAATGAGCAAAAGAATTAACTAAAATTTTTATAAAACAAGGATACAATTGTCTAACAGATGTGAAAAAATAGTCATCATTATATTAAGTTAAAAATGCAAATAAGGAGTTCTCGTCATGGCGCAGTGGAAATGAATCTGACTAGGAACCATGAGGTTGCGGGTCTGATCCCTGGCCTCGCTCAGTGGGTTATGGATCTGGCATTGCCGTGAGCTATGGTGTGGGTCACAGACACAGTTCAGATCTGATGTTGCTGTGGCTGTGGCATAGGCCAGTGGCTATAGCTCTGATTGGACCCCTAGCCAGGGAACCTCCATATGCCATGGGTGTGGCCCTAAAAAGCAAAAAAAAAAAAAAAAAAAAAAAAAAAAAAAGGCAAAATAAAATACCGTAACATTGAACATGCTTGTTAAAAAAATAAGGGATCCATAATATTCTCTTTTGGCTACATTTCATGAGATAGGACTGCTAGGACACATATAAACATTTGAGGGCTTTTGATACCTTTAATGTTATTTTCAGTGTAGGAAGGAGTGCCAGACTTAACAACATATCAATTACTTGTGTGTGTGTGTGTTTAAAGTAGGCTGGAGAAGCAATATGATATAATAGTAAATACAGTAGCCCTTGGAAACAGACTCCTGGGTTGAACCCTCCCTTTTCTACTTACTAGGCATTGCTGTTACTAGTGTTTGGCCAGGTTACATTATTGCTCTGGGTCTTATTTTATTTCATATGTAATATAGAGGTATTAAAATAAGGATTAATTAATAATCTCCATCATAAGGTTCTATTTTATTTATAAATTTTATTTGCTTATTTTCTAAGGAAATAATTTAGTACATGTAAAGCACTTAGAAAATTGCCAAGCACACAGTAAGCGCTCTGTATATTTATTCTTATTATAAAAAACTGCTTACATTGTCAATCATCCTGTAGAATAACATTGAATAACATGAAACTTTGAAAAAGTCTAAAGAGAGAAAAATAAATTACAAAATATATACGTTAAATTCATTTTTTAAAAAATAAATTATGTGCTTAAACACACAAAAAACTATTTCAGTGAATATTTCAGGGTTGCCTTTTTTACTGTTCTGTTTTTTTCTGCAAAAGCTTTAATAATCAGAAAAATCATTTACTATTGCTTTTGGAATGGATAAGTAATGAGAACCTGCTGTATAGCACTGGGAACTACATTTAGTCACTTATGATGGAGCATGATGGAGGAGAATGTGAGAAGAAGAATGTATATATGTATGTGTGACTGGGTCACTTCTCTGTACAGTTAGAAAATTGACAGAATACTGTAAACCAGCTATAATGGGGACAATAAAAATCATTTAAAATTAAAAAAAATATGCTGTGAAAAAAATCATTTAAACACACACAACTTGAGTGATTGCTCTTAAGGTGCTTTCCCTAGCTTCTTAGTCAAAGGTAACTGCTCTCTCTTTAGTTTTCACAGAGTTTCTATCAGGGAATTGTGTTCTAATGACTTGTTTACATTTCTCTCTCTACCACTAGATTCTGAGCTCCTTGAAAGTAGGAACCAAGTTTTGTTTAACTTTGTGTGCCCAGTGTCTGACATACAACAGACCTTGTTAGGTATGAAAATCCCCCTTAATAAGGCAAAACTCCAAACCCTCATAGCAGCAACTTTCAATCAGTGGTAGATGGAATAGGACTTGTGGTATTTAAAAGGCATATTCTATGTGAAAATGTATTTTTATATGTGGAAATTGAAAAAGATGCCAATTACAGAAGGTAAGGTTTAATAAGTCATCTTGGGTGGGTGACAGACTAATGTCTTTGCTGGGGGTGTGGGATAGGCTACCTGGAAAGGTTACAGAATTTGGGGCTGGTGAGATGCAGGGTGTGTATTGTATGTGTACTTAGGAAAAGGAATCCTGGCTTTGAAAAATACTGCTCTTAGATATGCCTTGAGATGGAAAATCTTTGTTTGAGAACAGGGCAGACCTGAGCACCCTGAATTCTTTGGGTTTCTTGCACAGTCATATCCATACTGATCTCAAGGGATGTGGTGCTCTTTCTAAGGAGATGATGGCCAAAGGAGAGTCTAGATCCCTTAGCCTGAAGCTGAGGCACCCCATGATTCCAGTTGGTGTTACTGAATACTTAGAAGAACAAGAAGGTACATATGGGTGGGTAGTCTATAGGGAGTGTAACTTGTCTTACAAAATATAGATTTCTTATCCTTTCATAGCTAATTGACTCCCATTCAACTTCACATGAAAATGGTGGGAATGGAATAAAGCCCACCAGAGAACCCTGTTCTCTCTCTACCCCATCCCTGCCCCATTCTTCCATTAGAGTTCAAGCTCTTTCTTCCATGCTTGTCCTCTGGCCTGAAAGACAGTGTACTCCCCACCAACTGGCATAGAGGGACCTTTAAGGGAGACCTGGCTTCTTAGCAGTAGGGATATGGACTTATTTTGGCACAAGTTCAATAGTAGACTCAAGAGTATTGAACATAGCACTCTGAAGCAAAAACTGAGCAAATATTAACCAACTGATTATTCCCTCATATCATGCATTGTGATTCTATAAAGGAGAATAACCACATTCTTTTATTCAAAATCTGAGTAATTCTGATCCCAAGAAAATGTTTTTGAGGTACTGACTGATGTGTTTTTGTTCTTGGTATTTCTTTCTACTCCTTAACCCCTTTGAACAAGGCATTTTATCTTCATTGCCTCAGAAATGGAAACACAGAAAAGCTTAGTCTTAGTCTCCAAAGCCTAGGCAACACTGAGCTAGTGTAAAAATGGAATATGCCGTCATGTGGATACTGTTTCTATCTCTCCAGGTAAGGCCCAGAGATGCAATAAGACACCAGGTCCTCTGCACCCAGCATGACACTGAAGCATGTGGTACAGGTTGTCACATGGGGCTATGCCTCCTCTGGGGTTTCTTGGCAGCATAATTTGGTGTAGAAGGTACCAAAGATGTCAAGGCTCTGGAGAGGTGGGGTTGCCATTTTCTGAAGTTCAGACTTGGTGTCTGAACATTTCCCAGGGCTTTAGGGTGGTGTATTTATGGACAGAGAGCACAGGGTGAGAGCAGGTCTTGCTGTGAAGAATGAAAAGCCCCAAATATATCTGGGCTCTCTGCCTTTGAATTGTTTAACGCCCCCACCGCCCCATGCTTGTTCCTTGTGATCATACCTGATTATGGGTACAGAAAGAAAAGCTCTAGCTCCATGTAGAACAAAATTTCTTTTCTGACTTGGAAAGTGCATTTGATACCAAGGGCAGCATGCAAAACAAAGAAAATTAAAGAGGAAGTGGAGATTTATTGAAAATAGATTTGTTTATAAATTGTAGTCATAAAATTAACCTAACATACAAATACAGCATAATTAATGCTATTAACCAAAATGTACGTTTTAAAATATCTAGGAAAATTATATAATTATAACATAACTAAACCTTTAAAGTGAAGCTTTATCCCTTCTTTGGTCTTATATGTCTTTTCCATTGTCATACCATGTTTTTTGATTCAAAAACAGACTATATTCAGGTATTTCAGATCTCTAGACTTCTTTTCTCTAATAAACTGACTTCCATTTAGCTTGTTCTTACATAGTTGTCATGTAAAATTCACACTAACAAAATGCATATGTGTCACTTTGATGAAATGTATCACTAATCTCAACATTATATGAAAATTCCTAATATAGTTACAAAAATAGATAATAGTATGGTAACTATGAACAATCGATATTTCTATGTTAAAATAAGGTCAGTGTTTTCTTAATAGTCCCTGTGTCACAAAGTATAACTTGACCAAAGGATTTTACACTAAGATTTAATGTGGTTTTCAAGCTCTTAACCAGAGCAATTTTTTTCAAAGTGATTTTTCCTGGAAAGATTTGACAGTTCTTAGTATTGGACAAGTGTAGAAAGAGGACCAGCTTCCTCATTGCACCATCACTTCAAATGTCCTATTGCTACTGAGACCTGAAAAAAATAGGGCTTCATGCATCCTGGATCTATGTCATGCGCTGTCCTCTAGGGAAAACAATTTATCCAATTAGGATGCTCTTGACTGGCCTCCAAGACAACGCATTGCCTTTGTTCCTAAATTCCTCCTTTTATCTAGTTCCTGAACTATTTTTCCAGTTCTCTATTTCAAAAACCGTCATTTCTAGGAATCTCCCCTACCCGCCCCCCACAAATGCTAAGTAAATAGGTCATCTCTCTAAAACCATAAGTCTCTTTTTTGTTATTGAACTTCTTTTTGTTGTTTGTTTTTAACAGATATTTTCTTTGTTCTTGCTTTTGAAAACAGGGGCCAGGTGAGTTTCTTCAACTTTAAATTCCTAGTGACATAGTTCAGGGCCTTATAACCTATGTACACAGCCACCTAGGCCCTATCAGGTAGAGTGGACATTTTTAAAAATGGTAATAAAAATTACTATTAATTAATTAATTTTTTGCTCCTATGTCCTCAGTGTTCTCAGAACACTTGGTTCAGATCATTGCTATAGCACTTGGTCATTTATAAGTCTTTTGCCTTGGGAACGTCTTAAAAGGAGGGTCTGTCTGACCTAAATTTTCCCCCTTTTATGGGTCTACTTAGGAATCAGAGACTAAATATAATATAAAGCTCCTTGACTCTGACCTACTCCTAGCAACTCCTTGGACTCTCTAAATTGGCTTTGCTCAAATTGTTGCTATGTGAGACCTAATTTGAGCTCACTGATCTAACATCTCTTATCTTACCACAGAAGATCTTTGTAGTACCTACCATGTATTTTCTTCTCTCCCTCAAAGCTAGATTTGGACAGGGACCAAGTCTTATTCCTCTTTGTATATCCAAAACTAAGAACATGTCAAGTGCACACTCAATATTTTCTGCATAGGTGAAAATCTACTAATCAACAAATTGAGAATTGTTTGTCTACTCTTCCTAGGAATTAATATAATGAGTAATTAGAATGAAGGACCATCGCTCTGGCCATGAGGCAGAATAAATGGGAATTAAATACATGATTCTATCTGTATTAGCTCCATTCACCAACCAAATGAACTCACCATGTGCAGACTGTTCTGCAGAAGGTGTTAATTCACAATGATTCAAATTAACATTAATATTTGCAGACATTGCCTTTCATTTATCTTAGCTCATTTACTTTATCATAAAATAAAGCTGAGTTAAATATTACTATATGCAGAAGAAATTTGAAATGGTTGTGTAGTACAGCAAGCTTTATAAAGCATTAATCTTCATTACTGAGGCGACATTTGATAATTCCCTTAAGGGTACATCACTTGAGTTACAAGATTCCTCAAGGGAAAAGAAGAATGCTTTGAGATATAAGCATCTTGCATGTTACCCAAATAAAGGATTTCTTATGATGGATTTGAGGATGGAGCCCAGGAAAAAAACTGAAAAAGTATGTGGATGGGGTAGCTGGATTGAAATGATGGCCCCAACTTTTTATATCTCCCTGTAGTCAAGCCTCCAACACTGATCTTAGACTTGGCCATACAACTTTCTTTGGCCAAGGAGATAGAATAAATCAGACATAGGAAGAAGCTTTAAAAAATGCTTGGGCATTTCCACTTATTTATTTGAACTTTTGCTGCTACCTGGAGATCATATCCAGGCTGGCTGGCTGGAAGGAATGGGGGAGGGTGGAAAAGATCAAAGTTGTCCTAGCTGAGGCCACCCCAGATGATCCAGTTCTAGTCCATCCACCAACTGATTGGACACATGAATGAGCCCAGGCTCGGTCAGTGGAACTCAGCCTTGATCAGCAAAACTACTCAGAAGAGCCATAATTTTGTGAGAAATAATTAGTAGCTCTTATTTTAAGCCATTGACTTTTAGGGTGATTTATTAAATTGTATTATTTTAACAATGGACAATTAATGCAGTAGCTGATTTTCCTACAAGATTATGTTAAAGCTACAATGCATTTAAGAATGTATAAAGATTTTCTTTTTTTAATAATGATTTTTTTTCCATTATAGCTGGTTTACCATTTTCTGTCAATTTTCTACTATACAGCAAGGTGACCCAGTCACAAAGATTTTCAATTTTAAACTTTTCAGTAACTTCAAGTAGAGAGCAGACAGATAAGAGGTTGAACTTGAAATTAAGATAATTTTGTTTTCAGAAGGAATAAAAAAAGAGCAGATAAAATGAGATAATTTTCAGAGTCAGTTTGTTATTTTAGTAAAACACAGGCTCTGGAGGCAAATTGTGTGGGCTAGAATTCTGGCTCCAACTATTTAATAGTTGTGTGACCTTGATCAAATTACCAATCTCCCTATGCTTTATTTTCCTCATCTGTAAAGTTGGAATACCTAGTGATGGTTGATAGGTATAAAATTATATGAAGGGATACATATAGGGTTCTTCAAATAGTTTTGACATTTAATAAGCAGTCAACAATGTTCGTTATTATTATATAACAGATGAGGCTAAAATAGGAGAGGTTTGTAGCCATTGTCAATTGCTTATTTCTTTTCTGGATATTTTTAAAGCTGGTATCAGCTGCAAAATTATTAAACAATAGAGAAGTGGTGGGTTACAGGGAATGACAAATAGAAATTTAAATTATATGATGATAGGCAAGTCATGGAGCCTTCCTGGAATTCAGCTTATTTAGTAGTAAATGAGGGCTTGGCTGAACAGGATGGTCTCTAAGAAACTGTACACCTTGATAATTTGTTACTCCTAAATTTATAGTAGCAGGGCACTAAAAAGAAACAACTGAACTCAGATTAAAACTATGAATTATTGATTTTTCTTAATGCATTAATAGTTTTCAATGGTAAGAAAGAATAGTAATGATCACATTTTAAGTCAAATCACAGTGCTTTATACAAAGACAAATAATATGATATGTATTAGTCATGTTTCCTGAGGACCTACATTATGCCAGAAACTGTGGTGGATGCTGAGGACCAAGAGATAAAACACATTTCCATGGAGTGTCTCTGGGAACCTGTGGGGTACTGTAGTGGGACGACAGGGACAGCCAAGAAAGAGAAAAATTTTTTTTCCACTTAAAAAAATGATTACGTCTTCTTTGTGAAAGATTGGTCTTGCTAACTGATAAGATATAAAGACCAGGCTTCTTGTGTTTATGGCCACTAGAACACAGACCTTGCTACAAGCTTGATTTGTTTTATTATTTTCCCAAGAGTAAAATGGGCCATTTCATTCGTTAACAAAAAATCCATTGTTTCTGAATAAACAAACAAACAAAATAAAGTGGTGTTTATTATTCAGTTGACTGTCAGCTCTACACCCGGCATTCCTACACCGAGCTCTATGATGCAGGGGCCAGGGCTCTGCAAATCGGATTTTAGCTTTGCCATAGGTGCCCTGGAACTCTCTGCCACTAGGGGGCACTAGAGGAAGACAGGTAGCTGTGGGAGAGAAAAGGGGCTTTCTCCTTGTTTGTTCCTTGTGAGCTTCCCATGGGCTTTTTTGTGAGTTTGTGGTGCTGTAACAGTCACTCTAGTAGCATCTAAATCCAGTTTGCGGTTTTCCCAGCATTTCTAAACCAGTTTCATGATGTCTCACTGCAGATTCACCAGCCCACCTCATCAGCATCCCTCATAAAAGTCTGAGTTTCAGCCCTACTCAGCCCTTCCTCTAGGATTCTATTTTATAAGTATCTCAACCTTTTGTTTTTTGTCCTCTAGTCTGTAGGCTGGTAGCTGCTTCCTGCAGTTGCTTTCTGAGGTACTTTAAGATATTTTTATCTACTCTTTAAATTACCTAGTTAACAACTTTATCCATAGTTTTCTTTATATGAAATTTTCTCCCTACAAAAACTGGTATGGTTTCTCTCTGGGTGCAAAGTAGGGGTCTTAACAACATATTTTAAGAAATATTTTTAATTGAAACACAGTTATATACAGTAATTGTGTGTCTTAGTCTGTCTTGGCTGTTATAACAGTACAGTTGACCCTTGAACAGTTCGGGGGTTGGGGTGCTGACCCTCCTCCACACACTCAAAAATCTGAATATAACTTTACAATCAGTCTTCTGTATCTGAGATTCCACATCCATGAATTCAATCAACTGTGGCTCATGTAGTCCTGCAGAGGTATACAGTGAAAGAAATCCATGTGTAAGTGGATCTGCAGAGTTCAAATTGGGTTATTAAGGGTCAGCATATAAAGTGGGTTGCATAAAATAAAAAGAATAAAAGTTTAGTTCTCACAGTTCTGGAGTCTGAGAGGTCTAAGACCAAAGGTATTGGCAGAATTAGGGTTTGGGGAGAGCTGGTTCAGAAACAGTGACCTTGCTCTGTCCTTATATGGTGAAAAGGGTGTGCAAGCTCTCTTTTATAAGGGCACTTAACATGAGTGGGCTCCTTTATAAGGGCACTAATCTCAGTCAAGAGGGCTGACTCTACCCCTAACTCTAACCCTAACTCATAACCTAATCACCTAAAGGCCTCATCACCTTCCAAATGCTTCACCTCTAAATACCACCATTTTTTGTGATTAAGTTGCAAGATATACATTTTTGGGGGTACAAACATTCAGTCAATAGCAGTTGTAAGTCTTAAATGTAAATATTTATACTTCGTATATAGATACATCTGGATCTATGGTGTGTAGGTGCTTCTTTGTGTTCTCTCCAAGTTAAGACTCTCTGCAAAAGTAACTAGTGTTGAACTTATATTAACAGAATTATACCATATCTAATTATTCATGCGTCTGGTTTCTTTTACTGAACATCACGTTTCTGAGATTCATTGATGTTTTTATGTGCAGTGTTCATTCTCTTTCATTAGTGTGCTGTATTTCATTTTGGCATATCATAATTTATTTTCTTGTTAATGGACATTTGTTTCCAGTTTTTGGCTATTTCGAATAAAGCTGTTATTAGAAATCTTGCACAGGTCTTTCAATGAACATAAGCCCTCATTGGGGGTGTATGCCCAAAAATAGAATTTTGGGGTCATAGAATATGTATTTAGTTTAATAACTACTGCCAAATGGTTTTCCAAGACATACTAATGCCTGCAGTGACCAAGAGTTTCAGTTAACCTACATCTTTGCCATTATTTCTTTTTCTTTTTTTTTTTCTTTTTTTGTCTTTTTGCCTTTTTCTAGGGCTGCTCCCGCAGTACTTGGAGATTCCCAGGCTAGGGGTCTAATCAGAGCCGTAGCCACCAGCCTATGCCAGAGCCACAGCAATGCGGGATCTGAGCCACGACTGTGACCTACACCATAGCTCACAGCAATGCCAGATCCTCAACCCACTGAGCAAGGCCAGGGAACGAACCTGCAACCCCATGGTCCCTAGTCGGACTCATTAACCATTGCGCCATGACGGGAACTCCCATTATTTCTTTAAATATTACTTCTTTCCCATTTTTCTCTCTTACCTTTTTGTGATGGATTAAATAAAGGTTGGAATTTGTGTACTACATGTTACTTACGATATGTTCTTTTTTTTTAAAATTCTTTTTCTCCTCTGTGTGCTCCAATTTATATACTTTTTAATTTGTCTTCTTTGAACTTATTTATCCTGTCTTCTGTTATGTCCAATGTGATGTTAAACTCATGAGTTCTGAATTTCAGATATTGTATCATTCAGTTCTAGAATTTCTATTTCATTTTTTTGAAATTCACTGTTAAAATTCTCCGTGTTTTCATCTATTTTGTGCAAATGATTTTTAGTATATATTAATTATAGTTATTTTAAAGTCCCTATCTGATATCTCCTTTATCTGAAATCTATAGATTCATTTTTGATTTTCTATTTCAATTGAGATGTATATATTGTTGAAATTATGTATACCAAGTTTAATCAGCATTTAAAATATATTCTGAAAGATTAAACTATGACAATGTTGAAATGCAAAGTTATTGTGTATTTGGCAAGGCACAGAACCTGGAGTAAAATAATATTCATTTTTTTTCAAAGAATCAGCTTTCAGTTTCATTGATTTTTCTCTGTTGATATTCTGCTACTCACTTTCACTGAGTTAGGTAGGCTTTTATATTTATTATTTTCTTTCTTACATTTGATTTAACTGTTCTTTTTCTAATTTCTTTAAATAGACTCTGATTTGAAACTTTTCTTCTTTTCTAATGTAAGGGCATTATCCTACAAGTTTTCCTCAAACAATGCTTTATCTGCATTCCACTAATTTTTGATGTGTTGTATTTTCATTTTAATTCAGTTTAACTATTTTTAAATCTCCTTTGAAATGTTATTTTTGACCTATGGTTATTTAAAAATGTTTGGTTTAGCCTCCAAATATTTGGGGATTTTTTAGATGTTTTTCTTGTAATGATTTCTAGTTTAATTCCATTGTAGTCCAAGAACATAGATTGTATGATTTCTATAAATTTGTTAAAATTTGTTTTAGTACACAGAATATGGTTTATTTTAGTGATTGTTTTATATGCACTTTAAGAGAATGTGTATTTTGATGCTGTTGATTGGAGTTTTCTATAATTGTCAATCAGATCAAGTTGGTTGGTAGTTGAAACCATCTGTATACTTAGTGATTATATCAATCTAACTGATTTGCTTTACCAATTACTGAGAGAGGATTGTTGAAGTTTTCAGCTCTAATCATAGATTTGTCTATTTCTCCTTTTAAGTCAATCAGTTTTTATTTCATATATTTTAAAGCTCTATTATTAGGCATACTCATTTAAGATTTTTACATCTTCTTGGAGAAATGACCACTTTTTCATTATATTATATCCCTCTTTATTGCTAATAAATATTGCTTTCTCTTATCTTACCTCTTCTGGTTTAATTGAGCATATTTATAATTAAATTTTATTTCTTCTATTAAATTATTATTTGTATCTCTTTAAAAACTTAGTGGTTGCCCTAGTTTAAAATATACACGTTTAATCTATCGCAGTCTACCTTCAAATGATATTATACTACTTCCTATATACTGTAAAAACTTTACAACAGTATGCTCTCAATTTCTTCCTCCCATTCTTTGTGCTATTGCCATACATTTAAGTTGTAAATTTACTATAAATACACAATAAATTGCAATGCTATCATATACGTTCCCAATAAAAAATATTAAAACTCATTCCTTTTATATTTCTTAGAGTGGAGAATGTTTGGTGTTGAATTTCCTCAGTAATTATTTACCTGAGAGAATCTTCACTTCTGTTTGGAAATATATTTTTGTTCAGGGTAGAAATCTGGGTTGAAAGTCCCCCCCTCATTTAAAAAATATCCCTTGTCATCTTCTAATTTGCATGGTTTCTAATGAGAAGTCTGCTGTAATTCTTTATTCTTTCTAAAGGTAGTATATGTTTTTCTCTTTAGACTATCTTTGAGATTTTCTATAGGTGTTTTCAGCATTTTGAATGTAATGTGCAGTTTGTTTGTATTTACTTGATTAATGTTTTCTGAGTTTCTTCAATCCGTGGTGGGTATCTATTGCTGGTATTGAAAAATTCTTGGCCATTTTCCCCTCAGGTATTACTTTTGCCTTCCTCTCTTCTTTCCAGTATTTGAATTATGTGTATGTTAGATCATTTGGATTATGTGTATACTGATATTGTTCTATAGCTTTTAGATGCTCTGTTTTTTGCCTTTTTTTTCTTTTTTGTTTCAGTTTGGTTAATTTCTGTTGATTTATATTCAGATTATCCTCAGGCTCACAGGTTTTTTTTCCTTGTCTGTATTGACTTGTCTGTATTGATGAACCTGTCAAAGACATTGTTTCTGTTCTTATATTTTTAATTTGTAGCATTTGCTGTTGATTCTTTTTTACTCTCCTGAAATAACCTAACTAATCTTGCATGCTGTCTACCTCTTCCATTAGAGACTTTAGTATGTTAATCACAATTACCTGAAATTTCCTTCCTGGAAATTTCACCTGCATTATATTTGAGTTGGCTTCCAATAATTATTTTTCTCTTAGGATTTTGTTGTTTCTATTTGCATTTTATTGCTTGTCTTGTAATTTTTGTTGCTTAAAGCTGGGCATCTTTTGTACTTTTTGCCTGGAAATCAGCATATTTTTTCCTTCCTCTAGATCCATAATGTGAGGATTTGAATTAATGTAGTTAGAGGGTGGGCCTGGTTTTAGGTTGTTGCGAGTGTTACCCAGAGGTCACCATAGCTTCCAAATTCCTCCAGCTGATTCCTTGTGTTAGGTTGGTTGCTGGAGGGTGTCTCCCCCTCCCAATGAATGTTCCTGTTTTAATTTTAGATCTTCCATTGCACTATGAGTGTTTCTTTACCTGCTCTTGTTCCTCCCTATCCCTTTCTGAGCCATATTCCAATATGCTTGTCAGCTTATTTGTAGGGTGGGCATTTTCTTTTGTTCACCTTTAATCTTAGTCTTAGATTGCAGTAATGTCATGTCCCCTGGGTCCTGGAGTGTGGACTCTTCAGTGATGTCCCTCCCTAGGCTCTAGCCCTGTTCCCTGTATGCAAATCAATCCTCTCTCAGGAGTAGGAATGTTTTTCAGTTTGTTGTTCCCTTCTCATCAGCTGCAATGGTTTTCACTAGTGTCCCAAAGATAACAGTGTTTTTTTTCCCCCTAGTATGAGAGACTTTAGTTTAAGGCTTTGCTTTATAGACGGTAGATAGGGACCTGTACTCTCTTGTGTAGTTTATCTGCACCATAAGTATCACTTTCTTAAAACTTTGCTCAGTCTATTCTGTGATTGTCCTTGGTTCATGGAGTAATCGCCTAAAGAAGATGTGAAATCCCTCAATTTTCTCATCTCCCAGGGTCCTCACACTCTCTCTGGAGTATATTTGGCCTCCAGCAATTTCTGAACAACCTTAGTGAACTCTTTACTGGTGTTCTGTTGCATCTGCCCTAGGTAAGCCATTGCTTACATTGCCACTTCCTACAGGAAATCTGTCTTTTCATAGATTTTGGGCTAGTTGGTTGCCCTGCAATCTCAGCTATCAATAGTTTTAAGAAAACTCATGACTTTTTTGGCTCTCTTGCATTATATGGGTGTAAATGACACTCTTTCCAGCTCTCCATATTGCTGGGTGGAAAATAAGTTTGATATTAATAAAGCATCATTGTAGAAATGATCAGAATTTCATATTTTCTTGCAAATTAACAACCAAGGGTTTTAGGGACCTAAAAAAGGAAGATATCCACTAGTACATGAAGATGTGTTATGTTTTGTTCCTGAAATACTTGCAAAGAGATTATTCTCACACTCTAAGCACTGCAACTGAAGGTAGGGTAGATTGCCAAAATCTTTGGAATAGATGAAATCATTTCAAAGCAATGAGGGACTGATATTATCAATTCATGTGTTGCACAGGATTATCATTAAGGTGTCATGTCATGGTTTAAATAGCAGCATTTTTTTCTTCCTTAGTGGTTTATAAAATAATTCCATGCCTTATAATTGATGGCATTCTCTGTACTATTAGCAGTTATGTTAACTATTAACAGAGTTTCATGTAGGTAGGGTGACAGGTGACTTTATAAATAAAAATATTTATGTAAAGGTGCCACATTAAATCTTTCTCTTTTATGATTGCCTGAAAATAAACTTATTCATGAGGTTACAGCTGATACACTGGAAAATAGAGAAAAGCTTTTTAATGACTTGGAATGTAGATGAGGTATATTTTCAATGAGGGAAAGTAGATTAAAACTCAAGTATTATTAGCATCTAAGAAGGGCATCATGGGACATGGATGGCCTATGGTAGAAAGGAAGGAAAAAGACTGAAAGATAAGCAGGAGAGCTAGTATAATAGAGACATGAGAACATCGACAACTTTGTTGCACCTGCTTCTCATTATTACCTGGATCAATCTCTTCTTCACATATTGCTCTAATAATAATAAAATGAGTGTAAATTTATGAGACTGACTTCTTTCCTATGTATCCAAAGGAAATCTAACTCCTCCTTTTGGCAACCATATGACACATACCCTGGGGAGGGAAGCACAGGATCCTTAATCAGTAAATTGAGTCTTGTTCAATGTGCTTTGCAAAGGAGACATCAGTGTATTGTTGAATTCTGTATGCGAACCTTGTTAAATAAACTTGTTCTTGGTTAGAGAAAGTATTTACTTACAAAAAGAGTCCTTTAGCATTTTACCAAATCTTTATAGTTCTTGTCATTTAAAAATGTGTACCTCTCTATCCCCAAAAGCCATTATAATTTTTGAGGCAAAAGTGGAAATTAAGACTTGTGTAAAGCTGAAGCTCTATCCTTCAAGATATCTTTGTTTTACATTAGGGTGTTATCTTTTAATCTTGGATCCTAAATAAAATGTCAGATTGATACAGATCGTATGTTAAGGAATAAGGTAGAGTTGGGTCCGGAAAATATTTGGTTTCTTTGTGTCTAGTTGGTTTTTTTTTTTTTTTTTGTCTTTTCTAGGGCCACCCCTATGGCATATGGTGGTTCCCAGGCTAGGGGTCTAATCAGAGCTGTAGCTGCCAGCCTACGCCAGAGCCACAGCAATGCTGGATCCGAGCCGTGTCTGCGGCCTACACCACAGCTCACAGCAACGCCGGATCCTTAACCCACTGAGCAAGGCCAGGGATCGAACCCACAACCTCATGATTCCTACTCAGATTCGTTAACCACCATGCCACGACGGGAACTCCTGTGTCTAGTTGGTTTTATCATTCATAAAAATTCCGAGTGAAGAGATATGCCACATGCTAGTGTATTTTTCATAATGTATTTCTTTGGTAGTATTTTAAATAACAGGGAGTACCAAAAAACTGATCATTATGGAGGGATTTAACCTCAGCTAGCTATTTTATAACCAATGCTTTATTCCAGCTCTATAATTAACATCTAAAATTAACATTTTTCAACATGACTTTAAACATTAAGGAATCTAAGTAGATATAAATACTTAAAGTACTATTGCTTTGCACTTTTTAGGCCTTTCAAAATGGAACTAAAGGCAGTCTCTCGCCACATGAAATATGGCACAGTACATGCTTTGGAACGGTTTTTATAGTTTTAAATATTTTTTATGCCATTGGGTGTAATTATTTCCATACGTTTATGAAGAGTAAAAGGAGGTAGCAACAGAGATGCTGAAATGGTCTATATCCCTTTGCATTGTTAGCCACATAAGAGAACTGGTCCCTTCTTATCTCTAGTCTATTGGTAAATAGAATTTATTCACTTTCCTTAATACTAACCTGAAGATACTGTTTAATGCACCATAAACAAATGAATTTCTTACATGATTAAAATGGTCTTAACTATCCAATGTTTTTTGCTGATTGAATCTGCCACTTCTGTTTACTAGGAAAATAAATAACATATGTTTGCTCTCTTTCTAAAAGGTTCCTATTTATTCTGTGGTCATTTCCCACTTATAATATTTCCAGCTTAATTTCATAAAACAGCTTTTATATGACTTGAAAAACAGCCCTTATTGTACATTGTCTTCAAGTATTTTGCCTTTGAGCTCTGGACTTTTATTTGAAGAAACATCCAACCGTCCAGCTTTTCTTTTCTTTCTCTCTCTCTCTTTGCCTGTATTAGGGTTGGAATTTAAAAAGTCAAACAGCTGCATGCCTTGCATATGCGGACAGAAAAGGCAAAATTCAGCTATTTGAGAATGTTTCCCCCCACCCCATACAATATCAGCAATTCTCGTGCCTAATTTATAGTTGTCAAACAAAGGAAAACAAGGCTTAAAGGGCATTTGTCTGTCAGAGGACTCATTAAGGTGAACCAGCTTGCAGAGAAAACTCTTATTGTGATAATTTTGTAAAGGATGGATGCCACAAGAAGTGCTATTTCATATGCTCCCTTCCAAAGATTTAAGGCCTGTATAAAGTTCAATGAACATGACTAAATCGTATCTTGAACAGATAGATTCCTGGTATGTCATGGACTCCATGTCATATGCTTGACATACATTCAAATTCAGACTCAAGGTCTGTTTCTGTATCACCACATTTATGTTAAAATATGAAGCATCTTGAGTACATGTTTCAAGGCTTATCTCAGATTGCATCTCTAAGATATTTTCCTGTTATCTGTGTTGGATATGACCTCAAACTTTTATATGATGTGACATGTTCTGCTTTGTATTACAGTTACTTGTGGGTTTGTCTTATTTCCTTCCATTTCCACCATATGAATTTCTGTTCTTCTTTCAATTCCTGCTATCCTTATATGAAGACATCTGTCTTGGTAGTATTCCTCCGATCTAGAGCCAGGGTTTAGGGTAGGTGTTCTTCATGCATGGAGTTAAAATACTGATCCAGTTTTTCCTTTTCCAACTTCTCATAATGTACTAATATTGAAAAAGTTAAGTTTTAATGTAAATGAAGAATACATATTATTATACACAATTGATATATATTATAAATCCATTAAAAGTGTCAATTGTATAATAAGCTTAATTTTACATATTTTTATGTAATTATCTGTATTTCTTAGAAGTCAGTGAACTCTAGAACTGGAAAGTACTTTAAATTCAAGCAATTCCTATTGCAGAAAGAGGAAACCAACGTTCAGACATTAGAGAGACATAAGAATTTTATTTTACTTTTAGTTTGGAGTATTGTAAGACAGCACAGGGGACTTCTGATTCAATTACTAATGGCCCTTCTTTTGCTTTAAAATTTTCTCTGTTAACCCTGATGAAATAGGAATTGTGTGATTAGTACCAGGCTGTATTTGTTGTTGAGCTGTATGATAATGATTTGATCATATTTTTTAAGGCTTTGAATGTTAGGAAGCAGTACTACTACTATTATTTTTATTCCTGCCATATTTAGTTATAGGTGTTTTCCAAGTGATTCACATGGAATTTTAGTGAATCCACTTCCACTCAAATGTCCCATGCATCTTGGTGGTGCTAATTGATAGGGATTATCACCTTTGAGAGACTCTCATGAGAAGAAACATAATCCAGAATAACCCAGGGCTTGGTAGCATGGGAGCCAAACTCTGCTTGGAGATAATGTCATATAGTTACTTCAAAGCCTCTGCCATGTAAGGACACACCCAGTTATGGACCAAATTGACCTGGAACATTTTACCTAAACCATGGACCTCTAAACCAGGTGGTCCACAGTTTTAATTTAGGCTTGCTGTAAGTGAGATTCCCCATTGTCAAAGGTGAGAAAATTTTACACAATAATTTTCCAAACTTTCTCTTAGATATTAAAATTTCAGCTGAGTATTTTGGTTTTTATGCTGACAAAGTAGGCATAGACTCAACCATGAGATTCCAACAGAGAAATGTATTATAGAGCTGGTGAGTGATCCTAGTATTAAGCATTTCAAGGATCCTCAAATACTTTCATTTGACTTTTGTGATAACCCTGTGACACTGGTGTCATTCCCATTTTACACATGAGGTACCTGAGGCTCAGTCATAGGAATTAGTGAATGATGATTTTGGACCTCAAATCCAACTTTGTATTACTTGAGAATATATACTCTTCATTACGCCAAGCTGAATTCATCATAAATTTCATCTTAAGTCTCTCATTTGGAAATCTACACTTGATTCAGATTCATGTGTGTGAAGTATGAGGCAGAGTTAGCCTTATTTGTAAGTGGAAGTGGCATATTATATTCCATAATCAACATAACCTGCAACAGTTACCTTTTGTATTTTCAGATGTGGCAAAAAAAAAAAGGGGTTCTGTAGTTACGTGAGATGGAATTATTTTTCAATTAGCAAGTTGTATACTGTAAATATTCTGCTGAGTTCACCATATGCAAAAAAAAAAAAAAATGGAATTATAAGGTGTCTATATCTTTCAGGAACTTAAAAGGGTTGTGGGAGAAACTAAGACAACTATACAAGCAAGGTTTAAGGTGGGTGGGAGGGAGACTGAAGGGAGATGTGTCCTTCCTGGAAGAGCATAAAAACATTTTCAGGAAAAAGTCAACAAGATAACATTGCCTGAGGGGCACCGGGGAAGTATCATAATATTGCCCTTGATTGCATGATAATATGGCTTTGACCATAACACTTGAATGGATAAATGGGATAAGTGTTACCAGCTGCTATAAGCCAGTCTTGTCATGCATAACCATTTTGTTGTTTTTGTAGTTAATATGTGCCACCAACGATTAGTGCAAGGGTTAGGCAGTCCACAAGCTCTAACCCCCTCTCCTCATCTCCCCTATGCTCTACCTTTCTGCCTTCTTCTGAGTATGAACTACCCCTGTTCCTTTCTGAAGCCAGTCTTTCACTAGTAGAGTAGATTCCATCCAGGCTCTCTTACTCAGAGACATTGCTCCAGAATTTCCCTCTCTTCCCCTGCTTGTCAATTTTAACTCTCTTCATATAAATTTGTTCTTATTTCTCCCTGCCATGTATTGATCCAGTTATTAGGGGGGTCAATCTTTGAAGAAATCTTATATAAAAAAGGAGAAGTAAGTATTTTGACATTTGGGACTGAATTAAGTTATAATGTCTTTATTATGATTTAGGGATGAAAAGAGATTTGAAGCCTGAATGATTGATTCTTGTAGGTCCTGATATATATATATATATATATATATATATATATATATATATATAATATGAAAATTTCCATTGAGAGGTAAAAAATCACTAGGTCTGATGTTGATTCATAGCTCTGTTCAAATCATGATGGAAAAATACTCCTGGAAATATACTGTTGCTTTGATAGAGGTGAAAAAACTCTAAAGATAAGTGGTCTTCCAGTGAATGGCATGGAATAAAATAGGATGGTTCTTTCATAAATGTACCTCAAGGAAATGGTAAATGTTCTGAAGCTGGAGATTGTCTGTCTTACAGTTAAGGAATTTAGGACTTCCAACTACTAATGATGTTAAGAGTGGTAAGGGCATGTGAACAATGAAGGAAATCTATCAGAGTAAACACCAAAGCTTTCAAGATAAGCTGATGATCTATTCGGAATGTGTAAAACTGGAGCTGCATGAGTATGAGGCATAAGCTATAGGCCTGGGGCAATTATGCCTCTTGCACTTGGCAGTGACAATGGATAATTGAATCTTCAGTGCTTTTGAGGGACAGGTAAACCTCAGAAACCCTATATCATAAGAAATTCAATTCCTGAGATTTAGCAGTGGAAATGAAGATAAGAGAATAGATCTAGTCTACATATGCAAAAGACAACACTATTCCATTTCTCATTTTGTAGATAATTGCTGGGCATCTTAAGTGTGAAAAAAAAAAAGCTATGAGATTAAAATATACATACATACATATATATATGTATATATATATAAAGTAAATGTCTCCTCTTTTTACTATGTAAATGCATTAGTATATTCACTGAGTTAATCACAAAAATTAAAAACTAAGTTCTCCAGTATTTATTTGGCAGCTGGTATATGCCTATTTATAAACCAGGCACCTTTCTTGGATCTCATTTAATTCGTATAGGAATCCTGAAACGATGGTATTGATAACTCCATTTCTGTAGAAGGAAGTCAAGTAACTTATCCTGAGTGAGGCAAAGTTGTCTGTTTCTCAAGTTTCAAAGGGAAAAATATTTTCTCCAGACTGGAAGTCTCAAAGATTTAGGTCTTATATTGGAAAATGAAGAAAGAATTAAATAGGTAAGAGAAGTGGAAAAATATTAGGGGTCAGCATATGGAAGGGATATTGAAGGCCATGCATATAAACCCGGCTGGAAAAAAAAGCATACATTTAAAAGAAGATGGAAAATATTTTGGAAAGGGGAGTTAGGTCTGAATTAAAATGAGTCTATATGCTTTTAAACACCTCCTTCCTATTTATATCTGTCTAGTTTTTCAATTTCATTGAGAGGAAGGTGGGTTAGTTTCATATTCTCTATTTTATAGTTTTTTCGTTGATGAAAGACCAAAGATAAAAAGAAGAGAATTTTAGTTTCATATCCTCAATCTTGTAGTGATTTTGTTTTTATAAAAAGATGCCCAAGCTACACTATTTGGATCTAGTTCATAATCTGTGCCTAATATACTCTACACCTCAGACATGTATGCATATAAAGCCAATTCCAAGCAACTTAAAAGTAACACAGGAAATTCAGGTTAACATTTGTTACAGTTTCCACTGGAAACAGCCTCTTGTATTTAACTGGTGATGAAATGAAAATGCTATACCTTATTTTCTCCTGCTCGGTGTAATGCCTTCTTCTTCTATCCTAGCCAAAATCTCACAAACTTGGACATTGCAAAAAATACTCTCTCCCTGGCCTTTATTGTGAGATGCTGAGGACTGTTTTCTGTAAAGGACTAAAAAATATGCATTTAAGGGATGATGAATGTTGCTCAGTGGTAAATCTTTGTGTAAAAATGTGTTAAATTTTAGTCATTTTCTGTGGGATTGTAGCATCAGCAACTGGCATGAGATGAATCAGACTGATGATTCCAGTTCTTTGCAAAGCAGACAGCATGATATAATGGCACTGAAAAAAAATCTCCCTTGGCAACTTTTGTAGCCATGAAGTGCAAAAGAGGTGTTAGATATTACTATACTTGGAAAGAGCAGGAGTCCTCATTTCAACTATCGAAATGATTTGAAGCCATCTTTTACCATCTCCTTTAATGTCCATAACGTGGATATCATCAGGATTTGATCTCTTGAGCAGGAGAGCCTTACCTTAGTTTTTCTCTGGGGTCCTGGAGCCCCTTAGAAATCTAAGAACCCTTTCTATCAAGGGGCTGTTTGGACAATACCTATCCAGATAAATTTCTTTTCTTTGTGCACATCCTGGCCAAGTATCATTTCAAGAATTGAATGTTTAGTTTTTTTGCAACTGCCATAATCTTGCTTGGAAGGTCACCTTCTGTGAGAGCTGAATAGATGCGGTTCTTTCAGGAAAGAATTTAAGATGGGTTGTACATTCATTATTTAAAAAGAAACACACATGTTACAGAAATCACATAAAGAAATTTTCTTCAAGCAAGAAGTTGTAAATGCTGTCAGGATATGTTGATGTAGGAGTTGCAGGGATTAACTGACCCCCAGGAATTTTCAGGCTATTCATTGAGCCTACCATGGATGACCATGGCTACTCAGGGTGATGAATACTAGCAATAGAAGTATGTTCTAAGTTCTGTTGGAGCATGGAGCAGAAAGAGACTAATTCCAACCAACTCGGTGTAATTATCTCTTGCCTGATTATATGAAGCTATTGACTATTATAGAAGTGGGAAATCTGTTTTTAGCCACAGTTTGCCTATAGCAGCCAAGTATACTTTCTCCAATCCTAACCAGGCTAAATCCTAGGAAACAAATTATAGAAACTGTGTGTCTTAGATTCCAGGAAAATAGCACCAACATCAGGTCACTACCTGATGCCGCTGGCCTGTTTCTAGGTGACAGAAGCACCTATTTGCCAGTTATGAAGAGTGTAGAGTGCTCTGCAGCTGCTATTCCTTCTTGCCTCTTATTGTTGCCATTCTGTCTTCCACAAAGCCTTCTTTCTCTATTGTTCATATTTTTATAACTATGGAACATATAACTTCAAAAGATTTCTCCTTATGTTCCTCATTCATACTCTCTTATAAAGCAAGCCACATACTGTGGCCCTTTTAATATTATTCAACAACTTGCAGCTTATTACTGACAGGTGCTGTATAAACACAGTCTTTGTGAGATATTGGTATTTTAGATTTAGAGAAACGTTTCACCTCAATTATTGATAAATATTCTTTCATATCTAAAGGGTGCTTTTCAAAGTAAAGTGCTTTGTCCATTTATTGTAATAAATACTTCAAAGGGTCAGTTCTTGCAAAAAACCAAAAGGTGCTAAATGTAATTTGTCCTTCTCTTTTTTCGACATTCCGTGGATTGGGTTAGTCTAATTGCTACTACAGATGCCAAACATCAGTTAAGATCATGCAAGTTCAATTCTTACTCCTGTAAGAGTTCAGCACAAGTGTTTTGGGAAGAGGCTTCTCCTATCCTTGATTCAGGGTCTCAATTTCCTTCCATTTTCTTGTGCTACTATGCTCTCATAGCCTCTGCTGAATCCTTTGCCTCCATCTATCAAAGGGGTGAAGTGAGAGTGGACACTCCAATGGGAGGATGTTTATTGACCAAGCCTGCAAGCTGGTCTATCACTTCCATCCACATTCAGTTGGTTAGAACTCAGATTCATATCCTCACCTACTTAAGAGGGAGGCTGGGAAAACTTGTGTAGTTGTATTCCTAGGAATAAAGTAAAACAGAAAAAAATATATCGCCTCAACAAAGCCACTCTGCCTAGATTTGTGAACTGTTTATATTCCTGGTAGTGAATAATTTTCATAAAATTTTGCTTTCATATCTCAGTAGTTTTACTTTGCCTCCTAAGTAAAATTATTTTATTTATTTGTTTATTTATTTTGATTTTTTAGGGCCGCACCTGGGGCATATGGAGGTTCCCAGACTAGGGGTCTAATTGGACCTGTAGCTGCTGGCCTATGCCACAGCCACAGTAATGCAGGATCCGAGCCATGTTTGGGGCCTACACCACAGCTCAAGGCAGGACCAGATCCTTAACCCACTGAGTGAGGCCAGGGATTGAACCCACAACCTCATGGTTCCTAGTCGGATTTGTTTCCACTGTGCCATGACATGACAGGAACTCCTTAAGCCTCACTGTTTTTTTTTTTTTTTCCAATAACTTTACAATCCAATCTTTAGAAATATTTTATTGAAAGTTTTCTTATCCAAAATGTACATTCTTGGAGTTCCCTGGTAGCTTGGCAGGTTAAGGATCCACTGTGGCATGGGTCATTGCTGTGGTGCAGCTTTGATCCCTGGCCCAGGAACTGCGTGTTTGTGGGCACAACCAAAAAAACAAAAAAAAGAAAATATACATTCTCAACTCCTCAACTTCTGCTAAGTATGAGAGCTTTTCTTTCAAAGGGTAATAAGTATTCTTTGTGGGCAGATTAGTTAATTGGGTTATTTCTGGGTAAGACTGTGAACTTGTTGACCATATTTCTGACAATCCCCTTTAACTTCTTTCTAAGGGGCTCACAGTTTACTGAATCTCCCAAGCCTTAGTGCTTCCTCCCTGCCACCTAAGCATCATCTGGGCTCCTACCCTGGCCCCACCTCATAAGGATATCGACTCACATG
The DNA here is from genome assembly GCF_054392235.1 of Sus scrofa. Taxonomy (NCBI): domain Eukaryota; kingdom Metazoa; phylum Chordata; class Mammalia; order Artiodactyla; family Suidae; genus Sus; species Sus scrofa. The sequence goes on from NC_139397.1 coordinate 116,626,961, forward strand.
GAGGTTTACTGCTTGCACTTTAAAGCTGGTTTTCTAGAGTTTAATGCATTAAACTATTTCCTCTAGTGCATCCCCAGAAGTACTGTTTTCCATGGTATTTTCGTTTCACACACATGCAAAAAAATATACATACACAGAGATACACATATTCTCACATGGATTCTATGGCCCTCTGCATTTGGGAAATACTGTTTTAAGCAACAGTGAACAGATTTCCCTTTAAAATGTTTCTGAAGGCCTTTATTATGTTAATGTGCATTTTGACATCCCAATAATTGAGAATAATATGTGGCATTTCTCAAATTTACTTGACCCTGCAAACTTTATTTATTTATTTTTATCTCAAGGGATTAGCCTGCAGTGAAGCCCATTTGGAAAAACACTGCTTCAGTCCACAGAAATGGTCCTTATATCAACCATGTAGATGCTTTGACAGGCCTGTGTAGGTAAAAATTGGAGACACAAAGCTTTTTGTAAAAGGAAAACCATCCACGTAGGATGTCAGTTCTTTTTCTTCTGCTCAGAAGAAATTACTTCTCCTGAGGTATGCTTTGTTCCCAGTAGACACTATGGTTGAGAAACATATTATCATGATCTGCTCTATCAACTACTATTTAAAAAGATGAAGTATAATTTGTGTGAATTCCATCGTTAGGAGAAGCAGGAACCTCTGATTCTTCTTATTTTTTATACCTTTATATTATTCACATCTCTTTGGGAGATAAAATGAGCCTTTTATTTTTACAGTGCAAGGCGAATTCTAGTGGACTTGAAGAAACTTTTTGGTCTAAAGAGGAACTCTAATGACTAGTTGGTAGGAAGAAAATGTTGATATTCTTTTGAATTTAAGCAGCGAGGTTTTGGAGAAGGATTTCAAATTGTATGCTATTTGTAACCAAAAGTGTAGGAAATGACATTAAAATATTTTCTGACCTAAAGTATAATTTCAAGTCTCAATCCTGTTGGCTCTCTATCCACATTTGGCATAGAATTATTTGAATTATTAATTTGCTATCCATTTTCTGTATATGTTAAATTGTTATAAATCAATTTTCTTGTTCTTGACCAGTAACTAGACCAGTATTGACCAGTCAATATTTAGCAACCAATCAAATACAGTTCCGTTTGAAGAAATATTGAATTTAAACCTTTATTTTTTTTTCTTTATGACAATGTCGAGGACTTCTATGAACTTTCTCAAATCCCCTCTGACTGAAGATTATATATATTTGAATAAAGATGAACATTCAAAGAGTTCTTTAAAACTATATACTATAATTTCACCAGTGGGCTAAACAGAGTACATTGGAAAAAACTTGCCCTGGGGCTTTAGACTCTTGCAAGAGACTAAACTTAACATCTGAACAAGAGACTAAACAGTGCAAACTACTCCTTTGTTAATGGTTAGGCAGAAAAGAGGATAAATGAAAAACAGTGAAAAAGTATAATTGGATCTGTTTCTTGGACATTAATTGATGGCATGCCAGCAAAACTCAGGCATTTTCAAATGACATGTTTGTTGACATCAAAGAGTTTAATCAAAGGTTAAATATCTATGCGATAGAAGTATTTTTAACTTTGTATTGGCCACTGAAACATCCCTTTATTCATTGCTACCAGAAGTGGAAACTGCTGATTTATTCACTTAGTTAACATGGCAAATATGTACATACAAGTAGCATGTGGGGTTTTACTGCCAATAATCCACACTGTTTTCCATTAGTGGTTTTACTTATGTATTTCTCCTAAGTGTTGATAAAGAATTTACATTAAATATAATTCTTTTTATTTATAGAAAACCTTCTTGACTAGATATCAAAATCCTGTCAGCCATTATATGACTGTACTAGAACAGGGATGGCTAATGCTTTAACTTTTAGGAAATCATTGGAAATACATAAGAAACCATAAGGTTCTCATAGCTATTTATTAGCAAAATATTGTCTTCATTTCTGTTTGGTCATTGAAAATCAAATTTGCATCTTATGTAATAGTTTGATCATACTAGACATATTTTTTCAGAAATTCTGTTATGTTGAAGATTTAGAATTTCACAACCTCATAGGAAAGTAAGGAACCTTGTTTTGGTCTATTCTAACCTACAAGTTGAGGTTATTTCCTGTATAAATGAGGCCATCCATATTTTCTGGTCTAAAGTTTTGAAATGGAGTGTTTACTGAAATACCTAAGGAAACATTAACAGGCATGAAGAATATTTTCCTCAAGTCAGTGAACACACTTCTTTTAAAAAGTTACAGTATAACTCTATGTGGAAATCCTGAAGATACCAGAACATGTACAAAATTTCCTTTAAAAACACTTTATGGAGGTGTTAGATATATACACACATACAAGTGAACTATGTAAGTATACTGCTCGGTAATGAATACAAAATAACACACTAGAGCAGCCAAACCCAGATCAAAATATAGAGTGACACTAGTACTTGAAATTAGCGATCATATCCTATAAGACTATTTATCTGTCCTCCCTAAGGTAACTACTTGATTTCTAATGCCATAAATAAACCCATTTTCATGATTTAGATAGATAAATCCATTATCCATCTTTTTCTCATTCAATATTGTATCTGTAAGATTTATCCCGATTGGTGAATGGAGCTTTACTGAGCTAATTTTCTAAAATAATTTTTAAAGGAATTCCCTGGTGGCTCAGTGGGTTAAGGTTGTCACTGTTGTGGCACAGGCTAGATCCCTGGCCCAGGAACTTCTGCATGCAATGGGCATGGCAAAAAAACAAAACAAAACAAAAAAAAACAAAACAAAAAACCCAAAAAACACTTAAAAAATTTTTAAATAGCTTTATTTTATTTTATTTTATTTTATTTTTTTGTCTTTTTTGTCTTTTTAGGGCTGCAGCAGCCCTAAACCAGCATATGGAGGTTCCCAGGCTAGGGGTCTAATTGGAGCTACAGCCACTGGCCTACACCAGAGCCACAGCAATGCCAGATCTGAGCTGCGTCTGTGACCTACACCACAGCTCATGGCAATGCCAGATCCTGAACCCACTGAGCGAGGCCAGGGATCGAACCTGCAACCTCATGGTTCCTAGTCAGATTTGTTTCTGCTGCGCCATGACGGAAACTCCCAAATAGCTTTATATTTACAAAAAAGGTGCAAAGATAGTATAAACTTTCCATGTATGCCACATCCAGTTCTTTTATTATTAACACCTTAAGGTAGTATGGCACATCTGTCACTAATTAATGAACCAATAGTGATGCATTATTATTAACCAAACCTATGATTTGTTCTTGTTTCTTTAGTTTTTATCTAATATCACTTTTCTGTTCCAAGATCCCATCTAGGACACCATATTACATTTAGTCATCACGTCTCCTTAGGCTTCTTTTGTTAGTGATGCTTTCTCAGACTTTTCTTGCATTTGATAATCTTGATATTTTTGAAGAATAATTGTCAGATATTTTGTCAAATGCCCCTCTGTGGTGATTTGTCTGATGTTTCCTCATGTTCAGGCTGGAGTTTGTTTTTTGGAGGAAGACCACAGAAACAAAGTGCCCTTCTCCTCACATCATATGAAGGAGGACATACTATGACTATGACTTGCCACTGTTGATGTTAATCTTGATCACCTGCTGAGACAGTGTATGTCAGTTTTCTCTATTTTCTCTGTCCCTCACTGCTTTCAATACTGTACTCTTTAGAGGGAAGTCACTATGGGTGGCCAATACTGCAGGAGCAGAGTTATATCTCCTTGAAGGCAAAATGTCTTCATAGATCTTTTGAAATTCTTCTACATGGGAAATTTGTCTGTTTGTCCCCCATTTATTGATTTATTCAGTTCTTTATTTATGTCACTATGGATCTAAGGACATTTATTTTATACTTTGGATTATAATCCAATGCTACTGTGTTTTTGTTGATGAAGTCTTTCTAGCTTCAACCTGTGGGAGCTTTTTGACTTCTATGCCTCATACATATCCTCATCAATATTGTTTGTGTGTGTGTGTATGTGTGTGTGTGTGTGTGTGTGTGTTTGAATACTTCTTTACTTTTGGCACTACAAGACACTCCAGGCTCGTCCTATATATTTCCTGCCCAAATCCTAGACTCTGCAGTTTCTCCAGGGAACCCCAGTTCATTTTGTTGAAGAAGAGTATTAGAAACCAAGATCTAAGTTGTAGATGTGCTCGTTGCTATTAGGGTGTAAGTGCTTCTGGACACTTTTAGCTGACACATCAAGGGAATATAGGAGCCATGCATATAAACATATCTATAAATATTTCCATATATAACTATCAGTATCTATATTAAGCTAAATAGGAATTTGTTATGATGTCTCCAACTCTGATTCTTTACAGCATTCATCATTCTAGCCTCCTCCAGGCTTGCTTATCTGTGAACTCCTACTCCAATGGTTAGAAAGCTGGCTTCCATCATTCATTATCTAATTCCTTAATTGTTCAATTTCACTATACCTGATAATAGTGTCAGAATTATTAACTTGTATCCATAATGGAAAACAATTTTATCAAGTATAGCATGGTGTTTAAACACATGCCTCAATCTTACAGACTCCTTCCTTTTCCAAAATTACTTTTTCCTCTATCCACTTCTGTGAGATTGTTTTATAAATTTCTAATGCAGTTAGAGTGTTTTATCATAGTCTGTATTCTATGTTAGGTTATCCTAACTTCCTAAATGGGCTTTTTAAATATTCTCATGCATTAATGTTTCTGCTCAAAGTTATTTGAAAAATGCATAGTATTTTATGTCCAGTGTTTCAGTATAATTCTTAATAGTTCCACTGCCCTAAAAAATCCCTCATGCTTTACCAATTTCCACCTACTTACCTCTTCACTGAACCCTTAGAAACTGATGATCTCTTCATCGTCTCTATAGTTTGCTTTTTCTGCCATGTCATATAATTGGAGTTATAAAGTAAGTGACTTCTTTGACTTAGCAGTGTAAATTTAAGATGCATCCATGTCTTTGCGTGGCTTGCTAGCTCATTCCTTTTTATTGCCGAGTTGTGGTCCACCGCATGTATGTACCACAGTTTGTTTATGCACAAGCTGGATTTTTAATTTTGTCCTACTCACCAACATTTATGGAGTGGCTACTCTGAATCCAGTGTTGCCTTAGATATTTCAGAGCATGCAGAAGAAGAATGAAGACATCACTCTCCATGTGCAGATAATCTTATTGCAGAAACAAAGATTGTTAAAACCTAATAACAATATGAGATAGTAGGTGAGAAGTGTGACCAGATGAAGTACAGTGTTAACAAATATAGGTGGAGAGAGAGAGAGAGAGGGCTATGATCTACAATGCATTGCAAGGAATAATAATAATAAAAAATGACCTTAAAAATAAATGTCTAAAACTAAGAAGACTGAAAACCCAAATACTGACAAGGATTTAGAATGGCTAGAATTTTTGTATGATGTTAGTGGGAATGTAAGGTGGTATAAACACTTTGGAAAATACATCTGGCAATTTCTTTTAAAATCAAACATATCATTTAAGCTAGTAGTTCCACTCTTATGTATTTACCAGAAAGAAATTTTAAAAAATATGTTGACAAAAATACCTGTATAAAATGTTCATACTAGTTTTATTCATAGCACCAAACCATAAACTTTACAGTGTCCATCAATGGAAGAATGTATTAACAAATTACAGTATTTTCACACAGTGAAATGTTGCTTAGCACTAAAAAGGAAGAACTGCAGATATATGCAATAATATAGATGAATCTCAAAAAAGCTTTGAGGACTAACAAAAATAATGCATATTATTTCACTTGCATAAAGTTCCAAAATAGGCAACTAATCTTAAGTGAAAAAATTAGAATAATGGTGACTTTGGCATGAGGGTGGGGAATGGCCCAGGAAGGTACATGAGGGAACTTCTTGGATATTTAATAGTATTGTATACTTTCATAAGGATTTTGTTGTACAGATATATGCATTTATCAGAATTTATCAACTGGTGCATTTAAGTTTTGTGTATTTTATTTTATACAAATTTTACTTCAAAGAAATCATTTATCATGTATGATATACATCTATGTGTGTATATATTTATATTTCTGAAAAATAAGTATGTATCAAGTTATCAGCAAAGATTATGGCTGCTTGGTTGGCTTATGAGGGTTTTATTTTGGTTTTGCTTTTGCTTTTTTTAAAAAATGTGTTTTTTTTTTTTTTTTTTTTTTTTTTTTTTTTTTTTTTTGCTTTTTAGGGCTGCACCTGTGGCATATGGAAGTTCCTAGGCTAGGAGTCAAATCAGAGCTACAGCTGCCGGCCTGTGCCACAGCCAAGGCAACATGGGATCCGAGCCGCATCTGTGACCTATACCACAGCTCACAGCAATGCCAGATCCCCAACCCACTGAACGAGACCAGGGATCGAACCCACATCCTCATGGATACTAGTCATATTTGTTTCTGCTATGCCACAATGGGAACTTCCTAAATATTATAATTTTTCTACCATAGAAATTTTTACTTAAAAAAGTTTTACTTTCTGAAAAATATACAAATATTTACTACTTCACAAGTCCAACTTTACTCATTTATATGTTTTTAAACCCATATTTATTTAGAGTCCACTACTATTGAGGCATCCTTTTAGGTACTTGTGCTGTATCAATGAGGTAAACAACAGGGCTCATATTCTTTTTTTTTTTTTTTTTCTGTCTTTTTTGCTATTTCTTGGGCCACTGCCGCGGCATATGGAGGTTCCCAGGCTAGGGGTCCAATCAGAGCTGTAGCCACCGGCCTACGCCAGAGCCACAGCAACTCGGGATCCGAGCTGCGTCTGCAACCTACACCGCAGCTCACGGCAACACCGGATCGTTAACCCACTGAGCAAGGGCAGGGACCGAACCCGCAACCTCATGGTTCCTAGTCGGATTCGTTAACCACTGCGCCACGACAGGAACTCCCAGGGCTCATATTCTAAGAAGAGAATAAATAATAACAAAATAACAAGCACCTTAAAAGCTTTGCTTCAGCCCAGAAGTACTGCAGTGATTCATAAACAGGGAATTTTGACAAATTTCTGTGATGTGTTTGTATCAGGAGGATATGAGTGCAGTGCATTGTGACTATTTCCAGTTGTGCCTCACTAACCTTCAATTATAGCTTCTTGTCCTTAGTCCTTATTGTCGTTCTGTAGGAATAAAGACAACTGAACAGAAGCCTGACAGATATAGCATAACCTAAACCTAGTTCCTGAGAAAGAAATACTGGTAAGAGCAGCATTGTTTCTTTAGGAAAAATGGGGAATAACTACAGATTTGTTCTGTTTGGAGTTGTCCTCTGGTTACCACCAAGGGAAATTTCCACTAGCTGTTCTCTAGATTCTTCTCTTTTTAAAAATATTTTTCTTGTCAGGAGGTATTAGAGCCTGGGAGAACAAAAATCTGTGTGGACAATCCTGAGAAAAAGAAAAAAACAAACTGGTTCCTTTAGGAAGCAAAAGAATTTGTTTGGGAGCTGGAGGAAGAAAATTATAAAGGTAAAGATGAAGTACTTTTATGGTCCAGTTCTATGTAACTGTGGAACTCATGACATCTATTGGATGTTCTCAGTCCCAATTTGCATTCAGTTCCCTCACATCTTGCCTTAATCCAGGAATGCAGATACTGCAACAGTTCAGAGTCCAACTGTTTAAATAGTAGTTTGAAGCCTTATGCTGTGCATATCGGAATCAGCCATGCTTAGAGAAAAGAAGCATTTATATGTTGGTCCTTCTCTTTTATTTGTCAATGGTTGCTCCATGGACTTCCATGGGGCAAGTAGGTGTCTAAAGGATGCCCCACACCAGGGTCTCAGTGGAATCCTGGAGAAAGGAGCAAGAGGAAGCTGATCAGGTGCTGTTAGGTTGAATCTAAGTAAAAGGAGTCAAAAAGATACAGAAGTGATCACCATAGGAATGGCTGAGGAAAAAAATGTGCTCCAGAGGATCTGAAGCAATGCACAGGTGTCCCACACATCAAGTGAATTTTTTAAAAAATGAAAGGCTTAATTTTATTCAGTCCTACAATAATTATTAGGGAGGGAATGATATAAGAAAAATGCAAAACACTGTGGTAAAAGTTACTTTTGATCACTCCATTACCGTCAATAATATTTAATGTTACTTTTGCTTACAATCAAGCAGAAAACATATTTAGGCCCCAGGGTGCCTGCTATGAATGAGGTGCTTGAGCATATGTTTCCCTAGAAAATTCAGCTTATTTCCCATTGAAGCCATGGACTCACGTATGAGTCAGAATACTTTTATCAACAACCTCCTGTGATTTCCCCCCCCCGCCAAAAAAAAATCTGATCATCATTTCCAGATGGAAAGTGTGTCTGGAGTATTTACAGGTTAAAAAATGAGTTTTGTATTAAATTAACAGTATGTTATTGGAAGCACTTTTAAACTCAGCAAGTGATGGAATTAGCCAAGTGATAGTGCTCTTAAAATGACCCAATTATAGTAAAAGACGTAAGACTTTTTTTTAGAGGATAGAAGCTTAAATAACTTTTTCCCTGAAAGGCAGAAATCATAACGCATTTGACTGAACCTAAAATTTTCAGTTATTGTCATGTTCAAGTATTTAAGGCTTAACTATTATGAAATTATGGCAATTTAGAATAAAATTAAATATTTCCTTATGTCACAGATACCATGTCTTCCATACTGCAAAAATGACTTGCTGAGCTCATTTCAACTTTATCCTTCAAAGATAAATATTAGCCCACTTTCTTACAGACTTTTCTCCCAGTACCAGGAATAGCTAGACTTCTTTTCTAAGTGATTAAGGTTTTAGAGCAAATGAGTGCCAATTTTCAGTGTTATAATTTCTTTCTCTTCTATTACTATACCTGCAGCATTAACCTGAAGTCTTGAAATACATTCATCCTGATTCAGACTGTAGTGTAGTTTTTAGGGATCATGGAAGAATCTCTGTAATTTTTTTAGTACTATTGGAAATACTGTTCTGAATGCCTGTTCCATGGAAGGTGGGGTGCAGATTAATATTTATTTGCTTATTGGTCATATAAAAAGATAGCGTATTTTAAATCAAGATCATCTGTAGCTTAGCAAAGTAAGGATTTATATTTGGAAAAGCACAGAATTAAACACAGAATAATTAACTACTTAATTTATTGTCTAAAATAATGTAAATAATTTTAATTGGTAACTAAAAGCTTCTTGCATCTTATTATTTATGAAATGTGTTCAACATTAACCACTGGACATTTAAGCTTCTTGTAAATGTTAATATACTCAAAGACCTTTGTTATGTCCACTTCTCATTTAAATTTATGGGAAAGCTGATTATTAAAACTAATATTTTTCTTAGGAAAATGAGTATAGTTATTACTATTTGATAATTGGCTTCTACACATTCACAGTTATGTGCCATTTTTCATAATAATATTTTGTAGACACCACAATTAGCTTTGAATCAAGTTTGGAGCAGGCTGGTATAATATGAGTGTCATATCAATAAATTCTGTAATTAAGTAAAGTTTCAAAGTATGTGAAATTTTAAGGACAATTTACTTTTTAAAAGTCCTCTACTTCCGGACTGCTTGTTGCCAAGATTTGTGTGTGTGTTTTATTTTAAGGAGCAAATATATTTAGAAGTGTTCCTGAGGTATGACCTAAAAAAATATGTCAAGAGAAACTAGATGAGGCTTATTTTGCAAATGTATAGTCTCAAGAATAATTTTTAAGAATCTGGTTTTCTAGAGTAATCTTTTAATAAAAAGAGCCACTAGGAAAGGTTTTCTATTTCTTTTTGATCCTACAAATTTTGACTTGCTTAATAAGGCAACTCTGCTAAATATTTTGAAGACTATTAAGAATCTTTGAGAGAGGGAACAAGATTTAATCTTCCTGCTTTACACAACTAAAAGACCCTAGACAAAATATATTAAAAGAAAAAAACAAAAACAAAAACAGGATTTATATATTGGAAGGCAGATAACTCAGGAGAATGATTCCTGAGAGAAAATGTCTTAGCTACAACTGTCTTAGTTTACTGCAAGAACAGTGCTGCAATGCATGGAGGGAGAATCCCCAAATATCCAGGGGTCTCTATAAGGTAAGGAGGCAGAGTTTGGAGTGGCCAAAGGGGCTAGACTTTAAGCAATGTTCTGGAGAGAAGAGAGCAGCAGAGTGTGAGAAAAAGAGAGAGAGAGACAGAGAGAGAGGGAGAGAGGGAGAGATATGCAGTGTTGATCAGCTGTGTGTTGATCACCAAATGAATGTGAAGAAAGTGTATGAGGCTAGGAAAAGACCCAGAAAATATAGATCAGACAATCCTTGGCACTCATACCTGGCTGGGAATAGCTTGTTACCTCAGCCAAAATGGGAAGAACTCTTAAAACATAGGATATTGAGTAGAGTCCTGAGCAGAGTATTGCTTTATTGCTGAGAGAAAAAAAAAAACTCTAGACTAGTGGTCAGAAACTCTAGCCCACAGGTCAAACCCCGCCTGCAGTCCATTTTTGCATAGCACTCTATGAACAGTTTGTAAGTTATTTAAGATTTATAAAAGAAAGAGGAAGAGAAGGAGGTAAAAGAAAGGAACAGAAGACTGGCTGACACTTTAATTGATGCTAAATTAAACAGAGGGCCCAGCTAAGCCATGCCTGTCCTAACTGCTAAGTTTATGTAATATGTTCTGTAGCAATAGATAACTAATACAAAGAGGAAACACTTCTCAATGTATTCTGTGAGACCAGCATTATCTTGATACCAAAACCAGCGAAGGACATTACAAGTAAAAAAAAAAAAAAAAAAAATCTGAATAGGCCCATATTTATTAAAGAAATTAAATCAACAATTAATACCTTCCAAAACAGCACCAGGCTTGGATGGGTTCACTAGTGAATTCTGCCAAACTTTTAAGGAAGAAACTGTACCTATTTTCTACAGTCTCTTTAAGAGGTTAAAGGCACAGGGAATACTTTCTAACTCTTTCTCTGAGGCCAGCATTACCCTAATACCAAAACCAGACAAAGACATTATAAGAAAACTAGAGATCAGTATCTCTCATAAACATAGATGCAAAAATCTTTAACAGAAAATCAGCAAATTCAATCCAGAAAAGTGTAAAAAGGAATTCCACACCATGACCAAGTGGAATGTACCCCAGGTATATAAAATTGGTTAAACATTCTAAAATCAATTAATGTAAAGTATTGCATCAAGACTAAAAAAGAAAAATCACAATCGTACCAATAGATGCAGAAAAGCATTTGACAAATTTCAAAACCCATGCATGATAAAAATTCTCAATAAACTAGGAATAGAGGTGAACTTTCTCAACTTGATGAAGACTACAAAAAAAATATACAGCCAACATCATACTTAATGGTGAGAAACCCAGAACTTTTGTATTGAGCTCAAGTACAAGGCAAAAATGTTCCCTCTCACTTCTTTTCAATGTTATTCTGAAAGTCTTTGCTAATCAATAAAACGAGAAGTGGAAAGAATGGGAAGGAAGACATAAAACTCTCTTTGTTAGCAGATGACATGATTTCTATGTAGGTAATTTGAAAGAAGCAACAAAAAGCATCTTGAAACTAATAACCAAGAATGTTATTAAGTAATTAATTAATAACTAACATCACAGTTGCAGGATATAAGATTCGTATGTAAAAATCAGGTGCTTTCCCATGTAGCAGCAGCGGAAAAGAATTTGAAATTAAAAATAAATGTCTGGAGGGGTTGTAGAGAAAAGGGAACCCTCCTGCACTGTTGGTGGGAATGTAAACTGGTACAGCCACTATGGAGAACAGTTTGGAGATACCTTAGAAATCTATACATAGAACTTCCATATGACCCTGCAATCCCACTCTTGGGCATATATCCGGACAAAACTCTCCTTAAAAGAGATACATGCACCTGCATGTTCATTGCAGCACTATTCACAATAGCCAAGACATGGAAACAACCCAACTGTCCATCAACAGATGATTGGATTCGGAAGAGGTGGTATATATACACAATGGAATACTACTCAGCCATAAAAAAGGATGACATCATGCCATTTGCAGCAACATGGATGGAACTAGAGAATCTCATCCTGAGTGAAATGAGCCAGAAAGACAAAGACAAATACCATATGATATCACTTATAACTGGAATCTAATATCCAGCACAAATGAACATCTCCACAGAAAATCATGGACTTGGAGAACAGACTTGTGGCTGCCTGATGGGAGAGGGAGGGAGTGAGAGGGATCAGGAGCTTGGGGTTATCAGATACAACTTGGAAATAGATTTACAAGGAGATCCTGCTGAATAGCATTGAGAACTATGTCTAGATACTCATATGCAACAGAACAAAGGGTGGGGAAAAAAATGTATACATGTAAGAGCAACTTGATCCCCATGCTGGGAAAAAAATAAAAAAATAAAAAAAAAATGTCATTTACACTAGTATCCCCTCCAAAATGAAATGCTTAGGTATAATCTAACAAAGTATGTACAAGATCTAGATAAGAAAAACTGTGAGTTCTCATAAATGAAATCAAAGTATACCTAGGGAGATGGAAAGCTATTTCTTGTTCATGGATAGGAAGAGTCACTATTGTCAAGGTGTCAGTTCTTCCCAACTTGATCCATGGATTCAATATGATCACAATCAAAATCCTAACAAGTTATTTTGTGGATATTGACACACTCATTCTAAAGTTTATATGGAGAGGCAAAAGATCTAGAATAGCCAATGCAATACTGAAGGAGAACTAAGTTGGAGGACTGACTTCAAGACTTACTGCAATGCTATAATAGTCAAGATGGTGTGGTATTAGAAGAAAACAAAAAACAAAAGCTAAAGCCAAACCAGATGATATATCAGTGGAACACAATACAGAGCCACAAAACAGACCCATATAAATATTACCAACTGATCCTTAACAGAGGAGCAAAGGCAATACAATAGTCTTTCCAATAAATGGTGCTGGAACAACTATACATTCACATGCAAACAAACAAACAAAAACTTGAAATGCAGACTTACAGTCTTAACAAAAAATAACTCACATGGATCATAGACCTAAACTATGAAATCCTAGAAAATACCATAGAAAGTATTATGATTTGGGGTATAGTGATACCCTTTTAGGTGTAACACCAAAGACTTGATCCGCGAAAGAAATAATGGAAAAATTGGACTTGATTTTTTTTTCAAAATTTGCTCTGTAGAATTAGAAAATAAAGACTGGGAGAAAATATTTGCAAAAGACACATCTGATAAATAAAGAACTGTCATGCAACATATACAAAGAACTATTAAAAATCAACAATAAGAAAACTCAATTTAAAAATGGACCAAAGACCTTAGCAGACACTTTACCTAAGAAGCTATACAAATGACAAGTAAGCATGTGAAAAGATGTTCCACATTGTATGTCATCAGGGAAACGCAAATTAAAACAATGAGATAACCACTATGCACCTATTAGTGTGGCCCAAATCCAGAACACTAACACCACCAATTACTGTTGAGGATGTGGAACAATAGATACTCTCATACATTGCTGGTGGGAATTCAAAACGGTACAGCCACTTTGGAAGACAGGTTGTTGGTTTCTGACAAAACTAAATGTATTCTTACCATATGATCCAACAGTCATGCTTCTTGATATTTTCTCAAAGGAGTTGAAAATATGTCCACACAAAAACCTGCGCACAAATGTTTATAGCACCTTTATTCATAAGTACCCTAACTTGGAAGCAACCAAGATGTCCTTCAGTAGGTGAATGGATAAATAAACTGTTACATTCAGAAAATGGAATACTATTCAGAACTAAGAAGAAATGAGCTATCTAGCCGTGAAAAGACATGGAGGACACTTCAATGTATATTACCAAGGGAAAGAAGCCAATCTGAGAAGGCTACGTACTGTCTGATTTCAACTATATAACATTCTGGGAAAGAAAAAACTGTAGGGACAACAAAGAGATCAGTGGTTACCTGGGGTGTGAGAGGGATGAATATATGTTATATATTCTCCTAATCCATTGAATGTATAGCACCCAAGATTGAACCCTTGGATAAACTATAGATTTTGGGTGATTATGATATGTCAAAAAAATGTACCATTTTGGAGTTCCTTTGTGACTCAATCCAATAGTGGGTTAAGGATCCAGCAGTGTCACTGCTGTGGTGCGGGTTTGATCCCTGGCCCAGGAACTTCCACATGCTGTGAGTGCAGCCAAAAAGAAAAAAAAAAGTACCATCTTGGTGGTGTTGCTAATGGGGAAGGATATGCATATGGGAGCAGGGGGTCATATGGGAAATCTCTATATTTCCTGTATATTTTTATAAACCTAAAACAACCCTAAAATTAGTCTTTTAAACCCACCAACCAAACAAAAATTCTAGAGCAATATCCCTCATGAACATAGGTGCAAAATATTAGCACATCAAATCCAAGGATTTTGACCAAGGAATAGGTCATCCTGATCAACTAGGGTTTATCCTGCAAAAACAAGGCTGGATTAACTTTTGAAAATAAATGGATATAAATCACTATTAATAGACTAAAAGTGAAAAACTATATAATCATTGTAATTGACACAAAAAAATCACTTGAAACAATTCCGTATCCATTCATGATTTTAAAAACATTCAGTAAACTATTAATAGGAGGGAATTTCCTCAACCTGATAAATGGCATCTATAAAAAACCTACAACAAATATTATACATGATCAGATTAAATGCTTTTGGAATAAGGTAAGGATGTATGCTCTTTCCACTTCTTTGCAATATTATACTAAAGGTCCTAACTAGTTCTACAAGATAGCTAAAATAATTTAAAATCACTTAGATGCAGAATACCGACATTCTTAAATGAGCATAGGGAGAACAAGTGTTCTTGTTTAATGAAACCCTGATTTGTTTCTAGTGTAGATGAATGTAGCTTTCCTCCTTATTTTTGGATGTTTAAATTTCCTCTTCATCATTAGATAAAATAAAGAGGTAAATGAACTACATAATGATACTTTTCCAAATGAAACCTTTTTTTTTTCTTCTACCGGTAAGTGCTTTTGAAAGGCTGATATCAAATAACGTCTATGTTATAAGCCTATTTTGTAAAGCCTGATAATATTGACCAAATAAGTATTTTCATCTTCTTATACGGCAGTTAGCCTACTAATTTTTTGGCTTGCTGTGTAATATCCTAGCATATTCTTATAGACATAATAACTGCCAGGAAAATGTTTGGCCAGGCCTCATTCAACTAAGGGAAAGGATATTCATGATTATGTGACATGTATATTTAGAATATAATATTTCAAGTTAGATTTGGCAAGAAAATAGTCATGCACTAAAACATGTGAGATATCTTGAATCCTTTTGGAAAAATCCTCAAAGGAAAATAATTTAGGAGTTACTAGCATTTCTCTTAACTCTGACTTCTCAATAAACTTTTGGTTTATTTGCATTTTTCTTGACTGATTTCTTTTCTATACAAATTTTCATTAAACATGCTTCTTTTTCCAAGACTTCTTTGTTGTAAGAGACCATGTGATTTATATTTTCATACGAATTTATCTACAATGAAAAATGATCATTTTATGTATTTCTTTAGGAGATTATCGTGGTGTTGGAGACTTTTTCTTCCTAGTTATGTATCCTATGAATGTAGGTGTAGGTGCATATCTATTTAGAATACCGTAATAAATATATTTTTTGCATTTGCTGACTACAATTAAAACCCAGAACATCAACTATACTGCAGTTCCAGCCTCCAGTTGTCTTCAAGCTGCATAATGAAGCCAACTCTGGCAAATGACTTTGCAGTCTGACATACAACTTATTGCTCGAGATAACTTCTCTCTGGTCAAATTCAAAGTAATTGTTTTAAAGCACACTAGAGAGATACAAAGAGAAAAAAAATCCAACTGGTTTGATTTCAGTTCTTTTGACTCCTTCTCTCTCTTATATCTCATGCCAAAACCAATTCCAGGTGGTTTTATTTAATAAAAGTACTAAAATTTGTGGAAACATTAATAATAGGATCATTGAAGTGTTGGTGACTGTTGCGCACATTAGAGAATGTAAACTTGGTAGGGAGGCCTTGAAAAGGCTTATTGGTAAGGAGACAGGAAGATAGATCAAACTCATGTATCTCTTCTCTGGACTGTATGTTTTTGGAGACAGATCTTCAGTTCCAGTAGCGTCACTCAAGAATATGCCTTGGGAATCTATTCTCCTATGACTCTCTGCCAAAACAGCTTGGTAAACAGCTGGTGATAATTCTGGCTTCCTCCCCCTGATCAACAGCTGATGTTCAGAAGCAGGGAGGCAATTGAGTGGGTGTGTTCTGAGCCTTGGTATTACTGCTTCCCTTTCAGTGGCTCCTGCTCCTATGCTAAGGAGCATCTCTTTTGGAGGGCTGACTTCCTTGAAGTGGCCTCAAAGGGAGGGCAGTCCTACAGCTTTAGGTACTGGAAGAAAAATGATTTTGGCAGGTAGGAGTCCAGGGGCAAGAGTAGAAAATATCACGTGCTTCTAGCATCTGCAGAAAACCCTTATTTCAGATATACTACTAAGAATTCTGGAATTTGGTGATTTATCATCTAAGGATACAATTCATCAATTAATATACTTTTCATTAATTATTTTAAAAGTTAACCTGGGCCCTATTAACTTGAAAGTTCAAAGGTGGTAGCTTTACATAAGAATACTCTTAAAACTATTTTCTCTTTCAATAGTTTCATGTAATTGAAAACCTTCCTATAACCGGAAATTTTGAGAGGTGTTCTTATCTCAGCTTTACCAACAAATAATGTCACTGTAAATAAATCACTTTATTTCCCGTAGCTGAATGTTTTCACTGTACAGTAGGAGAATTTGGTTAAAATGAACTCTAACTGCATTCTGTTGATCTGAAATCAGCACATTGTAATGGTAATTTGGGGTCAGTGTAGAATAACTTTAATCTCTCTTTTGCTTAATAGCCTTACCCATATTTGAATACACCCATGTCATACATGAAGAATACATTCTATGCATTTTCTCCTTTAGGCTCATACTTGCTCTTCTTTCCTGTTTTTCTCACGAATCAGTTTCTAGTTACAGGATGTTGAACATGCTCAAGAACATCACACTTGTCCTTAAGCTGTAGCTTCAAAACTTACACATGATGCAGTCCAATCAATTCAGAGTAGCATTTATTTATTTATTTATTTCCAGATTTCCCATCTCTACCTAACCCATAAGAAAAATTTAAAAGAAGTAAGTTTGTTCTGACCTAATGTAATCCTCATGAGGTTATTCTGGCTTCAAGTGATAATCTGTTGCAATTCTAATGTCTCACGATCTTTTAATAGTTTGTTCTAGATTCTTGTCCAAATCTATGCCAAGTTTACTGACACTGTACACTGCCCAAGCCCTTTAATTTCCATTTCTATTCATTGGCACTGCACATCAACATTCCTGGAGAGCCGTTGCTGGTAATAAAATGATTTTTTCCTACAGTATTTCCATTCCCTTGGGCCAGGTTGGAAGATCTGCCTTTTAGAACATTTAGAGGGTTCTTGCCACAAACTCACTGATTTGAGTTTCAGATTTCTCCTACCTGCATTTTTTTTTTTAACGCTATGCAGTCTGGTGATACTCCTCTTAATATTTACTTCCTTTCCTTTCCATTCAGAATCTTTTTGTTTTGAGAAGCTTGGAAGCTTCTTCAGTAAAGAATTATGAATTAGTTAGGGTTCTTTTGGATGCCAGTAACAAAAAATCCAATCCAAGGGAGTTTATTGGGAAACAACTGAACAGTCTAGGAACAATATGCCTCAGACATTATTGGCAAGAGGGATTCAAACACTTTCTTCCGGACCTAGCTTCTCTTTCCCTGTATGGATGCTTGTTACCTTTTAAAATTTACTCCATTTGCAGACATTTGCCATCCCATGTAGTCAAGTCTGAGGTAGCTTTGGAATGTAGATATTCTCTAGTCCAGTGGGAAGAGGCCCCTGGCTTCCTGGCAACCTCAGAAAATAGTTCCTGGTGTCTCTTTGACTCGGCTGAGATCACATGCTCATCCCTGAACTAATGCCTGAGACCAGGGAAATTTGAGGTTCTGTTCACTGTGCTTGACTGTCTGCTATCCCTGATATAGGATCCAAGTCCAAAAGAATCAGGTGGAATGTAAATCAAGACCAAGTTCCCTTGCAATACTATCTCTCTAAATTGATGTAGTAAACCAGAGAAGCAATGTATAATTGTCATTGAACAAAAGATTTATTTTCCTGATTATAATCTCTCTCAACAGCATGTATGCACACATATGCATACACATGTGAGTGTGCCGGATACCCAATAGCTTTTTTTGCTCTTCTGAATTCCTTGTGTATCTGTTTATCCCTTTTGCTGTTAATTGGACATTTGCAAACAAAGAATGTCATTGTTCTCCACTTTAAAGTGGTAATTAGCAGTTAAGTATAAAAACATGAATATATTTACCTCTGCTCTCTCTCCAAACTGCCCTAAACCTACTGTAATGTAATAAATACACAAGACAAAGAGAGCAGGAGTAGAGACAACTGAAGACTAGAGATGTAAATTGTATTTTGGAATTTGGAAATTTTATAGACAAGCAAAATGGAGAAAACCAATGTCTCGTACTCTGTAGTGAGAGAAGACATTAGGAAAAAAATTAATTTGCACTGGAGAACTCCAGAATCTGGAAATGAAGATACCACACACATCAAAAAGATTCAGTGTGAAATGGGGCTGAAAATGATATAGTGTTTGACAGTCTATGTTTGAAGTCTTAGACTACTCATGCTTCTTCTCTTGTGCCTGCATCAGACAGATAGGAGTTGTATTCTATATAGAGAAATGGACTCTGACCTTTGGAGTCCCAAGCACAGTGGATGCTGAGATGAGGTACTGGATTGAAAATATTAAAATTAATTCTTCCTACTGAATTTTGAGATTCAGCTTCCTTTCCAACTTAGCCTTAAAATGCTGGTAGCCAAGCTTGTAATACCAGATAGGGGACTAGATTTACGTATTCTCTGGGGAAACTTAGCGGTGCAAGAGAAAAGAGTTATGTATATTGGCATTTGAGAATCTTTTAATAAATCTTAAAAATCTTGCCCATGCATTTAGAACTTAGAATCAACATTTTAGAACCTTAGAATATGGATGGTGAGTTAAGGAGCACAGATAGATGAGGAACACTGGTAACATAAATGGCAAGATCAAAACATAGAAAAAGAGAACAGTAACATAAAGAAAACAGACAGTTCAGAGTACCAAAGACTAAGAGTAAGATCTCTCAGAACTGGAGGATATGGGATCCAGATTAAGAGCTGACTAAATGTCCAGGACAATTAATTATAATAATAATAACAACAATAAATAGACTCATCTCTACATTGGTACTCACACAGGATAGTGAATAGTGCCTGTTCCCATCAGCCATGCTGGAAAATTGTATGACTTTCAAGAGATTTGGCATAATACAGGAGATCTTGCCTCAGTATTCAGTCCCTGACTAAGAAGTACTCAGATCTTGCAGAATAAATCTTATAATCAAGAAAGGATCAAACTGTTTCCAAATAATGAAACTACATTTAAGAACAAAGCTCAAGAATATTTATAAAAATATAAAAATATCCAGAACTCAATAAGGTACAATTCATGTCCGGCATCTAATCAAAAATTAAACATCAAACAAAGAATTAGGAAAATATGACCCATGATAGCTCATTGTGGAGAAAATAAGTCAATTGAAATTGACCCAGAATTGATGCGGACATTCAAATTGGCAGAGAAAAACATTGAATCATTATAATTATATTCTGCATGTTCAAAAGTTAAGTAGAGCCCTGGAAAATTTTAAAAATTCTAAATCAAAATTTTAGAGATGAAAAGTACAAAGTCTAAGATAGAAATGATACTGTGGAATACATAGCAGAGGACAAAATTAGCCAAACTGAATAAGTAATACTAGAAAATATACAAAATGAAAAATATAGGAAAAGATAATTAAATGAAAATAGAAACAGTAAGCTATGGGACAACTTCAAACAGTCAATTGGAGCCTCTGAAGCTCTGGAGGGAAGGTGACAGAAAGGATACATGAAAAAATGATGAGAAGTGTTCTTAATTTCATAAAAACAGTAATCTTGGATATCTAAGAATCTCAATGAATTCCAAGCATAGAAAACACGAAGAAAACTATAGCAAGACAAATTTTAACCAAATTAATTAAAAACCAGTGAGAAAGGAAAATTGTTAAAAGCAGACAGGGAAGGAACCCACATATAGGAAATAAATAAGAATGAGAAAAGATTTATTGTCAAAAATAATGCAATGATAAGCCAATGGAGAAATATCTTTAAATTACTGAATGTAAAAAAAAAATAAGTAAATGAATAAATTACTGAAAGAAAACAAAACAAAACAACACAAAACTATTAATGTAGAATTTTATACCCAGTAAAAATATCTTTCAACAAAAAGGCAAAATAAAGTTTTGGCAGAAATACCCTCACAAAAGAAAATCCATCAGACTCAAGGAAAATGATTCCAGATGGAAATATGGGTCTACAAAAGGGAGTAAAGAGCAGTAGAAATTGTAACTAAATAGGTGAACTCATAATATCTTTTCTTATTTGAATATTTTTAAAAAATAATGGACTCTTCGAAAAGTAACAACAATGTAGTGTGCATTTTATAACGTAAAAGTAAAGGTATAACAAATATAGCACAAAGATCAAGAAGGAAATAAAATGTTATAATGTAAAGTTGTTATACTCTACACAAGGGGTATGATATCATTTGAAGGTGGACTGTGATAAGTTAGGTATATATTATAAAACTGGTGTCTACTCAAATAATTAAATGGAATATATAGCTAATAAGTCAACAAAGGAGATAAAATGGTATAATAAATATTCAGTTAACCCAAAGGAAGTTAAAAAAAGAACAAAGGAACAAAATAGAAGAAGGAACAAACAGAAAATGAATAGAAAGTGATAGTTTTAAACCTAACTATAGCACTAAACATACTAAATACAAACAGTTTAATCATCTAACTTTAAAGGGAATATTTTTAAAATAGGATTAAAAAAATCAAGATCCAACTATGTGCTGTCTATAAGATATATTCCTTAAATATAAGACACAGGTAGACTGAAAGTAAAAGGATGGGAGAAGATATGTCATACTAAAACTAATTTAAAGAAAACTGAAAAGGCTATATTAATAATCAGAAAAAGTTTATTTCAGATAAAATGATGTTACAGATAAAGAAGTTCATTTCATAATTATTTGATGATTTATTATGTGTACATAACCATGTTAAATTTTTATGCACCTCATAAGAGAGCTTCACAATATCTGCAACTAAATGAATAGAACTTCAAGTTAAAATAGTCAAATATACAAATATATTTGGAAGTTTCACTACCATTCTCAACTCTTGTTAAAATGAGTGGACAAAGTTAATAAGGATATAGGCAATTTGGTCTGTACTATCAATTACCCTATCTCTATTTGACACTTATTAAACACTTTACCCAAGAATAATAGAATTCGCATTCTTTTCAAGTGTACACAGACGATTTATCAACATCGATCATATTTTGGGTAATAAAGCAAATCTTAGTAAGCTTAAAATGATTCAGGTTAGTACCTATTTTCTGAAAAACAATGTAATTAAGTTAAAAATCAGTGATGGAATAATTCTGGAAAATTGCTAAATATTTGTAAACTAAATAATGTAATTCTGTATAACCAATTGTTTGAAGAAGAAGTTACAAGAGAAATTAGAACTTTTTTTTGGACTGAATAAAAATAAAAATACAACATATCAAAATTTGTGGGGTGCACTAAAGCAATACTGAGAAAAAATTTATAGCATTAAGTACACATATTAGAAAACAAGAGATGTCTCAGTGACACTAACTTCCATATTAAGAAATCTAAAATGCTGGAATTCCCATCATGGTGCAGTGGAAAGGAATCCGACTAGGACCATGAGGTTGCAGGTTTGATCCCTGGCCTCACTCAGTGGGTTAAGGATCTGGCATTTCCGTAAGCTGTGGTGTAGGTCACAGACACAGCTCAGATCCTGCTTTGCTGTGGCTGTGGTATAGGCTGGTAGCTATGATTCAACCCCTAGCCTGGGAACTTCCACATGCTGTGGGTGTAGCCCTAAAAAGCAAAACAAAAACAAAAACAAAAAAAACAAATCTAAAACGCAGGGCAAGTTAAACCAAGTGTAATTAGAAAACAAAAAATTTATAAAAGCCTGAGAAGCAAGCAATGAAACAGAAACAAAAAAGCAGTAAAGAAAATCAATACATCTAAAGCTGTTTTTTAAGAATAGCGATACATATGATAAACCTCTAGCTTGACTGACCAAGAACAAAGGAGAGAAGACAAATTACCAATATGCAAAATGAAAGTAGTGACATTAGCACAGAGTCTATAGGTATTAAAATATAGTAAAAGAATATTATGAACATCATTATACCAGTAATTTGATGACTTAGTTGAAAGGAGCAAATTCCATGAAAGCCACAAAGTACCAAAACTCACTGAAGAGGAGATGGATAATGTGAATAGCTTGCTCTTTTGTCCCACTTTATTTATCACAATTTTATTAAAAATTTTTGATCTTCTGGATATTAGTATATTTTTGCAAACAACTCCCCCATGTTTTGTCTTACTCTTTTCACACTGTTAGTGTTTCTAGCGAAAAAAACATCAACTTTAGTGAAGTCAAATTTCCCAACCTTATGCTTTATGCTTTTTTTGTGTAATGTTTCAGAAATCTTTCACAACAAGATAATGAAGATATTTTCCAATGTTATTTCAAGATACTTTATTATTTTCACATTTATATTTACAACTATATGCAAATAATTTGATGTATAGTAATTGATGGAAGTCTACCTGCCCCTTCCCCCAGTGTACAATTGTCTTCATCAACACCATTTATTATTTTCTTTTTCCTCTACACTTGAGACAATAAAGAAAGAAGAAAGATAAAGAAATTAAGAGAAAGAAAAATAAAAGAAAAATAGAAAAGAAAAATAAGGAAAAGAGAAAGAATATAAAGAAAGAGAATAAGTTGGCGTATTAATTGGATTTATGCGGTTACCTATAGAACGTTTTGCTAGAAGGGACATTTTGATAATGCTTATTTGTCTAATCAATGAATTCAGTATTTTTGTCATTTATTTCAACCTTATTTATGTCCTTGCAATGTGAATTAGAATTCTTCAGAGAAACAAAACCAATGTATTCACATACACACGCACAGATATATAAAAAAACATTTATTGTGAGGGATTGGTTTGTTCATGGGAATATGGAGGCTAAAATCCCATAATGTACCATCTATGAGCTGGAAACCCAGAAAAGCTAGTGGCGTAATTGCAGCCCTGACCCCAAGGACTGAAAACCAGGTGTCTATACAGATAAGTCCCTACTCTGAGTCTGAAGGTCCAAGAACTAGAAACTTCCTCCCTTGCAATTAGTTTGATGTTGAACATCTCAGCTAATGGGCTGTGAATAGAAGTGAATTGTGTTATTTTAATTGGAGGCAGTTAAAAGCAGATGTATGTTCTCCATGCACTTTCTCTTCTGGTGATGCTGCAAATACAGATGCTGCTTCTTGATATAGCAGCAGCACAAGATGATGAAGGTTTTGTTAGCCTGGGATTCTAAGTCTCTATGTGGAGCAGTGTTCCCTGCCAACCTTCAGTAAACATATAACATGAGCAAGAAATATCACTGTTTTATTAAGCCATCAAGAATTTGGGGTGCTTTGTTTCTACATCATATTCTAGCCTCTTGTAAGCAATTTTATAGTAACTGTGGCCATATAGTAAGTGTTCTTTATGAGAGGTTGCTATTTGAGTACTGTGATTTGAAACATATCTTTTTAGAGTTTTGCAGTTTTACAGTGCTTTAACGTATATTATCATTTGGTTCACAACAATCATGTGAGGTAGGTAGAGAGGCTTTATTTTCTCTGTTTTACAAATTAGGAAGCTATAGCACAGATCTGTTACGTGACATACTCAAGAGCCTACTCCTAGGAGACAGAGCTGGGGTCTAGACATTCCATGTTCAAGTCCAGAGTTCACATATTCTACATTTACAAGTCCCCTATTCTAAATGATCTTTTCTTCAATAAATATTCACATTTCTTGCTGTCAAAAGTCAGCTTTATAATAAGAGCTCATCTCATATTATCTAAAGAAAGTTGATTTTTGTTATATTTCCTGCACTTTGGGAACTGATATCCATATTCAAGAACTGCACATTTCCTAAGGAGTATGTAATTAATAATAGTTCATTTCACTAAATGATATACATGAGTAAATTATCCCTCTTCAGATTTTTTTTTCACATCTCTATACATTGTAATAAATTTAAAATGTTTATATAGTCCTACTGAAATCAACTAGCCCATGAGTGCCTATATTTGCTTCTGGAATAAAAACCTTACACTTACCAAGATGTCTCAGTCACAACCTGTTTTAAAGGTAACCAATCTGATTTATCTAATTTAACATCAGTTTTGGCTCTATGGCGCAATGGATGGCACATTGGATTTCTAAGCTCAGTCCAGTAGACATTTTCTGTTGTCTCTTTTTCCCTCCTCCTGGGAGCAATCTTCATTAAAGGGTGGGTGGAAATTGAGTTTACACATCACCTTTCACCAAGAGCCTGGAAAGGAGTAGAAGAGTTTCTGATCTGAGTGGGGACCTTGGGTCCTTGCTGACTTCTGCTTTCATTGTCTGTAGTCCCTGCCATGACCCTGGTCACACTGTCAACCACTCTCATCCACCTTGTTCCCACCTCAACTACCTTTTGGTCTCCCCAACCTTCTAAAACCTTTTCTGTCTGAGCGTGGGAGGATAACAGGGGGGATAACTGAGGGAAGTTTAGGAATTCTTTTCTGCCTTCCTAGCCCTGATAGGACTTCTGTGAGGCTGCCCTCAGGTCCCTGTGAGGAGATACCTCCATCCAACATTATCTTGGACATTCAGCTTCTCTAAGCCTCTTGAGCTTTCCTGGGCAATGCCCTCACTTTCATTTTTATTAAGCTCCTGCTTCCTAGATCTTAAAGATCACAAGCATCAAAGAATTGTGTTTTAAATGATAGTGCTGTGCTGTGAAGGGGGAAAAAAGGGGGGAAAAAAGCTAAAATTTTCTTTATCTCAACTGATGCCTTTGTCAGCAGCTGTTTGCTTTCTCCCTGAGAACAGTCTATATAGGAAGCTACTTTATTGGAAGTTTAGGCTAAAAGGATTGGAAATAGTTTATTCTTCAGTACACCTAGGTGTTTCTTGTCTTCAGTGTTTTTATTTTCCCCATTTTTTAAATTTCAGTTTTTGGCCTTAATTCAAAGATGGTGTCTTTGGACCTCTTGTCCCAAGTGCTTACAAGGGTACATAGTAGCTACTTAGTTAATGTGTACTGCTTGCAGTAGTTTGGATAAGTTTCACATTGCACCTTTGTGTACTGTATCTAAATTTAGTGATTCTCCCAAATGCCTTCAAAATTGCTAAACATGGGTAAGCATAATGTTTATTGATTCATTGGTATGAATCATAATTCTTTTGGATACAAGGGATCAAAGATGACTTGATGTATATTAGATAGGAGTAAAATATTTGAAAGACACTGGAGTATTTAATGTAACTCTGAGAAGAGCAAGGGTTCAGTCAACCCTCAGGGTTAAACATACCACAGCACTGAATCCTTCAGATAATTCTGTTTTCATCTCCACTCTAAATACTGGCTTCAGTCTCAGTCTATTTGGCAGGAAACATGACCACTGAATTCCAAGCCTCACATATCACAACCTAATCACCAGAGTTGAGTTGTGATGACCACTCTTCATCCTTAGCTCATTTTTAGAGCCTTAGAATAAAACTTTAGTTGACCTAGCTCAAGTCAGGTGTTTGCCTCAGTACCAATTAATACTGACTGTAGGTTGTTATTACTGACCCCACTAAAGCCAAAATAGTTGCTGGTTTTCTCTTAACCGAGGTGACCTGGAATGAATAAATAATAGCTGCATTGTATTGCTGTGTGTTTAGTAGAACGACGAATACATAGTAGGCATTCATAATTATTTGCCAATTAATTGAATAATTTGTTGATTAAAGAGGTGAGAGATTTGTTCCTATGGCTATATCATTTAAAGCAGCATTTTCATTGAATCATTGTGTTTCATTGTGTACAACTTTGTTGTACACTTTTTGAAAAACCATTCTCCTTCTACTTTATGAAAATGATCCCTGAAGAGATAAATATCCATTAATATGAATTAATAAGGCAGATATAAACTAAACCATAACAGTTTAATTTGAAATGCATTCAGGGTGATTTTTCCCTAGTTTGGGAGATTTTACAATTCTCCACCAGACCCTCCTTTTGGATAAAAGCCTAAAATACTCTCTTTTGGGTTTATTTAAGTAACCTATGGTAAATGACTATTTCATTGACATATGTTGTAAAAACATCTTTCCTAGTGTTCGTGGGCTGAATTTTCCCACCATATACCTCAGCACTGGTATATACATAATGTTTCATAGGACACAGAATTCAGTAGCTGGTTCCATTTAAATACTGTAACTTGATCTCCTTTGACCTCTTAAAGCATCACGATGCATCACTCTATGTTTTATGAGGTTTTACATCTAAAATATTTTGAATAATAATGTTGATTAATCAGTTGGGTTGCCATTACCCTTGTTCACAGTAAAGGAGGCAGAGGGCTAGAGAAGGAAGTATCTGTATGTTCAGGGAAAACAAGACGCCGAGGTCAAGGATTTCATTCCCATGCTCAGATACTACATATGAGCCTAAATTGTTTATGGATTCGGGATGAAAGTGTTTCTAATTAAATTCCTCATTCAGAGATAATGTTGTGCACATTGATGCTAAAATAAGCTATTTTTACTTAGGAGAGGTGTTATGATTGTGTGAGATGCTGGCGTATGAAATGTGTATGTATCTACACGTGCACATGCATCTATGCACATACAACATATATATTTCATGCATATACACATATACTATATACATCTATATTCAGTGTAGACTATGTCTCAATGGTCTTTCATAGTCAACAAAGTTATCAAAGAGTTTTCTAGTTTTCCTAAAATTGTGAAAAATCAAGTGGACCTGTTGAAACAGAAACTTTGTTGGTTACTGAATGAGTCCCTAAAAGGAGAGATAATAAGGTGAGCATATCACTACTCAAAGGCCCTATTTCTTAAAATGAGGCTGTTGGAATTTTATCATATCTCTAGCATGCTGTTTTACTGGATCAAATTTATAAATATACTTAAAATAATTACAAATATATTTTTTGTTACTCTGATGATAGTGACTAGGATTGTAATAAAACCATATGTAATTGCTATTGTCACACAATATTAGAATGATTCATGGGGTAATACTTACTTTATTCCAAACAACTGTCAGTGAAATTCTCGGACTCTAACCAGGTATTTCTATATTGCCCTATTACCATTGCTTTCTAGAATATATAAACCTAAAAATTACAAAAACTTAATTTATACTTCCTTCAAATTAAGGAATTATTACATAATGGAAAAGGAAAACTTGCCTTTTTGTTGGAAATTAGACCATAATTCATTTTCTAATTCAGTGTATTTTTCATCACTTTCCTTTCCAAAAATCAAATGTGATTGTTTTTCTTACTTTATTTGCATGAAATGCAAATTAGAAGTGTTATAGCTAATCAATGTCACCAAAATAGTTCTTTTAAATAACCAGGACATGAACCCTTTAACAAGATTCAGTCAGTTCTATTTATAGTTCCCCGAAGCTATGAACTATTTGTACACCCATGTTTCTGCATAATGACTTTTCAATGTGGTTTCAGTAATCATTCCAGAAGGCAAAATCTCAAAATATCTATATGCATAAAGAATATATTTAAAATAAAGGCTAAATTGGCTGGCCATGCATTAAACCATTTGCCTGCGAAATCACTTTGTGAAATATCTCCATACAGGAGATGTTCCAGCAGAGTGTAGGACATAGCAGACCTTTTTTTTTTTTTTTTTTTTGCTTACCATATTGTATCACCATAACTTCTTTTGGAAACACTTCTTTCTCTAAGTGTCCTCTTAAAACACTTCTTCCTTCTTTCTCTAAGATGACAAGCCATTTTGAGAATTTGGACTTAATTTAGCCCACACAGGATTAGCAGAAGAAACTCTCAAACAACTTGCCCTTAAGCACTTAATAGCTGAAATGAGAGGGGCTGATGATCTTGAAAAAAAAATGGTAGCATCTGACTCACTCCCTCCATTTGAGAGATGAGGAGAACAAAGACTGAACACTGGGTTTCCTTGGAAGAACTTTTGTCTTCTATGTTTCTGAATGAGAGACTGTTCTATTTTTTTTTTATGACTTTAGAAGAAAAGACATTTCAAAAAGTGTATTTTGAATTTCAAAAGAAAAATATTTCATTTCTTTTGAGCTTTTCTTTCATTAAGAACATTGGTGAAATCTTTTGGCAGAAATGAGTGACACTTTCATAATTAAATCTTGTCTTTACAAGACAATATCAAGACAAGTATATTGTGTCCTTACTGCCATTTTTCTATTTTTGTGAGTGTGATGACACATTAGACCCAGACTTGCTTATGATTTCAGACCTCTAGGAATAGAGAAAAATCTTCTTAATTTTCATATTTGCTTCCTTCTCCCCACCCAAATAACGTCACGTCCTCAAATTATTACAATCAGGCCACAAAACAATTCATTGTGCTTAATTATATTTTTCTAAATTTTAGGCCAGTGTCTTCCCTTACGTTAATTTTTGACCAGTGTTTACAGAGAGAAAAGATAATTACTAAATTAATTATAATTTCTTAAAGTAATTTTTTATTCTCTAGCCTCTGCTATTCTTGTGACTTTAGAAAATAAAAATGCAATTCTACAAACATGGCTATTTTCTAAAGTCTTGATTTTTCTTACCATGGACAAAGGATCCAAGTCATCCATACACTAGGGATCTTAAGATACAGGAATACAAGTGAATTAAGAGTTGCAATTTTGTATTTGATAATTCTTGCTGCTGCAAAATAGTTTTATATATCTATTTGTATCTCTGCTATCTATCTATCTATCTATCTATGGACATATATATTTTTAAGATGTACATGATAAAAATGTTGAGGATGTTGAAACATGTAATTTAGTTTTAGGTGTGTATATTTATAGCCTCTAAATGAAGATACCTGCTCACTATGTATTTTAGATAAAAAGCAAGTTCTATATTCCCCCTGCAGTGACTACACCTATTTTCCTTATATAAGCACATGACATCATCGTTTAAATCAAACCGATTTCTAAGCACCACAGCTGTTACTAGTTATTTAGAAGTCTAATTTGAGCAGAATGTGTCACGCCAACTTTGCACACACACGCTCACACAGGCAGTATTCACATTAAAACTTTCACCTCTATTAAATAGCAACAGTTCTTCAAAAATTCCAACACTCTACTCTTAACAACTAAATAAAATATGTGTCTTTGAGGAGTAACGTGCCTATTTTATTTTTATTCCTAGAGGAAAATCTTGTATTGAATGGTGCAGTTTTGTTACCCTGCTGCTACTCTAATCCTTTCCCAAAGATGCACGTGACACTGGGTGAGTTTAGTCTTCCAGTGTCATTGTTTTACTCTTCCTGAATTAAGGGTAAATCCTTGTGACTTTGTTTTCTATGGAAGTCATATAGATACAGCCATCAATATTGAAGTAGCATTTTCTCATGCAAACAGAAGCTTTAATAGCCTCTACAAGGGTTTGCTCCTTGGGGAGACTAAATTCAAAATGGCACAAGCCATCTGTCGTGGTGGGATTTTTCAGTTCCCTTCTGCTACACCTCTCTCTCCCTCCCTCTCTCTCTCTCTCTCTCTCAGTTTCTCTCCCTCCCTCCTTGCCTCCCTCCTTCTCTTGGTTGCATGAAGTGAAAGCTTTATAATCGATTGTTTCACATTGAGTAACTCGTAAAAATATATCAGACCCACAAACCTTTGTAGAGAGACATACCACATACTCAGATCAACTGAAAAATCAAATTTGCAAAATTGAGCCCAACAGTCAATTCAGCATCTATTGAGGAAACCTCCCCATGGCTCTGGCTGTGGAGCACTTTGGGAGACAGGAAAGTTGTGGGCGGGTCTAGATGGATGACTGTTGCAGGGATCTCTTTATTGTGTACACCTCTAAATCCTGATCTCAAAAGACTTTTGACTGAGCTCAAATTGATATGAATAACATTTTTTAAAAGAAGGTGTTTCTTTGGGTATAACTTAGATATTTGCCCCTAATTCAGAGATGAAAGAATTGATGAAAGATTTTTAAATCCTAACATCCTGTGCGTACACTACTACTCCCTACAAAAAATAGGAATAATTGTAAGTTAGTATCTCTTTTCATTGGTAGATTGTAAGCTTAGTCAAAGCTGACACTGTCTCATTTATAACATAGCCTGAGTCTCTAGCAGGATACCTGGTAAGTACTTAGGCAATATTTGTGGAGGGAAGGAATGAGGGAGGGGAGAAAGGAATAAAGAAAGGAAGGAAGGGAAGATAGGAGAAAGGGGAAAAAAACCTATAACGGAAAGTGAAAAGCTCTCAGCTCTTTAGAAAGCATTGAACCTATGGAATCTCAACTCTGAAACACTGAAAGAATGGTATAAAAACAGTGAGATCCACAAGTTATAGAAAATGTTCTTAAAACCGAATATCAACACTGTTATAAGTTACACTAGGTGTGATAAAGAATTAGCCTCCACATTTGGCATTTTTTCCTTTGAGTCTATAATCAAAATAGTTTTCGAATAACTTATAACTTCAGCTGGTCTTAATATCACATCTATGATAAGACTAGAAATAAACAATTCTTCAGGCAAAAGTATGATTACCCTCATTTTATGAATTCCCATGTTATCATGAGGGATCTACCAGTGACCAGTAACTCTCAAGCCTTATTAAAAAAGAAAAAAAAAGATCTCTTGACTATGTCTAATACAGTTTTCTATATTGAATTTTATTGCAATTTTTAGTGATAGGATTTGTATGATGTACAAAGTATGCTAGATCAGCGTATATGAAAAATGCTATGCATTTCTATACAAGTGCAATATTTCCCCTGGGACATGTATCTTGATTTCCATTTTGTCTCATAAGAAGGGCATGAGAGCTAGAAATCATAGGCTATACAAGGAATATAGAATATATGAAAGGGGACAGTGGTAACCATGGAAAGGCAGGTGAGGCCAATGTGCTGATGTTTCACTGTGTGGTGCCTTAGCCAGTCCTCACATTTGATCTGGTCATACGGGCCTCCCCCTTTCTCAGGCTGGTGTTACTCCACTTCATTGAACAAAATAATGTAGTATTAATCTTGAAAGAATGAGAGAAGGAGACATCTGAGATCATCCAGTAAATGGCAGAATGTTCTTTGGCAGTTAAATTATTCCTTTAAATGACATTTTCTCAGGAACCTCAAATAAAAAATGGATAAATTCTAGGAGTTCTTGCGATGGTACAGTGGATTAAGAATCCAACTTCAGAGTCTCAGGTCGCTGCAGAGGCATGGGTTTAATCCCATGCCTAGCAGATAGGTTAAAGGATCCAGCATTGCCTCAGCTACAGCATAGGTGGCAGCTGAGGCTTGGATTCAATCCCTGGCCCAGGAACTTACATATGCTCTGGGTTCGGCCATAAAATTTAAAAAACAAAAACAGAAATAACAACAACAACAAAAAAAATGGATAAATTCTAAATTGCTCTGGTCAAAGTTAAGGTGGACTGTCACCCTGTATCCCCCACTGTGCTCTCCAGTAGTCTGAACATTGATTTGCAGGTTCCCTCATCTGGGTGAATGTTAATGACACTATTCCCTGTTCCCACCCATGTTTTCCCTACTGGCCCCTTGTTTGCATGTCTGCTTATTTGTAGCCCAAATCAAAACAATTCTTCTAGGTGAGCTTCTGTGGTAGAGTTACTTGACTTTTTACCCCTTCTCCATGAAACTCTATGTTATTCTCAATTCACCTTATCCAGATGTTATTTTGTTGATTTGTTGAGTAGAGGTCAGCTGTTTTATGATCCAGATATATTTGCTACATTGTTCACTAAATTGCAAACTCTTTTATGACAAGGATGGGCTCTGGAGACTCAAACTTTGTTAATGTCAACCTTTGCCTCTGCCATGAACAACTGAGGAGTATGGAGGCTTCCATTTTTGTTCTAAAACAATGACAGCCGTTTAGAGATTTACAGTAATTAGCAATACATGGAGTTAACTTCAGCCCTTCTCTGTGTTCATTATCTGAGACATAGCTTTAAAATTAAACTGTACAGTTCTAGAGATCTTTATTTAGGCCTGCATAAGCTTGAACTCCAAATAAGTAATATCATTTAGTGGTAGTTTAAGCAGTTGCTTTTCAAAAAGGGAGGAGAAGGCTTTTATCATTATGCTTAATGTGAATTTTTATTGTCCAAACTGCGACAGGTTTGAGAGTGAAAGAGGGCACCATTAGTGATTACCAGACACACCAGGGATGTCCCAGAATACTTGGTCACTGTAATTACCATTCATCTGTTTATTCAAGGAAGACTTACTGAGAGATTGTTGTTGCTACCATGATTCCAGGGTGTTATAGTAGAAAGTAAAAGCCCTAGAATGGGACTCTCAAGACTCTAGCTGTGTTGCCTTCAGTAAGTTACTGAATTTTTATGACCCCTGATTTTTCCAAAAGGAACCTTTTGATTTAAGTACAAGGACATGGTAACTCACTCAATGATAGAGATAAGTAGTAGCAAAGACCAGAATGCAGACCCTCAGTCTCTCAAGTAAGTAACCTTGGATACAAGGACCATAGGACAACATTTCTTGCCAGTGCATCATCTTTTGCCTAGTTTTCTCATCTGTGAAATGGAAGTACTTTACCAAATTGTACCTCGTGTTACTTTATACTTCTAAGACCTAGGACAAAAGATTAAATGATTGATGAGTTCTGTTGAAACAGAGTTGTCCACTTGATATTTATTAGAAAGAGATTAAATACTAATCCCTAGGAGATGCTCTTACATGAGAGATGCTTACTGGTAATAATACAGGCATTGCTTAAAAGGAAGACTCTCATTATTTGAGTTTTGTTTCAGATTATTTCCTTCCAGATATGCTAGTTGCTCACCAAAATTAATTGCCCATTTTTGAAAACATAAGATCTGGCTGGGCATATGACTTCCTTGCTGGCGGCAGTATTTACTGGCCTCTGTTTCACCTAGGTGGGTCAATGAGACTAAGTTCTTGTCAATGGAATGTACACTCAAGTGATGTGTTCTGTACATGAATGATGTGTTCCACTGTGTCACTTACTTAAAAGGAAATTTCTTGTATTTTTTTCCCTTGGACTAGAATAGAGATGTAACCATGACCCAGCTTAATCAAGCAGGTAACAGCAATGCCCTAGGAGACAGGGGAACAACAAGATGCAGGTAAACTGATACCTGAATGACCTCCTGAAACAGAACTGTGCCACTAAATAGAAATTCCTATCTACTTCTAGACTAGTACTTGAAAGAGAAATAGCATTGCATTTTTTCTCAATTCACTTTTTGGGCCCATTTATTGCAGAGGCTCAGCCTATAACCTGCCTAATGGTGTATGTCTCCCAGCCAGAGGAGAGTGCAGTCACAACAGCTATAGACAAAAATGCTACCATTTGAGAGAGGCAGTGACCCAACCTCCCTCCATAGTTGATATGTACAGAGCAACAGTCCTTCATGCAAAACTGACTTCCTAAAGACTAGGCATTGAACAAGTGTAAAATAAAAAACAGAAGTGAAAGTGTAAAATAAAAAAACAGATATGATAAGGCAATCAGACCATATTGAATTAAAGCAGCAAGAACTACATACAGATATAAATGTAGCATAAAATGTCCCTTAGTCATATTGATTGAAAGTTATCATCTTTTACTTGGTGAGGAGGAACTGGTGAAGCCCAAACCCCTGTATACCCTTTATAGTTCACTGGTTTATGAACTGTACATATTTTCATTTCTGATAGAATTTACTCTTTTTTTTTTTGTCTTTTTGTCTTTTAGGGCCGCACCCATGGCATATGGAGGTTCCCAGGCTAGGGGTTCAATTGAGATGTAGCCACCGGCCTTGCCACAGCCACACCCATAGCAACACCATATCTGAGCCGCGTCTGTGACCTACACCACAGCTCATGGCAACACCAGATCCTTAACCTACTGAGCAAGGCCAGGAATCAAGCCTGCGTCCTCATGGATGCTAGTCGGGTTCGTTAACCGCTGAGCCACGATGGGAACTCCAAATTTGCTCATTCTTAATAACTTCATTGTTATCTTCATGACTCCATGACTTTATTCATTAAAAATCCCACATGGGAATTGCAACATATAGATCCTGTTCAAGCAGACCCCATCTTGCATCTGAAGAGGATAAAACTAAGTAGTCTGCATTTTTTTTTTTCTGGGAGTTCTAGGTTCAGATATTATGGAATATGTAACATCCTCACTTTGATGACAGAATGCAATCAGTATTCATTAATTTCTTCATAGAAAAAATTCTTTTTGTTGAATTCCTGGTACTTATGCTCCAGACAGTGTTATGACTATTGAGGGTTCAGAATAAAAGTACATCCTCCCAGTTTAGGGGAGGAGCTGATAACATTCACCCTAATTACTGCCATAATATTTCTGGACTTTATTCTCTGGTTACTTTTGTTTTCTTTACCTTTTATTCCATTCACTTTGGCAGAGTGCTTTCCAAGTACTTTAGTAGTAGATCAAAAATGATCATTTTTGACTCATTATTCATATTTTGCTGTGTTTATATTGCTATTTGGATCTTTGTTAGTTCCTCATGTAAGTATATGATTGTAAGCAATGATTATTTGGAGAAGTATTTCCATTAAAAAAAGTATTCCAAATATTGAACACACACACACACATATCCTATTTTTATACTTAAATGATGACTTCAAGGCTAAAGAAAGACTCATTATCTTTTGGATGTCCCAAATTCATATACTTACTTCAGCTACTGTACTGAATAGTGGAAGTAAATCATGTGTCCTATATATTCCTGTTATTTAACTATGTGCTATGACTGGTTGGTGGTTCGGGAAAAGTAAATTGTTTCTCAAGGTAGATTTTCATCATCCGCATGCTTCAGGCATCCCAATAGTTAATACCTAACAACTTATATTGGCTGAGTTCCTTCTTCCATTTGATAGCTCAACTGAAGCTTGATGTTTATGGTGGAAATTGTCTTGATTTCTTTAGATGAGATGAGCATCCAAGGAGTTTGAAAATGTGTTTTAATTAAGATTCTGCTAAATTTTACCAGACACCTACTTGGAAAACAAAGCAACTGAATAATTAACTCTGATGAGAGCAGATGCTGGTCTAATGACAACCTGTTACCGCTCAAGTGTATCATTAGTTGTTTTACTGTGCTCCTTTAATATGTCCAGAGCTCTCCTCTGTTAATGAATACATTGGTAGCTG
The DNA here is from genome assembly GCF_054392235.1 of Sus scrofa. NCBI lineage: Eukaryota > Metazoa > Chordata > Mammalia > Artiodactyla > Suidae > Sus > Sus scrofa. The sequence goes on from NC_139397.1 coordinate 116,662,556, forward strand.
TGTACTTAAAATAGTTCCTCATTCTGGACTGTCGTAAAAGATATTTCTAGCATCTGCAAAATTCTTCACTTAAATAATTCGGTCCCCACCCACCACCCCCCTTCCTTCATCTATTTGGCATGTGCTTAGAACCAAACACTTCTTCAGTTTTCCTAGTGGGATTATTTTAGCCATACATCAAGCGAAGCTTACAAATTGTTGAGAATCTAATGATGCATTTATTTACAGATGTGCATTTCAGTTCCCTGTTATGTTGTTGAGGGGTAGGAAGAGTTTAAAAACTCTCTCTCCAAGCCCTACCCCCACCAATGTTATGAATAGCCATGCATTTGACAAAATAAGAACTAGAAAGAGCTTCAAGTTTGATTTTGAGTATATACGAACTGGTATTGATTTAAAAAATATTTAAATAGAGTTGATTTACAATGTGTTAATTTTGCTGTACATCAAAGTGACTCAGTTATACATAATATATATTGCTTTTCACGTTCTTTTCTATTATGGTTTATTATAGGATATTGAATATATATATAGTTCCCTGTGCTATGCAGGACTTTGTTTGGGAATGGGTATCAAATTTTTTTAAATGCATGGTTCATCTTTCAAAATAGAAAAAATGGGAGTTCCTGCCATGGCACAGCAGGTTAGGGATCTGGCATTGTCTCTGCAGTGGCTCTGGTCACCACTGAGCCATAGATTAGATCCCTGGTCTGGCACAGTGGATTAAGGACCCAGTGTTACTGCAACTGTGGTGTGGATCACAGTTTTGGCTTGGAATCGATCTCTGACCCAGGAAATTCCATATGTCACAGATGCAGCCAAGAAAAAAAAGAAAAGTCTATTTTTGTTCATTTAGAAAATATAATGCTGCAACTATACTATGCTATTGTTTCTCACTATAACCTACATTATTTTTATTTTAAAAATTTTTTCAAGATTACTTTCGCTTTTATTTTTTTCAAATGCTGCATTTATTTCATTTTAATTTTTTTCCTTTTTTATTTAATGATTTTTATTTTTTTCCATTATAGCTGGTTTACAGCATTCAGTCAATTTTCTATTGTATAGTAAGGTGACCCAGTCACACATACACATATACATTCCTTTTTCTCACATTATCATGCTCCATCATAAGTGACTAGCTATAGTTCCCAGCACTACACAGCAGGATCTCATTGCTTATCCATTCTATAGGCAATTGTTTGAATCTGTTAACTCCGGACTCCCAGTCCATCCCACTCTCTCTCCCTTCCCCTTGGCAACCACAGTCTATTTTCCAGGTTCATGATTTTCTTTTCTGTGGAAAGGTTCATTTGTGCTGTATGTTAGATTCCAGAAATAAGTGTTATCATATGGTACTTGTCTTTCTCTTTCTGATTTACTTCACCTAGTATGAGAATCTCTAGCTCTCCCATGTTGCTGCAAATGACCTTATTTTGTTATTTTTTGTGGCTGAGTAGTATTCCATTGGGTATATGTACCACATCTTCTTAATCCATTCATCTGTCAGTGGACATTTGGGTTGTTTCCATGTCTTGGCTATTGTGAATAGTGCTTCAATGAACATAGGGGTTCATGTGTCTTTATCAAGGGAAGTTTTGCCCAGATATATGCCCAAGAGAGGGATTGATGGGTCATATGGTAGTTCTATGTATAGTTTTCTGAGGCACCTCCATACTGTTTTACATAGTGGTTATACCAATTTACATTCCCACCAACTGTGCAGGAGGGTTCCCTTTCCCCCACACCCTCTCCAGCATTTGCTATTTGTGGACTTATTAATGATGGGCATTCTGACTGGCGTGAGGTGGTACCTCATAGTAGTTTTGATTTGCATTTCTCCAACAATCAGGGATGTTGAGCATTTTTTGATGTGCTTGTTGGCTATCTGTATATCTTCCTTGGAGAAATGTCTATTCAGGTCTTTTTCCGATTTTTCCATTGGGTTGTTGGTTTTTTTTGCTGTTGAGTTGTATAAGTTTGTATATTTTAGAGATGAAGCCCTTGTCAATTGTATCATTTGAAACTATTTTCTCCCATTCTGTAAGTTGTCTTTTTGTTTATTTTATGGTTTCCTTTGCTGTGCAAAACCTTTTCAGTTTGATTAGGTCCCATTGGTTTATTTTTGCTTTTATTTCTGTTGCTTTGGGAGACTGACCTGAGAAAACATTTCTGAGGTTGATGTCAGAAAAAGTTTTGCCTACATTCTCTTCTAGGAGTTTGATGGTGTGTTGTCTTATGTTTTAAGTCTTTAAGCCATTCTGAGTTTATTTTTGTGCATGGTGTGGAGGGTGTGTTCTAGTTTCATCGATTTACATGTGGCTGTCCAGTTTTCCTAGCAATACTTGCTGAATAGACTTTATTTTTCCCATTTTATGTTGCCTCCTTTGTCAAAGATTAGTTGACCATAGGTGTCAGTGTTTACTTCTGGGTTCTCTATTCTGTTCCATTGGTCTGGATGTATGTTTTGGTACTAGTACCACACTGTCTTGATGACTGTGGCTTTGTAATGTTGCCTGAAGTCTGGGAGAGTTATGCCTCCAGCTTGGTTTTTATTCCTCAGGATTGGTTTGGCAATTCTGGGTCTTTTGTGGTTCCATATAAATTTTCGGATTGTTTGTTCTAGTTCTTTGAAAAATATCATGGGTATTTTGACAGGGATTGCATTGAATCTCTAGATTGATTTGGGTAGTATAGCCATTTTTACAATATTAATTCTTCCAACCCAGGATCATGGAATAACTTTCCATTTCTTTGCATCCTCTTTAATTTCCTTGATGATGTTTTATAATTCTCAGCATATAAGTCTTTCACCTTGGTCAGGTGTATTCCCAGGTATTTGATTTTTTTGCGTGCAATTTTAAAAGGTATTTTTGTATTCATTTTCTAATATTTCATTGTTAGTATACAGATATGTGACTGATTTCTGAATGTTAATCTTATATCTTGCTACTTTGCTGAATTTGCTGATCAGTTCGAATAGTTTTTGGGTTGAGTCCTTGGGGGTTTCTATATATAGTATCATGTCATCTGTGTACAGTGACAATTTACCTCTTCTCTTCCAATTTGGATACCTTTTATTTCTTTTTTTTGTCTGAATGCTGAGGCTAGGACTTCCAATACTATGTTGAATAACAGTGGTGAGAGTGGGCATCCTTGTCTTGTTCCAGATTTTAGTGGGAAGGTTTTCAGCTTTGCTCCATTGAGTATTATATTTGCTGTGGGTTTGCCATAAATGGCTTTGATTATGTTAAGGTATGTTCCCTCTACACCCACTTTGGTAAGAGTGTTGATCATGAATGAATGTTGGACTTTGTCAAATGCTTTTTCTGTAGCTATTGAGATGATCGTGTGGTTTTTTTGACTTTTCTTTTGTTAATGTGGTGTATGGTGTTGATTGATTTGCATGTGTTGAACCATCCTTGTGAACCTGGGTTGAATCCCACCTAGTTGTGGTGTATGATCTTTTTTTATATGTTGTTGGATTTGGATGGCTAAAATTTTGTTGAGGATTTTTGCATTCATATTCATCAAAGATATTGGCCTCTAGTTTTCTTTTTTGGTAGTATCTTTGGTTTTCGTATTAGGGTGATGGTGGCGACACAATGTCTTTGGGAGTGTTCCTTCTTCTTCAACCTTTTGGAAAAGTTTAAGGAGGATGGGTATAAGTTCCTCTTTTTATGTTTGGTAGAGCGTACATTATTTTTATATCAAACATCAGAGACTTACAATTTAAACCCTAGACACAGAACAAATCGGCCTGTTCAATAACATCAATTGTCCAACTGATGCAAAGCAAGGAAATATATAAATCAATTTCAATTCTGTGTTCAGAGCCATAGCATATATACCCTCATTTTGAGATGTTTAAATAGTTTTAAGGAAATTCATGAAGCTAAGATGAATATGAGATCTTTTAGATCACCTTAAATACTGTGCTAATCAAACCAAGACAAGGCGCACAGATAAATGTTTGCAAGGGAAAGGTGATGATTTAGATCTACTGTGCTTCACGACATTCTGTACTATTCTTCCTTTAAATCTGTCAGGAAACTCCTCGGGAGTTGTTTAGATACTCTTCTGGTCCTGGAAGACTATAGAATAGGACATTTTTCTTCTCCACCCTGTACTTCCAAAATCCAACTTCCTTCATGAAATAGAAGTTCATTTTAGTACTCTTTAAAGATCTAACAGAAAAAAAGCTTAAAATAAAGAGGGGGAGTCCCCATTAGGGCTCAGTGGGTTACAAACCCAACTAGTATCCATGAGGATGTGGGTTTGATCCCTGGCCTTGCTCAGTGCGTTAAAGATCTAGTGTTGCCACACACAAGCTGTGGTATAGATCACAGACAAAGCTCAGATTCTGTGTTTCTGTGGCTGTGGTGTAGGCCAGCAGCTGCAGCTCCAATTCAACCTCAGCTTTCTGTTGTGGAGGGCAAAGGCAAACAAAATATGTCAGTAATTTGTTTTAAGAAATGTGCTTTAGAATGTTTTTTCTGCATTCACAAAGATACACAACTCTGCTTTACTCATTGAAAATTCTGGCTGATAGCCAAAAACATTTTAATATAGACAGTGTGGAGAAAGCCACATTTTTTTTTTCTTCAATCCGTCTATGCCAGAGCAGTGTTCAGAATCTGGATTTAATGTGCAAAAGCGGGACTCCTTCCTGTTCCTTGTCATGTCACTGCTAGAGCTGGATTCAGCATCCTCCTGGTAGAGGGAGAGAAGACATCTTTGCTCGCTTCAATTCCATCCTTTCCTATTGAGTGTTCCATACAGTGGCATGCAGGGGTTATTTTCACTTTTTAACTTTTCAAAAAATGTGTGATGTGTTCACTGTCACAGATACATGACTTACATTCTATTTTACATGGCTTAGTTTATGTTCCATCCTCTTTCATACAGTTTTCGTTCTTCCTCATTTGGGGACATAGGGAGATTATGAAAAGAATAGAAGCTGAAGTGGTGGGGGTTGTGAGGAGTCACTGTGACCCCATGAAAAGCACCAAGCTCAGAGCAGGTGCCCATGAATGTCCTTCCCTGCCCCCCACTCTTACTTGCAGTGTATCCTCTGATTCCCAGGAGAGGCCGATGGTGAAGGAGGCAGCAGCCTATTACTTAGAAGCTGAGGAGCTCCATGTAGCCCAGCCATTCACCCTCTGTCCAACTTTGGACAAATCATCTGCCCTCTGGAAACTTTTTATCCTGAATTATAAGATGGAAACTGTACCATTTAATCCAACCAGCTCACAGAATTAAATGTAAGTATGCTTTATTGACTGTCACACACTTTATACATATGGAGTATCATTATGAATCACTGGAGCAGAAAGAAACATTGGGCAGGTTTTCCACTCTGTACAGAAAAAACTAAATACCCCCTTAAAGTTTGAGAAAGAAAAGAGAACTGAAATATTGGAAACCAACCTATTATGGTTCATGGTGGTTAATATGACTTGAAAAACCTACTATTAAAGTATGTTTTATGTGTTATAAAAGCTCTAATACGTGCACGTACTTTTTCAGAGGAAGGTGAGCCTTCTAAATTATAAGAAAACATGAATATTATATTTGATGACTACAGATATTCTTTAGTTTCAGTCCTATAAGATCTCAGATTTGTTTCATATGGCATTCCCAAATTAAATATGATGCCTTAGGAAAAGAGCCCCTAATAATTTACTAATTTACTAAACCCCTTAGTAAAGGACTTTACTAAGTGACACTTCTGGGAAATAACTGGCCTGCCCTATAACCTTATCTTAGTAGGACCCCTACAAGGAAGATTTAGAGAGCAGATAAAGAGGAGAGGGAGCAGTGATAAGTGAGAAAACACAGTTCAGGATCATGTTGCTCCATAGGTGTCATTAAATAGTATGTTTAATGCAAATTAAATCAGCATCCTCCTTCTGCACTTTCAACTCCACTTATCCACATGTAGCCTAATGGATAGTTTCGAACGTCTGTTTAGCAGGGTGGGGTCATGGGCCTGTGACCAATGCAGTAGCAAGGGGCCTGTGTTCAGAAGGGTCCAGCACATGGGGTTTCATGCTCTGTGGTTGCCATGTTGAAATTCTTCATGCTTTTATCTTGGAACTTGTATTTATAAGTTGATAGGACAATGGAGCATGTGCTGGGGGCCTGGAGGCTACTTTCAGGTGCGAACCTGTCCCCCACCCCCCCTTCACTCACCCTCTTCTCCCATCCCCAGCTCATTCTCAATTGCCTGCTCCCTCTGCCCCTGTGTCTGGGGCCCTGCCAGTTCTCTCTCCTCATCCTCACACCTCCATCTCTTACACATCCTCACCAGGAATGGCTGTGGGTTCCATGGGCTGGGAGAAGGATGGAGGAACCTGCATTCTGCTTGACTCTGGGACAGAGGTCAGGCAAGTGGCCAACAGTATTTTGGCTTTCTGGCTATAAGTTTGTGGCATCATGGCCTGTTTGGCAGAAGGCCAATGGCGGCCTCTTGCCTACCCCTGATTTAAGCACCCACCACCTTCCAGCATAGAGATTGCAACTCCTTGGAGGTCTCCCTTCTACTGTGGGTAGAGGCAGAAGTTAGTGGGAGGAGGAAGTTGACTTCCCAGGTGTCTGGGCTGAGTATTCCTCTTGCACAGGGTCCTGGCAAATTAGGTAGCTGGACCTGGTATTTAGACGATTCTGAAACAAGACCTAAACTCCTCAGAAACAGTTCTAATGATATGGTCATCTTGTAAATGAGTTTCCAGCTAAGTGTATAATAATCCCAAGTGTATAATGGCGCTTACACATTTGAGAGACCCTGTGATCATAAAGGTCACACAGGGTGATAATAAGAGCTTTAGGGGGTTGTGAGGATACAGTAAGAAAGTGCATAAGGCACTTAACACATGCTCAGTAGATGGCAAATTCCTATATGGACACAAAGGAATCATTGCTGAAATACTACCACCATCCTCATCACCCATGTCCATTTACTTGAGAAAATATGTAGGAAGAAAAGGAGCATCAACTGCTTTGGCTCCTGTGTAAGTGATCTGGATTACGCATGTCTCTTCTATGTGCTAAGAAAATGAACACAATTATTAGATATTAAATTGTAAATTGACAATTTACAATTTATGTGTATGTGCACAACCATGTGTGTATGGTTATACACACATGCATACACACACATATTCTTGTGGATTTGAAATGCATGGGAACTGTCAAAAACCTCGGATCTATGTAGTTCAGTGTGTTTAGTTTACAGAGAAGGAGAGAGATTGCACAAACTCTTTTTTTTTTTTTTTTTAAGGCCACACCTGGGACATATGGAAGTTCCTAGGCTAGGGGTCAATTCGGAGCTACAGCTGCTGGCCTACACCACAGCCACAGCAATGTCAGATGCAAGCTCTGTATGCAAGCTCTACATCACAACTTGAAGCAAGGCCAGATCCTTAACCCACTGAACTCAGCTAGGGATCAAACTTGTGTGTTCTCAGGGATACTAGACAGGTCCATTACCACTGAGCCACAATGGGAACTCCCATACAGCCTCTAAATGGCAGAGGAGGGCTAAAAACCTTGAGATCCCTCATCTGTCTAATTGGTGTGCAATGTGCTTTGAGGACCTGAAAGATATGTAAACTGTTTTACATTTTTATAGTTACTTATGGCTGTTACATTTGTCACAGCTATCATTTATGTGATGTGACCCTTGGTTAAGGAATGCAAAACTCCAATCATCCCACCTTTTCTCTGCAAAGCATGATCTACTTTAAGACACCCTGTTTCATGGCAGTTTCCAGAAATCCCTGAAAAGCAAAAGGGATGGCTGGGTAACCCATGTCTCTGATAAAATAGTTTCCATTTTTACAATGGAGAGTCAAACATGCCTTCCTTAGGTCTGGTGCTGTGTGTTAGGGTGGCCCATATATGATCACGTGTGGTTAAGGCAACACGACTGGAATCATTTTAGCTTTCATTTGGCCAGTCTGTACATCAAGAATCCGAAATCAGGAGGTTGATTTTCATTTTGCCTCTTCCCCTGGCAGATCTCCTTTAGGTCCAGGGTTGCCATTTACTTCAAAGGGAACGCTCTTTGTAAAGGAGGTATCCGGGAAAGGAAGAAAAATGAGAATCCAACTCATTATTTTAAAGATGGTTAAAATAAACAAGTCGGCAAATGCATGTTTTCTCTTAGACTACTCAGTTGGGATCTTTCTGTCAAAGGAGGGTAGTTTGTAAGGCTTCTATTATCTGATCCCCATGCAAAGGGGATCAAATATATTTTTCATTTGATGAAGTTGGGTAGAAGTTGGACTGAACTGAATTACACTGATTGCTATTCCCTGTAATTCCCAACAAACTTTTAAAATACATTTACCTATTATACCCCTTCATTTTCTATAGCTGCAGAAGGAAAAAAATAAAAGACTTGTACAGATACAGAAACTCAAAAAAGAAAGCCAGTCACTTGTTTTTATACAGAAACCAGCATACTGACATTTTAATGATGCTGGGATACTGCCATAGTGTGAAATTTTGTATTCAGAGCATTTAAAAAGGGAGTGGAGAAAAGACAAGTAAGTCCCCAAACAGAATGGATTCGATGAGCTTGTGTACATGGCAGGTACCAGGTAGTGATCAGCCTCCTTGGGTCACCTTTCCTCCTTAAAAGATACAGGAGCCCTTTAAATGTATGGGATGCACAGCTGAATGTAGTGCCTTTTATGGAGACCTCTTTGGGTCTGATTAATTAGTAATTGGGGTGAGAGCTGTGCACTTCACTGACTCTTGCTGCCTTGATTGTAAATCGCAATCTGGTGCTAAGTCTCAGCAGGTCACATTGCTGTTTTTGCTGTACCCCAGTGACACAACTGATTAAATCTGTGTAAACAGTATCATTATGAAAATATTTTTGTTATAGGCATGAGGAGTTAACACATTTTTATTTTGGATGGAAATTAAAATTATTTGTGGGAGCTTTGTATGTTTTCATCAATTGTCAGTCATCCCAATAGAGCATGTAGCAAAGTAACTGTTTTAATTTTCACAAAGGGAAAAAAAAAAGCTCTCAGACAGAGGGCTTTTAAAACTGAGAATTATGATAATTATGTCATTCATAATACACATAGCTACATTACAGGCAAGTATTATGTCACTTAATAGTTAGTTAAACAAGTAAACAGAAATATGGGAATTTGCTTGCATATTCCCCTTACAATGGGGGCACTTTTGAAAGAGTAGATATGCTTTAATGGAACACACATACACTCCCCCAGATGCTTCACTTATATTCTACATGTTTCCTAAGTTAGCTGTAACAGAACTCTGAGTTGCCTCTGGAAAGGAGCTCGGGGTGCTGATGTGTTACTAGGCAACACACAGACTCAGGGTGATGACTCAAGGATCCCAGAGGTCCACAGGGGTTTCAGGGGAAGGATAAAGGTGGACCATTAGATCATCTTGAACAGTTTGTGTACCATTGTTTACATTTGGTTCTGAAGCAAGCAAGTTTGATTTTTGCAGTATACCCACTTTACAGTCATTGGCACCTCCAAAAATAATTCTTCTGGAGGTGTGGTAAGGTTGAGCAAATGTGCAATTGGTCAGGATTGGCAGTTTTATTCTAAGTGAGCATTAAAATTGTAGTTGCTCTTCCTAATGAGGCCTGATTTCACCTCTGTTTGCTGAGGCTGGTGCTAAGTCAACTCAAGCCAATGGATACTCTCCTATTTGCTTCATTTCACAGACTTCTTATTAGAAAGGCTTAAATGAACTTTAATCAAACGTGCCTATTAAGTTTCTGAGACTTGGGTTGCTAATCATCTACTTGCTAGCAACTAAAGTTTAGATAAAAGAAAAATGACTTTTCTTTCTGTGAACCTATAAATATCATGGTCAGAATATCCAGGCGAAAAAGGAGCTAACAAATGAGCAAATTTGCCATGTGCCAGCTCCCAGATTTAAACAAAGAACTGGCTGTATACATTTCAAATGATGGCCTTCATATTATCTAGGCCTAAATAACAAGACAAAAAAAAACCCTGCCTTTGAAGAGAAGAGGAAGCATTTACCCTACCCTTTAATGCTGTACAGATGTTGCAAATGCTTTTGCCAAAGGTGGGAGGAACTGTATATGAAAGAACTGGCTGTGGGATATTGGTTATCAGTAGACTATTCAGAATAATGAAATTTTGTGTTATTACCTGGGGTGTTTGTGTTTTCCTGATAAGCAGTTTGTTTGGGTTTTATAAAGATCTTGGGGCATGGGTCAGTCTAGAGAAGTCTAATATTTGTTTATGACTCTCAATTCTTTTTTATTATATCCCATTAGTCATTGCAATATTTACCCCAAACTGGGAACTCTGAGGATCAGATGATTAGATCATATTAGGAATGCTTTTTGGACATGAGCTATTACAGCTATCTTGCCAAACACCAATGGGCAAAGACAGTAAAAAGGATTAATACAGAGGTGGGAAATAGAAAAGGAAAAAATACTATTATTTACTTTTTAAAAAAAACTACTCATCAACCTAATTCAAAGCATAAATCTAAATCTAGAAAAAGAGATTAAGGAAAAACAAAGAACAATTTTCTCAAACAGAAATGAAGACTAGGAAAATGTGAGGATAGTTTATTATTAAATGTAAGCAAATCCAGAGTGATTTCATTTTCTTGTTAAGTATTTTTTTTTTGCTAATTCCAAAACTCTACCTTGTATATAATATGACTCATGCAATGCTAATAAAATTTTAACCCCTTGAAGTCTTTAAGTAACATTTACAAAGTGTAAAAGGCAACTTTCAATCAGCACTTTATGTAAGATAGTTAATTGTAATGACCTAGTCATAAAAATAGGAGTAATTCTGACTTTGGCAATAATAAATAAAATAATCACCCTTTCCTAGTAAATATTTGCACAGCAGTATTTCAGAATATATAACACACAGGGAGGTCAAGAAATAGACACCCATACACTCTGTGTAAGACACTATACACTTGGATATTTCCTTCTCCAGAAGAACAGCCCCTTGGGCATAGATTAAGGAACAGAAGTTCACCATAGTTCTGTTTTAAGGTATTATTTACTATTGTAAGGGTAATGCAAGCTTATTACACAAGAATCAGAAATGATAGTAAAATACCCCTGCAAGTATCAGTAGTGGTATTTGTTATAAACCAATAAATCACTCATGGCTCTAGCTCCAACAAACTGTTAACTAAGCTGTATGCAGATCTCTTGGTCACACTCTGCATGAAATCTTGATCCTTTAGTAATCTAGGTTCTTTCATTATGGATAGATGGAGATCTTTTTGACATTTTCTTTGTTCAAAAAGGCAATGTAAACTGGCAGATATATGGTATTATTATAATGAACGTTTATTAATACAAGATCTTAGAAAATGAAATCTTTTTAAAAAGTGCTTCACACTTATGAATCACAAAGTGGTTGTTGACACCAGGAGTTAAATGTAGGAAGACGATGGGTGTCAGAAACAAGAAAGAGCCCTTCTTGTTTATGTTTTTCTTATGCCGCTACTTCTCTTATTGTTCACACTTGTGTCCACTTTAATCCCCAGGCTCAAGGAAATTCAGTAGGCAACTCTAAGGATGTAACAAACACAAAGAAAATATAGAATCCCATAAAATCAATGAGCTGTTTTGTATTTGTGGAAATTTTAGGAAATGTGGATATTTGCATGTGACAAGTTTAGAGGAAAAAACCCATTTGTGGTTTGAAATTAAGAAGGGAGGAAGGGAAAAGGGCAACATGAAGGATCTTTGCAGTGATGGAAGTGTTTTGTATCTTAAATATATACAATATGTGTTACATAATATATGTCTATATCAATCTTCTGGGTGTGGACAGCACTAGTTTTACAAAATGGTAACTTTGGGTGAAACTGAGTAAAGGGTACATGGGATCTCAGCGTTATTTCTTACAACTATAGGTGAATCTACAGTTAGCTCAGAAAGTTTGCGTAAAGAACATAAAATTGAGTTTTGTTTTTGTAGAAACCTCTGGAAAGACAGATATATGCATATTTACATGCACTTGTACAGATAACTTGCCTAAATTCTTTTAGAACTATATGTTTTTATTCAGGTGAATAAAATATGTAAACACTTGTCTATGTATTGTTTATATTGAATATATTTAACATGATTTGATATTTAATTTGAACAGTTACTAATGTATTAGTTTAGAAAACCTAAGAATGGCTGTTTCTGAAAGCATGGTACAGTGCGATGGTTAAAAGTGTGAACCTGGGCGTCAGGTTGCGTGTTTTGAATCCTCTCTGTTATTTATAAACAATGAATTTAAGCGGGTTTTAATCAGTCTGCCTCAAAATTTGCTCCTCCTAAAATGGTGAGAACAATAGCTATCATATTGCCTTGTTATAAGGATTAGGCAAATAAATACACACAAAACACATAGAATACAGCCTGACACAGTAAAAACTATGTAAGTGTTAGCTGCTGCTATGATGATAATGATGATGATGTTTTATATACATCAGCTTATAGAAAACTCATGTCAACCCTAGTTGTAGGTACCATTATTGACCTCAGGATAGATGGCCAGAAGGAACAAGTGTCTTGCCAAGGTCAAAAAATTTGCATTTGGAAGGACTCTGCTTTAACCACTTCAAGTTTGTAAGATAGACCTGAATTTTATTTTGTTGTAATAAGATAACAATATATTTCATTAGGCAAATAAACATCTGATTTTCTATTTAAACAACAGTGATTTAGAAACAAGACTAGAAAACATAAAACAAAGACACATATTTGTTTCTTAGATTTCCACCATTCTTGATTCTACTGGGTCTGGAAGGCATCTTCCCTCTGGTATTTTTGTCTTTTAGTTTTTCAGCCTGGATAAACCCAGAGTGAAGAGGTGTATAAAAACAAAAGAGAGGAAGCCAACCCAATGTCCATTCTCAAAACTTTCAAAAAGCTGAGGTTTTGGGTTCAGTTCAATAAAGGGTCAAGATTCAGGTCAAGTCTTATTTTGTATAAAATGACTGCCTTCATTTTGAAACAATCTAGTAGTTAGAATTGTGGTAGTTTCTGGTTTTAGCTAGTCTTTGAGGGGAAATGCTGAAATTAATCTTTTCAATGGAAAGGGAATGCAACGATTTACCACAGCTACCAAAACAGGGACTTCCTGGGAAAAGAATGACCATTTGTTGAACTGATTGTCATGTGTAGAAAGGAGAGTTTTTTTCTGTTCTATTGAATATACAAAAGTGGGTATATATTATATGTTTGCAAGGTATATGTGTGTGTAAAAAAATCATTGTCAAATTGGAAAATTGAAATTCTCATACAATGAGAGATAGTGTTGCATATTATTAAGAGTACAGGCTTCGTTAGTTCAAATCTTGGTTTTGTCACTTAAACATTTGTGACCTTAGGAGAATGGGAATATCATAACGGTAGCTGCCTTATCAAGTGGTTTTGGAGAGTAAATAGTGAATATATATGTAAAGCAGCTAAAGATTTTATGGTACATAGAAAGTTCTAGGTAAAATTTAGCTGTGCCATAAACTGCATAATTAAATGTTGACCATGTGCTGAATTTTGACCTTAACTTATTTATATAAAAATTTTCCTTAATATCAGTAATTTCAAGCTAGTTAAGGCAATTACATATATGCAAAGCAATGTATTTAAAGGGTAAATAAGAAACAACACAGAAGGGAGTATATATAGTGAATCAGAAATACATTTGGCTGCAAATAATAAAACACCAAACTACAGTTTTTCTTTTCCCAGATTAAGGATTATATTTCTCATATAGGGAGTTTGGGGCTAGGTTATTGTTAGTGTTGGAATATTGACTAGTGCCAATGTTTGTTCAGCTTTCTTAATATTTTCCTAATAGTTGCAGTCAATCACATCTTCCTTCAAGTCAGGAAGATACTGGGAAGGGCAATGCATGCTTTAGCCAAGCTAAAGCTTTCCTGGAAGCCACACTCTCTAGCACACTTTCCAAATGTTTTCCAACATTCCATAACAATCCTAATAATTTTTTTTCTGATTGACATGGTACCCTTAGCTGCAAGGTAATCTGGAATAGGTAGTCCTAGGACAGCTCTGATTGGCCTAGCCCATTTATGATCCATTGCTTTGGGGGATGGACATATTTTCATCATAGAGAAAAGTAGAGTTCTGTTAGCAGTTAGGAGGAAATAACTGTTGAGGAGGTAGCCAATGGTGTTTGTCATCTATAGCCTCAGGCAGCACAACGGAAGAGAGTATGGATTAGTTAGTTAAGGCTTCCAGGAGGCAAAAGGTAAAAGAAAGAATGCTTTAAATGAAATGTTGACTGTGAATCAGCTGAAATACTTCCTGGACAAAACAGGGTCTAGCAATTACATAAACAAAACTAGACAAGAAAAAATAAGTAAGAAGCGTAGGAAAAAGGAAACTGGGGTAGAATAGATCTGTCTAGGGAGAAGAAGCCTTAAAGAGAATTGAAATGAATACATTTGGAGCCATATGGAAGAGTTAGTTTTGAAGGAAACAATTTACTCATTTCCTTGCTTCACTCTACCAAACTGGTCTACTCTTCTTGACCAGTAATGGTCAAGAATTTGGGATTTCCATATAAATAGATATTTCTCCAAAAAAAAAAAAAAAAAAAGACATACAGATGGCCAACAGGCATGTTAAAAAATGCTCAACATCACTAATTATTAGAGAAATGCAAATCAAAAATATAATGACGTACCACCTCACACATCAGGATGCCCATCATCAAAAAGTCTACAAATAACAAATGCTAGAGAGGGTGTTGAGAAAAGACAAACCTCCTACACTGTTGGTAGGAATGTAAATTGGTGCAGCCAGTATAGAAAACAGTATGGAGGTTCCTGAGAAAACTGAAAATAGGGTTACCATAGATCTAACAATTTCCATTCTTGGACATATATCTGGAAAACATGAAAATACTAACACAAAAAGATACACGCACCCTAATTTTCATCACAGCACTATTTACAACAGTCAAGACATGGAAGCATCCTAAGTGTCCACTGACAGATGAATGGATAAAGAAGATGTGGTATGCATACACAGTGGAATATTACACATCCATAAAAGGAATAAAATAATGCCATTTGCAGCAACATGGATGGACCTAGAGATTATCATACTAATGAGGTAAGCCAAACAAAGACATTGGATCAAAAGATTATATAAATGAACTTATTTACAGAACAGAAGCATACCTCACAGGCATAGAAAACAAACTTATGGTTATGAAAGGGGAGGGGGGGAGGGGTGAATTAGGTGGTTGGGATTTATAGATACACACTACTGTATATAAAACAGATAACCAACAAGGACCTATTATATAGCACAAGGAACTATATTCAGTATCTTAATAACCTGTAAGGGAAAAGAATCTGAGTCACTTTGCTGTACAACTGAAACCAACACAACGTAAATCAACTATGCTTCAATTTTTAAAAAAATATTTTAAAAGAATTTGGGATTTCAAACAAACTGGGAATATATCTTCTTTTCAAGCATCCATAGACCATTTGCAAAAATGGAGAACCTCAGTAAATTCCAGCATTAAGCCACATGGTCTAATAACAATAAAGTCAAACTAGAAATTAGTAACAGATTTTAAAAAATACTTCAATTTGGATAGTAAGTATACATGTATTTAAACACATATAGTAAGTATAAATACATATACCTGAATAGTATTGATTGAAACATAAATCAGAACTGCAATTATAGATTATTTAGAAAATAAAATATAATTTGAAACTCAATGTGTCAAAGTACATGAGATATAATCAAAAACTATTCTTAGAAGTTTTTGAATCTGAAGTGTTTTCATCATCATCATCATCATTATTATTATTATTATTTTGTCTTTTGCCTTTTCTAGGGCCGTTCCCATGGCATAGGGAGGTTCCCAGGCTAGGGGTCCAATCAGAGCTGTAGCCACCGGCCTACGCCAGAGCCACAGCAATGCGGGATCCGAGACGTGTCTGCAACCTACACCACAGCTCAAGGCAACGCCAGATCCTTAACCCACTGAGCAAGGCCAGGGATCGAACACACAACCTCATGGTTCCTAGTTGGATTCGTTAACCACTGCGCCTTGCTGGGAACTCCAGAAGTGTTTTCATTATTAAGCAGAAACCAAAGTAGACACTGTTAGGAAACTAAAGGGGAAGAAAAAAAATTAACTGATCTTATCTGGAGAAGTTGGAAAAAAGCAGGAAACAAAAGAAAGCTGAAAAAGGAATTACTAAAAAATAAAAACAAGAGTAACAGATTATAACAAACAGTAAATTGATAATATCCAGGAATTTATCTTGTAAATATTATTATTATTATTATTATTATTATTAGGGCTGCATCTGCAGCATATGGAAGTTCCCAGGTTAGGGATGAAATCAGAGCTGTATCTGCCAAGCTACCACAGGCACAGCAATACTGGATCCAAAACGCATCTGCGACCTATGGCACAGCTCTTGGCAGCACAGGAGCCTTAACCAACTGAGTGACGCCAGAAATTGAACCCACATCTTCATGGATGCTAGTCAGGTTCTTAATCTATTGAGCCACAGTGAGAACGCCATACTTGTAGATATTATTAAAAATATAACAAAACCTGAATAAGTTAGTAACTGTAGTGGGTGCTATGAAAATAATCAAAGAAATTTCCCTTTGTAAAAGTTACCAGGCTCACAGAGTTTCATGAAGAAATTCTTTCACAAATACTTAAAATTTCTTAAATCACTTAACATCTTATATAGAGTAAAAGAAAATGTTTCCCAATTATGAGATGATGAAAATTCTGATATCAGAAATCCTATCATCAGAAAATAATAAAAATATTAGAGAAAAGAAAAAACTAAGAAAAGTAGGGATTTGTGATATAAAAATAAAAATCTTCAGTAAATTATCATAGATAGGATTCAGCTGTTCACTGAAGGAAAGATCAGTATTAGGAAATTTATTAGCACAACTTACGCTAACCCTAACCATACTCCTAGGACAAAAAGGAAAAGATCATGAACATTTTCTTAATTGCTGTCAGTATATTTGATAATATTGAAGAACACACACTAGTAAAAGCTACTTTTACTATACTAAAAATTTGAAGAGATTTTCTATTTTTTTTAATTAAAAAAATTTTTTTTTTGTCTTTTTGCCATTTCTAGGGCTGCTCCCGCGGCATATGGAGGTTCCCAGGCTAGGGGTCCAATCAGAGCTGTATCCTCCAGCCTACACCAGAGCCACAGCAATGCAGGATCCGAGCCGTGTCTGCAACCTACACCATAGCTCACGGCAACGCCGGAGGATCGTTAACCCACCGAGCAAGGGCAGGGACTGAACCCGCAACCTCATGGTTCCTAGTCGGGTTCGTTAACCACTGCACCACAACGGGAACCCCTGAAGAGATTTTCTAACAAGAAGGTTTTTCTTTGACATTGAGTTTCAAATTATTTATTTCCTAAATAATTTATAATGGCAGTTCTGACTTATTTTTTAATGAATACTATATATGTATATGTATATATACTTACCATATGTGTCTAAATATTTACATATACTTAATTGTAGGTATTTTTATAATCTGTTACTAATTTCTAGTTTTATTTTATTTTCTAGCAAGATATTTAAGATGTTTTCTAACAAGAAAGTTTATTAATAAATAAACTATAGCAAGCCAACAATCAGCATCATGCATGCTGTTATGTTACATCATGCTTATAGCACTAGAAGAATTGCAACTAAAGTCAGGGAAAACCTGAAACTAATACCATATTATATATCAACTCTACTTTGGTTAAAAAAATAAAAATAAATAAAGTCAGGAAAAAGACAACCATGCTTGATATCATTATTTTCATATACCAATGCTAAGAAAGAGCTAGCCAGTAAACTTAGTTAATATTTTAACAAGTGGTACAAATACGGCAATGAAAAATTTAATTATTTAATAATCCACTTAGAATACCAAGAGAATAAAAAGTTGTAATATATAACTTTTAATAGAACAAAATAATTGATATTATAGAAATGCAGTAGATCAACTAATGAACCCACGAAACTTCATAGCTATCTTGAATGTTCATCATTACCACTAGGAAATTATATGGGAAAAAATTCTGTTAATAATTATAGCAAAAAGAATTAAATGTTAGGTAACAAATTTGTTAAGACGTGTCCAAGTTTTATACAAAACTTGTCCTTTACTGAAGGGCTTTTCAGAAAAGATACAGTTAAGTAAAAAAAATGCCTCATTTTTAGCTGTAAAATTTTAATAGTATAAATTTATAAAATCTTCTGAAAGTCAACTGCAAATGCAATTCACCCTGAGCAAAACTCAGAAGAAATTTGTTTTAAAAATTTGAAAATATATCTGAAATTTATAGAGTATATCTAGTTAGGGAAATTCTGGCAGAAAATATTAATTGGCAGGAAGGAAGCCTCCCTTATATACAGAGTTCATGTATACTTTCGTGGTGCCCTGTACCTTCCCTTCTTAGCACTTGCCATACTTATAAGTATAAATTTACTTGTGAAATTTTTATTCTCCACCTTCTCCATTGACCTATAAGCCCCATAATGGCAGTAGTCATGTCTCATTTGTTTATTATGCCTTATAGATAATAGATCTGCAATAAATATTTCTTAAATAGGTAAATATTTTCAAAACTATTAAATTACAAAAATCTGTTTGATATTTTTATTAGGATAGAAGGAAAACCTATGGACTGCAATAAAAAAATACCACAGTTCAACTGTCTTTGACCCTCGAATCTATTGATTCCTTACAAGATCCTTTAGCTACAGCCTTCCATAATAGGGGCAAATAGTGGTGGAAAAGGATGGGAAACAATTCCGCCAATTTTATTAACTTTAATTATAGTTTGTATTATATTGAACACAAAATTTAATCATGAGATCCTTGGAGCCACAACAAAATAATATAGTATTGATTAAAAACAATAAATACACAAATATATTTCTTTACAGTGACTTACCCATAGCATGAATATTTAAGATAAATTTTATGAGGTCTTATATACAAATAATTAAATAGCTTAATAGGTTATGTCTTTAGTTTTCTTAGCAATAGGAAATATTTTTTGTAAAGGTACGTCTTTTATTGACTGAATTAAAAGATAAATATAGTCAAATATTTCAATAGAAAGATAATTAACCTAGGCCTGGGACACTACTTTCACAGTGAATCAGAGACTAACATTTAGGGCACTTAGGGGAATAATTGATACATTCTATTTTAGACTCTTTCTCAAATGATTTTTTTCAGCCAAATGTCTGCAGGAATTGAATAGCATTTGGTTGAAGTCTGAGCTTTCTGGCCAATACCTGGGACACCAGAATTCTGTGTTGTTGGTTAAAAAAGGACTCAACAACCAATGGCCAGATTTTCAAGTCCCAAGTTGACATTCTCTTATGACTATTGTACTACCTGTATCTGATATGTATTCTTTTTCCATAGAATAAACAGTTCCATTTTGACATGGAAGGATTTCTTTGTTTTGAATTGAAATATAATTGACATACAATATCATATTAGTTTCAGGTGTACACAATAGTGATTTGATATTTCTATGTTTTAAAATGATCGCCATGATAAGTCTTATTACCATCTATCACCATACAATTATTACAATATTATGAGTATAGTTCCTATACTATACATTACACTCTGTGATTTATTTATTATATAGTGGAAATTTGTGTCTCTTAATTCTGTTCACTTATTCAGCTCCCCTACCTAATCCCCTCCTCCTTTGGAAATCACCAATTTGTTTCTGTACTTGTGAGTCTGTTTCTCTTTTGTTTGTTTTTTATATTTCATGTATAAGTGAAATCCTACAATAATCATCTTTCTTTGACTTATTTCACTTTGCATAATATCCTTTTGGTCCATCCATGTAGTTGCAAATGGCAGGATTTCATTCTTTTTTTATGGCTGATTTCATTCTTTTTTTTATTCCATTGCACATATATAACTATGTCTTTTTTAATAATACATCTACTGAAAGACCTGTAGTTTGTTTACATATCTTGGCTATTGTGCAATGAATATGGAAGTACAGATACCCTGTTTTCATTTCCTTTGGGCACATGCCCAGATGTGGGATTTCTGGATCACATGTTAGTTTTATTTTTAATTTTTTTGAGAACCTCCCCCATACTTTTTTCCATGTAGCTGCACCAATTTATATCCCTACCAACAGCACCAAAGAGTATTTTTCTCCATATCTTCACCAACACTTGTTATTTGTTGTCTTTTGATTTGTTTTCTTTCTGACAGGGTGAGGTGATATCTTATTGTGGTTTGATTTGCATGTCCCTGGACACAGGAAAAGATGCTCAACATCAGTGAAGGTTTTTAATGTGCTCAGGCACCAAATGATGACAAAATATTAGGATGTATACTTTTCATTTTTAATATACACATAACAATGACATCTATTCATAATGCCCAACATTTATTGCATAAACATGTCAGGAACCATGGTTTACATTTATTGTCTCATTTAATCTTCATATCCATCAGTGAAGTCGGGATTACTTTCCTCTTTAGTTCTTCGATTGGAAAGTTAGACAAGTCCTTGAATTGCACAGTTAGTAAGGGTTGGTGCCGAGATGAAATCAGGTTGTCTGTCGACAGCACTCAAGCCCTGACAATTCTGCTATCCCGCCTCTTATAACCGTTTGTCTCCAATCTCCTGCCACCACCTTAGTTCAAGTCCTCATCACCTCTTGCCAGAATTCTGAGCCAGAGACACCCTTCATAGGTGTACTGCCAAAATTTGAAATGCAAATCGGTTTCACAAACATTATTTTTAGTTAGAAGATATCATTTTTTTATTCTTGGGTCCACAGAATGTTCTTTCAAATTTATCAGAGTTTCACATTTTAAAATGTCATGGTTTTTGTTTAAGTATGAGGGAAAGGACAGAAAGAAGGAAATTAACATTTATTAATACCCTAATATGTGCCAGACAATATTAATTTATGATGCTTCAAAATAACCATGTAAGGGGATCAAGACTGATAACTTATTGATTGTTTCTTCCAGGATTCATGCTGAGCTTGGTATTTTGCATATGTTAATTAACTTAGGGAGTTTTAGAGTTTGGGCTGTGAGGTAGATGGTCAGTGTTCTCATCCTCTGAAATGGAGCAAGTGAAACATGAAAGGTCTGTGGGTTTCAAACAATTGATTTGTTAATTTATTGACTGTTTCCTTCTGAATATTAATTATGGTGAACCCAGGTAGTGACTAGAATAGTAAAAAAATAAACTTTACTTTGAAGTTCAAAAATTGATACATATTTTTTCCCTGTAAGAAAGTTGTGTGTTGATTTGCTAACATTTCACTGAATTTGGGTTTGCATGGTTTTTGTGTTCTGCTGGCCTTCATTTGTTTCTCTCAATTTCCTCATAGCACTTAAACATGAGCACAGTGTGTTGTCTGGTAAACAGCTGAGGCTAGATTTGGGAAGTTTTTAAATAATATGGGGGCTTAAGAATTCACAGAATAGTAGAGTTGATAATTCCATCTTCCTACCTGATCATATTTCAACAGTGTCTTTGTTGGCCACAAAAATAGCTGCTTACCTGTTCTTGCCATAATGTCTTCCTCTGAAATTGTCAGGTTGGGAACCGAAGTTTAGGAATGGGAGAGAGGGTATATAATAAACATAGATGGCCGATTCATAGAATACCAGTCATTTAATTTAAGTATGCTTGATTTGATTTAAGGTCCATTTGGGTGCTGGTTCTATAATGTAGCTATCAATTTTTCCCAGGGGTCTTAGCTCAGGCTGCTATAACAAATGCCATAGGCTGGGTAGCTTAAACAACAGACATTTATTTCTAGCAGTACTAGAGGTTCAGAAGTCCAAGATCAAGGCTCCTGCAGATTTGTTGTCTGGTGAAGATCCGCTTCCTGATTTGCAGACAGTCTTCTTTTTGTATCCCCACATGAAGAGAGGAGGGGGAACAAGCTCTTTGGTCTCCTCTTCTAAGAACACTGGTCCCATCATGAGACCCTACCCTTATGACCTCAT
Source organism: Sus scrofa (assembly GCF_054392235.1). Lineage (NCBI taxonomy): Eukaryota > Metazoa > Chordata > Mammalia > Artiodactyla > Suidae > Sus > Sus scrofa. The sequence continues at coordinate 116,684,629 of NC_139397.1, forward strand.
CTAAACCTAATTACCTTTTATTTATTTATTTTATTTATTGTCTTTTTTATTATTTTGGCTTTTTAGGACCACACCTGCGGCATATGGAGGTTCCCAGACTAGGGGTCCAATCGGAGCTGTTGCTGCCAGCCTAGGCCAGAGCCAAGCAACGCCAGATCCGAGCTGCATCTGCAACCTACACCACAGCTCATGGCAATGCTGGATCCTTAACCCACTGAGCGAGGCCAGGGATCGAACCCACAACCTCATGGTTCCTAGTTGGATTTGTTTCCACTGCGCCATGATGGGGACTCCCTAATTACATTTTAAAAGTCTTTCCTCCAAATATCATCACTTTGAGTATTAGGACTTCAACGTATCAATTTTGCAGAGACATCAAATATTCAGTCCTAGCACCAGGGTTAAATTTCAAAGGTTTTGTTTTATTCCATTGGTCCCTTTGGGGTGGGACACATATAATTTTGGAAAAAAGGAATAACCTACACATTAAAATATACATTATTTTGGTGGCATGCATCTTCACTATCATATTTAGAAACAGTAGGAGAAAGTTCTAAGCATAAAGTCCCTGACTGTGGAAACTTTTGCCTTTTGCTGAATTAGAAGACAACATTAAATATTATCCCATTGCCCCACATTTTCAATAGATCTTCTTATAAACGTCCCCCTCTCTTACTCAATCTACACACACACAGGCACACACACACACACACACACACAGGCATACATGCGTACACGTACACATGCAAGCATGGGGAGCACAGGAGGGTACTTTTGGTGCTGTGACATTTTTCTACTACATGGGAGATTGGCAGCCCCACATAAGGCTACTGCCAGGCAATACAGAATGGGGGCCAGGAGTTTCACAGGAGTGAGGGGGCAGGGGGTAGGGGATGTCAAACTAATTATTGATCAATTTACTATGTCTCTTTAGTAAGTCAGTCAGTCTCCAGATACTCTTGTAGTCTTTAAGGAAGACAAATGTTCACAGTTTAAATATCCCTAAATATATAACAGATGAACAAGCATGCTTTGGTGTGTAAATGCTGCATAGATTCAGAACCATCAAAAAGCCCCTCAAAAATGCTTTTCCATCTGCTGCTTCTAACTACATATCGCACGTCCTGGCAGCGCACTTCACAGTGGTGTGAAAGATAGGTTCAGAGCCAACCTGGCAAAATCTATTTATCTTTTTTTTTCTTCTCCAAAATGTGTTTCTTTGTGCAGCTAAACTAGCAAACATATATAGGAACAAGGTGCCAGGGCTAAGAGGAGGCACTTGTCAGGCCTTAATCGTTTAAGAGAAAACCTGCTTCATATTACGCCCTAAAACATTGACACCAAATTGCATCTTCTTAGAAAGTATGATTTGGAGGAGCTTTGGATTTTGTGTTTTCAGTAAAACCCATTTCCGAGGGTTGCCTCAGTGTCCCTGTAAACTTGAGGGCTCCCTGAACAAGCCCATAGATGGAGTAGCCACAAGAGTGTCTGTGGGAAGTGTGTGGTAGCAGTCTCAGGAGAGGATCCTTTGGTTTTCATTGAAGTAATTATGTGCAACTCAGAAAGCAGATTCACGAGAGGCATGTTCTGTTTTTATTCAAAGAAGCTCTCAAGTATAATCCTTCTTATGCCCTGCTTAGAAGCATGGCCTTTATAACTATTGTGACAATCCACATGAACAGACTGGTTGGAGTTAGTGACCTACTCATAAAGGCTTCTTATTTGAAATGGTACAAGTGTTAGTTCCTCTGCATAATGAATATTCTTTCACAAGGTAAAAAAATCCCCAGAAAGGTAATATTTATAGCTACCTCTCAGATTATGATCTATTGTCAAATTATATCAACATCACATAGATGACCCATTTTTCTTTCTTTATATGGTTTACTGATTCTCCACTCTGGTAGAGGGTAGGAGCATTAGTATTGGAGCACTTTAGAGGGTAGGAGATGGTATTATATGCTCTAGCAGTAAAAAAAATAAAACAAAATAATAATGATCTTTACCTCATAGTGGAAAGTATATTTCCCCTCAAATTAACTAGTCGTTTTGTTCAAATAGCAAGAACAATCCTAAAGTTACTTTGATTTATGTTGACATTCTTCAAGAGTTGAGATTGTACTTTCAATTTACTTACTTTTCTTATGATAATTTAATCATTGTTTACTACTCAGCTGACCAGTGTGACATTTGGGATAATGGTCCTCTGATGGTGACATCACGAGACATATTTGTGGGAGAACAGAGGTTCCCTTAATGTCATCAGCACCATAGAGTGATGCACCATATTTTCTTGGTAACATATTTCATCTCTGTAGCACAGGGATAGAATGGTGAGTTGTCAGCATGTTCGTCTGGAATGACTTTTGATCATCTACAACCTTTTACTTTTCTTGAACATTTTGTCCTTTTTAAACATTTTCTTGGTTTCAGTTTAAGAAATTTTTATTCATGCATTTATTCCACAGATATTCCTTGAACTCTTCTATTGTCGTTGGGGATGTTTTGGTGAAAATTAAAGGAAACATGGTCACTTCAGTTGTAGAATTTATAGTCTAATAAAAAAAAGTAAATGATAATCTGAGGAAACAAGTGCGCTGTATGTGTTTGCATGTGTGTGTATATATAGATATGCATATCTTCATTTATTTTTATTCATCCACTCCTGTAATTGCTGGGTGTAATTACAGATTACAAAGCATAATATAGGAGACAATCAGGTGCAGTAACAGGGAATTATGGGCAGGGAAATCTCCTCATCAGGTGATTATGAAATCAAGTCTTTGAAGACTTGACTTTACGCCAATACCTAGAACATGAGAAGAGCTATCCATGTAAGGGAGAATGGGCAGCCTAAGCAGAGGAGACTGTGTGAGTGAAAGTCACAGGCAGGAAAGACTTTCCTGTGTTCCTAGAACCAAAGAGAGGCCAAGTTGTCTGGAGCCAAGTATGAGAGTGGGAGAGTGATAAGAAATGAAGCTAGATTTGGGAACCAGCTCAACTTGTTTGAGAAATTTAGACTTTATTCCAAATGCAAAGAGAAGCCATTGAAGGGGTTAAGCAAGATGTGACAGGATCCAAATATTTGTTTTTGTTTTACCATGCTCACTCTGGTGCTGCTTGGAAAACAGATTGGAAAGAGACAAGAGTAAAATCTGGAAGACCATTAAGAAGGCAGGAGACCAAATGAGATATAATGGTGTCTTGGACTAGGAGAGATGAAAGTATGAAAGGAAAGAAAAAGTTACATTCAAGAGAGATTTTGGAATTGATAAAAAACATTAATACTGATTATCTGTTTATGGAGGATGAGAAGAAGTGGTGAGGCAGCACTCATATTTCTGGCCACCACATTTCTAGATTATAATTTACTGAGATGAGAGAGACTAGGGAGGATCAGGTTCACAACAAAGCCCAGGGTCCGGTTGTGAACTGTTAAGTTTATGATCTTTGGGAAAATCTCATTACCTCCATTCCATCCCAGAGAAAATAAAAAGGGTAATAACCAATGTTGGTTGAGAAGTTACTCTACCATTAACTATTTTATATCCTGTATGTAATAACCTAATAATTCATTAGCTCTCAGACATCCCTATGGGGTAGGGGCCACTTGTATTTTCCTTGTCCTCTGAGGATATTGAGGCTCTGAGGGGTTAAAACAAACTTGTACAAGATCATGTAGCTAGTGAAAGAGGAGCTGGTAAACCTGTGTAGCCCAGGAACTCATCATCCCTACCAACCTGTTACCACCTCTACTAACAAGGAAACCATGATCCAAATTTGAGAAGCATCAGCAATAAATGCTATGTGAAGTGGAATAGACATGATCCCATACAGAAAAGATAATGGAAGAGACCCCTAAGGGGTCTCTTTTAGAAATTATATTTCTATTATTTAACTCTAACTCTTTCCTCTGTGGAGCTTCAAGGGTTTAAGTTCTTTGGGATTTGGCTGCTTATATATCTTACCTAGTCATATTTTTCACAATGGGGTAAAGGTATAGACAGATATTTAATATTAGTTATCATAATTAAGGGTCATTTCTGAGCTTAATTTTAACAATAGTACCATGTATCTCAACAACAATTGTTTGCAGATATATAAGAAAACATTTTGGTGGAAAAAAAGGAAACTCTTCTAGGAAAGATAAGGGATGATGAGAATGAGGACTGACAGTGTCCTTGCTCCTGTTGCCTCCCAGTGAACTACAGTGGGTAGCTACAGAAGCCCTTCTCAGGACTTTAGAAAGTATGCTTAGAAGAGATTTTTTCAAGCAAAAACACAAATAAGGGATAGCCAAGTATAAAAGTTATGCAAGGGAAAAATAATATTGTATTGCTGTAATGGTGGTGGGTTAACTGCTTTTAATCCTGTTTTACAAATTAAAATACAAAAAAGGAGTTCCCTGGTGGCTCAATGGGTTAAGGATCTAGCATTGTCATTGCTGTAGCTTGTATCACCCTGCTGTGGCATGGCTTTTATCCCTGGCCCAGGAACTTCTGCATACTTTGAGCATGGCCAAAAAAAGACAAAAGTATTGAAAACAATTATGACTAAATTATGCTAATGGATACATAATATAAATAGATTTAATTTGTATCATCAATAGCATATAAGGTAAGGGGAGGAAAGGAAAAAACAAAGAATTATTGTTTGCAAGTGAAGTTTATTTTTTATCAGCTTAAAATAGACTGTAATAAGTTCATGATATTTTATAAAAACCCCTTGGTAACTACAGAGAAAATTCCTATAGAAGCTACACACACAAAAAAAGACAAACGAATCAAAACAAGAGTGACTGAATGATATAACTATATGCTGGATACTAGAGCTCATTTTAGATTCAAGGACACACATAGCCTGAAAGTGAAAAGATGAAAAAGATAACACATCTGAATAATAACCACAAGAAAGCAGGAGTGGCTATAATAATATCAGATGAAGTAGATTTTAGGTCAAAAACTGTCTACAGAGACAAAGAGGGTCATTACATAATGATACAAGTGTCCATTCAGCAGGAAGATACAATTGTAAATGTATGTGTACCCAATATCAGAATACCTAGTACAATAGTTCCACCTTATCCTTGGTGTTACTTTTTTTGTGGTTTCAGTTACTTGCAGTTAATCATAGTCTGAGAATATTAAATGGTTAATTCTAGGAATAAACAATTTTTAAATTTCAAATTGCACTCTATTCTGAGCAGCGAGGTTAAGTCTTGTGTCATCCCTCTTGGATCTGCCAGGGATGTAAATCATCCCTTTGTTCAGCATCTCCATGCTGTATACACTACTTGCCCATTAGTGTAGGGAAAAAAATTTGGTACTCTCCATGGTTTTAGACATCCCCGGGGAGTACTGAAATGTATGTTCCATGGATAAAGGGGGGTCAATTGTAGACAATCCAAATATTGTTAGGTCCGAAAGGAGAAATTGACAGGAATACAGTAATAGTAGGAAACTTTAATACCTCACTTTCAATAGTGGGTAGAACATCTAGACCAAAAAAAAAAAAAATCAATAAAGAAACAGGGAACTTGAACGCACTATAAACCAATGAACCTAGCAGACATATGTAGAATTATTCACTCAACAGCAGTAAAACTCTATTCTTCTAAAATGTAAAAGGAAACATTGTCCAGGATAGATTACATGTTAGGATAGAAAACAAGGTTTAACAAATTTAAGAAGATTGAAATCTTACCTAGTATCTTTTCCAACCACAGTGGAATAATACTAGAAATAAATAATGGCACGAAAATGGGAAAATTCACAAATATGTAGAAATTAAATAACACACTGTTGAGCAACCACTGGATCAAACAGAAAATTGTAAAGGAACTAAAAATATCTCAAGACAAATTAAAATGAAAACACAAACTTACCAAAACTTACGAATGCATCAAAAGTAGTACTGAAAGGAAAGTTTATGGCAATAAACACCTACACTAAGAAAGAAGAAAGATCTCAAATAAAAAACCTGCCTTTACACCTCAGGCTCTAGAAAAGGAAATAAACTGCAAATTAACAGAATGGAGTAATAATTAGAATCAGGCGAGAAGGAGAGAAGAGAAAAACAGTAGAAAAATGTTAAAACTGAGTTGAATTTTTAAAAAATAAAATTGACAAACTGTTAGCTAGATTAATTAAAATAAGAGAAGGCACTAAGTTGGAAAGGGAAGTAGCTATTTTATATTAAATGTGTGGCCTTAATTTTTGTTTTTACGAAGAAAAATGCTGTCCTCCAGGCTCATAGAAAAAAATCCTCCACTTCCATTTTTTATTATATAAATTTTGATGGTGGCATGTTAGCAGAGACAATAGTATAAAAGTGATTTTCAAAGGGAACTTATAGCCTCAGGATGGCAGGCATCAGAAAATGTTAGAAACTGTGGCAGACAGTCACAGGCTATCAAAGGGGGGCAGCCGCTACTTCCACCAGATGTTGATCTGGGCACAATGTTGCTAGAGCCTTCTGAATGTTTTAAAGAAGTTTCAAGTCCAGATTTTTATATGAAATCTCCTGATTTTAAATATTAGTTTAATATTTTAAAACATTTTGCTAGCTCAGTGAAACATAACTATAGATCCAATTTGGCTTAGACTGTGGGCTATTAGTTTGTAACCTGCTTTAAACAAAAACCGTAATTCAAAAAGAAGACATGCATGCCAACTTTCATTGCAGCACTATTTACAACAGTCAAGACAGGGAATCAACCTAAATATCTGTTGACTGAAGAATGGATAAAGATATAATACATGTATGCAATGGAATATTACTCAGCCATAAAAAGAATGAAAAAATGCCATTTGTAGCAACATGGATGGACCTAGAAATTATCATACTAACTGAAGTTGGACAGACAGTAAAACATAAACATCATATGATATCACTTATATGTGGAATCTAAAAAAAGATAAAGATGAACTTATTTGCAGAATAGAAACAGACTCATAGACTTTGAAAACAAACTTATGGTTACTAAAGGGGACAGGTGGTAGAGGAAGGGATGGACTGGGGGGTTGGGATTGGCATATACACACTGAGGTATATGGAATGACTGGCCAATGGGGATCTGCCATATAGCACAGGGAACTCTACCCATAATCTGTATGGGAAAAGAATCTGGAAAAGAATGCATGTCACACACACACACACACACACACACGCACACACACGTATGTATATATATCACTTTTTGGTATAGCAGAAATTGTCACAACATTGTAAATCAACTATACTTCAATAAAACTTAAAAAAAAAAGAATCCATATTTGCCAGTGGGACATAAGAAAGCCATGTAGAACACCCAATATTTAGTTTATTTGAGCTGAGTTATTATAACCTATAGACAATTCTGAGTAATAAAGCATCTAAGTATAAACTATGTAATATAAACTATATAATAAAAATAGGTTTCCAAATTCAGGAAGATGAGTTTAATGTCTGAGCCTATCACCTAGACCTGAAGCACTTCAGATACACTGAACCCTTAACAGAGATTACTTGTGAAAACAGAAAAGTGAGTATCTTTTATGTTTTGGAAAGAACACTGATTTTGGCAGTGGAATACGAGTTTGAATCCTAGAACTTCTGTGTGACTTTGGGCAAATTAATAAGGTCTCTTAGCCTTTTCTCCTGAACTGTAACCATGGTAAAAATAATACTTTTCTAATGAGTATATAAAGATTAGAATTAATGCCTGACACTTAGTAGATGCCCAATAAGTGGTAGACATATAATTATCACAGATTATATATTTATATGCATGGCTTTCTCATGACCTAACATGTTCACAAAGTTTGTAAAGATGAATAAATTAACATAATTTATATGATGCGTTGAATACAATTCCTTCTAAATTGAATAAAGGTCCTTCAATCAATGTTTGTTATTATTTGTAAAAACAGTCCTGTGTTATTCAGAGGTGTACAGTGAATAGCTGTATACAAAGCATAATATTTTAGCTCTGAGCAGTGGAGTCACTGTTCTGATTGATCTTTGCAGTGCTCAGTGGTTGTATTCTTAAGTTTTTGAGAACGAGTAAATCATGCAATCTCTCTAAAATTAGGGTTGATTTTTTTTTTTTTTTTGGTTGTTGTTTGGTTTTGTTTTTTATCCCATATAATTCTCAGAGTATTCTGCACAGCAAGGATGAATTTGTTGAAAGATTTTGGGAGACTCAGATTTCATGGGAATGTTCCCTGGATCAAGAACTATTTTAGAAAAGTTCAAAATACCCTACTGCAGAAAACTATCCTTCTAGAAGTTTCCACATAGAATGACCAGCTCTGTTATTTTGTTGCTCACTTTACAACCATTTATAAGACTTACTGAAAAGGCTCTTTTCCATTCTGTCTAGACACCTTTTCCTAGACAACATCCTGAAACATAAGAATAAGCACAAAAATGAACATATTACATCAAACATACCACTGAGAGGAATGATAAGTGTAACAGTTTCCCATGTGGGAGGCATATTGATGGTAATTATCATTCCTCCTACTTCGCTCAGCTTTACGGGTCCCTCTGAGGTGGTTGGGAGGGTCTGGTCATGCTTGACCACATACTTGAAGCATGTTTTAATTGGCTGAGAGCCTATGGTGGCTTGAGTATGGGAGAGGGTGCTGGAAGTTTAAAGGATATTAGGTTTTCCATGGTGGGTAGGCTCTGTGCTGCTCATTACTAGTACTCATGGGAAATTTATTCTCACAGGGACCTAGTGAGTGATCAATGTGTTTAAAATAATGTTATCAATTAGCAAGATTTTTTCAATAATGTCAAGGTTTTTTTCAAGTACATTTACCTCTGGAAAGCAATTTATTCTTCATGACAGGTAATTTTATTCAGGGTAGGGGTTATAATTTTAAAATAGAAAGATACCAGCTGATATGGAAACCTTCCCTGTTCTGTGAAGTCTTTCTTTGGCTGATGGATATGAAATGTTAGCTGCCTAAGAAGACCTGCACAGATACTCTAAGAGTACAGTCCTTGAATGGAACCCCAAATCTTTCTGAACACAGTGCTCAGGAAAACAACAGATAGTTCATAAGATTACTGAATACCTCTTCCTGAAAGCAAAAATTTGCAGGACTGGAGTTCAAGTCTTTGAGAAGATTGGGTACTTTTGCACACCACATCCAATGTACTAAATATCCTAATACATTTTAATTCCCCACAGATTTAAAAAATTGACACATAATTACATTTTCCCATTAATTTAAAAGGATTTATGTATACACTATCATCAGAAAAAAGAACACCATTACTTCAAATTTTTAAGCATTTTTTTTTGAAGTGTTCATGTCTCTGAGAGGAAATTAAGGTAAAAACTTAACTCTGATTTCCATTTATTTTTGGGAAAAATACATCCATCCCCATGTAGAGATTTTTTGCATGTAATGTTCCTGAACACTTCCTATTTTAAATTTAAAACTACTCTAAATAATTTTTTTCCGTATTCTTTCATCTATGTGTCTGCACACACATATACTTTTACATTATTTAGCTGTTATAATCTGTTATATGAAAATATAAATTTACATCATATATAGTAAATTAGATCCTACATGATATCTGTGGTATGTCATTCAATGAAATGGTGGCTATTCATATGCAGTGCATTGTTAAAAAGTATTCAAATGTACTTTTCATTGATTAACATGATTATTAAAAAATTTAGCCAGCCTAGGAAGTAGGGGTGTAATTTATGACATTCACTAACATTATATGATAAAGTTTTCCATTCACATAATTTTCTGCCTCCTCCTCACTGCCTTTAGGAGTTGAAGTACAATATTAAATTGCTTGCTCTAGATACCATAACATCTCATGGTTTGGGTTCTGTGGAAACAATTCTCTCAAAATAAACATGGAAACATATTTTTAGGGTTGTATTTTTTTAAATTGAAGTATAGTTGATTTACAATGTTGTGTTAGTTTCTAGTTATAGCGGACTGATTCAGATATATATACAGATATATATATGTATTTATATATATATTATTTTTCAGATTCTTTTATAAGTTGTTACAAGACATCGAATGTAGTTCCTTGTGTATACAGTAGGACCTTGTTATTTATTTATTTATTTATTTATTTATTGTCTTTTTAGGGCCACACCCATGACGTATGGAGGTTCTTAGGCTAGGGGTCAGATCGGAGCTGTAGCCACTTGCCTACACCACAGCCACAGCAACAACAGATCCGAGCTGCATCTGGGACCTATGCCACAGCTCATGGCAATGCCAGATCCTTAACCCACTGAGCAAGGCCAGGGATCAAACCTGTGTCCTCATGGATACTAGTCAGATTCATTTCCGCTGAGCCATGAGGGGAACTCCCTATCTATTTATATATAGTAGTTTGTATTTGCTAATCCCAAACTCCTAATTTATCCCTCCCCCCTCCACCGCCCGTTTACCCTTTGGTAACCATAAGTTTATTTCCTATGTCCATGAATCTGCTTCTGTTTTGTAAATAAGTTCATTAGTATCATATTTTAGATTCAAGATATAACTTATATATGTGATGATATTTATCTTTATCTTTCTGACTTACTTCACTTAGTATGATAATCTCTAAGTCCATCTATATTACTGCTAATGGCATTATTTCATTCCTTTTTTATTATGTGATCGAGCAATCCCACTCCTGGGCATATATCTGGAGAAAACTCTATAATTTGAAAAGATGCATGCCTCCCAGTGTTCATAGCAGCACTATTTACAATAACCAAGACATGGAAACAACCTAAATGTTTATTGACAGATAAAAGGGGTAAAGAAGATGTGGTATATATACAATGGGTTACATTTTTTAGACTGATAAATTTGCTCCAGTTTATCTTATTGCTGTATTTTATCCAATAAATTTCTGCCAGCAGTTGTTCTGATTGTACTCGCTGCCTGAATCAGATGCTTATGAATCATTTAGCTTTCTCTGAAATGCAGAATCCATAAACTAAGCTGGACTTTAGTAAGGGACAGCCTCAGATTCCAGCACAGGACAGGAAAAAAAACCACATCTGGTTATTCCAAGCCTGGAATCTAATTCCAGGGGAGATTCTTTTTCCAAAGAAATACATCATCACATTCAAAAGATTATATTTTTTGGAAAGCATATTTTTATCATCCTATATTTGGTCCTCTTAAAATCAAATGAAAAATATTTTATTTTCCTCCTATTTTCTTTTTTCTCTAGGCAGGCGAATTCTCTAGTCATTTATTTTTTGAACCATCACTACCTCTCATATACAAAAAGCAGTTGTAGGTTTGCTTACCAAAGTAAGTATGAAAGAATTAACAGAGGCTGTATCATTCAATAGTAATTTAGCCTCAGATTTAATGTTTCAATTAAAACTTAATAAGCATGCATGAGATGTATTTACAGTGTATGTTGAGTAGTGGTAAAAAAAACTTGTTTTGCCCACTTTTGCAAACTGGTAGATAGAACATATTTGTTTACTTGTAACATGATAATTCCTCGAGGTGTGAACACTAGGGTATGGAAGAGGTGAAGAGACAAACATTATAACAGGTATTCTGCAGAAGTGTCAAGAGATGCAGAATGTTGCAACACAAACAAAAGATGGTGAATTGAAAATGATCTGTCCAGGGGTTGAACTAAAATTCTAAAAATGGCAAATAATCACATTATGTTGCTTGATTCATGAATCTTTAGAAGCATTCAAGATGGATTCAAGAAGGAATGCTGAATTGTAATTTGTGAATAGATATTATTTCATTATTAAGTGCATATTAAGGGAAGACAAGTAATAATATATTTGTCCTATTACATAAAGCAAAACTAATAGTCATATTTCATTGCCTTAATTTAAAACATAAGTTTTTACAGCATAGATAAAATTATCACCTACTTAACTGAAGTCACCAATATAGATATATGTGTATGTATTTATGCATATATATGAAATGACATATATGCATATGTAATGTACCTTTAAAACAGGTAAAATGGTAATAATTGAGTAAATATTTGAGGAATATTTTAAGGAAAATTATTGAGGAATAAACATGCATTTGTAAAATATCAAGCCTAATATCAAACCTCCTCACTTCTCTTCTCTAGTATTTTTAAATGGACCATTTTTTAAATTTACGATGAGTTATCATAAACTATATTTTTAAAGGTTTTAAATGTCATCATCAATATCAGGTATGTTTTACATATTTAATAAAATGGTAGAATCATGATACAGTGCCTAGTGTATCTCAAACCTTCCTCTCCTTTAGTCCTTTCAGAATCTAAAGTCAGTTTTTAAAAAGCCTACTAGTTTTGGGGAAGTTATTACTTTTCCCAATAATTGATCAACTTTTATTTATTTTCCTCTTTTCTTTTGATGTACACAGACGTTTCTTTGCAAAAAGAACATATTCCAAAAAAAGGATAAAATCTTACTATTAAATAAGCATGTTTCAAAGAGAAAAGTGATGTCTCAATATGTCAGGGAAGTATCTGATATAAAAGGAAAATGCCATTATTTGTTCTACTAATTCAGCCTTTAACCAACATTTTTGAAAAGTCTAACTCTTCAAATTAAATTTTTAAAAAATTCACCTAGTCGAATAAAGCAAACACTTAAGCTCTTCAATATACAATATATATTTCCACCCTAATGCCAAAGCATTTCATTGAAAAAGTAAAACTAGCAATATGTAGCCAAAGCAACTAGGCAAGTTAATGATTTTTTTTCCCTCTCTACCAGGTTGGTTTGGCACTTTGCAGACACTGCTAAGCCAGCTCATGTTAGTGCTTAAAAGGAAAGTGTTTTGGAGTTTTGCTTAGTTGTTTTTTCTCATTTTGATAAAACTTTTGTTTTCTGGAAATCCTCAAGAAATTTGTTATCCAACACTACTAAAACAACCTGTTGCATTGTAAAAATTTAAATATCATAAAGAAGAATAAATCGAATGTGAGAACAGCTAAGTTTTTTAGAACATTTCAGTCTTTTGCTACAACATAAGACTCATTGCGGGGATAATGGCCATAATGACAGGGAAAGGTTTGTAAATGGTGACAAAAGAAAGGAAGGTATTCTCTGGCTTTGCAGATCAACTTTAAGACGCAGCTTTTCATATAAAAGAGTATTTGCTTCAGTGGTAAAGGTGGAAAATAATACAAATCTAAACGTATTACTAAGTAATTAGTCATATAGGTTACTTTGTTAATTTATACTTAATTTCAAACCAAACATTACTTTAAACCACTTTTTTAAATTTAATTTTATTGGCTTACAATGTTATATTAGTTTCAGATGTGTAGCAAAGTGAGTCAGTCATACGTATAAATATATCCATTCTTTTTTTCCATATAGGTTATTATAAACTATTGAATAGATTTTCCCGTACTGTATAATAGGTTCTTGTTAATCATCTGTTTTTATACAGTAGTGTCCTTCCCATCTTCTCACTTCTTCTCTCCTCCCCATGTAAACCACTTTTAAGTAAGTTGTACCCACAAAAGTAATGAGCCCTTTTTTGTTTTTATGTAAATTTAGCATCCAATATTAAAATATTTGTCTTGATATCTATTTGGTTTTACACACAATTATTTTATATGATTTTCTTTAGTTTCTTAAGAGAACACACACACATACATATTTATACACAGACACAGTCACACATACTGAGACATATAACCTTACACACATTCTCAAACAGCACCCTCCCACACGTTTTGTACACACATACACACATATACTCATAAACACATATAGTGCTTATGGACTAATCAGAATGAAATCAAAGGAAATACAAGAATAGGTGTAAACTTGGTTATAATGAGAATATGCTACTTAAACTTATGTCTAAAATAATATATTTGGGGAAAAGGGAACAACTCATTTGTATATAGTTAGATTTAGAGTTTAAGAATTGAGAATAATCTCTAGTCCTGCAGTAATGAAGAACATAATATAGTTAATGAAGTTTCACCAATGTTAAAATGCAGTCTAGAGGAAACTTAGTGATGCCTTCAATCTGGGGATGCCTTTTTTATATTCCACTGATTTTTGACAGTTGTTAGGTTAGGGCATCTTGACAACAACCTGCAGCTGAACCTCTTTTCTAATCAGTGCCACAGACAAATTGATCTGGCTTTTCCAATGATTACCAATATTTTCAGCACATTCTTCCAGATTTCCATGTCTTCCTTGGCAGAGAGAGAAGCAGTTTGAAGATTTTCCTTTTAAGCCTTGGAAATTTTGGAATTCCTATGCAACATTTGTCACTGCACTCACATCTCTGATGTCACCAACCATGTCCCAATTCTGGGTATTTCTCTGAAGTTCTAATCATAATTATATCAGTATTTCCCTGATCCAGAAAGAATGGATATGGATTATTAGGTATTGGTTAATTCCATAATAATGCTAAATGTGTTTCAACTTTGGACTGATATTTTAAGAAGAATGTAAGCTTACATCCTGAAAAATGAATCTCCTTGCTTCATGTTATCTCTGTGATAATTGGGAACTGAAGTGGACTTTTGGCATGTTTTAGCTTCCTTACATCCATATCCCCTTTGAAACTGTGTCTAGGCTTCCAGTTTAATTACCTCTCGTCCTCAGAACACAGCCCATAGTCACCTAAGCATATAAACCAAGTTATAGCCATCAGATGCTCCATCCTGGATGTTTGAGTTTTTGGGAACCTTAAAGTAGAGGCTAGGATTTTCTTTCTCCTAGTTCCCATTCCCCACATAATAAATAATAAATGCATTCATAAGGAAAAGAAAACTTTTAAAATATTGGAAACTTACTATGTGCCAAGCTTTGGTTTAGAAGAGAGGCATTTCTCCATTCTAAGCGGATGGAGTGAGGAGGATGATGGGAGGAGCTGCATCCACCTTGGCTATATTTCTCCAACATGGTGATGTTATAGAAGTACTCAAGGCCCAGATTCAAACTGACCTGTGGAAATGTGCTCTCTGCATTTGTTAACATCCTCCACATGTGCAAACATGCAGTGACATTTGAGAACCACTGCACATTTACCCAATGGTTAAAAACATAAGTTTTCAGGTCAGCTCAGTGTGGACAGTCCTAGTCGGTGGGTGGTTTTCCTTTCTGCAGGGTAAAAGGATCTAGGTTTCTCCTGTCCTGTAATCCCTGTATCCATGGGGGTCTCTGAGGATTCAAATGCTGGATAAGGAGGGAGATAATAGAGAGTGCAGAGCCTATTATCTGGAATCCTGGCCTGGAAGTGACACTCATTACTTTTGTTAACAGTTTATTGGCAAGACCTGGTCTCTTGGCCACACCTGAAGGCATAAGAGCATGGGAAATGTAGTCTTTGTCTGGGGAGCCATTTCTTTTTTAGCAAAATCTATACACTCTGGAAGGTTAAGCTCTAGTAACTTTGGTGGATTGTTCATCTCTAACACAGCAGTCACTTAACTGAACCTTAACCTTTTAGCTGTAAAATGAGATAAACAATAAATAGAGCCATTGTCTACTGTGATGATAAAAATAATTCAATGCAGGAGACTTTTGGTGATTTTTTTCATGTCACTAGATAATTACATTTATTATTTTGGTTATATCAAAATAAACCCTATGCATAACTATTAAACAAATCATTTATGGGAGTTCACATTGTGGTGCAGCAGAAATGAATACGACTAGGAACCATGAGGACACAGGTTTGATCCCTGGCCTTGCTCAGTGGGTTAAGGATCCAGCATTGCTGTGAGCTGTGGTGTAGGTTGCAGATGCGGCTTGGATCTAGCGTTGCTATGACTGTGGTGTAGGCTGGCAGCTGTAGTTCCCGTTAGACCCCTAGCCTGGGAAACTCCACATGCTGCAGGTGTGGCCCTAAAAAGACAAACAAACAAACAATCATTTATGTATATGTATGTATACATATTTACAGGTATACGTACATTTAGGTATGTGGTTATGTATACTTAGTTATTACTGATACATTTTCAATGTAATGCAAGTACCCTTTCCATGAAAATTTTGCCATAGCACAGAATGAAAGTACAAGTCCTTTGTAACAGCATTTGTTCTTAGAGAGAAGATGAATAGAGTTTTAAAGAGTGGAATCTCACCATAGTGAATGCAAAACAAGCCAGCAAGTAAACAAACAAACAAAAAACCCCTACCATATACAATTTATGGAAGGGATTTTGAACAAGGAAATAGATTTATTTTTGATCTTGAGAAACCCATAGGCTATGCATGAGACGCAAATAATTGTTGTGTTTTCCCAAAGATAATTAATAGAATGAAATCTAAGCCAAATATATCCATTCAATGACAATTTTCCTTTCAGGGCATGGGACATCTGGTCTGAACCAAAGGAAGACAGTTATTAGGAGATATTATATATCATCCTTCTCTGAGATACATTTTTATAATATCAGGCCATAATAAGACATATGCATTGATTAACACCAGTTCATATTTGTTTGTTTAGTAGCCACTGCATTTAGGGGCAGAATGAGCCCCTAAACCTCAAATTCTTCACAAAAGTTCTCTTAAGAAGGGAAACATGCATTGAAGCAACAATAATACATTTACCTATTTAGTGTTTTAATTTGTATTTATTTTTATTTTTTATAATGATTTTTATTTTTTTCTTTATAGCTGGTTTACAGTGTTCTGACAGTTTTCTACTGTACAGCAAGGTGACCCAGTTACACATACATGTATACATTTTTTTTCTCACATTATCTTTTTTCTCACACTATCATGCTCTATCATAAGTGACTAGATATAGTTCTCAGGGCTAAACAGCAGGCTCTCATTGCCTAACCATTCCAAAGGCAATAGTTTGCATCTATTAACCCTTAATTCCCTATCAATAATACATTTAAAATTCAAAATACAAAACACTCAGGGATTGGCTGTTGTGTGTAGAAATTTGGGTGATAAGTACCCATTTACATAACAATGACCACCACCATGAAAATTAACATTTATTGAGTGCCTCCTGTTTTCTAGATATTTTCTTCCTCCCTCACTCCCTTCCTTCCTTTTCTTTCCTCCTTTCTTCCTTCTTTCCTTTCCTCCCTCCTCCCTCCCTTCCTTTTTTCTTCCTTCCTTCCTTTTTTTCTTTCCTCCTTCCTCCCTCCCTCCTTTCCTTCCTTCCTTCCTCCCTCTCTCCCTTTCTTACTGCCATTCCTATGGCATGCGGAAGTTCCTGGGACAGGGATCAAACCTGTGCCACAGCAGTGATCCAAGCCCCTGCAGTGTGACAACACCAAGTACTTAACCTGCTGCACCACAGGAGAACTCCTAGAAGAGTTCCCATTATGGGTCAGTGGGTTAAGAACCCAAAGTAGTGTCCATGAAGATGCAGGTTTGATTCCTGGGTTTGATCAGTGGATTAAGGATCCAGCATTGACACATGCTGTGGCATATGTTGCAGATAGGTCTTGGATATGGTGTTGCTGTGGCTGTGATGTAGGCTGGTGGCTGCAGCTCAGATTCAACCCCCAGCCTGGGAACTTCCATATGCTGCAGGTGCAGCTGTAAAAAAAATAAAAGAAGAAAAAAGGGAACTGCTAGATATTTTTTGACATGATACTGCCATGATTTCTTCTAAGAGTTTAGGAGTTTTAGCTCTACACTTAGGTCTTTAATCCATTTTGAGTTAATGTCTGTATATGGAATAAGATGAGGGCTTGACTTCATTCTCTGGCATGCAGAATATAAAATCTCATTTATTCAAATAGTAGTTGTAATACTATTTGATATTTATCTTGTGCCAAGTTCCCAGAGCAGACCCTGAGGTGAGAATTTGTGTTCAAACAACTCATTAAGGGACTGCTCACTTCATGAGAAGCCAGTAAGGGAGTGGTGGAAGCAGGACAGAAGGCAAGAAGCCAAGCAGGGAGCTTGTTTATAAGCTACCTAATGTGTGGTATTTTGTTTTAGCAGGCAAGCAGTCTAAGACAGTGAACCTTGAAACCATTGTGCTAAGTGAAAGAAGCCAGATGTAAAAGGCCACATATTATATATGCAATTTATGAAATATCCAGAATAGGTGACTCTATAGAAACAGAAAGAAACTTAGTGGTTGCCTTAGGCTGGCAGGAGAATTGAAGGATGAGGTTTCTAAAATTGATGGTGGTGATGGTAGCAACAATGCTGTGAATATACTAAAAACTCTTGAATGATACACGTTAAATGAATGAATTGTTTGGTATGTAAATTATATCTCAATAAAATTGCAAAAAGAAAAAAGACCATCGTCAAAATAAGCCTGCTAGTAGTAATAACAGTGCTGGTAATTGCAAGTCTTCCCCCTTGTAAATTTTCTGAAATTCTAGAAACAAAGTGTACATATAGGGTCTTTCGGGCAGGTGTTTTGTGGTCTTTCAAGGCCACCTCGTAGGTGGAGCTCCTAAAACAGAGCTGGCTTGGGTTTGGGAAATGCTCATTGAAAGTAGTTACTAAACAGTCAGGTATTTGGGGCGATTTCAGCACAGCGCCTGCCTTATCCAATATAATTGCATGTGCCTGCCACTTTAAGGGGCAAAGAGAATTCCGGAAGCAGAGTATTTGACTTTTTTTTTTTGGTCTTTTTTTTTCCCCTAGGGGGCATGTATATATGGAGGTTCCCAGGCCAAGGGTCTAATTGGAGCTATAGCTGCCGGCCTACACAGCAGACTGAGACGCATCTGTAGTCTACACCACAGCTCACTGCAATGCATAACTCACCACAACGCCGGATCCTTAACCCACTGAGCAAGGCCAGGGATCGAACCTGCAACCTCATGGTCCCTAGTTGGATTCATTAACCACTGAGCCACGACTGGAACTCCAAGGAAGCAGAGTATTTGAAAGAGCTCTGTTCCTTTGTCACCTGTCGCCCACTTTGGTCTCTGGAGTGCAGGGACTGGAGGCAGGGAGACCCTGGCTGAGCCAGGCCTTCTTCAGTGGGGAGCAAACAAACGTGTGGCTTCCACGGTGGCCTCCAGATTGAAGGCAACTTCTTGTGAAATCAGCAGGGTGGGCAGCTGAAGAGCATGAGAATATTGTGCATTTGTAAATATTTGAGCACATCTGCTTAGCCCCCTCCCCAAAAAACCACTGGGAAAACCCGCCTCGCATGGTGCCATGCAAGGCTGTTGCCCTGCTCTAATTGTCAAATCTGTCGAGTGTTTTTCTCATGCACACCAAAATTAAACATCGCTCTCCTCATTCATGATTAATTCAGCTGCAGCGCTGCACTGTGTCACACTGCATTTTTTAAAGTAATTGTTAAATTCTACCTCATAATCAGAGCAGTTTTAATTAACTTTTTGTCAGTTAATCTTTTTTTCCTCATACATTTTCCATGTCTAGTGTGTATACTGCCTGTCTCTGCCCAGGGGTTTGCAGCCCCTCGGTATGAATGCTTAAGCCCTATTAGTGCCGATGGGTGTGCCACGTGCAAGAGGAGAGAGGGGGCCTCCCAGGCTCCACTCTGCTCAGCTTTCCGGGGTCTTGCTGGTTATGTCATTTGCATTAAATAGCTCTTCCACAGTGAGTTCATTTACAAGCTGCAAAGTTCAGGCTTTCTTTTCTCTTTCTCCTAGGATGTGTTCTCTGTGTCTAGGCAAGAGATGGCACATAGAGTGAAAAAGATAAACATACAGGGTAAGAAGGAGGAGCCCCATACTGGACTGTAGAGCAAACCTAGGGCAAAAGATGGGTCCTGTTAATTGTTCCTGAGTGATTCTTGCCTGCAGAGCTAGCCCTTCCTTCCTTCCTTCCTTCTTCTCTCCCTCCCTTCTGAGGTGAAAGATACTGCCTTTAGTGTCTTTGGCCTTTTCATTCACCTTTCATGTATTTGAATTTTGGGGGCATAATTCATCCACCAATTATATGTACCCCTCAATTTACAGCTCTGCTCGCCCATATTTTTTATCCTTCAAATATTTCCCATGTGTACAGAATGTAGAAGATCCAATTCCATATTAAACAGTACACATCCAAGCTGTTTTCTTTCTCGCAGGGGGCCTGTGTTTAAAAGCAATTGTGTGTTAGCTTTTCTAAAAGTTTAAAAAATGTGCACATCTGTGTAATAGTGCCACTACATCTACTACTTCGAGCAATGCAGCCACTTTTTGGTATTTATAGGATATATTTTTCAGGATATTGCATCAGTTTCTCAGTGTTAAAAAGCATAAGATTGAGGAAGTACGAACTGATAATTCCCTATTTTAGGATCTGATACTAAAATGCTGAGAGAGTCAATAAACACACCAGATGTTCAAATTGCTAGTTAGGTTATTTAAACAGTGTGGTCAAATCCTAGAAGAGGGAATACACTCACTCTATGAATATTTGTGCTGAGATGTCGCCATATTGAATTTGTTAATTAATCTGTTCAGTCCAGAGGGTTGAGTGTTATTCAGATAAAAATTGTGCCAAAGAGTTTCCTACTAAGAAGTACATTAGAAAGTTTCTTTAAGACAAAGTGTATCTTGTTGAAATGTTTTGACCTCAGAAAGATTAAGAGCCTGTAAGATTCAGAGTCTGTGCTCAAATCTTAAGTAGATAATTTGCAAGATATGTGGACAAATAACTTAACCCCTCTCAGTCAGTCACATGTAAAATGGGAATAATGATATTTTCTACATTATACTGTTTTCTGATGATTAAAAGGAATGTTTTTATTGTACTTAGCACAGTGTAAGTTCTTAATAAAATATCAGTGATGATGATGATGATATGATGATGGCTTGTACTTTTCTCTGTGCCCGAGATAAAATCATTTACATCACTCTGCATATACATTCTATGAGAGGTACTTGGTGGGACCCACTAAGAATTCATTATGCTTGGTCCTGCCTCTATCTTACAGAAGGATGCTCCTTCCTGTGAATTATTAGAGGACTAGTTCCAGGTCTTGTTTAACTTGTGTCTCCCATAGCCCTAATACAATATCCTTCTCATGTTTAATAGATTATTGCTGAGCTATAGTCTTTCTTATATGTGTGTTTAATAGATAGGTGTTTAGTTGAATCCTTGTTTTTTTTTTTTTTTTAGAGTCGAACCCATGGCATACAGAAGTTCTTAGGCTAGGGGTCAAATTGGAGATACAGCTGCCGGCCTACACCATAGCCATAGCAACACCAGATCTAACCCATGTTTGTGATCTACACCACAGCTCACAGCAACACTGGATCCTCAACCCACTGAGTGGGGCCAAAGATTGAACCCGCATCCCCATGGATACTAGTTGGGTTCATTACCATTGAACCACAAGGAGAACTCCATTTTTTAAATTCTCTTTACTCATTTAACAACATTCAGTAAACTATACTGCTGAAAGCTACATAAAGTATGGTTCCTGTCCTCAAAACATTCAAAGTTGAGTGAGGTGTAATCTGCATTGACCAGATAATTACAGAACTGTGTGGAATGCAGTAGTTCTGCCTTTTAGAGCTGGGAAAGGCTTTACTGAGAAGGCAAATAGCACCTAGACCTTGAATAAGTAGGAGTTTTATACAAATTGAGTCTAAGCAAAGGTCATTCAAGATAACCAGAGTAGTGAATGTACACAAAGAGTAGAATCATGAAACAGGCAAAGCATATTTAGAAAATGGTAAGAAATGCCCTGTGGTTGGGGTTTGGTACACAGAGGTTTGTGGCAAATGTCACACTTCTGTCTTATCAGCCCATTCCTATAATTTACATGCTAGAGTATCTCCAAAATTTTTTGGCTTGGTGGGGGTTGTTGCATTGTCCACTGTGGTGGTTGCAAAAGACAGAGAGGAGGGGAAAATCACAAACTAAGTGCCAAGGTTCTCGGTGAATTCCTCAGAAGTGAGGACGGGGTTGTGACGATGGGCAAATTTAAAGAGGGAGGGCTAATGTAGACAGCCTATGCTATCCATAAAAAAAAAAAAATTCTATTTGTCATATGCTATCCATAAAAAAAAAAATTCTATTTCCCTTAGTTAATCCTTTTGCTGTGCGTGGAAATGAACCTTAATTCTACTCCTAATGTGGTTGAGAAATTCAGCTCCCTGTTTGTGCTTTCCCAGAATTCTCTTATTTGCTCTTTGTATTCAAGTACAAAGTAGAATGGCTCTAATCCAATTTTGATTTGGAAGCCAAGTATGATGGGAGTGTAGATGTCACAGTAATGTGTCCAAATTTACTTTATTTTTGAAATGTCGTGAATATGCTGCTTAGAATTATTCATCAGTGGTATTCATTTTCCTACATAGGAGTATTTTATGATTCTATTTCTTAATTTGTGAGTTCTAATATAAAATGTGCTGATATATCAACTTTATTAATACATTATCCCTGGAACTGTATACTTCAATGTATAAAACCTTCCTTTTTTTCTTTTCTTTGTGGAAGTTTCCAGGCCAGGGATCAGACCTGTGCCACAGCAATGATAATGCCAGATCCTTAACCCACTGCGCCACCAGGGAACTCCTAAGGTATAATAATTTCTAAACTTATATATTGAAAGAGAGTACTAAAACTATTATAGCCATTAAATCAATACTCAAAAATATTTAAATTTCTAGTAATTCTTCATAGTGAGAAGAACATTTTTTGATAGGGACAGAGGAAATATGTTTAAGGCTTATTTTTCACAACACTTAATTTCAAATAAATTTAACTGTCATAAAATATCAAATAATTTTGGAGTTGGATTTGTACCTAAAAAATACATGACCAGTAAATTTTAGGCTGTTAAATTTATAAAGTTTTTTGGAATGAATATTATTCATGTTTTGTGTAATATAAAGACACACACAGATAAAATAGAATACACTATTTTTATTGTATGCAAGCATTTACAATTTGTTCATTTAAAATATATTTTTTAATGTTAAACCTCCATGACTTGCCTAAACTTCAGCTTTTCCTCTTAGCATATTAAACAGGGCACTTTAATTATAATCAAAAAGAATAACTAAAAATTTGCTAGGTTTGTGGAGGACTCTGGAACATGGACATATTTGATTTGACCCCAAACTCAATAAAATTATTAATTACTAAGAAGGGATCCCCAAGGACTTCCCTTTAGAATTGAAAGCCCATGAAGTTCAAATGTACTTTGTAATTGGTATTTCCAAACTAATATCAAATAGCAAATCTTTAATTAGTGTGCATAAAATTAAAATTTGCTTACAGAGAATTAAACTGGAATTTGAAGTTCTCATAATCCAAACCAAAGTGAAGCTGAGAAATTCAATTACACAGTCTCTTTTCTTTCACATTATATAATGTCTTTTATTTTTCATTATTACTCCATTTAGCAGATCTTTTGAAGGCAAGTTTGTAAAGAATCCTAAAAACAGAAGAAAGATCATTAAGCAAAGCTATTGAAAGAGCTACCAGGTTACAAATAGGCAACAAAAGGACTATCTGTATAATTTATTATATATTAAAAACATATTATATATAACTACTTTTATGTTAAAATGCTTTAGAGCTGAGAGACTTCAGTTTAGAATCTGGGGCTCTATACATTCAAATGGGCTGGACAATAATTAGCACTTTTACTATGTCCTAAACTTCAGAATTCTACTTCCTATATATCTCCTATGGACATATATAGCTGTTGAAAAGATGCCAGATTCCAAAAAACTTTTTTCATATTGATTAAAAATGTGATTAAAAGTGTGTGAGCCATTGCTATCTAAAAGTGTCAGCCAAGATCAGAACAAACAGCCAACAAAATAAAGCAGCTATTGTAAGGATAGAAATGGATTTCAGAATCAGCAGTAAATAAATAAATAAAATGGTGTGCTGCCTTCGTCTGTACTCCACTGAAGATACCATTTGCAGAATTTTTATTGGCACTCTGCCATACTTATTTTCATTTATCTGCCTCAAAGCACCATTTCAAAAAGTGCAAAAGCATGTTGTTGATAAAGTAGATTGTTTATAGCTGAATTGAAAATTTCAGAACAACACGTATTGTAATAAAGTGGGGGAGGGAGGTCCAGGAAGACTGCAGCTGCAGCTTTTTGAAACCTATGTCAACATCACTGCTAGAAATGGGAAGATGTGTTATTTTGCCCTACAAAATTTAATAAGCAAATCTTTATAAACTGTATTAAGTGACAAGTATTACCAAAAGCCATAAAGCCTACTGAGTCTTTATTTACTGAAACGCTTTCCCAGCACATTGTTCCCATATTGCAGGCTCCTTTATAGTGTTGTGTTTGTAATGTACTCAGCTACTCAGGGGTGATTTCAATGATAGTAAATCCTGGGCCAATGAGTCCCCATGTGTACCATAGTAATTTTAATACTTCTGCAGTTAAGTACTGTTGGGTGTAAATTTCAGCACCAACTTTAGTTGCTTCACTGTGTTGTTTTCTTGTGGCTGTTCTTGCCAAAGCACAGCCAATAGCTATGGAAATAAGAGAAATGCTTAAATAGATGACAATTAAAAGAGAGATGGCACATCTCCTTTCTTTAAATGGTCAAGTATCATAGCTGATGTAATTTAGGTACCTCATTCAATAGTGACTGTTACGAAATATTTCTGGAAAAAAAATGTTTAATGAAAGCAATAACCTTTCTAAACTGGGCGCCTCAGATCACTAGGATTCCTAAAGATGTTACTTGGTATTCTTGGGGGAAAATGTACTCTGTGATCAAGTGTATTCAGTGTGGGGTTAAACAAATTTAGATTTCATAGGTTTTTTAGTCTTTTATGTGCAGCATGCAATGTTAGACTCCAAGAAGATGTGTGATTTCTTAACATATTTTGGCCATTAAAAAAAAAAAGTTTTAACAAACCTGCTGAGTACCTGTGGAATGCCAGGTGTTCTATTATACATTTAATTGTTATCTAATAACGTATAATACCTTAATACCCTGGAATGTAGTACATTTAATGTTCTGGGATTGAAGAAAACCTTTTGCATCTAAATTCTGAGCATTTATAGGAAGGTCATTGCCTAGCATAAGACATTTTGTGAAACTTACTAAACATTTGTTGAATAAATTAATGAATTCTTGAATGAAGATGTATTGCTAATAAATGAGTATCCGACAAACTAACCGATGGTGTCGTTCTTCTAATGAATCCATTGGCTTTCTATTAATTTTAAGATTATGTTGAATGATCTAGCCTCAATTATCTTTTAGAATCTGATGCCTTCACATTTGTGTATTATCTATCCTTCCCCCCACTTAAGGTTCTTTTAGAATTTCTTTCAAGTTTTTCAAGAAATTTCTCTCAGAATTAGGTCTCAGCTCTTAGAATACCTTTCTCTTTGATGTTCTTTAATTTTATTGCAATATGTCTTTACTAATCTATGATCCCTTATCTTCTGAAGTTTTTCTTTTATGTTTATATGATGGTTCCAATGTTTATTCAAATATTTTTTTCTCTTTTGATAGTTATTTTATTCTCAATGTTCTATCATGTTTATTGACAATTTTACTTCTGTTCTTATCATTTAAATTTATTTATTTTTTTAATTAATGCTTTTTATTTTTCCCACTATAGCTGGTTGACAGTGTTCTGTCAATTTTCTGCTGTACAACAAGGTGACCCAATCACACATACACATATTATTTTTAAATTTTTGTTCTCTTTATTTCTGTCTAGTTCTATTTCAAATTGATTTTTTTAGGACAGTAATTTATACTTAGATGATACCCATCCTGATTAGACTTGCCAGATAAAATATAGAACACCCAGTTAAATTTGAATTTCAGATGAACTAGGACTACTTTTCTTAGTATAAATTGTCCAAAATGGTGTAAGTGGTAAAGTGGGACATACTTAGTTAAAATTTTTCTTCATTTATCTGAAATTCAAATTTAACTGGGAATCCTCTATTTTTATTTCTAAATCTGTTTCCTCTGTTTCTACAACCTAAACACCAGTTTCTTCTTTTTTAATTCCATGGTCAGTTAACTTCTCTAGAACTCCCATTTCTTAGTATCAATAATATTCTTTTGTCAATGAATGAATGTATATAAATCATTAATAAGAACTTTTCAGGAAAACTTTATAGAGATTCCTGATGTGTTGAAAATAGAATAGGCAGGATCTTGGGTCAATTAAGCATTATGCTATTCAGAAAAACAATGTGTCGATTTTCAGGCTTTACAGGAATGCTATCTGAATTATATAGAAAAATGCCAACTCCTATGACAAATGGATCTCCAGATGTATACTGTCTCTAAAACAATAGCATTTTATTTCTTAGTAACATGACAGTCCTGAGTAGATAAAAAGTCACGTATTTCAAGCAGTTAAGTAATTGGCTTTTCTCCCACACCTATAGCTCACGGTCACAATGGTTACCTCCATCCTGGTGAGCCAGGAAAGGGAACAAAGCCTAGAAGAACACACATGAAAATTTCCAGAGGAAGAAGCCTAGAAGTGATGCCTATCATGTCTGTTCATATTCTGTTTGTTGGAATTCATTCACTTACCATGTCTTCCTCAAGGGAGTCTGTAAAATGTAATCCAGCTCTTTCCAGGAAGAAGGGAGGTAGATTGATTTTAGTGAGTGGCTAAAATCTGTGGTGACACACGCATTGCATAAAGTGAGGTATGGTTATGCTAAAGTATGGTGGCAACGGCATGGATAATGTTGAAGAATAATTCATTTTCTCTAATTCCAGTTGGAGAATTTATAACAATTGGATTTTTGCTTTATAATTCTTTGTGGACGTGACTAAATACCACAGGTACCTCCAGTAGGAAAATAAAATCAAATAAAAATTATGGCATGACACTGATGTTTTCCAAGATTCAAGGAATGAACAGATTATATCCTCTACTCAGGTACTTAACAGATTAATGATTGAGATGGATCTCCAAGGTGGTTTGGGAAAAACAAGGTGGTTTTTAATGTGGAATATGGGTAAACTATTAAACAAAGCAGAGTGAGGAAGCCTGCCAAAGTATGTGAGTACCTCTGTAGCAGATGAATCAGAAACTTCTGTTTGCAGAGCTGTCAACATACCCCCTCTCCTAAATACTAATTACTTAACAAACAAGATATTAAGATCTTTAAAATAAGTGTTTCTTTGTCATATATGTGTATTTATAAACATAGGACGGAAATCTCTACATGCAAAATATTTAGAGTTAGATGCTGTTGTAGGTAATTAGTGAAAAAGACTGTATGTTTTCTCATCCACCTGCTGGTAGAAGCAGATGGTAGTTTATTTCTGCCCATGTGACCTACAGATTCTTCAGGTTTACCAAAATACTATGACTATGGTAATAGCATTGTTCCCTTCCCAGGTATGGTTGGGATTCTGGTGCATATAAACAGTTTAATATTCTCCCTTGCCTCAGCAACATCTTGAGAGGAAATACCAATAGATAGGGCATGGGTCTTGCCACTCGAAAAATTGTTTTTAAAAGATGCTTTCAAAAGCGTAACTTTCCCCCACAATAACTGTTAGGATTTTTGATGGAAAGAATGCTATTATTTTCAAGCTTACAATAAGAGAGAATCTTTTAGAGTTTATATCTTATTGATTTTAGCAAAAATAAAAACAAAAACAAAGCAGTACCCCAGGTATAAGGGGACTGTCAGCTCCCAGCCATTATGACCCATCTCCAAGCGCCACTGTATGACTGGACATTTATCTCTTCATTCTTTTACAACAAACCAGTGTGTATTTAATAGTTTTATTAGCATCTTAGAGAAAACTATATATATATATGCAGCATATTTGATTTGAATAATTATGCAAATTAAAATAGAATTAATTTTTAATTCTTTTTACTATCTAGTTCTAAAAATGTACACTAAAAAAGATAAAATGAAAAGTACAGTGGACATTTTATGCAGCACCTGCTTAATATAAGATTTTAAAATGTGTTAATGAAACTAATAGGATAAAAAAAAATTCATGAAAAGATACTAGACTGTGGTTATAAAACCTATACCTGACAGTCCCTTCTTTGGCCAAGCCATTATAGTAGGAGATGCAGTCATCTGAAACCTACTACAACTCAGATAATTGCCAAGTTGTTATTAGGTCAGCTTATCTTTTTTTCTTTTTCTCTTTTCTCTCTTTTTTTTTTCTTTTTTCTTTTTTCTTTTTGTCACTCCTGTGGCATATGGAAGCTCCTGGGCCAGGGATCAAATCCGAGCCACAGCTGCAACCTATGCCACAGCTGTGGCAACGCCAGATCCTTTACCAACTGCTCCTGGCTTGGTACTGAATTTGTGCCTCAGCAGTGACCCAAGCCGCTGTAGTCGGATTCTTAACTCGCTGTACCACAGCAAGAATGCCAAAGTCAGCTTGTCTTTTCTTAAAAAACTGCTCCAGAAGATTTTCCTTGTTAACCTCAGCATCACATAATGTTGGCTTGTTTTAAACTTTGCTGCAACTCTTGAAGGAAGTCTTCTAAAGAGTTCATTTATTTGTGGCAGACAGGCCTTGAAATGTTTTTTCTTAAGCTCTTCCTGATGTCTAGAAATAGAATTATTCCAAAATTAGACTTTGTATACATTTTAAACAGGCTTTGATTTTTTTTTTTTATAATGCATTGATGATTAAGGATTTTGGTTCCCTTTCTTCCATCAAATTGAGAGCTCTATAATCAGCTGAAAAGTTGAATTAATGAAGAAATTTTGATCAGATGTATTGAAGACTTATGACCGGCTCTCACAGGGCCAATGCTGTCTTCTGCTGAAGACCCTGGACATACCTGTTCATTGTAGTGTATCTGGGCCTCTTCTTGGAATGGAACTACCCAATCTCTTTTTGGTCAAGGGCTATTTTGTAAGTTCAAATAGAGTTATATAAAATAATGTGGAAAAAACCCAAAGTATTGTTATGATAATCAAGTGGAAGTTTAGTTAAGTGTATACTAAATGCTTTGAGATTTTGAAAGCCTCATGCTCAAAGGGGAATACTGGGAGTAGCCATAAAGACACACCT
Organism: Sus scrofa; assembly: GCF_054392235.1. Classification (NCBI taxonomy): domain Eukaryota; kingdom Metazoa; phylum Chordata; class Mammalia; order Artiodactyla; family Suidae; genus Sus; species Sus scrofa. The sequence continues at coordinate 116,713,496 of NC_139397.1, forward strand.
GGAAGCTTGCTAGAAACTCAGAACTGAGGCTCCACTGCAGACTACTGAACTGGATTTGCATTTTAATAAGATTCCTAAGGCAATTAATATGCACATTAAATGTTAAGAAGCACTGAAAAGCAACCCTGAGAAGTGTATATGGTGATCCCAGTTCTTCAGATAAGGAATCTAGGCTCAGAGAGGCGAAATTGTATAACTTGAGAACCTAAGCTCAAGTCTGTTCGAAGCTCACTTTCACACATTTCTACCACACTTCCTTGCTTTCAGTGCACTGTAGCCAGTTTTTAAAGACAAGTGCAAAATCGTTGTCCATTTTTTATACTATTTTTTTTTACTAACTTTTGACTTATTCTGGCAATATTCTCCAAAAGGACCTGCACTTACACAAATTCTGATGACAGTGAAGCCATGCATTGCTGAAGGAGACCAAGTTTGGTGGGAAGATCAATAGCATGGATTTTTGTGGCTTTGCACAGTTCTATTTTTGAGTGCTTGGAGGATCTTATTTATTAGAGTGTGTTTGCAGAAACTGTCAGTAAACATCTTTTCTTTGTTAATATTTAACCCACCAACTCTTTCATGCTTCCATCTTTTCCAGTCCCACAGTCCCACATGCTTTTTAATCCACTAATAGCACCAAACTGTCTCCATGGTGCAATAAAAGTCTTTTATTTTATGACTTCCTTGAATTACTACCCTAACTTATAATTTGCCAGATTTGTTTTTGCCTTCAAATCCCTTACTTCACTGTAGCCACATGAAAAATGTTGCACCCTATGCATTTTCCTCCCCAAACTCTAATGTTTATTTTTAATATACTAATAGTTCTTGCCCAGAATAATTTAGTCTTGCTGACATTTGGAATGTTTTATTCATTCAAAAGAACTTTTAGCAAGTTTTTCTATAAAATATTAGGAAATATTTGAAGTAGTTCTAATGATTGTTGAAATCTAGTAAACTTTAATTACATTACAAAATTGACAACCCTCGAAGAATTTAGGAAAACTACAAAAAAAATTAAATTGGCTATTTAAATGTTTTCTAAACTTGCTTTTTAATGCTAAGGTATTTTCAGAGGAAACATAGGCTGAGTTTTCTGAAATCAAGAGAGCTGCTTTTTGAGTGACAGTCGTAAATACCTTGATCTTATCTGAAAAGAGTGAGAGAGTGTGATTTGAGTTGAAGGTAATTTTATTTTCATTGTATTTATTTAAGAGCCAGAAGGTGGGGAAGGGTTTAGTTTATAGCTTCCTGTCCTAAGGAAGGGGAGATAAAGTAATGAATATGAGATGTATCTAATCATCAGTCCTCTTTCTTTTATCATAGTTCCAAGGATTAGCACTAGCTGTCTGTGTCTGTGCATGCATACCTGTGCGTGCATCTGTGTGCATGTGTGTGTGTGTATAGAAAAAGACTAAGCAGAAGGAAAGAACAGTACAGAAATGACAGTGGTGAATATCCCTTCCACTCTCACATTCACCTTAGAAACTGTCATTTATAAGATACATGTCATTTATATGATAGAGGCTCTTCCCAGGGGGTCAATGTCTAGGAGGTCTAGGTCTCTAACTCAGAATCTGCCCCCTACTTGTACAATTTCCTTGTCTTGAGTCTTCAACAATGCAGGCTCTCCCAATTGAAAGAGAATAGCTTGTCACATTCTCAGCAGGGAGTGAGTTAGTTTCAAGCTGTGTATCTCTCAGCCTGGAACTTTTTTGCTCAGGATGCCAGGGAACTATGGCAAGTTGCACACAGCTAAACCAAGACCAAATGCTTTCTAGAATTCCAGCTAAGAAGATTCAGAACATGTAAGGGAGGGTCAGTTACTCTTCAGCACATGCCAAGCATCTGAGTTAGACTATTGAACAACAACAAAAAAAGTGCAGATTGAATTACTGGGGAAAATGTGTTTGTGGCCACATAGCTAGATATACTAATTAGGAAATACAGAGGAAAGTTATATTTTTTCTAACCCATTTTACTCCTGAAATAGTCAAGAAGGACATGAAACGTTGACTTGGGAAATTCATTCTGGCTAATAGTCACTGATATAATTTCAATAGAAACATATTTTATAGTTGGTTTTACTAAGTTAATTACTGATCTCTGCAGCTTATATAGTTCCTAACATGTAGCAAGCCCTCAGGAAATATTTAAATATTTTATTGTAAGTAAGAGCAATAATCATTACTATTAGCATCACTGTAGAATCTGTCACCATAAAATTTATCCTAATTATTAAGGAAAATATTGCTGTTGTCTTTTAACCAATTTTCTATCTCTTATGCATAATAAAACAAAACCCTTAGTTGAAAAATATAGTATATTTGTAATGGAAAAAGTTATAATGCATGAAGATCTTACTCTTATAACATTTGTGATTTCTCTAACTTACTTTTTTGAATTTAGCATTCTAGTATTTATTCTTTCTGGAAAAATACAGGTGTAAAATAAAATCTAGACTTTTCTTGCCACTTAATGTTATTAATTTGTATTAGAACAGCCTTCCCATTGAAGAATGTAGAAAATCTCTTTGAAGGAGATGTTATGAGGCATCAAGACTTGAGGGAGAAGTCTTATAATTGAATCACTCTGATGTACACCTGAAACCAACACAATGTTGTAGATCAACTATATGTCAATCGAAACAAAGTAAGACTTGAGGGGACGAGATGGTAGCAAGAAGAAAAGAACAGAGAGATGATTTTCACATTCAGCTCTGCTTTTTACCTTTGAGGTATTTGCTGATTGGTAGGTAATGTCAAGCAGGCTGAAAAGCTGAACTGAACTTTCAGCATTTTCAGAGCACTGGTGGAGAAAAAAAGTCACTGGATTTCAAGGCCCACCGAGGCTTTAGTAGAGGCCTGTGAAGGGTGATACCTTAGGTATGAAAGAAAAACTGAAATAGGTATGTCTTCACTTTGAAATTGCTTCAAAAAGCATATCCCCAGATTAAATTAAAGTCATCTGTCTGCCAGAAGCAAAAGTCAGTCCTCTTGGAGATAGATCATACCACCCAGATTCTTAAATAATCTCTATGATTTTTGATTTTGATACGAAATATGCTGCAGTCAAAAAAAAAAAAAAGTATGTCAAGAGATAAGATTAAATGACCAGTAACAAAAAGAAAATTAGACAATAAAAACAATCTAGTAGAAATCTAGACAGTGGTGTTACTAAAAGTGTATATTAAAATAACTCTATTTAAAACATTAAAAACATTAGTATCAACATTAAATTTTTCACCCAAATTTTATTATAAAACTAAAAAATGGATATTCCAGGTCCAAACATAAAATAATTAAAATTAGGATCCCTATAGATGCCTTTAATAGCAGATCAAATAAGCCAAAGGAAAAATTAGTGGCACTAGAGGATAGGCCAGTAAGAAATATTGAGACTAAGGCATTGGGAGAAAAATATGCTTGTTTCAGGATGACCATAAGAAACATATATAACATCATGTACAAAGCATTATATATGTGTAGCTGGAGTTTCAGAGGTAGAACAGGAAATGAAAGAGGAAGACACACTATTTGAAGACATCATAACTGAGTTAACAAATATAAAGCAATACATTTAACAAGTCATGTGACCCCAAGCAGTATCAATACAATAAGATCTACATCTGAAACATTATAATAAAATTGTTGAAACCCAGGAGTTCTGATGGTGGCTCAGAAGGTTAAGACCTCAGCTAGTATCCATGAGGATGTGGGTTCAATCCCTGACCGCTCTCAGTGGGTTAAGGATCCAGCGTTCCTGTGGTGTAGGTCACAGAGACAGCTCGGATCCCATGTTGCTGTGGCCGTGGCTAGGCCAGCAGCTGCAGTTCTGATTCATTCCCTAACCTGGGAACCTCCATATGCTGTGGGTGTGGCCTTAAAGAGACAAAAAGAAAAAAAGCAAAAAACAGAGTTATGGTCTCAGGAAGGTGGGAAAAATCATGGGAACTGAATATGTATGGATGATTTGAAGTCAATTTCTAGTTGCTTGGAGGCATCCCCCTAACTAGTTCTTGAACAGAGATAATCACTCCAAAACCTTGATTACATTATCCTGGAGGTACAGATGACCTACTCAAAGAGCATCATTGGTTACTCTAGGGTGGGGTGGGGGTTGAGTTCATTAAATATTTTTTGAGCCCTGAATGTATGTGAGATGTTTTATTAGATTTGTGGAAGCAAAAGTTTTAAAAACCATGGTCTTGACCCTGAAGCGTTTCCATTCTAGTGGTAACAATGAATATGTACAAGTAATTATAATATAGCAGGATTAATATTATAAGAGAGGTATAGATATTTTTGCTTTGGATACACCATGGGAAGATTGGAGATTTCTCCAAGGCAACTTGTAGAGAGCTTTGGATTGAGATGTCTTGCTAACTCTTAATAAATCAAAGGTATTAATTCTCTTTCAAGTTAATCTAAAAATTCTTTCTTTTTTTACTTTTTTTTTTGTTAGAATTGATCTATAATTTTGTGTCAATTTCTGCTGTACAGCAAAGTAACTTTGTCACACCTAAATATGCATTCCTCTTTTATAATATTTTCCTTCATGGTCTATCCCAGGAGATTGGATATATTTCCCTGTGCTATGCACAGTAGGACCTCATTGCTTGTGAATTCTAAATGTAATAGTTTGCATCTACTGACCCCAAACTCCCAGTCCATCCTTCTCCCTCCCCTTTGGCAACCACAAGACTGTTCTGTATGTCTTGAGTCTGTTTCTGTTTTGTACATAGGTTCATTTGTGCAATATTTTAGATTCTACATATAAGTGGTATCATACAGTATTTGTCGTTTTTCTGACTTCGCTTAGTATGATAATTTCTAGTTGCATCCATGTTGCTGAAAATAACATTATTTTGTTCTTTTTATGCTGTGTAGTATTCCATTGTGTATATGTACCACATTTTCTTAATTCATTTATCTGTTGATGGACATTTAGGTTGTTTCCAAGTCTTGGCTATTGTGAATAGGGCTACAGTGAACATATGGGTACATGTATCTTTTTTAGTTTTGTACAGTTAAATGTCCAAGAGTGGGCCTGCCGGATCAACTAAAAACTATATTTAGTTTTCTAAGAAACCTCCATACTATTTTCCACAGTGGTTGCACCAATTTATATTCCTAATAGTGTAGGAGGTTTCCCTTTCCTCCACACCCTCTGTAACATTTGTTATTTGTAGACTTAGAAATTATGGACATTCTGACCTGTGTGCAGTGATACCTCGTTGTAATTTTGATTTGCATTTCTCTAATAATTAGTGATGTTGAGCATCTTTTCATGTGCCTACTTGCCTTCCATGATTCTTTTTTGGAGAAATGTCTATTTAGGTCTTCATCCTACTTTTCAATTGGGTTTTTTGGTATTTTGCTGTGAATTATATGAGTCGTTTGTATATTTTGCAGATGAAGGCCTTGTCTGTAGCATCATTTGCAACTATTTTCTCTGATTCTGTATGTTGTATTTTTCTTTTTTTATGGTTTCCTTTGCTGTGCAAAAGTGTGTAAGTTTAATTAGGTCCCATTGGTTTATTTTTGTTTTTATTTCTGTTGCCTTAGGGGACTGACCTAAGAAAGTGTTTGTATGGTTTATATCAGAGAATGTTTTGCCTGTGTTCTCTTCTAGGAGTTTTATGGTTTTACATTTAAGTCATTAAGCCGTTTCGAGTTTATTTTTGTGCATAGTGTAAGGGGGTGTATTCTAGTTTCATTGTTTTACATGCAGCCATCCAGTTTTCCCAGCACCACTTGCTGAAGAGACTGCCTTTTCCCCATTTTATATTCTTGCCTCCTTTGTTGAAAATTAATTGACCGTAGGTGTCTGGGCTCTCCATTCTGTTCCATTGGTATGTATGTCTGTTTTTGTACCAGTACCACACTGTTTTGATAATTGTAGCTTTGTGATATTGTCTGAAGTCTGAGAGAGTTATGCCTCCTGCTTCCCCCCTCCCCTCAGGATTGCCTTGTCAATTCTGGGTCTTTTAGAGTTCTAAGTTAATCTAAAAATTCAATATAATTTTAAATTCTAAGGCTAATTCTAAATTGTATGTGGAAGAGAAAGTGAGAAATGTAAAAATACTACTGGAAAGAAGAGCAAGGTAAAAACTTATAAGATATCAAGATTTATCATAAAGCTGTAGTAATTCAGACAGTAAGTTGTTTTCATGATGATAGACAAATAGAAGAGAGAACTCAGAAACATGCACGTACATGGAAACTTGATATGAGGCAAATATGGTATGGCAGGTCTGTGGAAAACTATGAACTCTTTGCTAAATGATTCTAGAACAAATATTTGTCCATGTTGGAAAAAATACGATTGAAACCCTGTGTCACATCATACACAAAAGTAAATTCCAGCTGGATTAAAGATCTAAATGTGAAAAGCAGACTCTAAATTTTGAAAAGAATATATCTGTATCCATAGGGCGTGTGCTATAACTTAAACACAGAAAAAAACCCTCAAACCATGAATTAGCATATCTATAAATATGAATATATAAAGATTTAAAAATTTTTGCACTTAAAGGTAATATTAAAAATTAAGAGCGAGTACAAACCAAGGGAGAATATTTTATAGTACATATCATAGATAAAGGTATCCTAGAAATAACTTTTAAAAAAGAAAAAAGAAGGAAGGAAGTAGGGAAGAAAGGAAGAAAACCTAATAAAAATTGATCACAAGATATGAACTTGCACAAGAGAAAATAATAATAACCAATAAAAATATGAAAGTATTCTTTCATTAGAATCAAAAATATAATTAATTCTACAGTAAGAAAACTCTAACCCATTTATTAGATTCATCCATCTTGAAATACCTGACAATAGCAGACATGGGTAAAAATGAGGAGTGACATAATCTTGTATCCTGCTTGTGGGAATTGAAAATTTACTTTAGAGAGAAATTTGCCAATAGCTTGTCAAGATGCACACACCCTAAACCAAGTAACTTCATTCTTAGAATATAACCTAGAGAAACTCTCCCCTATGCACAAGGAGAAATGTATGGTTATGTACAAAGCAGCAGTGATCTTGATAGCAAATTGTTGGAAAAAAATCTAAATGCCATTTTTATAAAATCATGCAGAGGCTATACCAATTTACATTGCTGCCAACAGTGAAGGAGGGTTCTCTTCTCTCCAGATCCTCTTCAGCGTTTGTTTTTTGTTGACTTGTTCATGATGGCCTCTCTAACTGGTGTGAGTGGTACCTCATTGTAGTTTTGATTTGCATTTCTCTAATAATTAGTGATGCTGAGCATTTTTTTCATGTGTCTGCTGGCCATCTTTATCTCTTCTTTGGAGGAATGTCTATTTAGGTCTTCTGTCCATTTTTCAATTGGATTGTTTGTTTTAAATTGGTACAACCACTATGGAAAACAGTATGGGGATTTCTTAGAGAACTAATTATAGAACTACCATATGACCCAGCAATCCCACTCCTAGGCATATATCTGGAAAAAAATACAATTAAAAGATACATGCACCTCTGTGTTCATTGCAGGATGATTTACAATAGCCAAGATGTGGAAACAACCCAAATGTCCATTGACAGATGAATGGATTAAGAAGTTGTGGTACATATATACAATGGAATAGTATTCAGCCATAAAAATATAAGATAATGCCATTTGCAGCAACATGAGAACTAGAGATTCTCATACTAAGTGAAGTAAGTCAGAAAGAGAAAGACAAACATAATATCATTTATATGTGGAGTCTAAAATATAGCACAAACAAGCTATCTACAAAGCAGAAACAGATCATGGACATGGAGGGCAGACTTGTGTTTTCCAGGGTGAGCGAGAAGAGATGGGAATAGATAGGGAGTTTGGGGTAGGTAGAAGCAGACTGTTACATTTAGAATGGATGGATGATGGGGTCCTGCTGCACAGCACCAGGAACTATGTCCAGTCTCTTGGGTTAGAAGATATTAGAAAATGAAGAAAAAAAATATGTGTGTATATGAGTGGCTTGGTCACTTTGATGTACAGAAGAAATTGAGGGAACATTGTAAATCAACTATACTTTAATAAAAAAATTAAAAAATAAGTCATGCAGAGGCTTAGAGATAGTGAAAAATGAACAAGCTAAAACCGTCCCTATCTGCATGGACATATTTTATAAATAATGAATTTCACACGTAATCTAGCAAATAAATAATGTTGAGGTAGAACAAAAAGCAAGTCACAGAATGCATTATGACATTTATTTAGGCTTAAAAGCATACAAAACTGTATTTTGCTTAAGGATACAAGCAAATCTGTAAATGATAAATACATCCATGGATTGAGTAGTTACATCCAAGAAGAAAGATCAAAAGTCGAGATCTGGAATGGTACATGAGGACTTTACCTATATTAGTAATGTTTTATTTATTAGGCTGGACAGCTAGTAGATGCATATGTAGATATTCATTGTAGTTAAAGTTGCTGGGCATCTAATAAATGCATATTATAGGTATAGTTTCGAAGTTAGGAAGTTTATGATACAGAAGACAACTACTTAGAAATACATCTGGCCAGCAAGGGGTGTGTGTGTGTGTGTGTGTGTGTGTGTGTGTGTGAAATAAAAAGAGAGAAATAAATGTAAATTTAGAAAAAGTTGATAACATCTGAGGGCAAATAAACAGGAAATAATTTGGAATTTTATATAACACTTTTCAGTTATGATATACTATGACTTGAGTTCCCAGGAAGGACATATGGCAAAGAATTAGATTCGTCTCTCCTGCAGAATGATTGTGTAATGTGCACTGATGTTCCCTGGGAAGATGACGTAATGTTTCCTGCATAATAACTTCTATGGGACTGGATAGAGTGATGAACTTCTTTATCTGTTTCCTTACTGTTTGACAATTAGTAGGCTTACAATGCCAATGTGCTAGGTTAGTAAACTCCTCTTTTCCATATTTTCAAATCCATTCAGTTCCACTCACTATAACAAATCACATTTCATCATAAATTAGGGGTATGAGAGTGTGGATGGGATACATTCCAAACTCTTTTCAGGATCTGCCTTTGGTGTCTCAATCTAACTACCAACTGGTATTTCAAATGTTCTAAACCAGTGTTCTCAAATGTTAGGAAAAATCAGAATCACCTACAGGGCTTATTAAAACACATATTGCTAGCCCCCCCCCATCATAGTTTATCATTCAGACTGAGAAATTTGCCTTTCTAGCATGTTCCCAGGTGCTACTGATGGGATGTTTCCTGTTCTAGAACTATACTTTGAAAATCATTGTTCTAGATATTCTAGTACTTACATGCACTTTTCATAATCATGTAAAATGTTAGAAAAATAAACCCTGCACCTTTTCGGTAATCCTGTAATCCTATAATTCTAATGATCTCTCATACCAAATGGGATGCTTTCATAAGTCTTTCCGCTAAGATCAGGAAATGTGAATGCCAAAGATCTTAATGATGATTAGTCCAGAGATAAAAAGGAGACAGACTAACCTACTCTGTGGCTGTAGACCTTGCCTTTGTAGGAGGGACAGGTAGAGGTGGGATCAGCTTTTCTATATAAATCCTCTGTGCAGTATTCCACACTGTCAATGGACTGCATCATCTTGAAACTTTCTCTTACTTTAGACCCTGGATTTCTGAACATTATATATCCCAGGTTTCACTTATGTTTCTGTTTTTTCCCTGAGTTTCTTATTGACTCTTATAAACAGAGATTCTTCATGTTTCCTCTACAGTTACTTTCTCATAATGTCATTGTGAGTGATTTTCTCTACTGTCAAGTCCTCATTTTCCATTTATGTGGAAATATATTATGTGGAAATAACTCTTAAATCTGTTTCTCTGAACTAGCCCTTTCTGTACATCTATATTTCCAAACACCTACAGACGTCATACAGCCTCTCAAATTGAGCAACACTGAAGTTAAACTTGTATTTCTCCAATCTCTCTACCACACTGGTCTAATCCCCTTTTCTCCCCACCAAAACTGAGTATTTTTTCATCTCTTCTTTCCTTTATATTGGGAGACAGTATGTTTGGTGTTTAAATGCATTGACATTAGATGGAAACCTTTGCTTGAAATTAGGCAAATTACTTAATATCTCTTAGATGCTGATTTTCTTTTGCATAACATGAAGCTAAAAACAGATCCTGCCTCACAGTTTTTTTTTTTTAATGATATATCCATAGCATCAAGAAACTTGATACAAATGCAATTTCTAGGGCTCTATTCTAGACCTACTGTGTCATTAACTCTAGGGTAGGGCCTGCAATCTATTTTGACGAGCACCCAAGTGATTCTGATGTATGCTAGAGCTTGAGAATCATCGATCCAAGGGAATGGTGATATCATTTATCCAACCACCTAAGATAGAAATCTAGAAAATCTTCATTCTTTCCCAAATTCTATTGATCAAGTTTCCCAAAATTAATTGAAATTTCTCATTTTATCTACTTGCAATTTTCATATTCACTGATGCCATAAATGCTCAAACAAATTGTTGCACTAGCTTCCTGATATCACTGCCACCAGTTTTGCTATCATCTAATTCCTTCTTTACAAGGTCATGAGAGCATGGATTAGAAAAAATCCAATCATTATTTTTTTTTATTTAAATTCTTGCCTTCTCTCTTATCCATTACTGGACAAAGCCCAGACTCCTTAGCATAAACTAAGTAGTCTTTCATGACTAGCTGGAGGACAAAATTAGACCTGCCTCCACTCCTGCCAAGTGGAGCTATTCTTTCTCGTCTCCAGACCTCCCTCCTTACAGAGCTGGTGGGTCCCAGGCTTTGTGTAAAGTAGCCATGCCATTTGGTGTATTAGTGTGGAAAGAGTGTGGACTTTAGAATTGGGCACATTAAAATTCAGCCTGTTTTCCTCTTTAATATCACTGTGATCTTTGGGAAAATTCTTTAATCTTGCTCTGCTTCTGTTTCCTTATCTCCAAAATGAGCAAATTAATAGAACCCATTTAACTTTGTGATCATGAATATCAACTAAGCGAATGCATGTATTACATCCACCATATTGTCTTCTCTAGAAAAAGTGATCAATACATGACATTTCTGTCCTTTTCTGTCCTGTTCTTGTGGTCTGTACAGGCAGTGTAAGTGCCACCATGGATATGGGTTTCTTTATCTAATATTGAGATACACCCTATTGGATTATAAATACATTATTTGGTATTAAATGCTGTTTGGTATTTGGTTACCAGCATCCATTCTATTCCTTATGGTTTTCTAGCTGATCAGAAAATTATTTGTCACTTATTATGTGTCGTTTTGGTGAGAAGGTTACTCCAGATTCTAGCATCCCACTGAGGAAGCTGAGCAAGCCAGAGACTTTTTCTTTCCACCCTCTGATAATATCAGAGTAGGCCATTAACCTAAACTCAACCACCCCAAGCTCTCTGCAGAGACTTTAACTCTTATTGGAGAGAGTTGAGTATTGGGAACCTTCAGTCCTTTATCCCAATAGATGTCTCCTGACTTGGATGTTTTCAACTCCTAAATGGTTGCTGTGTTTCCCTTTTTGGACATGCAGAATTCCCTTGCTTATTGCCCTTTCCAAGCAAGGCCCTCCAGGTTTCTGTCAATGCTATGACTCCCTAGAGTCTTCCAATAAAACCACAGTTTCTGCTGATTACATCCAGGAGGACTGGTGTGTTATATATTTCATTGATTTATTCTTTTCTTCTCATTGGCATTAAACACATGATCTCAAACCCTTTTGTGATTAGAGGAAAGGTCATCATTTAAGAAGAGTTCATGTGAGCCCTTGGTGAAAACGCCAGTGTTTTCAGTTTTAGAATTGTGTACACAATTTGTAGCAGTGCATGACCTCGATTCTCTCTTTCTAGCTCATGTTGATTAAAAATTGTTTTTTTTAAAGCAGATTTTCATTGCAAATGAAGACGGAAGCATCGTTAACTATATTTATCACTAACAGCCCTTACTTGCCAGCGATTATCAATTAGTGAAAACAGATTTTAAGGATTAAAACAATAACATACAGTATTTATCCTCCAAACCATACTTCTCATTAAAAAGTCTTTCCAATTGGCCTATAAAGGGCAATGTTGTATTTTCTCTACGTGGAAAGAGAAGGCTTTCAATTTTGCACCATATTTGTGTCTCTCTTCATAATTACCCATGTGTAAAGTGCTTCATTTCATGCTCATGTTTTTTTTTTTTTTTGGTAATATTCAACAACTGAAAAGATCATTTACACTCCTAATCTACAGATCTAATACTTGGTTATCAAATCTTGCTCTTCCACCCCTATGATGGTTATTGGTCTAGACATCTTCCTGTGACTTGTTTTTCAAAAGATACTTTAAGTATGGGCATTGAAAGCAATATATTTCTATTGTAATGTCATCTTAGGTGTTAAACTACAGTCTCTGCCCTGAGAGCATTCATTATCACTTGAAGAAACAAAGGAGATATAATCACTTTAATAAATCATAAATGGTCTAATAATGATGTTTTGTTATTCAAAGGATTACACACAATATGACCTTTTAATTGCACTTACTTTGCTCAAACTCAAGCTGTCCCATTTCATTCAGCGCAGTGGTGTCCAAAAATGCCAGCACGAATTCACTTCTATTCATTTATTCAGTTAAATGTGTTGTGCTCCTAAACAATATGACCTTTTAATTGCACTTACTTTGCTCAAACTCAAGCTGTCCCATTTCATTCAGAGCAGTGGTGTCCAAAAATGCCAGCACAAACTCACTTCTATTCATTTATTCAGTTAAATGTGTTGTGCTCCTAATGCGTACCAAGCTCTGTGTTAGGTTACAGAAACTGAGACAATGATGAAGATCAAGGGTCTCTGGGATCTGCCTTAATTTAGGATTGGGTGGGAGGAAGACTAAAATTCCCTGAGGAGGTGTTTGTGTTCTTGGTGCAGATAGCAGAGGGGTGGACAAACAGTAAAGCCAGCCCTCAGCCCTCCTGTTTTCAGTGTGTGCCTGGGAGCTGATCTCAGGTGTGTCTTCCGCCCATCCCCCCCTCGTGTGTATATGTAACACATTTAATGCTGTTAACATTGACCAGAAATTCAAAGTGACAGATCCGGAGGTACTGCAATCTGGAACTCTTAACTTTTGTAAACTGGTGAGAAGAGTGGAATGCACAAGGTCTCTACTTAACGACTTCTCCATCTTCTCTTATAGACTCCTCTGCTCAGCCATTCAGGAATAGGATACGTATTAGACAACTAACATCTGGTCTGAATATCTATTAAGACCATATGCTTTCCTCTGCTCTATTATCATCCTAGAATAGATTAAGGGAAATCCAAACCAAATGGGGATTTGGGGAAATTTTCAAGGGTCACTTAATAAAGTAATTTTGGTTTTCCCTTTGCAAAGAACACAGCATAATATAGAGACGATATAGAGCCCTAAGAATGGTCTCATGGCCAAAATAACCTGAAAAAATAATCATCATAATCATAACCATCTTCCTGAAAATTTTGAAGTGGGAAATAGAAACTGCTAATTGTCACAGTTACAAATGGATGTATCCTGCTGGGATTTTACATGAAAGATGAAGTTCTATGGAATTGCCTTGTCTTCTAAATGAAAACCAGTAGCTTTGGATCTGGCTTTGTTTTCCCCCCAAACTCCTTGCCGTTAATATTCATAGTGGTTTGGGGACTGGCTCTGTTCCTCTCTCATAAAAATTTCTTGATTTATTGTAAGATCTTCATGGCCAAATGACAAAGAGCTAAGCTTTGATGGCATAAAATCAAGCACTGACTAAAGTTCTCCAAAAATGTATTGCAGGAGTAAAGTTCAGTTCATTTGGTTTTGCTTTTATAATTAGAATATAAAGAATTTGGCTTTGAGAATGGGTTTCATTTCAAAATTCTATCAATAAAATAGACCTTATCTCTTACTTTAAGACCCGTTATCTCTACTCTTTTATGAAATTAGATCCACACAGACTTAATAGTTAAAACAGTCAACATGAATTGTGATGGTAACTGGAAGTATAAAATTAAATTGATAATTTATTTTCAACATTTTTACCTAGCCATGGATAATTTGAAATTTTATCACCAAGAGGATTTAAAGTGGATCAGGAATACTTTATTAGAAATTTATAGATAGAATTTTAATAGACTATAGGATGTTAGGTAGGGGTAATATCTAAGAGCATGGTTTATATTTTATCATTTTTTGATTTCACACATACAGATTGAAACTTTTGAAATAGTCCAAACATCAGCGCAAAGGCAAGTACAAGGCTATTTTATTCTGTTTCTAGCTTAAGTTTACTGGTTAAGATGGGGTTGACTTTAGTGACCAAGACAATACTTCTCAGCTTATGGAGTTAGAAAGCATGAACTTCAAGTCAGGGTCTGATTTCTAGGACAACTTTTTCATGCATGTAAAAGATTCAGACATGGATATCTGTTTGATTTGGATAAATATAAATCATTATGTTATCATGAACAATGAAGACAAAATTTCCAAAGTCTAATTTTTATATTTACCTGAATAAGTATGTAAATAAATATGTATAAAAACATAAAATCAGAGTTCCCATCATGGCTCAGTGGTTAACGAATCTGACTAGGAACCATGAGGTTGTGGGTTCGTTCCCTCGCCTTGCTCAGTGGGTTAAGGATCTGGCGTTGCCTTGAGCTGTGGTGTGGGTCGCAGACATGGCTCGGATCCCGCATTGCTGTGGCTCTGGCATAGGCCGGTGGCTACAGCTCCGATTGGACCCCTAGCCTGGGAATCTCCATATGCCGTGGGAGTGGCTCAAGAAAAGGCAAAAAGACAAAAAAAAAACAAAAAACAAAAACAAAACATAAAATCATCTATTTCCTAAGTAGACATATCTATGAATTCTCATTTATAAGATTATATTTTCTTATCAAGTAGCAAAAAAGTACAGTGGCTGTCTCAATCAATGATAGTAAAACAAAGATGAAAAGTAGAGCTTGAGTCAATCATGAGGGTATATTTCATTAATATGGATTCAAATCTTCCAAAAATTTTACAATTAGTAGAAATCATCTCTGATGATTGGTAAAAACCAATTATTTAAACAGAGAAGTTTGATATTTTTTAAATTATGGAGCAACTAATGATAGGTCTTTAAATCAATTAAATTGGTCATAACCAACTTTTAAAAAAAATAAAGCACAATACAATAACACAGAACAGTGAAAAATTGAAATTATTAGAGTGAATCACAGTGGGTAAGGGTAATTGGTGTTTCCAAAACTTTAGTTTCAGGATATATATTATACTCACATACACACAAACATACATTCATATCAACTTGCATAATGAAACATATATCTTATTGTGAGCCGAAGCAAAAATGTTTAAATGCCACTACATTAAGCACTTGATGAACCTTGCCTTTGTCTTTCAATGTTAAAAGCTTTAAAAGTGTTGGAAGGGGCTTCAGTTAGTGATTGTGGGTTAAAAACTTTCATTGAGTGACAAAACTGTTCCAAGTCATTTTATGGGAAACTAAACAGCAATCAAGAAGTGTATGTTGCAGTCATAATGGTACAATGAATGTCATTTATCTAAATATGGAAAATGACAACAGACGTTCTTGTCCATTAATATAATCTATGCTAAGCCAAAAGTTGAATCTGTTTTCTATTTGTCAGCTAAAATCAAACAAGCCATAGTGGATAATATATTCTGCATTTGAAAATTAACAGAGCTAACCTTTTCATCATACTGAGAATATTAAAAACCTACACAACCTTTCACTTGTAGCATGTTCTGAATTCTACTTGTTTTTGTGTGCTGTATCAATGAGAGGCATATCATTTCAAAAAAAGGGATAAAAATATCTATCGAATGTTTTGTTTCAAAGTTGATACAAATGTCAAATTTTAAACAATTTTAAGCTTTTGTTTTATCCTTTCTGAAAATTTACTTTATATACATATATATACGTATATATACATACACATATATATATTCTGGTTTTAGAACTGCTTGATGTCAAACTAACTGTACCTTTGAGCATCATGTGCACAAAAAATTCCAAAATTTTTCTTTACTTTGTGGTTAAAGATTGCAGATGTGAAGGACCAATCTAAAGTTTCATTGAATTTTAGCCTCAATTAAGTTGGTTATATGGTCTAGTGGCTAGCACGTGATTCCCTGCAATACGTAATAAATAACTCAAATATAAATTATAGCACATGTTGCTTCTGTAGCTACCACATTCAACACAGATTTCCTTGCACCATAGTGGTTTTTTTTTTTTTTCATTTAAATTAAATATTTCTTTATTCTTCAAGGAGCTTGAAAGAGGAAGAGAGGAATGGAAATCCTCTTTTCTCTGTGATATAGAACATAAAATGTTTGGATGATAAAAACAGGTGGGGTAGGAATTTCAGAAGTCTAATGAATCATTCTAGATTCTTTTTTCTCTGTTCAAATGCTATGCTTTTTTTCCTTAAAAAAATCAATTTTTGAAAGTTTTGTTGTTTTGTTTCTGATCAGCATTTCCTAAAAAGTAATGTTATGGAAGGGAGAATTTGATTTTTTACACTTTTATATAGCATTGGCTTTCAAAAACACCAACATCACATCTTTTATAATTCTTGCACCATCGTGTTTTAATTGTTTAAATACAGACTGTCCCAGAAATCTTACTACATGTAAAATATGAGTCAGATTTCACTTTGGGAAAACACTGGAAGTGAAATGGAAAACATTCAGGTTATTTTTATAAAATAAAAAATAGTGTACTTTTGCTTAAAATATGGTGTCTTAAAGTAAATATATAGCTTTAGCTTTATTATTAGTTTTGATTTAGTTACATGCTAAATTCTGTTCCTGAAATTCATAAAAAGTGAGATTTAGATTAATATATAACTGTTCTCTTCAAGAGCATGCGTTACTACATATAAGAGACTTTCTTAACCTTGTCTTTGCAGCCTATGAATAAGGTAAACAAACTATTAAAAAATCTATACCAGTTAAACTTTCAGAAAGAAACAGCATCTTGTGAGCTCTGCCTAGGCTGTAACTATCTCAAGGACGGTGGGAGAGCCACTTCTAAAGAAGACAAAACCACATACCCATAGATAAAATTCCCATTGGATTTAATGAAAGTTAAATTTGGCATACAGAAAAATGGAGAGAACATGAGAATTTTTAGTGGAATTTATATACTCCTGTGAGGTTTAACCATACAGTCTCAAATTTCCATCCTCTTATTTTTATTAAGGGATAATGCACAATGTGGTTAAAAGTGCAGGCTCTTGAGTTAAACTGACTGGGGTTAAGTCTTAACTTTTTCCACTGAAAAACTGTAGGACCTGGATATTTTCAACCTTTCCTATTTCATTTTCCTCATATGCACTATGAGAATAATGTGTGTAAGATCTACCACAAAGGGTTGTTTTAAGAATTTAATGAGGTAAGCTGTGTAAAGTATTTAGCATAGCGCATGGCTCAGGTGAAGTGTTCATAAATGTCAATTAATATTGATATGTGCCTTCTGATTAAATAATGATAAATGTTGATAAGAATTGCAAATATATATAAAATGAAAATTATGTCCTTCACTCATAATTCAAATATTCTGAAGTAATGATCCTGTATTTCCTTCTAGTAGATAAAACTAAAATATATGTGTGTGTGGGTGTATTTCCACATTTATTTCCACATGTATTTGGAAATTAACAGTATATGTAATTTGCATGTATAATTTTTTATTGTATTGTCTTGTTTTGATACAAGATTTAGAGAGCATTCTCCATGCTACCAGGCAATCATAGATGCCTTCTAGTTTAAGACTTGAAAAACCAGTCCAGTTTTATTGTGCATGTGTGTGTCAGAGAGTCTTTATTGTTGCAGTGATGGATGGGATCCTGAAGCCTCAGCAATGTTCCTGCTAGCTATAGGAAAGAGAATCACATTACATATCCTGAGAGTATCTCACTCAAATTAAAACAACACTGTCTTATGTGATCTCTCTCTCTCACATACACATACACACACATACGTTCAGAACCCCTAGCCTCATCTCTTGATGAATGGGCACTGGTTGCTGTTTTTGACCCATGTACCTACAAAGCTTCCAATAGTGCTCCTCTGCCATTATTTTGCATTTGGAAAGGGGAGCCTATCATTAGCAATACCACTCAGTGACACTATTATTTTTTCTTACATTTTCTGTCTTCTATACAACCCAATACATTACAATCCTAAGAGCAGAAACTCCTTCATGATAGATGTTTAAAAAGTTGATAATCATATTGATGTAACAGTATATGTCCCAATTTGACAAGAACATTTTGCTATGGTTTTGAGAACTTTTTTTTTTTTTTTTTTTTTTTTGTCTTTTTGCTATTTCTTGGGCTGCTCCCGCGGCATATGGAGGTTCCCAGGCTAGGGGTCCAATCAGAGCTGTATCCTCCGGCCTACGCTAGAGCCACAGCAACGCAGGATCCGAGCCGCGTCTGCAACCTACACCACAGCTCACGGCAATGCCGGATCCTTAACCCACTGGCAAGGGCAGGGACCGAACCTGCAACCTCATGGTTCCCAGTCGGATTCGTTAACCACTGCGCCACGACGGGAACTCCGAGAACTTCTATCTAGTGGGAAAAATGAGTATCATGACAAAATGAGGGCACACCACAATGTTCCAATGATAATGATCCTGATAAAATGCTTTTATCTAGATATAAAATGTATATATATGCATAGAGCAGTGTTTCTTAACCTGGGATGATTTTTACTCAATAGTAGGTATTTAGCAATATCTGAAGACTTTTTTTTTTCCACAACTGAAATCTGCTACTGGCATCTAGTGAGTAGGGGCTGTTAAAGATCCTATATGCACAGGACAGTCCTAAGTCAAAGAGTCATCTGGCCCAGATGTAAACAGTACTGAGGTTGAGACACTCTGGCTTAGAATTTCTAATGAAAGTGTAATTTTCCTGGTGGGTTCTTCAGCATCAAAGAATGGACTGCTCATTAATTTTGGGAACAGAGCTTACCCAGTGCCCTTCAGGGTAAGACATTTGAATAAAAATTGCTCCAGGAAACAGACACATATCCTGTTCCCAAAGAAGGTTAGGAAACAGGCTCACCAACCTGTTGGATGTGTGGTAGGAGAGCTGCCACTTTCTCCATAAATATTCATCACTATGGAAACCTTCCCACATCCATGCACTTCTATAACCTTAAATGGCAAGCAGATATTTTGTAAGGATGCTGAGAAAAAAGCATCCTATGTTGGCATCTTAGTGAATGTTTGATTAGAGAGTCTAGACCAGTGTTTTTTAACCTGGGCTATTCATTAAAATCTCCTGAGGAAACTATAAATTCTGATACTCAGGTCCTCCTACCCTCCCCCCCAAACTTCGTGGGAAATTGTGGTGCTGGGTTGAGGCATCACTATTTTTAAAAAACTCTTCAGGGAGTTCCCATCATGGCTCAGTGGAAATGAATCTGATTTATATCCATGAGTATGCGAGTTTGATCCCTGGCCTTGTTCAGTGGGTTAAGATTCCAGAGTTGCCATGAGCTGTGGTGCAGGTCACAGATGTAGCTGGATCCTGCTTTGTTGTGGCTGTGGTGTAGGCCAGCAGTTGCAGCTCCAGTCTGACCCCTAAACTGGGAACTTCCATATGCCGGTATGGCCCTAAAATGACAAAAAAAAAAAAAAAAAAAAAAATGTTTTAAAGTTGGCAGGCAGCTGGGGGTGGGCAACTGTTTGCTCCAATTCCTGTGTGCCTTCAGATGCTAAAAGGAACAAAATTAGAATAGCTTCCCACTGTCCTTCAAGGGTAAAAGCAGGTTTTGACTAGAATGGAATTATAAGACACATCATGCAATGAAAAGTAAAATTTTATTTAATCCCTAAAAATTTCCCTGAGCAGGGGAAATGGTGTAAACAAGCCATCTGTGTTGTGATGTGAAACACATTCCCTGGTGGTGGCCCTTGCAGGGCGCCTGTATTATCTTCAAAAAAAGGAGGGGAACTTTCTGTGGGACCAGAGGCAGAGGGAATTCTGATCAACTTGTTTTCTAAATATGCACAAAATCATTCCCACAAGGGGATGAGATTTTCAAAAGTCAGGCAATGGATGAATTAGTATAAATCTAAGAATTAAATAAAATCTAGTATTGGCAAAGCAGAGTTTGATGCTGCTCTACATAAACACAAAAATGAACTGTTAAATTTAGAAATGAACAGATTCAAATGCAGTTTGTCCTTTTTCTATCTATAGTATGAATCCTTCTGATCATGTACTGTACATTTGATGGAAGCATGTGGCTGTGGCAAATGTCCCCTAGGAACGGATCCAAATCAGAAGTTCAATTTGCTTTAAGCTCTTTAAAATATTCTGGGGATACAAAGTGGACTTAATCCCCCCAATTATTATATTATCACCAAAAATATTGAAATATATAAAAGGGCTAGGGGAGGCATGAAACTCGAAAAAGCACTAGATTGTTTTATAAAAACAATGTTTTTGCGGGGGGGTTTCAATGAAAGGCAAGTCGTTAGTAATTTTTTTTTTTAAATCATCATTTGCTCCATCTTCTAGACCTGCAGTCATTCCTTCTTTATTTTTCTTTTTAAGTCTCTAAGGTGTGGGCTCTCCCTGTGTTTTGGAGTCAGACAGGCATGACTGTGAGTCCCAGGTCCAGCTCCTATTAGGTAGGTCCAGTCCTGGATTTCAGGAAGTGGAGTGACCTCATGGATCCATAGCTTTCTCTCCAGTAAAAGGAAAATAATGGCATTTCCCTCAATTGTTAGTTGTAAGGAATACTTTGGTGGCAATGAAATCGCGTTGTACTCATAAAATAGGCTGACTCAGCAGTAAAAGATACATGCAAAGCAATGGATGAATCTCAAAAGTATTATGCTAAATGAAAGAAGTCAGACTCAGGAGGCTGTGGATGCTGTTTTATGTTTATGTTACACTCTGGAAAAAACAAAGCTGTAGGGACTGAACACATATCCATGGGTGCCAGGGGCCCAGAGTAAGGGGTACTTTTGCAAAAAGAGAGCTTTTGGGGGAGATGAAAGTATCCTGTAATCTGGTGGCGGTGGTTACATGACCGTACATGTATGCAATTCAGTATAACCAAAGTGGATGTATTGTACCATATAAATCCTATGTCAGTAAATTTAATCATCATCCCCACCAAAGGTAATGCATAAAATGGTTAAAAGCAAAAATAAAGGTTAAAAAACTTAACATGCCTAGTACGATGGTCTATAAACATACTTTTGTCACTTCTCTATTTCACAGCCAAATAATTTAAATACATTCTACCTTTGAGTGCAATTTTTTCATCATTCTACTGTATCCTTTGCTTGTGACTAATTTTTGCTCTTTCAGAAAATACCAATGACTAGTTTATTGTCAAATCTAGTATTTTCTTCAATCTCTCTAATGTTTCTAAGATTTCCTACAGTGCCTCCTCCTTGTGGCTTTGCTTTCTAGACTTTGAGGACCTAGCATCTCTTCACAGGCTCTTTCCTTTAATATATTAATTCCTCGAAGTTTGTATCCAATTCATTTCTTTATCCTTTTTTTGGCATTCATAACTGCTTTTGTACCATGCATGAATGACTTCCAAAAATTGTCCTTCTAGGTACCTATCTCCCCAGAGTCTAAAATCAGACCCACATTTTATTTATTTGTTGAGTAGCTCTGATTCTAAAAACAATAAACTGTTTTCCAACTAAAAATATCCCAGAATTATTTATTGTTAGTTCAATACTTCCGTAATGATTTTATGTGTCACTTTTATATTTTACGTGGTAGTTCGTTATACTGTGTGTGTAAACATCTTGTTTCTAGAGTTTTCATTCTGTTCCAAATGATTTGTCATCTCCTGGGCAAATACTTGGGTTCTCACTATGGTAATTTTTGATAATGCAAGTTTCCTTCACTACTTGTCTTTTTCATTTCTTCTTCTTGGCTAATTTTGTCAGTGTATTCTTCCAGATGAAAATTAGAATTATTTTATGAGGTTTCCCATGAAGGGATTATGATTGCATTACTTATATAAATTATATGAGGGCAAATAACATCTTGACAATATCAAGTCTTCCCTTCCAGTAACATTTATTTCTACATTTGTCTTCTTTATGTCCTTCAGTAAAGTTGTGTACTTTTCTGAACCAAATAGGTTCTGTTCACTATTTGGTTAAACATTCTAACATTTTATGTTTTTCTGCTAGAATGACTAGAGTAACTCCTCAATTTTTTAATCTGATTTTTGCTGCTCTATAGAAGAATTTCTCTTATTATTTCAACAGTATTTTAGGTTATTCTCTTAGATTTCTAATTATACAATTATTTCATTTTAAATATCAGTAATTTAAACTATTTCTGAGAAATTTGCTTCGTTCGTTTTCTAATTTTATTGACTTGATCAGAACTTCCTAAACTATGTTAAATAGTCATGGAGCTAGAAATTGACTTTTAGATCCATTTTTTAATGATAATGCTCCTAGTAGTTCCCTATCAAACAAACAGGTGTTAGAGATTTTTAAAAAATATTGTTAAAGAATTATTTATCTATTCAGTGTATGTGGGATTTTTCCTAATGAGGTGTGATTTTTTTTTTTTTCTGAATAGTTGTATTTCAAACTTTGGAGATACATATCCCTATTTTCCCCCCTTTCACATGGTGAAATATTTATGATGTATATGAGGTAGGAAGAAGGGCAAAATATGTCTCTCGCTGATACATTATTTATTATTTAAGTCCCCAGGGCTCATGCGATTACAGAAGGGTTAACTGTTATAAGAATCCAAAAATATTCACTAATAATTGAACATTTTTAAATTTAGTTCTGGTCTCATGAGCTTATTATGATATTAATTTTATGTTACATTGATTTTAAACACTAAGTATTAAACAATCCAAATCAGTTATAAAGCAAAATTTAAAAGATATAAAATATACATGATATCACAAAATTGAGAAAAAATAATGTTGAACAGTTGCTAAGATCATGCTCAAATCCACCGATACAGGAGGTTCTGAGAGATTTAAATCAGTACAGTGTGTAAAGAAGAAAACATCAAAAAGGTTGATGACATTAAATGCATTTAAGAGAGAATGCTTTGACTCTCAGTGGATCAAAAGGTCCTTGGAAAATGAATGGAGCCCTCCAGAAATTTTGCCAGAAGGATCTTTTTATGATAATTATGAAAACGTGATCATATAGTTTTATTGGAGAAATACTTCAAAAATTCATAACATTTGATTCATTTCGATTTTAGTCTGGAAATTAGCTCATAATTTCTCAATTCCAAGCTATATTTTGTTAGATATAAGCAAATACATTTTATAAATTTATTTGTTTTTAGATAAAAATCCCATTAAAGTTTTTATTTTTAAAAAATACCTACTATGAAAGTATGGTTCCTGTTTTAACTTTTTAGCTAAATTAACTTCTAAAGATCTGCTCCCATTATCCTGGGATAATGAAGAACTCCCTGGACACTAATTAATTTCAAATATTGAAGCACTTTTATGTTACTCTTGTAATTATTACTCTTACTCTTGTATTATTACTCTCTTAACAGTCTTTAAGATACTAGATTTTTATTTTTTAATTATTTTAGTTGCTATGACATGTATCACTTTAGAATTGGAAAAAAATTGAGAAAACATTTTAAAAGATTTTCTAGTATAAGTACTAGTTGTGGAGTTCCCGTCGTGGCGCAGTGGTTAACGAATCCGACTAGGAACCATGAGGTTGCGGGTTCGGTCCCTGCCCTTGCTCAGTGGGTTAACGATCCGGCGTTGCCGTGAGCTGTGGTGTAGGTTGCAGACACGGCTCGGATCCCGCGTTGCTGTGGCTCTGGCGTAGGCCGGTGGCTACAGTTCCGATTCAGCCCCTAGCCTGGGAACCTCCATATGCCTCGGGAGTGGCCCAAGAAATAGCAACAACAACAACAACAACAATAAAAAAGACAAAGGACAAAAAAAAAAAAAAAAAAAAAAAAGAAGTACTAGTTGTTGTGAGCTGTTGTGGCTCAGCAGATTAAGAGCCTGACAAGTATCCATGAGGATGCAGGTTTGATCCCTGGCCTTGCTCAGTGGGTTAAAGGATCCAACATTGCCACAGGCTGTGGCAGACATGGCTCAGATCCCCAGCTGCTGTGGCTGTGGTGTAGTCTGGCAGCTACAGCTCAGATTTGATCCCTAGCCTGAGAACTTCCATATGCTACAGGTGTGGCCATAAAAAGAAATTAAAAATATTTGCTAGTATAGAATAATTCATATAGAATACAGTAGAAAAGTATTGTATATTCTAGTATAGATTGTATATTCTAGTATAGAATATGTAGAATAATTTCTCTCTTTACTGCCAAACTGTAGCTTTTGTTTTTGTAGTATCCTTTTCAGGTTTTGTTACACAATTGTACTGACTTTGTCAATTAAGATGCTTGCAACTTTTTGTAGTATTTAACAAAACAGAATTTTTTTGTATAAAATTGCTGAAATTGTTACATTATTAATAGTATTTCTGCGATAAGAATAGTAATTCTTTGACAACTATACATTTTTCTGTATAATTATATTATTTCAAAATGTGCTTTCTTTTAATAAGTTTTAAAAATCCCTATTGATTGAGATTTTAAGCTTTATGTTTATATATCCATATTAAGTTCCAAAAATTCATGTCTGTAGGAAACCATCTTGTGGCAAATTTTGTGTAATTTTGGGCGTTTTTAAAAGATTGTTATTCTTTCTATTATAGTTGATTTACAACAACTGTTAATTTCTGCAGTACATCAAAGTGACCCCATAATACATTATAGATACACATGCTTTTTCTCATATTTTCCTCCATCATCTTCCATCACAAGTGATAAGATATACTTTCCTGTACTATACAGCAGGATCTCATTGCTTCTCCACTCCAGATGCAACACTTTGCATCTACTAACCCCAAACTCCCAGTCCATCCCACACCCTGCCCCTCCCCCTTGGCAACAGCAGATCTGTTCTCCAAGTCCATGAGTTTGCTTTCTTCCTATAGATAGGTTCGTTTGTGCCATGTATTAGATTCCAGGTATAAGTGATACCATATGGTATTTGTCTTTCTCTTTCTGATTTACTTCACTTAATATGAGAGTCTCTTTTTCCATCCATATTGCTGCAAATGGCATTATTTTGTTCTTTTTTAGGGCTGAATGGTATTCCATTGTATATATGTACCACATCTTCTTAATCCATTCACCTGTCCATGACATTTAGGTTGCTTCCATGTCTTGGCTATTGACATAATACTGCAATGAACACAGGAGTACATGTGTCTTTTCCAAGGAAAATTCTGTCCATATAGATACCCAGGAATGGGCTTACTGGGTCATATGGTAATGCTGTATTTAGTTTACTGAGGTACCGCCAAACTGTTTTCCATTGTGGTTGTACCAATTTACATTCCCACCAACAGTGAAGGAGGGTTCCCTTTTCTCTACACCCTTTCCAGCATTTGTTATTTGTTGATGTGTTAATGATGGCCATTCTGACTGGTGTGAGGTGGTACCTCATTGTGGTTTTGATTTGCATTTCTCTAATAATTGGTGATGTTGAGCATATTTTCATGTGCCTGTTGGCCATCTGTATATCTTCTCTGGAGAAATGTCTCTTCAGGTCTTCTGTCCATTTTTCAATTGGGTTTTAGGTTTTTGTGCTGTTGAATTATATAAATTTGTATATTTTAGAGTTAAGCCCTTGTCAGTTGCATCATTTGAAACTATTTTCTCCCATTCCATAGATTGTCTTTTTATTTATTTATTTATGGTTTCCTTTGCTGTTCAAAAGCTTGTAAGTTTGATTAGGTCCCATTAGTTTAATTTTGTTTTTATTTCTGTTGCCTTGGGAGACTGACATAAGAAAACATTTGTATGGTTGATGTCAGAGAATGTTTTGCCTATGTTTTCTTCTAAGAGTTATATGGTGTCTTGTCTTACACGTAAGTCTTTAAGCCATTTTAAGTTTATTTTTGTGCATGGTGAGAGGATGTGTTCTAGTTTCATTGATTTACATGTAGCTGTGCAGTTTTCCCAGCACCATTTGCTGAAAAGAGCATTTTCATTTTTCCCACTTTATATTTTTCCCTCATTTTTTTTTTTTTTATTTTCCCACTGTACAGCAAGGGGGTCAGGTTATCCTTACATGTATACATTACTATTACATTTTTTCCCCCACCCTTTCTTCTGTTGCAACATGAGTATCTAGACAAAGTTCTCAATGCTATTCAGCAGGATCTCCTTGTAAATCTATTCTAAGTTGTGTCTGATAACCCCAAGCTCCCAATCCCTCCCACTCCCTCCCCCTCCCATCAGGCAACCACAAGTCTCTTCTCCAAGTCCATGATTTTCTTTTCTGAGGAGATGTTCATTTGTGCTGGATATTAGATTCCAGTTATAAGTGATATCATATGGTATTTGTCTTTGTCTTTCTGGCTCATTTCACTCAGGATGAGATTCTCTAGTTCCATCCATGTTGCTGCAAATGGCATTATGTCATTCTTTTTTATGGCTGAGTAGTATTCCATTGTGTATATATACCACATCTTTCGAATCCAATCATCTGTCGATGGACATTTGGATTGTTTCCATGTCCTGGCTATTGTGAATAGTGCTCCAATGAACATGTGGGTGCATGTGTCCCTTTAAAGTAGAGTTTTGTCCGGATAGATGCCCAAGAGTGGGATTGCAGGGTCATATGGAAGTTCTATGTATAGATATCTAAGGTATCTCCAAACTGTTCTCCATAGTGGCTGTACCAGTTTACATTCCCACCAGCAGTGCAGGAGGGTTCCCTTTTCTCCACAGCCCCTCCAGCACTTGTTATTTGTGGATTTATTAATGATGGCCATTCTGACTGGTGTGAGGTGGTATCTCATGGTAGTTTTGATTTGCATTTCTCTTATAATCAGCGATGTTGAGCATTTTTTCATGTGTTTGTTGGCCATCTGTATATCTTCTTTGGAGAAATGTCTATTCAGGTCTTTTGCCGATTTTTCCATTGATTGATTGGTTTTTTTGCTGTTGAGTTATATAAGTTGCTTATATATTCTAGAGATTAAGCCCTTGTCAGTTGCATCATTTGAAACTGTTTTCTCCCATTGTGTAAGTTGTCTTTTTGTTTTCTTTTTGGTTTCCTTTGCTGTGCAAAAGCTTTTCAGTTTGATGAGGTCCCATTGGTTTATTTTTGCTCTCATTTCTATTGCTTTGGGAGACTGACCTGAGAAAATATTCATGATGTTGATGTCAGAGAGTGTTTTGCCTATGTTTTCTTCTCGGAGTTTGATGGTGTCCTGTCGTATATTTAAGTCTTTCAGCCATTTTGAGTTTATTTTTGTGCATGGTGTGAGGGTGTGTTCTAGTTTCATTGCTTTGCATGCAGCTGTCCAGGTTTCCCAGCAATGCTTGCTGAATAGACTTTCTTTTTCCCATTTTATGTTCTTGCCTCCCTTGTCAAAGATTAATTGACCATAGGTGTCCGGGTTTATTTCCGGATTCTCTATTCTGTTCCATTGGTCTGTCTGATCATCTCAATAGACGCAGAAAAAGCACTTGACAAAGTTCAACATCCATTCATGATCAAGACCCTCGCCAAAGTGGGTATAGAGGGAACATTCCTGAATATAATCAAAGCCATTTATGATAAACCCACAGCAAATATAATACTCAATGGGGAAAAACTGAAAGCCTTCTCACTCAAATCTGGAACAAGACAGGGATGCCCACTCTCACCACTGCTCTTCAACATAGTTTTGGAAGTCTTAGCCACAGCAATTAGACAAACAAAAGAAATAAAAGGTATCCATATAGGAAGAGAAGAGATCAAACTGTCACTGTATGCAGATGATATGATACTATACCTAGAAAACCCTAAGGACTCCACCCCAAAACTCCTTGAACTGATTAATAAATTCAGCAAAGTAGCAGGATATAAGATTAACATTCAGAAGTCAGTTGCATTTCTGTATACCAGCAATGAAACATTAGAAAAGGAATACAAAAATACGATACCTTTTAAAATTGTACCTCACAAAATCAAATACCTCGGAATACACCTGACCAAGGAGGTAAAGGACCTATATGCCGAGAACTATAAAACTTTAATCAAAGAAATCAAAGAAGATGTAAAGAAATGGAAAGATATTCCATGTTCCTGGATTGGGAAAATCAATATTGTAAAAATGGCCATACTACCCAAAGCAATCTACAGATTCAATGCAATCCCTATCAGATTAACCATGACATTTTTCACAGAACTAGAACAAACAATCCAAACATTTATATGGAACCACAAAAGACCCAGAATCGCCAAAGCAATCCTGAGAAACAAAAACCAAGCAGGAGGCATAACTCTCCCAGACTTGAAGAAATACTACAAAGCCACAGTCATCAAAACAGTGTGGTATTGGTACCCTCATTTTTTGAAGATTAATTGACCATAAGTGTCTGGGTTTATTTCTGGTTCTCTATTCTTTTCCATTGGTCTGTATGTATCTTTTGGTACCAGTACCACACCATTGTGATTACTATAGCTTTGTAATATTTCCTGAAGTCTGGGACAGTTATGCCTCCTGCTTTGTTTGTTTTCTTTGGAATTGCTTTGGCAATTCTGGGGCTTTTATGGTTCCATATACATTTTTGGATTGTTTGTTCTAGTTCTATGAAAAATCTCATGGGTAATTTGATAGGGATTATATCAAATATGTAGATTGTTTTGTGTAGTATGGGCATTTTAGTGATATTAATTCTTCAAATTCAGGAGAATGGAATATCTTCCCATTTCTTAGAATCCTTTTTAATTTCCTTGATTAATGTTTTATAGTTCTCAGCATATGTCTTTCACCTCTTTAGTCAGGATTGTTCTTTGGTATTTAATTGTTGGGGTGCAATTTTAAAAGGCACTATATTTTTATATTCCTTTTCTAATATTTCATTATTAGTATACAGAAATGCAACCAATTTCTAAATATTAATCTTGTATCCTGCTACTTTGCTGAATTCATCAATCAGTTTCAGTAGTTTTTGTGTGGAGTGGAGGCCAACTGATACTGTATAAAGAATAGAGTGCATAGAGTGACTTTTTACCTGTTCTCCAATTTGGATACTTTTTATTTCTTTTGTTTGTCTGATTGCTGAGGCTTGGACTGCCAATACTGTTGAATAAAAGTGGTGAGAGTGGGCATCCTTGTCTTGTTCCAGATTTTAGTGGGAAGGCTTTCAACTTTTCTCCATTGAATATTATATTCACTGTGGGTTTGTCATAAATGGCTTTGATTATGCTAAGGTATGTCCTCACCATACCCACTTTGGTAAGAGTTTTTATCATGAATGGATGTTGGACTTTGTCAAATGCTTTTTCCAAATCTATTTGAGATGATCATGTGGTTTTTGACTTTTCTTTTGTTAATGTGGTGTATGGTGTTGATTAATTGATTTGTGTATGTTGAACCATCCTTGTGAACCTGGGATTAATCCCACTTGGTCATGGTATATGATCTTTTTTATATGTTGCTGGATTTGGTTGGCTAAAATTTTGTCAATCATGTTTGCATCTATATTCATCAAAAATATTTCCTCTTTGGTAGTATTTTTGTCTGGTTTTGTAAGATGATGGTGGCTTCATAGAATGTCTTTGGGAATGTTCCTTCCTCTTCAGCCTTTTGGAAAATTTTAAGAAGGATGGGTCTAAGTTCTTCTTTCTATGCTTTTTTTTTTTTAGAATTCGCCTGTGAAGCCATCTGGGTCCTGGACTTTTGTTTGTAGGGAGTGTTTTTATAACATATTCAATTTCATTTCTAGTGATCAGTGTGTTCAGTTGATCTATTTCTTCTTGATTCAGTATTGGTGGGCTCTAAGTCTCTAGAAAGTGGTCCATTTCTTCTAGGTCGTCAAATTTTTTGGCATGTAATTGTTCATAGTATTCTTATGGATTTTTTTTTTTTTTGTATTTCTGCAGTATCAAGATTTTTCATTTCTTATTTTGTTTACTTGAGTTCTTGCTCTCCTCCTTATGGTGATTCTGCCAGAGGTTTGTCAGTTTTGTTTACCCTTTCAAAGAACCAGCTCTTGGTTTTATTGATTTTTTTCCTATTTTTTTTGAATCTCTATCTTATTGATTTTCTCTGTGATCGTTGTGATTTCCTTCCTTCTGCTGAGTTTAGGTTTTGTTTTTTCTTTTTGTAATTCTTTTAGGTTGTGGGGTAAGTTGCCAATTTGATATTTTTCCACTTTTTTGAAGAAGGCCTGTATTATATGTACTTCTAAGCACTGCTTTTGCAGCATCCCATAGATTTTGAATGGTTGTGTTTTCATTGTCATTTGTCTCAAGGTATTTTTTAATTTCTCTTTTGATTTCCTCAATGACCCAATGGTTTTTTAGTAGCATGTTGTTTACTCTCCATGTAGTCAGTTTTTTTCTCATTTCTTTTCCGTTGGTTGATTTCTAGTTTCATGCCATTGTGGTCAGAGAAGATACTTGAAATAATTTCTATATTCTTAAATTTGTTGAGGTTATTTTTGTGCCCCAGTATGTGGTCAATCTTAAGAATGTTCCATGTGCACTTGAAAAGAATGTATATTCTGATTTTTTTTTTTTTTTTGGCTGTAATGTCCTGAAAATGTCAATTAAGTCTAGCTTTTCCATGTGTCATTTAGGACCTCTGTTGCCTTACTGATTTTCTGTCTAGAGGATCTGTCCATTGATGTAAGTGGGGTGTTAATGTCTCCTACTATTATTGTGTTTCCATCTATTTTTCCTTTTATGTCTGTTAGTATTCGTTGTATGTATTTGGGTGCTCCTATATTAGGAGCATATATATTGATGATTGTGATAATCATCTTCTTGAATGGATCCGTTTATCATTACATAGTGTCCTTCTTTGTCTTTATGGCCTTCATATTAAAGTCTATTTTGTCTGATATGAGTATTGCAACTCCTGCTTTCCTTTCTTGTTCATTGGCATGAAATATCTTTTCCCATCCCCTTTCAATCTATATATGTCCTTTGTCCTAAGTTGAGTCTCTTGTAGACAGCATATTACAGGCTCTTGCTTTTTTATCCAATCTGCCACTCTATGTGGCAGATTGGAGCATTCAGTCTATTGATATTTAAGGTAATTATTGATAAATATGTTCTTATTGCCATTTTATACCTTGTTTTCCAGTTGATTCTATATTTCTCCTTTGTTTCTTTTTTGTTGTTGGGTGATTTCCTTTTATTTTATGCTTGTTGCTGTCCTCTCTTTTTTAGTTTTTGTGAATGTAATGTTTGGTTTTGATTTGTAGTTCCCCTGTTTTTTCAAGTATGTTAACCCCTTGGTATATGTTTGCTTTACCTGATAGTCATACAGGCTCAAACACATTCTAAGATGAAGTCTAGATTTTCTTACTTTCCTTCCTTACACTTTATGATTTTGAAGTCCTTTTTTAATATCTTCATGTTTGTCCCTTTGCTGTTCCTTGTGTTTATTATTACTTTTACAATAGTTTTTTTTTTTTCCTTTTATATCTGTATACTGGATTATTTAAGTGATTGCTTCCCAGTTGTAATTTCCTCCATCCTACTTCTTCTTCTAGGAATACAGTATTCTCAAAATTTTTATTTTCTTTATTGAATAGATCCTCAAAAATTTCTTTCCAACAAAAGAACATGGGTATTAAATTACTTAAGCCTTCATATGGTCAAAGATTTACCTTTATTTTGCCTTTAAAGATTAAATACAAGCTTTTAATACAGATTAAATACAAAGATAGTCAATGGTATTGGAGATGATTTTTTAAGTAAACATTTTAGAAATACTTACCTATCAAGTATGAATAGACAGCATAGAAAGTACAAGAGAAATGGAGACTGGAAAGGAGAAAAACCATCAAACAAACAAAAAAGGAGACCAACATTCAAGAAGGCAAGGACAATCCAATGCATCTATGAACATAGTCCACAAAGAAGAAAAGAAAAATCATAGAATAGAACAAATACTAAAGACTAACATTCAAGAAAATTTCCCGGAGGAGTTCCCGTCGTGGTGCAGTGGTTAACGACTCCGACTAGGAACCATGAGGTTGCCGGCTCGGTCCCTGGCCTTGCTCAGTGGGTTAACGATCTGGGGTTGCCCTGAGCTGTGGTGTAGGTTGC
The DNA here is from genome assembly GCF_054392235.1 of Sus scrofa. Lineage (NCBI taxonomy): Eukaryota > Metazoa > Chordata > Mammalia > Artiodactyla > Suidae > Sus > Sus scrofa. The sequence continues at coordinate 116,745,649 of NC_139397.1, forward strand.
AGACACGGCTCGGATCCCGCGTTGCAGTGGCTCTTGCGTAGGCTGGTGGCTACAGTTCCGATTCGACCCCTAGCCTGGGAACCTCCATATGCTGCGGGAGCGGCCCAAGAAATAGCAAAAAGACAAAAAAATAAAAATAAAAAAAAAAAGAAATTTTCCCGAGATAAGCCAAACCTACTTATTGAAAGGACAGCCTGAAAAACTGACCTAATATTGTCAACACCACAAAATATTCCAGTATAACTATTATACTTTAAAAACAAATGGTGAAGGACTTTTGGATATCTAGATAAAAAGACAAGGGAAAGAAAGTTAGATTGATCTCAGACTTTGTGACAAAACATTTTATGCTAAGAAAAATGCAAGCCAAAGTTTTTACACACAGCCAAAATTACCTTCAAGAATAAAATTCATGGGAATTCCTATGGTGACTCAGTGGGAATGAACTGGACTAGAATCAATGAGGACTTGAGTTTGATCCCTGGCCTTGCCCAGTGGGTTAAGGATGTAGCAATTGCCGTGAGCTGTGGTATATATAGGTTGCCAACATGGCTTGGATCCCATGTTGCTGTTGCTGTGGTGTAGGCTGGCAGCTATAGCTCTGATTTGACCCCCTAGCCTGGGACTTCCATATGCCACGGGTGTGTTCCAAAAAAAAAAAAAAAAAAAAAAAAAAAAGACTAAAATTCACAAAGAATTTAGAGGATATTGATTCACAAGAATTTGGATAAAGAATTCTGAGGATATTGTCCCCAGTGGCTCTCCTTGAAGACTATACAAAAAAATTTTACCTATACAAAAAAACAATTGTTGAGACTTCTGCGTAATGTATTGGCATTATATTACAGCAGAAAATCAGAGGATCCTTAACTGCAACATCCCCAGCATGAACAATGGCTGGGGAAAGGTATAGATATTTTGGAGGAAGCTAAAGAACAATTCAATTTAGAAGACTATTTCTACAGTCAGTTAATGCTGGAACAAGTCTTCCAGGACTTTGCCCACTTACAGAACCCAGAAGATGATTATTGAGAAAAGATGGAGCTGGAGTTCCCGCATGGATCAGCAGGTTAAGGATCCGATGTTGTTGCTCCTTGTGGCACGTGTTCCATCCCTAGTCCAGGAAATTTGACATGCTGCAGGTGCAGCTAAAAAACCTGCAAAACAAAAAGCCTAAAAAAAAAAAAAAGAAAGGATGCTTCCCCCCCCATAAAACAACATGAGAAATTGAATCACTGCTCCAGATTCATGAGCAGATGAGCAGTGAACAGACAAGTAAGATGGTCCTTGTTGAATTGCAAGATGGACAGAGTCCCTGAGGATGGTTTATTCAAGGTTTTTATATCTTCAGTTGATATTGTGAGTAATAAAGTTTTTTTAATAATAAATACAAAGGTATAAAATAATTCCCTTTGGTCACTCCCCCCCAAAAAAACCCTCTGTTTTCCTCATTTAGTATTACAGAGGGGTCCAAAAACAACCTGATTTTATTTATGTCGTAGAGAAACTTTTTTTTTTTTTTGTCTTTTTGCCATTTCTTGGGCCACTCCCACGGCATATGGAGGTTTCCAGGCTAGGGGTCGAATCGGAGCTGTAGCCGCCGGCATATGCCAGAGCCACAGCAACGCGGGATCCGAGCCGTGTCTGCAACCTACACCACAGCTCACGGCAACGCCGGATCGTTAACCCACTGAGCAAGGGCAGGGATCGAACCTGCAACCTCATGGTTCCTAGTCGGATTCGTTAACCACTGAGCCACGACGGGAACTCCAACATTTTTGTTTTGTTTTGCTTTGCTCTGCTTTGCTTTTTGTCTTCTTCCCAGATGCTTGTATCCTTTTAAATTTTTTTTTTTTTTTTTAAACAACAGCAATAATAACAACACAATACTATCTTGATCTGTCTTGCAATCCAAGCATGCTGTCTTTTGAAAAAGAATGGAGAGGGCAGGACACTTTTTGTCTGTTAAAATACATATTCTTGTTTCCATTTGTTCTTTAATTTATAAATTGGCTTGAGTGAGTCCTGATTTCCATCATCCCTTTTCCTCACTCAGTCCTCTCTTTGTGTTCTGAGTCTACACACAGGGCTACTGTGTGTTCTGACTGGGAGGACAGAGGGCTTCCTCTGCTCTAGAGTCTGAAATGGCTATAAATTTCTGGACTCCAAACCCAACTCTCTAACATTTCTTCTGTTTTCTTGTCATTCCTCTCTCTCATGTTCCCCCTGAAGTACATTCCCAGTGATGACCTGGCCTCCCAGTTCCCACAGATAATTCAAACCATCCAATCAAATTTCAGACTTGCATTCAACAACCTGACTTATATCTGCCCTCATCTCTACTTCTTCCCATCTATACATCCAAGGAGATCTCCATCCTACTAGATGAAGATGCTCCTTTCATCCATTCTCACTCTACATACTCTCCCTGCCTGATCTGAGGCAGCCCAGTGTCCGCACTTATGGTCTGGGTGCTGACGACTGGAACTTAGAGCTCCTGTCTGGCCAGCTCTCCAAACTTCAGATTCCTATCTCCAAATACCTTCTAGACATTTCCACTCAAATATTTCACAGAACATTCCAATTCAATATGTCATAAATTTCACTCAGCACCCCCTCACCACTCATCTGATCTATATTTGCTCCCTGTCAGAGTAGATGGCATCTCCACCACGAAGTTACCCAAGCCAGACAAGCCCAAGTTATCCTTGACTCATTTGCCTTTCTCATTATGCACATCAGATAGATAATTGCCAAATATTTTTGTTTACACTTGCTCATTGTCAATTCCAGATATTTCTTTCCATGTCAGTATCCTCTAGATATTATTTGAGGCCATTATCTTTCCTTATGATGACAATTTCCTCTTTCTTGGACTCTGTTTCCATTTTATCTACTGCTAAATAATTCTCCATGCTGTGGCAGAACAATGGTTTCAATGATCAGGTTACTCTCCTAGACAAGTATTTATTTAGACAAGTATTTATATTGAGCCCAAAGTTTTTGTTCTTTAATGTCTCACCAGTCAGGCTTCTCGACTGACTCCTCTGCTCTTGACATGCCCAGTCCCCTCACCAGCCTGTCCCTGTCTACTCGCATTGCACTCCACATGACCTATGCTCCAGCCAGCCCGAACTACTGGCATGCCTTGTTTTCCAATCATTATCATCTTATGCATCTATCCTCTTTTGCCATTTGCCAAATTAACCCCTACTTTATCTAAGACCTCATCTCTGACCAAGTCTTCGAACCTCCCAAGTTTGGATTAAGGGCTCTTTCTGTGTCTTTCTGTAGCAGTCTATAATTCCTCTTTTACAAAATTTACTACATGAGATTATAAATGCCTGTCTATTTGGCTATGTCTCCACCTAGACTGAACCTTTATGGGGGCTGGAATTATTTATATATTTTTTAAATCAAATCTTCCAGAGACCAACAATGCCTGGGTATACTAGGCACAAAATAAATATTTGTTGAATGAATTAACCTGACTAAACTATTTTCCTAATTTCAAAACATCTGCTCATGCTCTAAGTCTTCAGAATTTTATTTTCTTTTTCTTTTTTTTTTTTTTTTTTTTTTTTTTTTTGTCTTTTGTCTTTTTGTCTTGTTGTTGTTGCTATTTCTTGGGCTGCTCCTGCGGCACATGGAGGTTCCCAGGCTAGGGGTTGAATTGGAGCTGTAGCCACCGGCCTACGCCAGAGCCACAGCAACGCGGGATCTGAGCCGCGTCTGCAACCTACACCACAGCTCACGGCAATGCCGGATCGTTAACCCACTGAGCAAGGGCAGGGACCGAACCCGCAACCTCATGGTTCCTAGTCGGATTCGTTAACCACTGTGCCATGACGGGAACTCCCAGATGTATGTTTCTTTTTGGAATTCTTTCATGATCCTGATAAGTGGGATCCTTTCCTACTCTCCCGCCCTGGTTCTCTGAGACCTTGACCTAGTAGAGTACATTAAAAATCACAATTCTGAAAATGTGTGATAGCTGAGACTCCTTCCCCTGATTACAAAAACTTACTTGTGACTACAACTCTCATCAGACAGCCTGCTGCTATTTGGTACCCACCCTTGCTTTCCATCACATTGTTTCCTAGATCTTGTCTCTTGAAGGATGTAGAAAAAAATAGGAGAGAATTGTAAGGAGAACATATTGGACTGCAATTTTCATACTTGATGGGAATATATCAGCAGGATTTAAAAGAATTTCAATAAGAGCATAGTTCTCTGTATGGAGTCAGACCGAACTGGTGATAGTGTTTCTTGTGGGTGAGAGTTCCTCTGCCCTTTTTCTGGATAAGCTAAGCTGTTAATGGAGCAAAGCTGAACATGTTATAAAAGTGAAGAGGGATCATTTCTCCTCCTTGATCCATTACTTTGGTTGAAATGCCTGATTCTGGCACTCATTTGTCTACTAGCTTTCATTTTTGGTAGCAGCGGTATTCTTCTTTTTCACTCCCTTAATTATTTTAATTTTAAAATTGGTGGCTTCTAGACAGAACACTTTTTTAAGCTAAAAGACCACCATTTCTTTCTATGATGTCAAATAGCATATCTCCTTAGAATACTGGAAGGTAATAAATGTATTAAATAATCTGAATTTTTTTATAAAGGGAACATGACTAATTTTGCTATACCTCAAATCACTAGAAGGCCAGCAAATAATCTATAGGCAAAACAGGGCTGCTCTACTTTCACACCCCAGCCTTCAACATCAGCTCTTTGCAGAGCATTCCTGGTCTGAGCAAGCAGGGCATCTTTACAGAGCTGCACTGCTTGGCATCACACTAAGTCTTCTTTGCTGAGTTCCTGATTTATCTGTAGAAATAGTAATAGCAATTGACTGACTTGTCTAAGGATAAAACAATTACCTGGAAAACTGAGCTATTATTTTCTTACAGGAATAGACACAGAGTCAGTTTTGCTTTTCTTGCCTGCCATGTGTGTATTAACCCATCTTTCATGGATTACTGAATGTTTTAAATACAACTAAGATATTTCACACCTAGATTCTTCTAACCAAGAAACTTGCTTTTCAATAAAAAAGTAAGGCAGCTGATTAATTTCTATTGGGTTCTATTGAATTTACATATCCTACCTTCCTAAACAGGTGACCATGGGTCTGCTCACAGGATGTGAAGCGAAGCCAATCTACTGACACTAGGTTGTAGGGAAGTAAAGTGTAGCATTTCTTGTAAGGCCAAGCAAGAACGGGTGGCTCATGGTCAAAAGACCTGAGCTCCCAGATGGCTTTCAGGGAAGGGTTTTAAAGACAGTGTGAAGGAGAGAGTCACAAGGTATATGATCAGCTCCCTGATTGGTTGATGGTGAGGTAACAGGGTGATGTTTCAGGAATCTGAATCATTAACCTTTTGATTCCAGCTTGTCTTGGGTCTACCTGCTGATGGTCAGCCTGCAGTTAACTCTTCCTCCCAGTGGAGGTTTCAGTATCTGCAAAAATACTCAAGGACATGGCTCAATTATTTATCCTTGAGGATGAATTAAAGGTCTTTATTTTATGGCTAAACTATTCTTACTTTGTCTTGCTTAATTGTTTTCCTTTGTTTTTGCAATTCCTTGCTTCTCTGATTAAATTTACTCTTTAGAACTCAGGGAAGGCCTAGGAAGCTAAAGTTTTTCTATAAATAAGAGGTGCAGACACAGTGTGGAGAGTGGGGATGTCTGTCCCTGGGAAGGCTCCACAGAATTCCACCTGGCTTCATTTACAGAACAAGATAGCCATTTAAGACACTGTTAAGATCTCAGATGACAATCACTCTGCCAAGTTGGACTGCTTTCCTGTAAGTTTCTATGCATCCTCTGAACTAATGTATAATCTGAACCAGTATATGTTGCTTTTTCTTCACAAACTCCAAAGGAATGGCAGTGGGGTGGCACCTTTCATAATTAAAACTAATTACCCATTGGAAAAATGTTTGCATCTCTGCTCTATAATTCTGGATTCTGCTTTTTAGAGGTTTTATCATCTAAAGGAGTAATGCTTCCATTAAGAGATATAAAAATGGTTTCATTGATTTAGAAGTGACTACTTCTACTTAGCCTTTTTGAAATCTTCAAGTCAGGAAAAATAGGAAGGAAAGAGATGCTAAAAGCAAGCAAACAAACAAAAAACCACTAACAATAACAAAACATGTACTCTCATACAATACTTCTTTGTACAAGTAGGTCCAGTGGTTGAATTCAGTGGAATGCCATATGAATAGGAACATCAAGATACAGATGCCTCAGAAATAAAGGTTTAGGTTATGTCACTGAATAAAGAACCCCAACTGGCTGAGGTGTAGGTTGAAGGTCAAATGGAAAGGGGGAAACTTATAAATACTATAGATACTGTTGTGGCCAGCTATTGAAAGACGTACCATAACTTTAACCTGCTTTACCTCTTTGCTGTGACATTTATATATCTTAACTATTTTCCCTTTTCATTCCTCTTTTTACCTCTCATTATTGAAATTTCAAGGCTGTGGTGACAGATAACTCTAAAATCCATCACATCTGTACATGAATATCCTTTCAGGATTGTGGCAAAACCAGAGCAAGAATGGATATCATTCCATAGTCCTGTGCTGATAAAAGCATTAGCTAATGAAATTTTGGGTTTTCTTTCCTTGAAGAGGAGGCTTGTGTGTTTTTGGAGACTGTGAAGAAGTAGTTGTATTATATTTTTGGAGCTTCAAGTTTAAGAAAGGTATATATAAATATTGGAGAACTAAAGGGGAGGAGCTTAGTGGAATTTGTACAACTTCAGCAACCGAGAACCTAAATACATTTCCTTTCTGAGGCAATTCCAGAAGCAGTGATAGATAAAGCTCCACATTGCTTTTTAGAAACTGAAGTAAGGCAGTTCTTGCAATTTTTGAGCAAGGGTGTGGATTTGGCCTAAATTTATCCAATCCAGTGGCTATAGTGACAGAGACGTTAAGGGACCTGAAGCTTGAAAGAGAGCTCTACTTGTAATGCCAGTGACATCACTAGTAAGTAGTTCAGTGGCTGTAATTCCTGTTGCATCATCTAGTGACAGTGTCTGTGGTGTGGATGGACTAGATTCTTGCTGCCTGTTCTCCCTGGTTCTCTCTTTTTCTTAGTGTGGTTATCCAATTTTCTATTAATTCAGAAGGCTTCCTGTCATCCTTCCAGTGAATTATTTATTCTGCATAAATATGCTAGAATTAATATCTACTGTTTGCAGCTGAGAATCCAAATTGGTACTATTACTAGATCCAGGGCCTAAAGAGCAGTAGAAAAGGGCTCAAGTTCAAGCAATTTGGCTGACAGGAGCAAATGACTATGAATATAGATCCTGTGTTTGCAGTCACAGTGCCTGGTGTGAAAATGCCTGTTACCTCAGAGCCTCTCCACTCCTTTACATTATTGAAAAAGGAATATTTCAGTTCTTTCAACGTGAGCTCTTTCTAAAGTCCTGCTTTCCTTAACTCTTCTCTGTACCATGAGTTTTACCTTTGTGAAGAGGTCATGCCCATATGAACCTGAATTATATAAGAAGGCCCAGTTTGATGAAATAATTAATGAGATGGTTATTATAACTGTGACTTTCTAAAAGAGCAAATTATTATTATTTATTAATTCTGTAAAAGCAAAAACTGGTAGATTAACTACACAACCAAGTAATTCATCTCCTATAAATATAAGACCCTAAACAAAGCAGGGGGTAGTATTTTGTAGATAATTTCAATTTTTGTCTAGAGCAAAGCATAATCTGTCTATTGTGAAAATACACAATAAACTTCCAAGAGAAAGAAAGTGAGTGAGGGGAATTTCCTATTCATAGTTTTATTCACTCTAGAGATAGATAGACATTTGTGAAAATCTGCAAGCTGAATTTTTATAGATAATACAAAAACTCCTCATGCAATTTTAATAGTTATAATTAGCTACTTTAAAATTTTTCATCTCTCAATTCGTAAAGTGATAGATTTTCAAAATATAACAGTTTTTAACTCTGTTACCCTAAAGTGTTCAGTTCAACATTTTTCCTAATTCACAGTGAAATTTCATTTTGTTCCTTTTTTTCTTACAAATACACACCATATCATCATATTTTTATATTCACTGGAAGGTTAAAAAATTGATATTTTGTAAACAAAAATCATCCTGAATATTTCACAATTTTATCTCCATCTTAATTATTTATAACACAATATGCAGAATAAGATGTGTATGAATGAAGTTTGACTAAATATTCACAGTTTGGGAATATCTGGGTTCATTTACTAACGCTCTTCAAAAAATTTAAGCACAAAAATACTGTTCATTACAATTAAACGACTTCAGTCCTCGGAGGCCCCCACAAAAGCTTGCACTGTAGTGAATAACCTTGAGGGCTTCTCTGTACATAATATTGATACATATTAACTGTCTGGAAGACCAGGTTAGGAAACAGGTGCCATAGGAACTTAGTGGCACATTATTCACTTTTACAAGTGATGTTATCTATCATTTATAAAAGTAAGTAATCCTGATCTTGGTCAAAAAAATGGCTTAACCTTCAGGAATCCACTGCATACCACCTAAGAGCAGAAACAGCTGAGATTCCAGGGCTAAAGACTGAACCAGTGTTATAAACTTGTGACCTATGGACTGGGTATGTAAGTACATTTTGCATGGACTGCTTCACGGATTAAAAGTAAGTTAGACAGTGAAAATACTTTGTATGATGCTATAATGATAGATACATGTTGTTATACATTTGTCTAAACTATAGAGTGTACAACACCAAGAGTGAACCCTAATTTAAACTCTAGACTTTAGGTGATTACAGTGTGTCAAAGTGGGTTCATCAACTGAACAAATGTGCTAGTCTGGTGAGGGATGTTAATAACGGGGGAGGCTTTGCATGTGTGGGGGCAGAGGGTATATGGAAAAAAAAAATTTCTGTTCTTTTCTCTAAATTTTGCAATGAACCTAAAACTGCCTTTAAAAAGTCTGTTTAAAGGGAGTTCCTATTGTGGTTCAGCGTAAGCCATGGTGTAGGTTGCAGACATAGCTCGGATCTGGCATTGTCATGGCTGTAGTGTAGGCCAGCAGCTGCAGCTCTGATTCAACCCAGAGCCTGGGAACTTCCCTATGCCATGGATGTGGCCCTAAAAAGAAAAAAAAAAGTCTTAAAATTTTTGTTTTAATGAAAAGTATTACTAACACTTTAAAATCAGTAACTTGTGTTAGTAGTTGAATAGTTTCTCCCCAAATGCATATGTTGAAGTCCTAACCTATATTACCTAAGAATGTGATCTTTGGAAATAGATGCAGTTGTCATTGCAAATGTAAATGTAAGTAGTTAAGATGATGTCATGCTGGAGGAGAGTGGACTCCCAATCCAATACGACCAGTGCCATTGAGAAAGGGGAATTTTGGACACAGACACACACACACAGGGGTATCACTGTGTGAAGACGAAGGCAGAGAATAGGATGATGCTGTCCGTAAAACAAGGAATGCCGATTGTCTGGACACCAGAAGCTAGGGGAGAGGTTTGGAGCATATTTTCTCCCATGGTTCTCAGAAGCAACCATCCCTCAGACTTAGCCTCCAGAATAAAGAGGCAACAAATAACTATTGTTTATGCTACTCATTTAAGTCACTCAGCTATGCAGCCCTAGGAAACTAATGCAACTTGCATATAGAATTTCTGGTTTTCAGCTTCTCTGAAAAGTAGCCAGGCTTGGCAACAGTCAGTTGATCAGCTAGAACAGAGTGGTAGCTGCCCCCTTTCCTTGAGAAGTTCTGCATTTCACCAAATCCAGTCCATGTTAATAATTTAAGTTGGATGTTTGCTGTCTGATACCACCTCAAAGGAAAATGGGTCAGGAAGTTTGGAAGAACCTAAATAAACATAATGTGACAATACAGTCTCCTGTGATCTTTAAAGCAAACTGAGTTGAAGGTATCTGAGCGTAAAGAAAAGAAAAAAATAAATAAAACAAGAAAATTAAAAGGCCACCCAGGGAATGTCTGATAGCTTCACATTTTAAAGAATTGTTATGAAGATTAAAAAGAAAAACATAAAATCAAAAACAATATGAAAAAGTTAAATAAACACAACTGTGATAGTGATGCCAGGAGGATCCTCAGATCCCCTTAACTGAGATTTTTTTCTGAAAAAGAGGAAGACAAAAAGGATATCCTAACTGCTTGAGTTAATGCTGAGAGAAAGCTCTGGAAAAGGCGCTACAGACGCAGTTGAAAGAGAGGACCCAAGAGAGGCATGCATCTGGTTGGAGGGGATGCTTCCCCACTTAAGCTCCACTTTGAACAAATTCAAGCCATACAGTTGAGACAAATTACATCCCCAGATTCTCAGCAATGTTGACCACAGACCTACTGCTCATAACCCTGGAAGAATAGTAAGGGATGAGAGAGGGTCCAGAAGCCTGGAAATGTACAGTAGTATTACAGTGTTCAAAGAAAGAACGATGGAAAATCTTTAGAACAGGCAGACAATGTACCTGATAGTAGCGGTCCCTGGGAAATAAAATGATTATGACTTAAGTGTGTTTTGGAAATTAAGAGAAAAATGTGCTTAGGATTTGAAATTGGTTTAGAAACAAGAGGTCAGGTAGTAATAGAGGCACCTAGGAGGTGACACACCTTCTACCACTCTGGGCTTCTCTCACTTTTCCAACCACATTGGGCTTCTGCCCTGGCCACTCACACCCACAAATTCCTGTTTCACAGCCTGTGCATCACCTGTTCCTTCATTCTGGACCCCTCTTCCTGAAGGGATCTGCAAGGCTTGTGCCCCGATTCTTTTACGGTTCTATTCCAGGGTCACCTTCTCTTCAAGGTCTTCCCTGACAACCCTACCTTGTGTCTCAGCCTCCTCCGCCCATGCCCTACCCTGGCTTTGTTTCTTCATAGCACTTATTTTTAGTTTTTTTAAATTTAATAAACACTACATGCAATTCATTGCACCAGTCACTGTTCTAACTTTTTAAAATATTGATTCATTTAATCCTCTGATAACACTAGCAAGGAAACACTAACGTTCTTTCCATTGTGCAGTTGGGAGAACCGAGGCATAGAGAAACTGTACTTAACTTGAAACAATAGTAAGCAGTCGAGTTGTGTTTGAATACAGGAAGTCTGGCTTCAGAGTCTGTTCTCAGCTGCTCTGCTCTTCTGCCACCATATAATATATCTTGTATTTAACTTATCTGTTTAGCATATCATCTTTCTCCATTCCGTTCCCCCCAAAAATATAAGCTCCATGAGGGAAGGATTTTTCTTTTTTTCCTATGTTGCTTTTGCTCTTAGAATAGAGTGTAGCATATTGTAGATCCTCAACAAATATCTTGTTAAATGAGTACAAGGCAAATATAAGAGACCAGAAATGTAAGAGTCTCCCTTTGTAGAGAAAAGACTTTTTTCTTGTTGAGACTAGGGATTAAAGGCTATTAATCTTTGAATCTGTGGCTCCTGGCAGAGAGCCTGGCTTGTGTAGTGAGAGAACAGAGGAAGAAAAGAGCTGGAAAGGAAGCTGGAAATATGAGGTACTTGGCAAAATGTGAGCTACAAGAGCTCAACATCCCAAAACCCAGAGAAAAGAGTTTTGTCAGGGATGAGAGAGAGGTTCTGTAGTAAAGGAAGACATAGACAATGTCTCTGCATTTTGCATTCAACTACTCTGCTTCAGAGCCACACATAAAATTGTCATGAAAATAGGAAAGCATTTTAATTGCAAAATATCTATCAAGCATTGCGCCTACTTGAGCCACTTTGGTAAATGCAGTGAGGCCACCCAGCTCTGAAGAGGTATGCAAGGGAGAATCTGATATTCAAAGTGGGGCATCTAGGTTCCTGTGATCAGTGCCAAAAGGTAAATGCTTTGAGAAGAGGGTCGGGGTTGCTGTTGGCAGGCAAAATACATTTCTGGGGACCTCTGTCTCTCATTAGCATAAATCTGTGTCTTCATGAGCACAATCAACTTCAGACAGGATTACTAAAATAAGTAAAAAAAAATATATTAATAACCAAATAGCATTAGATGCCAACATAACCCCACCTAACACTGTTAGTGTTTGAAGGGAAAACATTCAGATTCCTAATCTATTGGGGAATATTAACATAATGTGGCTTTGAAAATTTTAAAAAGACCTCATAATTAATTTAATCACCATTTTGCATAGCATTCCCACTTGTAATCTGCATTTTTGCTTTAAAACTCTTACTATATAGCTGTCATTCTGATCTAATGAAATGCCTCTTACTTAGGAAGAGAGGAAATTTTCCAATGTTGAGGCTACACAGACATGAAGATTGAAACATGTGTCTGTCGCTGCAATTTCACCATGGTAGACTAATTGCAGAGGCCTGTGGGTATGGATTGATGTTGCTGAGTAGTCAGCCTTTACTGCCATCGCTTTCGGGGCAATTTGCATAGCATGGCTCATAGTGTTTTATGATTTTTCTTTTAAAAATAATCCTACTTGTTAGTCAGTAAATCTGTTTAACTCTTCCGGTGCTGACTAGCATCTGGGGCACGTCTGCAGAACAAGTGCACATGTATCTCTCACTTGGCAGGTGCCAAGGGAGTTTGGAAAGGGTATCCCAGCAGATACAGTGCCATCTTTTTGTCCTCTAGGAAGATTATTATTGTAGGCCAGTCTCTAGGAAGTAGGCCTTGAGGAAGAGAAGAGTGCTTGAGGGGTTTTTATGGGAATGCTCATGGGATCAACCCCTGTGGAAGGGAAGGAAGTAGGATTAGGCAGAGGGATGCAGTTTCCATGGAAACCTAGAACAACTTTCAGGGAAATGCTGAAGATGAAATGGTGCCTCAGAGTTAACCCAAGTTAAGGCAAAAGGGCTGGGCTTTTATAACCACCCACCCGTCCCACCCCATATTGATCAGTCACTGGGTGTGTGATGTTGCAGGAAGAGGCACAATCTGGAGGATGCAACCAGCTGAGGCAATTCCTGAAGTTGGCTGATGGCTGATGGTCTAGGAAGGACACTCCCAGCAGCTGGGAAAATAAGTCCTTTATTGCTGGAGGGGAACAAACCTGGGTGGGACATCACAGTGTCTGCCATAATTATCATGTAGCTCCTAATAACAAAGGCTCAATCAGGTACTGCCTAAGCAACAGACTATAATCTGCCTCCTTTTGTGAGAAGGTCTTTCTATAGAATATTCAAGAATCTGTTCCCCACTGCCTAATAATCCAATGTACTTTTTTTGTTTATGTGTTTGTTTTTAGGACCATACTTGTGGCATATGAAGTTCCTGGGCTAGGGGTCAAATCCAGCTGCAGCTGCCGGCCATAGCCACAGCAACACAGGATCCAAGTCACATCTGTGACTTTTGCCACAGCTGGGGGCAGTGGCTGGATCCTTAACCCATTGAGCAAGGCCTGGGATCAAACCCGCATCCTCATGGATACTAGTCGGGTTCCTAACCTACTGAGCCATATCAGGAACTCCTTAATGTACGATTACTTATCAACATAAATTCCTTAATCACAACAATTTAAAGAGGTGGTTGGCAATTTCAGTCATTTTGTCTCACACCTGAGAGAAACCAGGTGATTGTATTACTGCAAGTTTATATGGAAAAATATTGACATTTTGATTTCAACCAGCTGAGGCATGGAAGCTTAGTATTTACATGGTCTTTTTGGTTTGAAGATGATGTTTTTTTCTAAGGGACTTACTAGCGGTCAGGTTTTCTGGTTAAAATCCTTTTTCTTAGACTTCACTACAAGGAAGTTTATATACTGTGAGATGAAGTTCCCTGTAGAATTTTGGAGTTTTTACTTTGTAAGTCAATGCAGTTACTCTTTTAGGAAATTTCCGAAGAAAACCGTGGAAGAAGAGTTTTGAAATGACACATAAATCATAGAGGCACTGTAGCTACACTTGCTGTGATGCACAAAGGAAATTTGTTCACCTCATGGAATATTTGCATTTGAGTCAAGGGGAAACCTCTAAAGCCAGCCTCCGCAAAGGCTCTGAACATGGCTCTGATTTAAACACAAATAGGAGTTCCACTTGTGGTACATCGAAAACAAATCTGATAGTAACCATGAGGTTGCGGGGTTTGATCCCTGACCTCGCTCAGTGGGTTAAGGATCCGGTGTTGCTATGAGCTGTGGTGTGGGTCGCAGGTGTGTCTCAGATCCTGTATTGCTGTGACTGTGGTGTAGGCCGGAAGCTGTAGCTCTGATTCCATCTCTGGCCTGGGAATCTCCATGTGCCACGGTGCGGCCCTAAAAAGGAAAAAAATAAAAAACAAAAGCAAAAAAAAAAAAAAAAAAAACACAAACAAAGGGTAATCTGGGCCTGACAGTCTGGCCACTGCAGCAGTGTATCTGAAGGTTATGTTTTATGTTTATTAGCATCCAGATGGCGTTTTATGTCCTTAATAACTTTGTCCCTGACTAAGCCATGAACCTACCATTTGACAAGCACAGAAGGAAATGTCTATCAGCAGAAAAGTCATTTTATAATCAGAAACACCACTTGAACCATTCGGAATGCATTCTGAGTTTCATTCCTTTTCTAGGTCAATGCCCACAGTTATCTGTTGACAAACACACAGCTTTTCCAAACCGTATTCAATGAGCACCTGGAATTCCTTTTAAAAGGCTACATATGTATGCTAATGTTTTATATAAGTAGTAACTATAATGGTAAGAGGTCAGATTGCTTTGATTCACATTTATTCATCTTTATATGTTTATATGTCTATAAAAATTAGTGTATAGTATGTATTAACATTCCAGTGTTACAGAGATTTGAAATCGTCCCATGAACTTCCTACCATTTGGTTTTTCCTGGCTCAGAACTCTGTTGAGATCAGTCTACATACACACTGTTAAAACTGCTTTGGGGGGAAGTTGTAAGTATGCTTTTTGTGACGGTCATTTATGTCACTTACTAAATTCTGCTTCTAGATTTCAACCTCCTTGAGGATAACTATTCTGTTTTATTTTTCTGTATCTCAGAGCACTTATTTTAATGTGAATCTTATTGAAGTAATTCACTGCTTTTATCCTTAAACTCTGGTCTTTAACTCTCTTGTAAAGTGTGAAGGGATTATTTTTAATGTTAAAGAAATACTTCTGCATTACCATTCTGCATATTTCTCAGTGAAATACAAAAACTCTTATTTGGAATTAAATTTAGAGCAGAAAAACAGTAGTTTTAATGTCTACTTAACTTTTAATTTAAAAATGTTTGGTGTTATTAATGCCACTTAGTTTTTAATTTCAAATCCGTTTCTTCCTTACTTCCTTCTTTCTTTCTTTTTTTTTTTTTTCTGTTTAGGGGCATATCTGTGGCATATGGAAGTTCATACGCTAGGGGTAGAATTTGAGCTACAGCTGCTGGCATACACCACAGCCCCAGGAATGCCAGAACCAAACCACATCTGTGACCTATACTGCAGCTAGTGGCAACACTGGATCCATAACCCACAGAATGAAGCCAGAGATTAAACCTGCATCCTCATGGACCCCATGTTAGGTTTTAACCCACTGAGCCGCAAGGAGAATTCCTATTCCTTCATTCTTTGATTCAGTAAATAATTACTGAGGGTTTACTATGAACCAAGAACCATGCTAGGCACATAATCATCATTTAAGAAAATTGTCAGTGTTCATTTTTCACAGAACTACAACAAACAATCCAAAAATTTATATGGAACCATAAAAGACCCAAAATTGCCAAAGCAATCCTGAGGAATGAAAACTAAGCAGGAGGCATAACTCTTCCAGACTTCAGACAATATTACAAAGCTATAGTAATTGAGACAGTGTGATACTAGTAGCAAAACAGACATACAGACCAATGGAACAGAATAGAGAAACCAGAAATAAACCCAGACACCCATGGTCAATTAATCTTCAACAAAGGAGGCAAGAATATAAAGTGGGAAAAAGGCAGTCTTTTCAGTAAGTGGTGCTGGGAAAACTGCATTGCTACATGTAAATCAATGAAACTAGAACACACCTTCACACCATGCACAAAAATAAACTCAAAATGGCTTAAAGACTTAAATGTACGACAAGGCACCATAAAACTCCTAGATGAGAACATAGGCAGAACATGCTCTGACATCAGCCATACAGATGTTTTCTTAGGTCAGTCTTAAAAGGCAACAGAAATTAAAAACAAAAATAAACCAATGGGACCTAATCAAACTTACAAGCTTTTGCACAGCAAAGGAAAACATAAAATAAAAAAAAAAAAGACAGCCTGTGGAATGGAAGAAAATAGTTTCAAATCATGCAACTGACATCATTTGAAACTATTAGGGCTTAATCTCTAAAATGAGGGCTTAATCTAAAAAATATACAAACAGCTTATACAACTCTACAGCAAAAAAAAACAACCACCCAATGTCTATTCAGGGCAGAAGACGTGATGGCTGACAGGAACATGAAAATATGCTCAACATCACCAATTATTAAAGAAATGCAAATCAAAACTACAATGAGCTACCACCTCACACCAGTCAGAATGGCCATCATTAACAAGTCAAAAAATAACAAATGCTGGAGAGGGTGTGGAGCAAAGGGAACCCTCCTGCACTGTTGGTTAGAATGTAAATTGGTACAACCACTATGGAGAACAGTATGGAGGTACCTTAGAAAACTATACATAGAACTACCATATGACCCAGCAATCCCACTCTTAGGCATATATCCAGACAAAATTTTCCTTGAAAAAGACACATGCACCCATATGTGCATCTCAGCACTATGTACAATAGCCAAGACATGGAAACAACCTAAATGTCCATCGACAGATGAATGGATTAAGAAGATGTGGTATATATACATAATGGAATACTGCTCAGCCCTAAAAAAGAACAAATAATGCCATTTGCAGCAACATGGATGGAACTAGGGACTCTCATACTAAGCAAACTAAGTCAGAAAGAGAAAGACAAATACCGTATGATATCACTTATATCTGGAATCTAATATATGACAAAAAATGAACCTATCTGCAGAATGAAAACAAATTCATGGACATGGAGAACAGACTTGTGGTTGCCAAGGAGGAGGGGCAGGGAGTGGGATGGACTGGGAGTTTTGGTTTAATAGATTCAGACTATTGCATTTGGAGTGGATAAGCAATGAGATCATGCTGTATAGCACAGGGAATTATATCTAGTCACTTGTGATGAAACATGATGGAGTTGATAATGTGAGAAAAAGAATATTCATTTATATGTATGACTGGATCACTTTTCTGTACAGTAGACATTGACAGAACACTATAAATCAACTAAAATGGAAAAAATAAAAACCACAAAAAAGCAAAATGTCAGTTTACAAATTTTCTTAAAGCATTCATTAATTTTTTTTTTTTTACAAATTATAAACATCTATGATGTTCCAGGCACTGTTATCCACTTCCTAAGTTTGCATCACCCCTTTTCCTTTACTTTGGTCAGCTTTTTTCTATATTCTCTTATCTCCTCAAAAAGAATCTAAAACCTAATTAAATACTATGATTACAATTCATGGGATCTAAACTTCAAATTTTATTAACAAATTTAAAAATATTGTACTAACGGAGTTCCCATGGTAGCTCAGTGTTAACAAAGCCAACTAGGATCCATGAGGATGCGGGTTCAATCCCTTGCCTCACTTAGTGGGTTAAGGATCTGGTGTTGCTGTGAGCTGTGGTGTAGGTTGCAGACATGGCTCAGATCCTGTGTTGCTGTGGCTGTGGTGTAGGCTGGCAGCTGTAGTTCTGATTCAACCCTTCACCTGGGAACTTCCATATGCTGCAGGTACAGCCTTAAAAAGACCAAAATAAACAAATAAAATAGTAAAACACTGCCTCTAAGATCACTCCACAGTTGTCAATATTTTAGAAAACTTTGCCCAGATCCTAGGGTTGGGATCTGAAATCATTTTAAGGGCCAACTCATCCACCTTAGAAAAGAGTAGAGAACTGTTCACACATTTAATTAGTCAATACTTACCAGGATGCATTTTTAAAGGTTTGAGGTAAAACTCTAGGGAATTTAACTTGATTATAAGAGAGGTTAAAAACGTGGCAATGTAGAGATGGGATTAAGATGGCAGAGTAGAAGGACTGGAGCCCAGCTTCTCTCATAAAAGCAACAAAATTGCAACCAACTGCTGAACAACCTCCAACCAAATAGACTGCAAACTATCTGAAAAGATATCCTACTCTAGAAAACAAAGAGGAGGTCACATCAAGATAGTAGGAGGGGCCATTATGCGATGTAAGCAACCCTATACTCATTGGCTGGTCAGCCCACAGACTGGAAAGTAACTGTATCACAGAGACTTACCTACAGGAGTGAGAGTTCTGAGCCCCACGTTAGGTTCCCATGCCTGGGGATCTGGCATTAGAAGAAGAAGCCCCCAGAACGTCTGGCATTGAGGACCAGTGGGGCTTGTGTGCAGAAGCTCCATGGGACTGGGGGAAATGGAGACTCTACTCTTAAAAGGCTTGCACAGGCTTTCATGTGCACTGGGTCCCAGGGCAAAGCAGAGATTCCATAGGAATCTGGGTCAGACCTGACTACAGTTCTTGGAGGATGTCCTGGGAAAACAGGAGGCAAAGGTCTCGGGAATAATCATCAGTGTGCAGTCCTCTAGAGGTGGTCATTTTGGAAAAGTCTAGCCCCACCCATTAGGGCTGAGAAGCCCCAGGCCAAACAATAATCCAGGTGGGAACATAGCCCAAACCTATCAGCAAACGCTGCCTAAACGCCTAAACACACCACAGGCACACAGCTGCCTCTAATCTCATCCATTGACAAAGCCCCACCCCACAGAGGCAGAGGGATAAGAATAAGCTCCACCTACCTTTGGGCAAGCACCAGTCCCTCTCATAGGGAAGCCTACAGCAAGCCACTGTACCAACTTCAGCCACCAGGGGGGCAGACATCAGAAGCAAGAGAAGCTACAATTCTACCATCTCCAAAAAGGAGACCACACTAAAAACCTATACAAAATGAAAAAGGTGGAGAATTATGACTCAGACAAGGGAGTAAGCAAAAACCACAGAAAAACAAAACTGCTAAGTGATCTAGAGATTATCAATCTCCGTGAAAAAGACTTTAGACTGATAATAGTGAAGATGATTCAAGATCTTGGAAATAAACTTGAAGCAAAGATTGATAAATTACAATAAACACTGAGCAAAGAAATACAAGATTTAAGGATTAAGCAAGCAGAGATGCAAAATACAATAATTGCAATAAATTCATTAGAAGTAACCAACAGCAGAATACAGAAGGCGCAAGAACGAAGAAGCAAGGTGGAGGACAGGCTAGTGAATATCACTGATGTGGAACATAAAAGAGGAAAAAGATTGAAAAGAAATCAAGACAGTTTAAGAGAACTGTGGGACAACATCAAATGAATCAACATCTGTATTATTGGTTTGCCAGAAGGAGGAGAAAGAGAAAGGGACAGAGAAAATATTTGAAGAGATAAAGGCAAAAACTTCCCTAACATGGGAAAGGAATCCCTCACTCAAGTCCAGGAAGCACACAACAAGTACCATATAAAATAAACCCAAGAAGGAACACCCTAATACACATATTAATTGAACTTACCAAAATTAAATACAAAGAGAAAATATTGAAAGCAGCGAGGGAAAATAAATAACATACAAGGGAACCCTGAAAAGTTTATCAGCAGATTTTTTAGCAGAAACTATGCAGGCCAGAAAGGAGTGGCACAATATACTTAAAGTGATGAAAGGAAAAAACCTCCAACCAAGTTTACTCAGTCCAGCAAGGCTCCCTTTCAGATTTGAAGGAGAAATCAAAAGTTTTACAGACAAGCAAAAGCTAAGAGAATTCAGCACCACTAAACCAGCTTTACAACAAATACTAAAGGAACTTCTCTAGTTAGAAAAGACCACAACTAGAAACAAAAATATTACAAATGGCAAGGCCCACAAGTATAAATCATCCACACACAAATATGCTACCAAAATCAGTAAAGGTAGGAAATCATCCACACACAAATATGCTACCAAAATCAGAAATCATGAGAAGAGGAGGGTATCAATGCAAGACACTGGAGATGCACTTATAATTAAGAGACCAACAAATTAAAACAATATTGTATATGTATAGAGTCCTATATCAAAATTTCATGGTAATTGCAAACCAAAAATCTACAGTAGATACACACACATATAAGAAAAATCAATCCAAATACAACACTAAAGATAGTCATCAAACCAAAAGAGAACAAGAGAAAAGGGGAAGCAAAAAGAGCAATAAAAACAAATCCAAAAGAGTTAATAAAATGGCAGTAAGAACATACATATCAGTAATAATGTTAAATGTAAATGGACTATATGTCCCAACCAAAAGACATAAACTGGATGAATGGATACAAAAACATGACTGCTATCTCCAAGAGACCCACTTTAGTTCTAGGGACACATACAAATTTAAAGTGAGAGGATGAAAGAAAATATTTCATGCAACTGGGAATCAAAATGAAGCTGGAGTAGCAATACTCATATCATAAAAAATAGATTTTAAAATAAAGAATATTACAAGAGACAAAAAAGGACATTACATAATGATCAAAGGATCTATCCAAGAAGAAGATTCAGTAATTGTAAATATATATGTACCTGACACAGGGTTACCTCAATATGTAAAGCAACTGCTAACAACCTTTAAAGGAGAAATTGACAATAACACAATAATAGCTGGGGACTTTCAACACCCCACTTACAGCAATGGACAGATCATCCAGACAGAAAATCAACAAGGAAACACAGGCCTTAAGTGATACATTAGACCAGATGGACTTAATAGATATTTATAGAACATTCCATCTAAAAGCAGAATACACATTCTCCTCAAGTGCACAAGGGACATTCTCGAGGACTGATCACATTCTGGGCCACAAATCAAGCCTTCGTAAATTTAAGAAAATTGAAATCATATCAAGCATCTTTCTGACCACAATGCTTTACAACTGGAAATCAACAACAAGGAAAAATTACAAAAAAACACAAACATGGGGAGCCTAAACAACATGCTACTAAACCACCAAAGGATAACTGAAGAAATAAAAGAGGAAATTAAAAAAAAAAACTAGAAGAAAATGACAACAAAGACACAACAATACAAATCCTATGGGATATAGCAAAGGCAGTTCTAAGAGAGAAGTTTATAGCAGTACAAGCCTACCTCAGGAAACAAGAAAAAGCTCAAGTAAACAACCTAACTATACATATAAAGCAACTAGAGAGAGAATAGACAACAAGTTAACAGAAGGAAAGAAATCATAAAGGTCAGAGCAGAAATCAATGAAATAGAAATGAAGAAAACCAATGAAACTAAAAGCTGTTTGAAAATATCAACAAAATTGATAAACCTTTAGCCAGACACATTAAGAAAAAAGAGAGGACTCAAATCAATAAAATTAGAAATGAAGAAATAGAAGTTACAATGAACATCACAGAAATACAAAGGATCATTAGAGACTACTACAGGCAACTATATGCCAATAAAATGGACAACCTAGGAGAAATGGACAAATTCTTAGAAAAGTGCAATCTTCCAAGACTAAATCAAGATGAAATCAAAAAGATGAACGAACCAGTCACAAGTGCTGAAATTGAAACTGTGATTAAAAAACTTCCAACAAACAAAAATCCAGGACCAGATGGCTTCACTGGCAAATTCTATCAAACATTTAGAGAAGAGCTAACACCTATCTTTCTGAAACTATTTCAAAAATTTGCAGAGGAAGGAACACTCCCAAACTCACTCTATGAGGCCACCATCACCCTGATACCCAAACCAGACAAAGATACCACAAAAAAAGAAAATTATAGGCCAATGTCACTGATGAACATATATACAAAAATCCTCAACAAAATACTAGCAAACCAAATCCAACAATACATTAAAAGGACCGTATACCATGATCAAGTGGGATTTATCCCAGGGATGCAAGGATTTTTCAGTATCCTCAAATCAATCAGTGTGACATACCACATTAACAAACTGAAGAATAAAAACCATATGATCCTCTCAATAGATGCAGAAAAAGCTTTTGACAAAATTCAACACCCATTTCTGATAAAAACCCTCCAAAAGTGGACACAGAGGGAACCTCCCTCAACATAATAAAGGCCATATAAGACAAACCTAGAGATAACATCATTCTCAATGTTGAAAAGCTGAAAGAATTTCCAATAAGATCAGGAAGAAGACAAGGATGTCTGCTCTTGCCACTACTATTAAACATAGTTTGGGAACTCCTAGCCACAGCAATCAGAGAAGAAAAAGAAAGAAAAGGAATCCAAATTGGAAAGGAAGAAGTAAAACTATCACTGTTTGCAGGTGACATATACTATACCTAGAAAACTCTAAAGATGCTACCAGAAAATTGTTAGAGCACATCAGTGAATTTGGTGAAGTTGCAGTATACGAAATTAATACATAGAAGTCGACAGCATTTCTATATGCTAACAATGAAAGATCAGAAAGGGGAATCGATCCTATTTACCATCACATCAAAAAGAATAAAATACCTAGGAATAAACCTACCTAAAGAGACAAAAGACCTGTACTCTGAAAAGTATAAAACACTGATGAAATAAATCAAAGATGACACAAACAGATGGAAAGGCATGCCATGCTCTTGGATTGAAAGAATCAACATCATCAAAATGACTATACTACCCAAGGCAATCTATAGATTCAATGCAATCCCTATCAAATTACCAAGGAAATTTTTTACAGCACTAGAATAAAATACTTTAAAGTGTGTTTGGAAGCACAAAAGACCCAGAATAGCCAAAGCCATCCTGAGAAGGAAAATGGAGCTGGAGGGATCAGGCTCCTTGACTTCAGACTATACTACAAAGCTACTGTTATTAAAACCATATGGTACTGGCATCTAAACAGAAATATAGATCAGTGGAACAGGATAGAAAGCCCAGACTTAAACCCATGCACCTGCAGTGAACTAATCTATGACAAAGGAGGCAAGAACATACAAAGGAGGCAAGAACATACAAAGGAGGCAAGAACATAAAATGGAGAAAAGACAGCCCCTTCAATAAGTGGTGCTGGGAAAATTGGACAGCCACATGGAAAAGAATGAAATTAGAACACTTCCTAACACCTAACACAAAAATAAACTCAAAATGGATTAAAGACCTAAATATAAGACTAAATACTACAAAACTCTTAGAGGAATACAGAGGCTATACACTCTCTGACATGAATCACAGCAATATCTTCTCAGATCCACCTCCTAGAATAATGACAATAAAAGCGAAAATAAATAAATGGGACCTAATTAAACTTAAAAGTTTTTGCACAGCAAAAGAAACCCTAAACAAAACAAAAAGACAACCCACAGAATGGGAGAAAATATTTGCAAATGAAGAGACTGATAAAGAATTAATCTCCAAAATTTATAAACACCTCTTATAGCTCAATACCAAAAAACCAAAAACCCCATCAAAAAATAGGCAGAAAATCTAAACAGACAAGTCTCCAAAGAAAACATATACATGGCCAAAAAACACATGAAAAGATGTTCAACATCACTCATTATTAGAGAAATGCAAATCAAAACCACTATGAGGGGAGTTCCCATCGTGGCGCAGTGGTTAACGAATCCAACTAAGAACCATGAGGTTGCGGGTTCAGTCCCTGCCCTTGCTCAGTGGGTTAACCATCCGGCGTTGCCACGAGCTGTGATGTAGATTGCAGACGCGGCTCGGATCCCGCGTTGCTGTGGCTCTGGCGTAGGCTGGCGGCTACAGCTCCAATTCGACTCCTGGCCTGGGAATCTCCATATGCCGCGGGAGCGGCCCAAGAAATAGCTAAGAAGACAAAAAAAAAAAAAAAAAAAAAAAAAAAACACTATGAGGTACCACCTTATACCAGCCAGAATGGCCATCATCAAAATGTCTACAAACAATAAATGCTGGAGAGGGTGTGGAGAAAAGGGAACCCGATTACACTGTTGGTGGGAATGTAAATTGGTGCAACCACTATGGAAAACAGTATGGAGATTGCTCAGAAAACAAAAAATAGAATTATCATTTGATCTAGCAATCCCTCTCCTGGGCATCTATCCAGAGAAAACGATGCTTTAAAAAAATATATGTACTCCATTGTTCATTGCAGCATTATATACAATAGCTGAGACATGGAAGCAACCTAAATGTCCATTGAAGAAGAGTGGATAAAGAAGATCTGGTACATATACACAATGGAATATTACTCAGCCAGAAAAAGAAATGAAATAATGGCATTCACAGCAACATGGATGGACCTAGAAATCATCATGCTAAGTGAAGTTAAACAGTGAGACACCAGTGTCACATGCTACCACTTATATGTGGAATCTAAAAAAAAGGATACAGTAAACTTTGCAGAACAGATACTGACTTACAGACTTTGAAAAACTACTACTTTCTAAAGGAGACAGGTTCGGGGTTGGGAAGGGTGGGCTGGGTGTTTAGGATAGAAATGCTATAAAATTGGGTTGAGATGATCAGTGTACAACTATAAATGTAATAAAATTCATTGAGTTAAATAAACTAAAATAAAATTGTCTCTGAAGCCAAACTACCAAGAAAGACAAAAAAAAAAAAATGGCAAAATAGTAGGAAATAAGCTTAAAATCTCCCTCATTAGAGTGTCAGAGGAAGAATAGTCATGAATTTTCCTTGCTATATTTATGTAATCTCAAGTGCAAAAGGTTATTTCCTTTTCATCATGGTTCTCTGTTGCCTCATCTATGACTTACAATTGAATGATGTATAAATATGCAAGTTAAACGAATTCTGTCATTTAAGAGAATTTAGAAAACTAAGCTGAAAACTGAAGCGATTAATTCCTATGCTCAATTCCTGTGTATGGGTTTTTTCCACCACACCAAGCAAATCTCCTTGGATACCTGCAATTCAACTCAATTCGAACACTGATACAGTGGCAGGTCCCCCAAGTTAAAGGCTCAGTACCACAGGACTACCACCCCACCATCCCAGTTCAGATGCCAACCCCAAGTCCAGGATGTTACCTATACTTCTGACCAACCTGCTATAGATCAGAAGTTCCAGTGACCCCTTCCTTGGATTAGATTAATCCACTAGAGTGGCTCACAGAACTCAGAGAAACATTTCACTTACTAGATCACCAGTTTATTATAAAAGGATATAATTCAGGAACAGCCAAGTGAAAGAGACACACTGGTGAGCTAGTAAGTGAGATATTTTTCTTTCTTTCAATTCACAGCATAGTTTTCCCACTAAGATGGTTAGAAAGGAAAAAACAGCTTGACTTGTTTATTGAAAACCAGAACTTGAGCAGGTAGAAGGCAAATTTGATTTGCATCTGGCTCTGGCCTTAGACAAATTCTCTTCTCTGCCCTTCAGTCTCCACCTCTACATCCTAATGATCATACTATCAATGTGTTATAAGGTGTAGAGAATGTGAAAGTGGATCAACTGTTAGTCACCTGCTCACCATGCAGCACAATGTTAATAGCCTTTCTTCACATAGTCCCCCTTCGATTCAGACCATGGATATGGCAAAGTTTGGACTTAGCAGGTCACACTGACTAAAAAATTACATTTAGGGAACAATGCATAGGAAATATCAAGGACCAGAAAAAGGGATCAAGTGAATTGCTGAACCACACTTGTGAAGAAAACAGTTAACAGTAAGAAACATCAAGAAAACTGTAATAGTCTCAAGCTTACCACAGAGGGCACTTGGACCTATCAAAAATAGTACCTTTTTATAATATGCCAATTTTCGATTAAACAGTTTTGCAGTTTTGTTTGTGTGTAGACGGAACATGGAAAACAAACAAACACTGATGGAACATGGGCTAAGCCCAAACTAGCTGCAGAAAATGATTGTAAGCTTGGATGCTAGAAATCCCAAAGAGAGGAAAGAAATCAGGTTCTCTGCCTGATCTGCCTTTTGCCTGAGGAAACTGGAAATATTTAGAGTCTCAAAACCACCCACCCAACCACCTCTGCCTCCAGGCCACACTGTGAACAACCATGAAATAGCAGATTATTTACTGTTTGACTTCTTACACGGAAGGTGCTGAAACCCTGAGCTGCACTGCACTCAGTTTAGACTCTTGCTTCTTTGTTTTCTGAATGACAGTTTGGGAGACAGCTGCAGTTCTTACAAAGAGAGCCATCTTGATAAACAAAAACAAAAATAGAAAGATGCATTCTTTTGCCCCAGAGAAACCGTTCTGAGTCCTAACTTAAGAAAGAAGTAAATGGATGAAAGAATGTGTTAACGTAATAACAGATCTGAACTCTAAATAGCTAATTTGGGCCCATACATATTACCTAGCATAATTATAAAGAACGTGGTAGCAGAACAACCAAATTATTTCAAAGACATTTGAGGCAGTGGGACAGAAAGATTTCTTATTCCCATCCAAATGAATTAAAAAGAAAAGAGATGGCAGGTACTCGTCTGTGTTCTGCAGAGCACATGCCACACCCGTGGTCCTTCACACAGCTTAGACAAAACCTTGAAAATGCCCTTGTTAAATGGGAGATGGGGAAGTAGCCCTTGGCTTCTTACCTCTAAGTACCTTTTGTTGCAAGGACTAGGAAAAGGAACGCTTGAATTTTCATCTCTTGATGAAATGAAGTCCATTCATTTCACATTTGTGGTTCTAAATGTGGACTGATCTGAAGTGGCATTGCCTTGTTATTAAGAAATGCCGTGTCAGACACTTACTTTGATTTCATTGTAATACGGCTACTAGGAAAGCAATCCCTGTTAGGTGTCCTCTCCCCAGCTACCCGCTGGCTCCCAGCAATTTTTGTTTTCAGATAAAATGAAGACCAACATGTTTGTTTTTTTTTCCTACACCATTTCAGTACATTACATCTTTAAAAATAATTAATCATATCTATGTAATTTATACTTTTCTATTAAAATAGGATATGTATAGTCATTGCTTAGCATGTCCAGTAAATTACAGCTTATTTGGGATCTATTTTAAATATAAAGATCATGAATAAAATGCTAGTTAAAGCATTTCTAAGTGAACTAAAGTTAGTGTGTATGGTATCCAGCAAAATATATGTTTTTCTAAGTAATAAGAGGGAACAACTATTGAAACTGTAATCATCTTTTACAATAAATACTGTTTTTCTTGAAGGCTTTCATACAATGAAGTTAAATATCTTTTTTTTTTTTTTAAGTTTTTGGGGTTTTTTTTTTGGCTGTGCCTGTGGCATGCGGAAGTTCCTGGGCCAGGTATCAAACCCACACCACAGCAGTGACGTCAAATCTTTAACCACCAGGCCACCAGGGAATTCCTAAATATTTAAATTGAAGTGTCACTCTGGACTGGTGGAGTCCTTCAACTCTACTTAAGTGTTTATGGTATAATATGAAATAAATTATGTATAATGCATATGGTATAATATATAATGTATAATAAAAATAATATATTCTAAAATGTTAGTAGCTCATATAGTTAATTATAAGTTATCATCATCTAATTACTTTTATAGAATAACACTCTTGGAACATTTAGAAAATGTGTTAATAATAAGCCATGACAACAGCCTACGGTAGTAGAAATTATATGGAAAGTTATCCTGTGTTGCTTAATTTTCATGCAGAAAATACTACTTAAATGGCGCCTTTCATTAAAGGAGAAAGAAATGTACCCCAACCGATTTCAGGGGCCCTTAGCATTCTGGAATGCCAGGAGCTCTTGGCTTTGTACTACACATCAATGATGGCTGACAGGTAAATAGCTTCATCTTTTTTTTTTTTTTCTTTTTTCTTTTTTAGGGCCTCACTGGAGGCATATGGAACCCAAACTAGGGGTTGAATCAAAGCTGTAGCGGCCGGCCTACATCATAGCCATAGCCACAGCCACACGGATCAGGATCCAAGCTGCATCTGCAACCTACACCACAGCTCACGCAACGCTGGATCCTTAACCCACTGAGGGAGGCCAGGGATTGAACCCACATCCTCATGGATACTAGTCGGGTTCATTACCACTGAGCCACAATGGGAAATCCACGTAAATAGCTTTGAATAATATTTACCCTTTTGTATTTTATACAAAGAATAAGGATCTAAAAGTATTGAACTTCCCAAGATCATTTCCTTACCAACTTTTTCTATGAGTTAGAAATAGATGAGATCCAAAGCCAAGTCCTCTTTTTAGAAATAATCCTCTTCCCTTTCAGAAATAAGAGAGAGTAAATGTTGCAGAAGCACTATATTCCTAGTATCTACCCTCTAATACTAAAACAACAGTTTACTGCATTTTGATGTTGCTGTTTCCTGGGGACAAAAGTGCTTCTGTGTGAGACCTGCACCAGGATGCTCCACACCTCGTGCTTAAGGAGAGCCTCAAATGAGTGAGCTGAACTATTCCACTTCACCCAAACCTGTTTGCTTCAAATCGTGGAACTGCTGACATGAGTTGACAAATGAACACGTTAATGAGTTGATCCAGTTCAGTGTACCCAAAAGGCTGTCTGTGAGATCCAGGACCGGAAAGTTCATCTGCATCTCAGCCCGATGGAGCTTGCAATGTGGCTTGTCACAGAGTTTCCTTTAGCTTATGTGATTGCTCGCTCCACATGCTGCCATTTACAGTACACGGTATACACTAAAGCTATTTTTTGTCAAGACGGGCTGGGTTTTCACAGCTCTGCACATGACATCCAGTCACTCTTCTTGGCTCTTAATGCTTAACATGGTGTAGTCTTGATTTTTGGCTGATTGCCTCCAATATGTTCAATTTTGGATGATTTTTAGTGTAGGTTTGTGAAATGATGCCCTAGAAATGTGAAAAATGTATAGGTTTCCTTAAAGGGCTTGCAGACATCAGTCTGCTTCCCTAGGCATCATTTTGAAACTGTGATAGTTTCTCCAGCATTTGTGGCGTGCCCTCAGCGGGCACTGGAGAACATTCAGAAGGCAGATAAAAGAAGACTGAGGAAAAACATAAAAGGGGATGTCTCTGGGGTGTGGAGTTAGGAGTTGAGGTGGATAGGCACTTACTTTTCATTATGCAGTTTATCTGTTGGCACTGTTTTTCTTCCTGGTTTGTGTCTCATCTTGACAATTAAAAAGTTTAAGAGAAAATGATACATCTTCCTGATGCTGTTGTCATTGTTAAAACTACGTCTGTCACTCATGTTTTTTTAGCACTGATTTCCGTGAATACAAAGTCCAATGCATACCCTGTATCTCTTCCTGAGCTTCAACCTTGCCAATCTCATTTCTCAACAGTTTTACTATTTCCACATGGGCATTGTGTTTTTAGATCCCACCTTCCTTCCATTCCCATGGTTTCCTTCAAATGAAGGACTACTTCTTTTTGATACACAAAATTTGTTATCTGTGTATTATTGATACAGTTTGGGGTTATTTGAATGCCCAAGATAATATTCTCAACTGGATGGCTTCTAGAATTTACTTGATAGAAACTGAAGTCATTAATCTGCCTTATCCAGGCTACCATGTCAGTAAAATAAGGTAATGGATAACTTAAGATGAAATATCAGGCAAAGATACAATATGAATGGGAACCCCCACTGATTCATAGCAAATTTGATGATTTAATTTTTTTAATATTTAAAACTATCACATATGAAAATAGTCTGCAAAAAAACCCCCAGAGAATAGGCATGGGGGAAATTAATAGTGGATCTCTTTTTTTCCTTCATGTTTCCATCTTTGATTTGTATTTGAATATTTGTGAGGAAATTGTGCATAGGAATTCAGTTTCTCTTTGCTTTTTCCTGAGTCAGATGATATTAACATATGGAAAGATATTGATCCAAGTAATAAGAAGAGATGCTATTGTGAATAGTGCTGCAATGAACATGCATGTGTCTTTTTTAAGCAAAGTTTTGTCCGGATATATGCCCAAGAGTGGGATTGCTGGGTTATATGGTAGTTCTATGTATAGCTTTTGGACCTTTCCACAGAGAAGAAAATCATGGACTTGGAGAATAGACTGTGGTTGCCGAGGGGGAGGGGAAGGGAGAGGGAGTGGGACGGATGGGGAGCTTGGGGTTAATAGATACAGACTATTCCTCTGGAATGGATTAGCAATGAGATCCTGCTGTATAGCACTGGGAACTATGTCTAGTCACTTATGATGGAGCATGATAATGTGAGAAAAAAGAATGTATACATGTATGTGTAACTGGGTCACCATGCTGTATAGTAGAAGAAAAAATAATGTATTGGGGAAATAAAAAAGTGACACTTTATAATAAAAATGAGGATGCTGATCCCTGTAGCAAAAGTGACATAAGTTATGTACCCCAGGTTGACTACTTTTAATAGGCCTAATATAATAAATCCTTTCATTAAAAAATAGATGGAAAATCATATTTTAATTTTGGGGGAGACCTATGCCTAACTCTTTGACCAGAGAAAGTGAAATGGAGGCAGAGTGGGCTGAGAAGGGGAATGAACTCGGAGTTCAGCCTTACCTGCCATGGAGGGTCTGCTAATCTCTTTACCTGAATGATTAAATGATTAAAGGGTTGGACCAAGTGTTATTTCATGTTCTTTCTAATTCTAAATTCTGCAAGAGAGTCAGAGTTCCACAGCTGGGGATTCTCTGTCTCTCATGACACTTTGCCTAACACGGTGGCACTTAATAAATGTGCATTTAGAAGAGGAAACAAAGGACAAGGTAACAAGTAAGAAAAAATGAACCTCAACGAAACTGTAAATAATGGATCTAGAAAGTTATGAACCAGGCAGATCAGACATGATTCCACCATGCCACACTCTATGGCACAGTGTTGTCAGCAGCACATTCAAACACACACACACACACACTTCATCAAGGTCTTTACCCTCAGTGAAAAGCTATAGAATATGTGCTAAAGGCAGAAGTACAAACTGACTTGGAGATTTCATTAAAACTGGTTAAATTCACAAAACTGTTAAGATCAATATATTTGTCAGTCACCCTGTAATTAAGTTGGAACTGTGGTTGTGGAATATTACATATGCAGCCATTTAATAAGCTGAGTTCCCTGAGTCTGAGAAAAAATGAGAACAAGACCAGTTTCAAAGATCATTTGAAAAGTTAATCTAGCCTCCCCCCACTTTTTTCTTTAAAGCAGCATCTGCAGCACGTGGAAGTTCGCCGGCTAGGGGTTGAATCAGAGCTGCAGCTGCTGGCCTACACCACAACTATAGCAACACTGGATCCAAGATGCATCTGGGGCAATGCTGGATTCCTAACCCACTGGATCCCTAACCCACAGGCCAGGGGCTAAACCCACATCCTCATGGACACTATGTCAGATTCTTAACCCCCTGAGCCAAAAGGGGAATTCCTAATCTAGACTTCTAAATTGTAGAACTATGCTTGTAATCAAAGCAATAGACATTTTATTATTTGCTTATTTAATTTAATAGGTATTTTATACGGCAGGCATCATAATAAGTGTTCTACATATATTTGCACCTGAGAGGTAGACACTGTGATTTAGGTCCATTTTACAGGTGAGTCAACAGAAGATTCACACTTATTCAACAGATCTTTCTTGAGTCACTGCTATGTTATGGGACCTGTGCTGGGTGTTGAATTCACAGTGATGAATCAGATAGACTGAGAGATCTTGGTCAGGCCTGCCCTGCTCAGTCCTGCCTGGGCCAAGTCATGGGGCAGATACATCAGTGCAGAGGCCCCTGAACCAGTCAGTCCTGGGTCACGGCAAGGCACCTTTTTGTGCCTGAAGGATAGTGGTTGTTAGTTGACTGGTGAATAACACAACACAGAATACAGCTATAACTGAAATGTGAAGGTTAGATTTAAGCATAAGAGGTTAGCTGCTGATCTTGACAGTGTTTCAGGGTGGCGTGGCAGGGAATACAGAAGTGGAGATTAATGTCTTTGCACAGTGTGGCAGCACTGTCGTCTCATTTAGCTTAACTAGTACAACCACTGGAGTGTCTCATGAAGGAACTCAGAGAGATCAGAGAATCACACCCATCCAACTCGATGTTATCTCCTGTCCTTGTTTTTTCCAAGCCTGATG
Source organism: Sus scrofa (assembly GCF_054392235.1). Lineage (NCBI taxonomy): Eukaryota > Metazoa > Chordata > Mammalia > Artiodactyla > Suidae > Sus > Sus scrofa. The sequence goes on from NC_139397.1 coordinate 116,777,713, forward strand.
CAGTGAAGTGTGATTTACATGAAATCTATGTGTCTGAGTATTCCTCTCAATTCTCAAACCCAAGCTCCTGTTGAACCAACCCAGTCCACGATCTCAAAGAGCCTACAGTCTTTTAAGGAAGATAGATGGTGAAACACGCTAAACAAAATCAAAATCCTATAAAAGGCAAAACTACAATGATAGAAAGCAGATGATGGGAACTGATTGCAAATGGGCACAAAGAAACTGCCTGCAGTGATAGAAATCATCTATATCCTGATTGTTGTGAATGTCATGAGACTCAATACATTTGTCAAAAGATATGAAGAGGTACATTTAAAATTGTTGAATTTTATTGTAAAGAAATTATATTTCAACAAAGCTGGCAAAAAATGCCACAAACTTTGGAATTTTACTATTAATTTAAATAAAAAATATTTGAGACTTTCAATTGTTAAAAATTTTATATACATGTATATCTATCTATATACATACAAATATACACTATATAATTAAAAATATATGACAATTAAAAATATGAATATGTACATATACATGCATGTACATATTTTAAGACATTTCTAATTTGTTAAAAATTATATATAATTGTATGTACATATGTACATACATATGTATGTATATGTACATTTGTATATCACATATTGAAAAAGTGAAATGTAAAACTGGAATTCAGGAGGTCTTGAAAAAAGTCCTCCCTCAGATTTAATGTAAGCAATAAATCCAAAATGTATTATTTTTGAGAATAATCAAAAGTTCCTTCCACTTTTCTTCACTGAGTACTAAAATCATTTAGAACAGGTTTTCTAGATTGACTTCTAAAACTGTGAGTATATTACTTATTCAAATATTTACACATAGCTAAGGAAAAATCAAATAAACAAATGAGACCATAATTAGAAATTTTGATAAATGCTTTTAAAGAAAAATATCAGGGTGTTAGGAAAAGGCCCGCAAAAGGAACTAGTAATATATATTTTTTAAAATAACAAAGTAGCTTCAGTATTAATGTCTACTGACTTAGTAAAAACAAGTTCTATGAAGGAAAATAAAAAGTTATAAAGCAAGGATTTAGAAATAATGCAACTAGTTTTCCTGTGGAAACTTCAGAAACCTTGGATGTTCTAAACTTGCTTATAGTTGATTTCCCATAAAGATGCTGCTCAGAATTATTTTTTCTTGATAAACTTCCTTTTTACTACATCTCTTTAACTCCAGACCAGCAACAAATGGGCCACTAAAGCTAATACTGAGAAGCATGCATATTTTTCACTAGTATCTTTGTTTCTTTTTATAAAAGCAATCACATAAGGTATTAAACTATTTTAAAAGCGCTTCCATATTTAACATAATGTGCTAATAACTAGCACATACTTGCCTGAAAAGATGCTAAGGATATGAAGACTCTGGCTTCATTAGCCAGTGACTATTACTGAGCAGACGACAAGCTCAATATCTCATTAAAGGGTTACACACTGTGAAACAGAACAAGGTAATACTGTGTCATTTTTATATAGAAAAACATTATAGGGTAAAACATTGACGTGTTCAGTTAAAAATAATCCTTCAAAAGGCCAAAGTTAACAGTTAAAACCATTTTTTATCTAGAAATTGGCAAAAGATTTATCTAAAATGTTTATATTTTTGTCACTCCATAAATCAAAATTAGTTTTCCATTAAAAAAATTGGATCAGATATGATGATCTTCTTGCCAATTTTTAGCTAAATGCAAATGGAAACATCTGAGATTTTAAACTGAAAACTGAAGTTTATAGATATGTAGTAAAACTACTGCCTATGAGCGTTACATTCTGAGATCTGAGTAGCATATGAGGTTATGAGTTAACAATAATTTCAGCTACATTACTTTCCTTCTACCAAACTTATAAACACAAAATTAAGGCCTAGCTTTGTGATTAATGTGTATACCTTATTATATTATGTCTACCCTTTAAAGTTGATGGAATGATAATGGAACTTCTACTTATTCTTCAAGTCTCCACACAAAACTTTTTCCAGACCCACAAAACAAGGCCAGGGTGCTGTTTTTCTGCCCTTCATAGCACCGTGTGTCTTCCCTTTGTACTTGAATGTACACCTGCTGTTGTGTTACTATATAATGGACCTGTCTATAAGCTACACGAGAGATCAGGTGTGGTTTTTCACTCATCAGTTCATTCCTAGCACCTAATATAATGTCCAGTGCCTATACTTAACAAATACTTATTAAGTGAATGAAATCTGATTACCACAGTGTCATTTCTATGATTTTTAAAAAATATGACCATGGATTTATTAATGACTCTATCAACATTAGGTTTTCCTTTCTGTATTTTCCAAGTGTTATCTGCCTGAAATATCCAAACCAGCAAATTGCACCTTGTGCCTCAGGATAATGGTTTTGTTTCTCCTCCATGCTCTCTCTGCTTTCCACACTCTTTTCCCAGCCTGTGAATGTGACCATGGACAGAAAGTGATGAGGTATTTGCCCTTCTGTCCCTATTACAGTGCACAGTGTTATTTCCACCTCGGCTACACTATCAGAACCTTCTCTCCTACCTCTAGTGAAGGTGTCAAATTTTTTGAAAGAGAAAACACAGCCTTTCCTCCTCAAAACAATGTTGAAATTTTGGAATCCTAACGAAATGGCAGGAGAATATTATATAAAAACGTTTTTGTCTCTTAAGAGACTCTATACTTTTTTAAATTAAGTAGCTTCAGATCACCCCGATTAAGATTTACTAAGTCTATGCAAGCTACAAATGACTCTCAGGATATAGATGGTCTTTGAGCCTTAATGACTTGGTCCCAGAATTCTACTGACGTCTTTTCAGTTAAAACCATTTAGTCAGTAGATTCAGTATGTATTTACATGACAGGGCATAACCAGAGAGGGCATGTATAAACTCTATTACCAAGTCCCAGTATTTTGATGGTCAAAGCAAATTTAATGAGGTGGAAAGTCAATGAACATAGAAGAGATTATTGGCAACAGTGTAACAACAATGAGATTCTGCTCTTTCCCCCAGGACAGAAACAGAAAGCTAACATGGAAACCAAAATATAGCTTTACCTTGGGCCATAAAGACAAAGACAGCAATCGAAAAGATTCATTCTTGATGATCGATTTCTTTTACCCACTGCAGGTTCACTGTGGTAAGAGAGATGATTTTTTACCAAAAGACAAACTTTGACAAATGAGCTCATTTCCATCGGGTTGACAAGTCTTAAGTCATGAGATAGGCTGAAACATGCATCCCAAAGCTCCATTATAGAATCATTAAGCTGATTTCTTCATGAAAATATATATTTTTTTCTTTTTAAATTTTAAAGGAGAAGACAGGTGGTTAAAGACTAATACATTTTAAAAGCCAGCTCCCCCCTTGTCACATAACTCTTTGAATGATTAGGGGTACTGACTGCCAAATGTGTTTTAAAACTCATTTGAAATGAAGAAAAGACTCAGAAATAAACAAAAAGGGGAGGGAGGAAGGGGAAATTTTAATTTTACATTTTTTCTTGCTTTATTTTTAAGATAAGTAAAATTGTTCTTTTATTAAAAAATGGCAAAAGTTGTATTGAAGTAGGTCGACCACTCACATTTTAATTCTCAAGTCTGAAGGAATTTTTAACTGTCACTACTGACCCACAGATTTGAAGTTAAGAGAATCAATGATGTGATTTTAACATTTATAATACTATAAAACTGCTTTCTTACAGGCTAAGATGTCTACCTAGTTGTCTGCAAGATCAATAGCTCTATAATTAAAGTATGTAAATAAAGGATGATAGTATTGAAGTATAAGGAAATAATGCTTTTATACATTTCAATGTATACATTACATGTGTCAATATGTCTGTATTGAAGTGCAGAATATAAACATGCTAGTGTAAAGATGTATTCATGTGTAGATAGAAAGAGATAGACAGATAGATAATAGATTATAGATGTGTGCTGAAATACATAGTTTAAAAGCCATGTGTGTCTCTTCCAGTATTTTCACTATTCAATTGCTCCCTCCAGCCCAGAAGACAAGGAAATATTTTTCAAGGCCAGTTACAGAATCTTTGAAAATGGATGAAACCCTGAGTTCTCCAACAAGGTGGAAGAAGTGTTGATCTTATGTAAAGAGTATTTTAGAATGTACTTGAGTGTTTACTCTTGCTGTAAACAAAGGATGACACATGCTCAAGGGTTGGGGTCAAGAATGTTATTAGTGTCCCTGTTCATAGGACCAAAATCTGCCATGGTTCATTTGAACTCTGGACTCCTTACAAATAAAGGACATGCTCTGCAATTACCAATCTGCCTGGGCATATACATAAAGAGAGCTGACAAATGATAAAGGAAATTGGAAAGGTTGAGAGGATGAAGTCAATAATAGATTTATCTCCAGACATTTAGCACTTGAAGTGCATCTGTTATACAATATGTAGACATATTTTACGGCAAATTTGGAGATACTGTGAGCCCACTGGGAAGGGACAATATCTAATTTTATATTCTATATAATTCTGAGCATAACTTTGGTGCCTAATCAGTAAGAAGAGGCGGTACCCTCTGTGCTTACAAAGGAGAAATGCATGAAAAGGATATGGAAACATAACCTGGGCACTTGTATGCAGTAGCAGTGTGGAAGAACAGTGCAAAAAAGAGCAAAGCCAAATGTAAAAGAAGGGAACTATATTTTATGTGCATCATGGAAAGATTGTATTCTGAAAGTTTTTTTGATCATTAAGTTAAAATTTCTAATTTTTTCCCAAACTCAAAAAAACTTAATTGCAAGTTTTTATTCTGAAAGAGTACAAAGTTCAGTAATAAATTGAAAACAATTTTTTAACTAGCTTTCATCAGACTGCATTTAGGAAACAATTTCATGCTGGCTTGAACATTATTTCCCCCCAAAGAATTTGTCTTGTTCTTTCGAAAAAATTATTTTACTTCATGAATTCTATAAATACTGTTAATCACAGATATTGTAAAATATAAAGTGCTTTTATATTTACAGTATTTATAATAATATGGCCTCATTTATAATATGCATGGAAAAGAAATTATACCTATTTATTTATGTAAATATGATATGTATGTATAAGTGAGAAATTTCTATTTTACTATCGATGTTTTTCTCTTCATCTCTCTGTTTTCTTTCTTCTACCATACATGTATGGAAAAACATACATCTTAAGGCTTTAACTTTATTTAATTTTGTGTAAATTTATCTGGTACAGTTAAAAACCATGTGAAAAGACTAAAAAGGAAACAATATTTTAAAATATTCTTGCATCATAGCTTGATGCCCTAAGAAAGGAAAAAATATGCTTCAGCCCTGATGTTACCTTTCTATAGTACGTAATGCTAAATCTCTCAGTCAATTCAGCTCCAGAACATTTACCCAAAGGAGTTACTTATGGCCTTTCAAGTGAAACAGGCAGTCGGCTGACTTTTGCCCTGCCATCTCCAACTCAATTTTGTAGCCACTGTGTGAATTTGTAAAGTCTGTTTTAGTTGTCAATTAAAATGAATTATTTCCCTTAGTTGTTGGAGAAAGCTATTTTTGACCAATATGAAGAGGACTCGGTGAGCAGACCCTTGCTGTCGGAGGGTTTTTTGCGGTTACTGAGAAGCCAATTGCTTAGCGTTAAGTGGTGTGATGGCATTCTTTCCCCAAACCACAGGACTCTGTTCTGTCTTGAGAGTTCGTAGGTATACATTTTTTAAGGCATTTCACATCAGAATAATCTGTCGTAGATGGTGAGCTTTCCAAGATGGACTGTGAATAGACATAGTTTATTTGTGTTTTCGCTTACCTTACTGCCTATAGCTCACATTGTATTAAAAGTTTCTGGCAAGGAAAATGACAAACTTCTCACAATTTGATGTATATATTTCAAAAGATTTACTGAATTTGTTATTACTTATTTTTAGTGCTTTCTTGCAATTGTATCAATTCATTTGTTTCCTCCTACTTCCCTCTTCTCAAAAATCAAATATATAGACACTATCCATTGCAGAGATAACAAAAAAAAGCTTAGAAATAATTTTAACATCTAAGATTTACAGTCTTAAAAAAATTTAAAGTTTTCTGATTTTAATATTTAAAGTGGGTATCATGATCTTGTAAATTATGGTTAAAATAAATAGTTTCTCTTAAGAGAATTTTTTAAAAAGGAGAACCAGAAACTGGTATTATCTCAGCAGAGCTTAAGCTAACATCCTGGAAAGAATACAGAAAAAAGAAAGAGTTGTTGATTCTTTTTTTCTGAAGACAACACTGTAGCAACCTCTTTGGAATTTTTATGCTGATAAAATTGTTACATTCCTGGACAGTTGTCTGAAAGAGGAGATGTACAACATTGTCTTAAAGGAAGAATTTTCTGATTGAGTCAAGGCCATTACGTCTTACATTAAGAAGGGATTCAAGACAACCATTCTACCATAGCTTAACTGTATTTTATTTTAGTTTTCAATAGTTATGTGGATCAAAGCAACCTTAAAACTCACAAGGCAAACTCTTAACTATACTCTTGATTATTTTCTTCCAATCAAGAAAAAAAAAATAGTTCTTGAAAATCTCTGTAAATCAATCTCTGAAAATATAAATATTTACACGTGGAAAACGTAGTACACAGTCAAATATACTAAGAAAATACAATAACCCATGGACCCTTCTTCTAAGGTTTTTAAAGCAGACCTCTAATCCTGATTTTTAAGAAATGTACGTGATTTAAGAGACAAAACATCAAAAACAGAGCAGTGAACTAAGGAAGATAAAACATTCAAATGTGTCCTGGATACCAGCTATATTTTGCAGCTGGATACTATTATTTTTAAATAAAATATGAGGGAAAAGAGCCAAATACTACTTTCTGGAAGAAATAGAGAACACAATGCAAGTTCGATAATCTGAGATTTTAGTGTGTTTGACATAAAATTAAAATGCACAATTGTGATTTGGAGAATGCTTAGGCAAGATTATTATATGCTCCTGTATATTCAGAAAACTGTGTCCAGATCCATTTTATGTTACAGGTCCCTGAGGTCCTGTGTGTGCCTTCTTATGTGAATATGAACAATTCTGAACTAGACACTGTGGATGCAACAAGAGAGAATGCATTTGGAATTATCTTTCAAACAAAACTTCAGTAAGAAAAAGAAGCCATGTGAATTTTTGTTTTGAAATTTTGCAAGTAGATAAGGAAGAATGAGCCAAAATAGTCACTTCCAGCCTTTTTCATTGATCAATTTATGGTTTCAAATAAAAATATTCCTTTAGACTTTCAAAATGAGAAAAATATGTATATAAGTATATATTTTTTCGGCATGTTTCCAATATTAGCAATTACAAAATTGTTTTAAACATTACTTCTTCTAGGAATGGATTCTTTTCCTTTCATGAGTAAATACGGATTTACAGGAATTTTCTCTGACCTTCATAAAATGCTATGGAAGATTATATTACAATGTTTTATTCTTCTATATACAATATGAAGGTCACTTACATTCTGTAATGAGTGAAGTCTCTCTTTTACTAGTGTTTTCCATATCACATTTCCAACCTGATATCCTTTATCTTTGTAGTCTGGAAGTTGTTGGGTGGACCAATTTATTGTCTAGGGCTAAGTGAAAACAATTCTAAGAACAAACTGCAGTTAAGGAAAATGAGGATTAAAACAATGATTTAATCTTAACATTAAAAAAAGTCAGGTGTTTGGTTTCCTTTCTCTTTCTTTAATGTATATTTGACTATGTGAACCTTTCCTAATTGTTTTTCAACTTGATTATCAAGAAAGCTTATGCCCTTGCTATTTTAGATATTCTAAAATATTCTATAGTACATTTTTACATTTTTCTATTTCATATTCATTTCCTTTCTTCTAATAAATCCTTATCAACACTTCTTTCTATTAAGTATATCTTCTTTATTCTTTTTAGCTGCTGTTTTTGATCGCTCTCCCTTCATTTAGAAGCTATCTTTGATACTTCAGAATCTAGATGAATCAAAGAGGACCTCGATGGACGCATGGTTGACCCAAGCCCAGATAAACTAAGTGATATGGCTGAGTTTCTCAGTAGATAATGTTCTATTCTTTCACGTACTTCATTGTATCACTTGCAAAAAAAAAAAAAAATCAGTAAAATTAAATTTCATAAAGGGAGTGTATTATCGATGGTGTGGTAAGTCATTACAGTGTAGATCCTTCACATGTTCAGTGAGAAGAGAATGAAATAGAAATCTGTTTTATTGGAGTTCCCACTGTGGCACAAGGGGATCAGTGGCTTCTTGGGAATGCTGGGACGCAGGTTTTATCCCTGGCCTAGCACAGTGGGTTAAAGATCTGGCATTGCCATACCTGTGGCTTAAGTTGCAACTAAGGCTAGGTTCATCCCTGGCCCAGGAATTCCATAAGCTATGGAACAGCCAAAAAAGAAGAAGAAGAAAAAAAAAAAGAAATCTGCATTATTGCTGTCATCATATACCTTTTCCAAATAGAGCACCTTCCTTGTGGGTGGGATACACATGGGTAAAGTACAAGTTGAAAAGTTCTTTGAGGCTTTTGATTTTAGTGCCAAATATGTTTCAAAAATTGATCAGAAGTAAGAAATGATGATTCTTCTTCTTTTTTTTTTTTTTTTTGGTCATTTTTTTCCTAATCAGAAACCACAGATGGCAAAAGCATGAAGTCAGTCCCTGAGGAGTCATCAACCTGAGTAAATCATCCATACACAACCATGATATTTGTGGGAACAAGTGTATTTAACCATATACATCACACAATGTAGAATTTTCATAGCCCAAAGAGGTGGCCTGGGCAATTTGAAGACCTACCATAGGAAAAAAATTCTGGCTTTGGGTGTCTAAGGCGGTTGCCACCAGAGGGCGATTGTTATAGCAAAGCTTCATTCTATGCAATTGCTTTTTTTTTTTTTTTTTTTTTTCCCAATCCTAGTTGTCTGGTTAACAAACAAATGTAACATACAATGGAAACACACTTTATGCAGGATAACTCTGCAAGTTTGTTTTCAATATCAAAAATGAAGTTAATATTGTTGATAGTGGCTAAAGAAGAACAGAAAAAAATGGAATTTCTTTCTTCTTTTATTATTATTTTTTCTTTTTAGAGCTGTACCTGTGGCATATGGAAGTTCCCAGACTAGGGGTCGAATTGGAGCTGCAGCTGCCAGCCACAGCAACACCAGATCCCAGCTGTGTCTGTGACCTACACTGCAGCTCATCCACTGAGCAAGGACACTAGTCATGTTTGTTACCACTGAGCCACAATGGGAATTCCAAAATGAAATTTCTTGATGGTAGATTTGCTAGTAGATTTTTATACAACAATTGAAAGAAGAAAGCAGGGTCTTATCAGATGATTGAAACCCCACAGTACTTCCCCTAAAAGAGATATTTATTTACATTATTTCACTCCTTTGTTTTCCTTAGGAGTGACAGAGCAAGTTGATGCCTATTGCCAAAGGGTTTTGAAGCCATTAATTTTTAAGGGATTTTTTTTTTCTTTTCCTTGCCAAGAGGCATCTTAGTGAGCTATTTTGGATTTGGTCCTAAATATCCTTTATAGTTTTGTATACATTTTAATCTTAGTCTGAACATCAACCTATATAAGTATAGAGTGATGCATTTAATGGCATGAAGTGTAACATAATGCAAGCTTTAATACCTGGAATACAGTAAACCAGTAGCTCCGAGTTATATTACCCGTCGTAAACTTCTTTAACCTGTGGCTCATTTTCAAAATAATAAACGTAACTATTCCATAAAAATATCTCAACACAGAAGAGCCAGAAAAGTGAAGGACATGAACAGATGGTACATCAATCTTCTGCATTTATACAATTTGTTTTTTAATGCAAATAGTGTGGGTTGCCTGCTCATGCCTTGGATATTTGTTCCAAAGATGAGCACATTTTCTTATCTTTCTGGATCAATGTGACATTTGCAGTTATCATAAAGTGGGAGCCCATTTAATGATGTTAATGCTTCCTTAATGTAAAAATAAAATCACCTTCTTTATAAAAGCAAACAGATTAAAAGTCCCAAAGAGACCATTGAAATCTGTGACATTTGCAGTTACTGGTAACTAGATGGTTTGATTATACACAGGTTAAAAAAAAATTCTTAAAAGCATTGTTTATGATCATTAATCAGGACATTAAATGTGAATTCTGGATTCCCTTATGAGCAAGAGGGTACATAAGAATCTATTTGGATAAAGAAACCAGCAACTTAAAGACTTTTTCAAAAGAGTTGCCGCAGTTAAACGTTAAATAAGCATCTCTAAATTTTAAGATAGCTTGCAAATTTTTACTCTTTGAGGATCCTTAAAAATAAATTATGGTATTTCTGCAATGTAATGCTTTTCTAAAACAAAAAACACTTAAAAATAGTAAAACAGTTTAGGTAGTAACAGTAAAGCAGTGTAGGTGTGGCAATGATTTTTTTTTATCTTAATTCACAGAATTATTCTAGTGTTTACCTCCTCCCCACCTCCATATATTTCAACTTTCATGGAGAAAAGCCATTTATAGGAGAGAAGAATGATGTTTCTAAGTCTTATTTGGTTCATCAGTAGAGCACACTTGGCTACTTCATGGGGAGCCTGCTTTGGGAATTCATTTCTTTTTGTGTGTATTGTTGTGTCTGTTTTCGATGTTTCATACACATGCCCAGAGGCCGTCTGGCAGCATATACACTTTTTAAAGCCAATTTGAAAAAAGCAAATCATTTTCCTTCCTGCTAAGACAGCTGGCTGTTGCACACAGCATTTTCCACTAGGAATGAGTTATGGTCACTAACTAATTCCAGAAGGTCCAAAGAGTTGGCATTTGATGAGAGCAAATTTTGATCACTATCAAATTGGCATGAACTCCAGTAATGGGCTAACACATGAAAAGGAGCACACAGGAGTGTCCTATAAGTAACCTAAGCCACTCTGTGTCACTCCCCCCGAATGGGGAGAAAACAACCACGACAACACCACCTCAGGGACATTCTCTAAAACAAGTGGAAGTAAGTCTTAGATGTTTGAAATTTGAATAGATCTCATTTCATGTGCGATCATAATCAACTCCCTTCACTGGTGGGCAGGGCTGTGTTGACAGAGGCCATCTATATATTTGCCATAGATGACACACCCATTTTAATATATAGAGCTGATGGAGTGAGACATACTTAAATCTGAGAAACAGAACATTTATTGTATCAATGAAATATTTTTCAGACTCAGGTCTATGTGTCCAAGATTAAAATGAAGACATGGTGACTTGAAATAATTGAATCATATTTTGAAAAGAAAAACATGCTGGCTGAGATTATAGTCTCTGAGTAAGGCTGTTCATCCATTCACCCATCCAATAACCTATTTACCAACACATATGTATTTCACACTTGTTTTGCAAGCCAGGTACACATAAGGGCAGGCATGAAGGATGCAGTAATAAATGACATGGATACACTATCTTCCCAGAGCTTGTAGTCCACTGGGTGGAAATATCAGGCCAGTAATGAGAATAAATGATAATAAAGATAGTGATAGAGGATATATAGGGTGTTTATGGAGGCATGGAGTGTGGGGATGTAATCTACAGCCTATAAGGGACAAAAGGAAAGAAAAGAGTATTCTAGAAGAGGGAGTGGTAAGTGTAAAGGCTTAGTGATGGGACAGTAGGTGGTATATTGGGGGAACTGAACATAGTGCAGGAAGGCTCAAGTGGGTATAATGGGAAAGAGAGGGTGGTAAGCAATGGACAAGTAGGGTCCAAATAGTAGAAGGTCTTGAGAAGAGAGGCCACTGAATGATTTTACCACATGACAGAGCAGAAGGGATGGAAAACTAATCACCTGGATTGGCTGAAAGGATCTGGGAAAGACCATATAAGGTCTGCCCACAGCAGAAGTTTAGTTGGTACATCTTTACTTTCTGCAGCTAAAGAGTGTTCCAGAGCTTTGTACATTCCTACAGACCTGGTTCAAGTCATATTCATTCATCACTGCATACCCATAAACCCTTTCAAGTTCCAACCTGGTGACTAGTAAATAGTAGCTGCTCAATAAAATGTTGTAAAATTGAATCCAGAAGGTGTATTTGTACTTCTGACTCAAGTATCAAATTACCACAAACTTAGTGGCTCAAAACAACAGAAACTTCTTCTCTTACAGTTGTGGAGTTTGTAAGGCCTTACTCAGTCCAAAATCAAAGTGTTGGTAGGCTATAGTGCCTCCAGAAGCTCTAGGGGGAATCCACTCCTTGTTTCTTCCAGCTTCTGGTATCTGCTGGCATTCCTTGCCTTGTGTTGCATCACTCTATTCTCTGCCTCTCTCTTCACATTGCCGTCTCCTCTGGGTATCTGTCTAATCTTTCTCTGACACTCTCTTATAAGGACATGTGACAGCATTTAGGGTCCACCCTGATTATCCAGGATAAACTTCCCATCTCAAGATACTTTTTTTTTTCCCCGAGTTATTACATTGCCACTTTATTTTAGACATGGTAATTCACAGTTTTCCCCTACAGTTTTGCCTTATGTTGATATGATTAGATCCCTTCAATTTTATATCGACATGCAATTGATATAAGTAAAACTTCACAATTTACTTTAAAAACCCAAATGATTAAGATGTTTTATTTTTTAATTTTTTGGGGGTATAGCTAAGTTGTTTTTTTTTTTTTTTTTTTTTTTTTTTAAGGGCTGTACATATGGCATATGGAAATTCCCAGGCTAGGAGTTGATTCAGAAATGCAGCTGCCAGCCATAGCCACAGCCGCAGCAACTCAGGATCTGAGTCACATCTGCAACCTACACCACAGCTCATGATAACGCAAGATCCTTAACCCACTGAGAAAGGCCAGGACTTGAACCCACATCCTCATGGATGCTAATTGGGTTTTTAACCCACTGAACCACAATGGCAACTCTGATACAGTTAATTTAAAATGTTGTATTAGCTTCAGGTTTACAGCAAAGTGAATCAGATATATAGATATAGATATATAGATATAGATATATAGATATATCCATTCTTTTTTTGCCATATAAATTATTATAGAACATTGACTAGACATCCCTGGGCTATGCAGTAATTCCTTGCTAGTTATCTATTTTATATATAGCAGTATGTATGTGTTAATCTCATCCTTCCAATTTATCCCTCCTCTCACAGTTTCCCCTTTGGTAACCCTGAGTTTGACAGAAACAAACTCACAGATTTTGAGATTCTTAATGACATTGAAAAGACTTTGCCATATATAGTAACATTTGAAGTTTCCAGGGATTAGGATCTGATATCTTGGGGGGAGGTGTTTTTTAGCCTACTGCTCTAATTATTCACATTCTTAAATTTAGGATGTCAGTTTTGAGGTAAAAAGGTGGATAGTCTTATATGCAACCATTCTAGGATTTAAATCTTAAATGCCAGTGTGGAAAGACCCATTTATCCTTGGTCTGGATATGACTCTAGAACACTGGAAATTTTGTGCTCTAAGGGCTATGCAGGCATCAGAATGGTCTCTAGGAACAAATCACAAAGATGCTTTGAGTAATTTAGGGCTTACTTATAGTGGTTAGGTGGATTATAAGAAATGTGAGGGCAAAGCCAATGTCATTTTGTGGTTTCCATGGGGATTAAATCCAGAGGAGCTTCTCTGTGATCTCTGGTTGGTCCTTTCACAGTTCCACTGAGATGAGTTTAAGATTCCAAAGAAGGGTCTTCATTTCATTTAAACCATATATCCAGTTCTGGGAGGCTTTTTCATTTATTTATTTTTTATTTTTTAATTAAAAACAAACAACTAAAAAAACTATCCAGGAGTTCCTGTTGTGGCTCAGCTGTAATGAACCTGACTAGTATCCATGAGGATGCAGGTTTGAACCTGACAAGTACCCATGAGGATGCAGGTTCCATGAGGATACCAGTTGGTAACGAACCCAACTAATATCCATGAGGATTCAGGTTCAACTAGTATCCATGAGGTTGCAGGCCTCACCAGTATGTTAAAGATCCAGTGCTGCTGTGAGCTGTGGTGTGGGTTGCCAATGCAGCTTGGATCCCACATTGCAGTGGCATTGGCGCAGGCATCAGCTGCTGCTTCAATTTGACCCCTAGCCCGGGGAACTTCCATATACCCTGGGTGCAGCTCTTAAAAGAAAAAAAAAAAAAACTATCCAAGATAAATTCCATCTATATACCAAATGATGTCTTTGGTTCCAGTTCACAATTACTAGATCTCTGGGAAATAGTTCTACTCTAAAAATAAAGTAAACTAAAATAAAATAAGTTATAGATATTCTCTGGTATAACATTATATCATCTGAGTTACATCAGCAACCTTGGGATCACTCCCAGCATAGAACATGATAGAAGAGAAATATAGGAGTATTACATGTGCCATAATACTCAATTCTCATCACAACTCCGTGAAATAGTATTATCATCTCCATTTAACAAATAATAAATCATGGCTTAAAAATTACACTATATTTATGAAGTCATACAGCTAATTTGGAGTGGATCTGTGATTAGAATTCAAATCAGCCTGACCCCAATGCTTATGATTATTTCATTATACCAGTCTTATGGCTCAGAAGCAGGGCCTGCAGGTTAGATGTCCTTAGATCCAGTTTTGGATTTGGCCATTATGCTACACACCACCTGACCAGTCCTCAAAGGAGGCTATTTCAGAATAATTAGGAAGAGAACATGTCATTTTACCACTACATTTAAGGAGGTCATTGCCTTAAGATGGATTATAGTTCAAAAAATCTGTTCAAGTAACATTTAGCTAAACTGGTTGGTAACAGGGCCATAAACATGAAGAAAATGATTTTCATGGAATTTTGCTCAGCTTTTGAGGCTGCTCTCATGAAGAATGGCCATGACGTTACCCAAAATATCCTTGGGGGCACCGATAAAACAGCTATATTTCTTATTTCTCTTGTTTCAGATGGGAGATGAGAAATTTGAACTATTTTTGTTTCTTCTGAGTGTAATGAATATGACTCGCTAATATTAGCAGAGCTCTGAGAACATATTTTTCTGATTTATATGGCTTTTACATGAGTCAGAAGCACAACTACAAATAGTAAAATTTTCTTAGTAAGTCATGGTAGAG
Source organism: Sus scrofa (assembly GCF_054392235.1). NCBI lineage: Eukaryota > Metazoa > Chordata > Mammalia > Artiodactyla > Suidae > Sus > Sus scrofa. The sequence continues at coordinate 116,792,839 of NC_139397.1, forward strand.
TAAGCGTTCTGGGTATGCCAAGGACATGGCTACTGCCGTCTCTTCAATAATCTTTGGCACCCAAAGATGTCACACGGTTTCTTCCTATAGCGAAGGATGGATTCATGCTGTTACTTTTTTTTTTTTTTTTTTTTGAGAAATCTTGGTTGAAAGCACCAACAGTGATACAACTTGGTTCATTTTGTCATTTTTTACTCCCTTGAATTACTACATAAATATTAATAGCTAAACACATTGCAAACAGGTGGAGCTCATTCTGTCTCTGGAGCGCTGCCACCGTTATGTGATATCTCAGATGGGTGACGAGATTTTCCATGTGGGGAGGGCGGTCTGTCATTCCATGCCAACCCCATTGGACACACCCTTGGCTTGGAGTTCTTTATTTCCTGTGATATCTCTATGACAGCCTTCTTGGTCTTTTAACAGTTCATTCAGTAGAGTGGGAAGGAGTAACACACTCCATTTAAAATCCACATTCACTCCACTGTATATCTGGGCCCTTTTTTTCAGAGAGTGGCTGTTACTGATAAGAACATGGAAGAGAGCCCCAATATTTAAAGGTACACATCAGCTATGCATGAAATATTTTTACCACACATCCAAATTTGTGTACGCTTGATGAACCCCTCAAATGAAGGGAGCCATAGCTTTATCATAGTAGATATTATGATAAAGGCCCCCTTTTATGCCCTGATTTGCAAATACAAAGCTTAAACTATATGTTCCTGCAAAGTAAAAATGTATTATCTAAACAGTCATCAGTACATAAGCGGCATGATTATTTTCGAAGGCCTTAGGTATGTAGGCATATTTTCTACCTTTTTATGCTAAATTGTTTTCTCTATGTATATTTACCTTCAATGTACAAATATACTTCAAAAGAAAATTCAGAAATAAGGCTGGACATAATGACCAGAATATTCTTCCAGTGTCAGTAAAGTAATCACCTAAATAGACGTGTTTTCATAGGAAGCAAGCACGTTTAGAATTGTCCTGGAATATGTTGAATATATGTGACTGTGTGTGACTCATTAGACAAGAAAATGTATGAGGCTCAGTGTACTTGAATTCCTCAAATTGTTTACAACAGGTCTACTATACGTTTTATTATAAAAATTTTTAAAACTGATTCATAACCCAAATGACTCATCTTCAAAACCTTATAAATAGAAAAGTTTCTGATTTACCCCCACAGTTAGACAAAGTTTAAATTCTATAATTTCATGGAAGAGGTTTGATTTGGTCCAAATCATGAAGCAGACTTGTTTTTTTTTTTGCTTTTCAGAAGCACACATGTGACTTATGGTAATTCCCAGGCTAGGGGTCAAACTGGAAATGCAGCTCCTGGCTTATGCCACAGCCACAGCAACACAGAATCTGAGCTGTGTCTGACCTACACCACAGTTCCTGGCAATGCTGGATACTTAACCCACTGAGCGAGGCCAGGGATCAAACTCATATCCTTTGGATACTGGTCGGGTTTGCTACTGCTGAGCCCCAGTGGGAACTCCCATAGAATTGTATTTCTATTGTTATGTCAGTGGTTAGTTAGCATATATTAATTTAAAGCCAAATATTAATGTAAAATCTTTTGTTTTTTCAATGAGGCAGTGGCAGTAAACATCTTTGGCATTAATACTTTTAATAGCCTTTTAAAAATTGACAGTGAAAAAGATTATTCTACTGTTAGAATTGAAACAGTTTAGTCAGTCTTAATGATCTTTTTCCTTCTCCACTTTTAGCTTAGATTCAGCACCTTCCTTCATTATTCCCTATCTGATGCTCATTGTCTTGGAACAGGCATCCTCTTCAAGGTGGTTTACATACGCCACTGGTTTGTAAGGAACCTGTGACAATCTACTACAGGAACCTATATACTTGAATAACTCAAGCCACAAAGTGGGCAGAGAGATACAAAATAAGTAATGGAAGGAGGGAGAACATAACTTCCATTTTCATCAGCCTTCATGCACACAGGCAGTTTTGATACAGGGAAGATGAGAAGCACCAACACAATTTATGGCTCAAAACTTTAAGCACAGCCTTTTTTGCTCAGATTATCAGAGAGGGGACTGTATCCCCAATTCCTACCCACCCACATACCCCCCCCCCATCCTTTATTGGAATCTCTTAAAAATTGAGTCCTATATTTAAATTTAAAGAGACTTGGGTTGAAATGATTCTCCGTGACCTTAACATCTGAGGGATAACAGAGTTCAGGGAGGTACCATTTTACGAATGTTTTTCCTGACTGGGGGAAAAAAAAAAAAAAGCAGTGGAAAAGAATTAGGGCAGCTTCCTACTATGATAATTTGAAATTTCACTGCAAGTCTTTCCTATTCATCTATTCAAATGTGATATATACTATACACAACTAATAAGAATAAACTATTTAGCCAACTTGAAGAAAAATTACTTGTTTTTTGAAGCAAAGATTTTAGATTAGTTTTTCAGTTGCTACTTTCTTCTTTTCCCCTATTTGCCTATGAGTTTACATAAGATATTGAAATGGTGTCCTATTTTTATTTGACTCTTCAGTTTAGTACAAATCGTAAAAAAGTCATGGCAATTGCATAAGATTTTCTGGATGCTGAATGAATAAATACCTGTGTATATGATATGTGTGTGTATAAATGTAGAAAGTGATATTTTAGACAAAATATTCTTTTGAGAATTTTTGAATTTTATTTTTAAGTACACTATGTCTAATCAATAGCATTAACAAAATGCTGAGAATTATTTCTACCATTAACTATTAAGAGGCCATAAATCAAGTGTAGTTGTTGATATCCTTTTAGGTGCCACGATTTCATGTTTCTGGTAATGTTTTATGTATTAACAACAGTGATGAAAGAAAACAGGAAGAAGCCATTAAAGAGGAAAATTTTAGAAAGGCATGTTATAATTTATCAGGATATGGTGGCTCTTGGTTTTCTCCTTGTCCTCTCTACTACCACCACAAAAAAAAAAAAAAAAAAAAAAAGAGAGAGAGAGAGAGAGAAAAGAGAAAAAAAAGATATGGTCATCTAGAAAGCATCTAGGAAATATTCTCATTTCTGCAACAAATATTTGTAGCATATCTTCTACACTATTGAAAGACCTACTTGAAGATAATAAAGTTCAAGACAAAAGAGATGTTAAGCCTTCTGTGAGAGGGATTTTGTAAAGAGATTTCATTTGTGGAATTTATACAACACTGGTGAATCCACATCACTGAATTTTATCAGCATTAATAAAGTATCAGAGCTCTGCCAATATTTTGTCAGATATTCAGGTGTATTTTAATTTCCCTTATTATCATGAATATGGTTAAGCCTGTCTACTTCTAAACCCCAGTTACACAAACTTACAGAAATAGAACTTGTTTAATACGCATCCAGTAACATCATGGAAACCCCTCTTGGAAGCAGTAGGTCTAATATAGTACTGGACCGCTAATCAGAGAGCTTGAGTTTCAGCTCCGATTCTGCTGGTTAGTTGGTGATTATCAATGTCATCTTTGAGGCCTCAGTTTCCTCATATGTATTATGAAGAAGATACTGGATAGAGTATCTTCCTTGGATTCAAATTCCTGTCACTTACTACCATGTAGCCCTAAGGAAGCTAAGTATCTTTTGATTACTTGTCTTCCCATTTGTTGGAAAAAAATGTACACTATGGGGTTATTTCAAAAAATAAATCAGGTAACATGAATAAGGAGTTAGCCTAGGACCTGACACATGGTAAGTACTGTAATTATTATACATAAAGGATCATTTAATGGCTACTTTTAGAATTAGTTTTGTTTCCTTGAGTTGTAGTTATCTCATCCTTTTCCCCTCTTAAGCTCAAACAAGGTAAAGAAGTAAATACCCTTCACTTGTAATAAGGGATAGTACATCCTTTTCTTCTGCACATTGATTTTGCTTCTACTGTGTGTCAACCCTAAAAGGACTTTCTAAATGAAAATGGAGCATGGTCAGGGAAGTGTAAGGAGAATGCTGAATGAAGGGAAACCATGTCACAGAATAAATTACTGGTGACTGTATCTGGAGATACTCAGCTTGAAGAGTCAGTGGCTCAGAATGAACATGAGCTTATCATCTAGTATTTACTACAAGATATTTCATGGAAGTCTCAGGACATATTCCCATGATACTTGTAGGTTATGACAAGATGAATGAAAGATACATGAGAATAGGATCTGGCTCTTGAAAAAAAAAAAAAAGAATTTGGCTCCAAACAAGATCACCTTTAACATCAGAGCTCATCCAAAAATGGAATGGACTATCTCAGAAGCATCAAATTCCTCAGGGACACACTGTTTAGTGGTGAGAGATTTAGACCTGATTCAAGCCTCATCAAAAATTTGCTATTGAAGAAATTTTCTCTATAAGCCAAAATTTTATATTTCTTCAAATTTTTTGCATCTATTTTCTAAATTAACCTCTTGATAGTTCTTTGTGCTGCCACTAATGACTATCTAATTCCATAATGTAATAAGCAAATTTTCACTTCTTATATATGTTACATCTGGTTTTTAGTGGGCACTCAATAAATGTTATAATAATGACCCCATCTTAAGCCTAAGACTTTGATATAATTGATTTTTTTCCCTTGAAACTTTCTCTTTCTTTGGTTTCCACAAATTCATTTGAGAAGCCCAGATTTCAAACATCTCAACAATTTTTTGGCCACTTTTTAGGGTCTTTTGTGGTTTTTGCCAACCCTGAAATATGAGAGGACACAGCCCTTAACTCTTCTCTCCTTGAATGAACTCATCCCATTGAAACTAGAGTACATAGAGAGAATGAAACCCTAATGACCTAATTTTTCATCCTATATAATGTCTTAACTTTTGTCCTGTGCATGTGGAATGTTATCAGTTATATACCATCCTTGGGAGAACTTAGAAAGTGGGCACTCAAATCATATTCTATGAGCCTTAATTCCATATTGGAACTCAGGTTGAGGAAGACAACACTCTCAAATCTCTCTGATTCAGATCGTCCAAGGTCCGTGTTTCCAACAGCTTATCAGCCATCAGCTGGTCAGAGCAGGGCCCCTCAAACCGATCATTTTCCCTTCAAAGCTTTCTTTTCATCCTCACATGTGATGACATACAACTCTTCAATCCCTTGCTTCACAAGCTCAGGAGGAACCCAAGTTCTTTCCTCTCTGAAACTTGGAGTGATTATCTACTAAATATCTCTCAGTTACCTTCTTTTCTGTCCCGCCAGCTCAGTTTAGCCTTTTATTACATTTATTTGGACTATTATCAGAGAGAAGTAGCACTATGCTTTTATTTTTCCTTTCTTCTTTTTTTTTATGGCCACACCCACAGCACATGGAAGTTCTCACGCCAGGGACTGACCCTGAGCTGCAGCTGTGATCACTGCCACTGCAGCAGTGCCGAATCCATTGACCCACTGCACAAGGCTGGGGATTGAATCTGCATCTCTGCAGCAACCCAAGGCACTGCAATGGAATTCTTAGCGCTTCTTAACCCACTGTGCCACAATAGGAACTCCTAATTTTTTCTTGAATGAAATCTCATCTATCTACTACCACCATCTGCAATCTATCCTTGAAAACTGTCAAAAAGATTTCTTTTGAACATAAATAAAATCTTTTTTGTTCACTTGGCTCAATCTCAGTTTGTAAACTAGCATGGTACACAGCCTTTTTTTTTTTTTTCTCCACACCCATGAACCCACAAGTTTTCTATCTTCTAGCCCAGCTTAACTTATCCAAACCCCCAATACAACATCTTCTTCTGTTGACCTCTTTGAAGTTCTTTGAAAGTACAATGCTTTTTCTAAAACAAATATTCTTAGCTTTTGTCTTTGCTATTACCCTTTCCTAATTACTAATCACTTCTTTATCTATCTGTGAACTTTACCTTTCATTCCTTATTCAAGTAAAATTCATCATTCTCATGAAAACTCTTTAATCCCCCAGTTTATTAATAGCTAGCAGAATGGAACATAGCAAACAATAAGTGTTAAATTTTAAATATATTATTACTAATATATGTTATTTTATTATTATATTGTTGAAGATGGGCTTCAGCCTCCCTCTGGATGACAGGTTATGTCAACAGAACTCTGGGTTTCCTCCAATGTAAGATCCTATGGGCTTATGATTTCTTTTAAACTAAGTGTTTAGAAAAATCTCAGACTAATCTCATTTCTATTTTCCTTCAGTTTATATGACAATAACATATTAAGACATCAAGAATATTTCTCAATTGGCCAGGCTTGAATTCCTGGAATTAATACTGCAATCCTAACTCTAAGACTACAATGTCACATTGACATTTCAAAAAAATACATCTTTTAGCTCACTAACACTTCAACAGAATTCTTTATTCATGAAGTTTCCTCATTTATTTTGTGCTTAGTATAAGGCATATTTTAGAGCATTTCAATGTTAAATCATATTTTATCACTTGCCTAATCTAGCCCTAAGATCTATTTTAAAGTTTGAACAATTTCAGGTAACTAAAGTCTCACCTTAAGTTATGGAGGAAGAAGCCTGGAAAAGAAAATCCTTAATTTATGTTTTTAATCAAAATGAGTCCTTAAACCTCCATCCCACCATGGTGCTCTGTGTTTTTACTTTTCTCTCTCCCTCTCTGCTGACATTAGCATAAAAATGTGCTACCCTAACTAAGCAGTCTGTTAACTGATAAGCTATCAAAAAATCATCTGTTATTTTTACAGCTTAAAGGCAGATGCCATTTCAAGAATTAGAGTTGAATGAGTAGGATTTTTTAGTGCTTTTTAGATTCATCATTGTAAACTGGAGGTATTTTTAAATGGAATGATTGCAGGTTTGAAAGATTATCCCATGAGCAATCATGCTTTAAGAATTTTGCTAGCCTTAAATTTTGTCTGCATAAAATAATTTCATATCACATTGTATCATAAAGAATCTTGGTTGTTTTCTAATGTTTGTATTTGAAAATCTTTCCTGCATTAAATTCAGACCAATGTGATTATCTAGGAAGACTCAGATCAGAACATCCCTTTCTATTCCAGCAGGGGCCCCCTTTGCCATAAGATGCTTCTTAAGGGTCTCCAAAGCAGCAAATGTGTGCTTGGTAAACACTTATTTTCTCAGGTTAGGTTTCTGAATTGCTTTGGGCACAAGAAGGCGGCACTCAGGTTAGAAATGGGTCTGCTCCAGATCCCAGGCCTTAAGATACCTGGGATTGCTCTTGGAAGTTTAGATTGGAAATCAATTTGAATAAAATAAATATTTAAAAAATAGAGGATTCTTTGCTGAAATTTTTTACTGTTACGAACTGCTTTCTTATTGCAGGAATTAAGCATTAACTGAAAGATCACCTGTTTATAGAAGAAAAAGTCACCCATTTGCAGAAGAGGGAAAAGAAAATACAAGCAGTGGAAAGAAAGATAAACTATTTAGTAACACAGATACCGAAGCAGTGAGCATGACATTGGATCAAGATGTATATATTATTATGCTCTGATATATTTTATATTATGTAACTGTCCAATAGTGGCTTGACAGATGGAATTTGAATATGGTTTAATTCATTGATGAACTATTTGAAATATATGACCTCATCAATTATTAACTTCTAGCCATTATTGTCATAATCAGTATGTAATTTTTCATAAATAGCCAACATCTTAGAGAAAGTAAGCTGAAAAAAATGTATGTAAATTTGTGTGTGCATAATGGTTAGAAGATTATTTATTTATTTTTGTCTTTTCAGGGCCGCAATCGTGGCATATGGAGGTTCCCAGGCTAGGGGTCCAGTCGGAGCTGTAGCCGCTGGCCTATGCCAGAGCCACTGCAATGCCAGACCCGAGCTGCCTTTGCCACCTACACCACAGCTCACACAATGCCGGATCCTTAACCCACTGAGCAAAGCCAGGGATCGAACCTGCAACCTCATGGTTCCTAGTCAGATTCGTTTCTGCTATGACACTATAGGAACTCCGAAGATTATTTTTAAATTAAATAATTATTTTCATTACACTAGTATTAAGTAAATACATACTTGTTGTAAAACTTCAAATAATGCAGAAATATATTGAATAAAAAACATTCTCTCCCTCTCCACACTTATCTTGAAACCAAATACCATTAATACAAATGGTATTAATATAAATATAATTCTTAATGAAAATTCTTTGAAGCCTTTTATCATGCAGTTGTAATGTGTCCATCTAGCTATCATCTATCCACCTATCCCTGTGGAGTTTTAGACACTATAAAATTTTATATCCTTTATTTGGTTTTTAGGCAGGCATCATCTCATAGGTACACAAGACTCAGAAGTTAGACTGCCTGGATTCAGAATCTTTACAGTCACTTGTCAACTCAGTGTTTCAGTTTCCTCATATTTAAAATATGCACAATAATAGTACTTACCTCAAAGAACTGTAGTGAGGAATGTTGTGAGCGTGTGTTTGTGTGGGAGGTGTATGTGTGTATTCTATAGTTCTGGATATTTCCTATGCTAATCATATATGCATGAAATAAGAATTATTCCTAACACGCAGTAAGCATTACATTATTAGTAGTACCGTTTGTATTATTATTTTATATTCCAACATCTCCTTTTCACTTAATAATATATCTTATGATCATTCCAGATCACTTCATAAAGAGCTACCAGATTCATTTTAAATGCTGAATAGAATTCCAGACTCTGAAAGTAATTTATTTAACTATTCTCTTGTGGAAGGACCTTAAATTTGCTTCCATTTTTTTGCAATTAGCATAATGTAATGAGCATCCCTGTGTGTGTATGTATCTGCATTTATGTGACTATGCCTATAACATAGATTTTTAGAAATAGACTGGTTGGAGTTAATGATATCACAATTAATATTTTTTAGAACACCCCACGAATTTGCATTTCTTTAGGTGGTCCAATTGGGTATTACCCACTAAATGAAATGTTACCACTTTTAAATGTGTAATTTGATAGAAAAAAAAAAACGGTTTTTAAAGGAAATTTTGCACTGTTCTGATGAACAGTGACATTAGGCATGTTTTTATGGATTGTTATTTCTTTACCTGTGTACTGGCTATTTATTTAACTTGATGATTGTGATCTAACATATTACAGATATTAGTCATTTGAACCACATGTCAAATACTTTATCCTGTTATCCTGTTCTTTTATCTGCTTTTTAAAATTTTATGAATGCATTTTTTTGTTACTATAAAAACTTTATCTTTCAATGTAGTTAGAAAAGATAATATTATTCTTAATGGCTTCCACATCTTGTATACTGTATAATGTATATTCATACTTTCCTAAATTTGGTAATTTTTAAATGTATAGCTCTTGAATTCATCTGAAATTTATTATTTCTGTAAGAGAAAGTATGAGATTTACTTGCATGAGAAAGCTATCTGTCTTACTTTCACCATGTAAATAGTCATGTCCAATATTGGTTATTAAATAGCCTATCTTTTCCCTAGTTATTTAACATACCACCATATTACATAATGAATTCCCCTATGAAGTGAATGTAATTCTTCATTTTCTGTTCTGTCCCATTAATATTTTTCTATTCTTATACCAAACACATATTTCTAATTCAAATAAATTTTGCAATGTGCTTTAATAATGTTAGAACTTTACCATTATTGCTGTTTTTTCAAAACATTTTCAGCTATGTCCATGCATAGTCTCTTCCAAATTAACTTAAAAATCAACGTACAAAGTCCTGTAAAACTAAATTGGAATTTTAATTAGAATTTCATGAAATTTGTAGATTAGTTTAACTTTTTAGATCTTAGATTCATTTGAATTACTACATTCATGAGCATGTTATTTATTTTCACTTCCTTCTATTACATAAAACTTAGGTTATTATCCTAGTTAATTTGAATTTGACTTTGTCTATCCTAGAACATGGTGTCTATTTCTATTTACATCTTTTTTTGGGAGGGCGAGCTATGGCTTGCAGTGGCTTGATGTGAGATCTCAGTTCTTAGACCAGGGATTGAACCCAGGCTGCAATGGTGAAAGTGCTGAGTCCTAACCACTAGACCACCAGGGAATTCCCTCTATTTCCATCTCTTTCATAATATCCCCTTTATTAACTTTTTTTGTGATTTTTTTTCATGTGGTAATAACAGTAATAATAATAAACTAACCCAGAAATAGCACTTACTCTTTGTCAATCACTTTTCCAACTGCTTTACATATATTCACTCATTTAATCAATTCAACAAGTCTATAAAATATTTATTATTACCACCTACTTTTTTTTTTTCGTCTTTTGTCTTTTTAGGGCTGCACCTGTCACATATGGAGGTTCCCAGGCTAGGGGTCAAATTGGAGCTACAGCTGCCAGCCTACGCCAGAGCCACAGCAATGCCAGATCCGAGCCGTGTCTGTGACCTACACCATAGCTCACAGCAACACTGGATCCTTAACCCACTGAGCGAGGCCAGGGATCAAACCTCAAGGTCCCTAGTCAGATTCATTTCTGCTGTGCCACGATGGGAACTCCATTATCTACATTTTTAACAAATGAAGAAATTGAATTACCTTTAAAAAGTTGCCGTGGAGCCAGAATTCACATCCAGGAAGTCTAGCCCCAAGGGTCCATGTCCCTAAGGACTATGTCGATTTTTTTATGATTATATCTGTTATGATACTTGGTAGTTTTTATTGCAACTGTGATTTTTTTCTATTGCTTATTGATATTACATATAGAAAAGGTTTTTTTGTTTGTTTGTTTTCACTAAGGTTTGATATTACAAACATAACTATCATAGGCAATTTTAAATATCAAATATAGTGCTGTTTTATGTCCAAAATCAGGCAAAGTTTTAATCAGTGGATATTTAGTTTTAGTTCCAACTTACAAATTAAGTGGCTAGTGTCTTGTGTAGCTTATCAATAAAATGAGAACAGAAAGAACTTGTTTCTTGGTATGTTTTTTAAAGGATGATGGAACCCTTCACTCATTTACCAAATATTTATTGAACACAAATGGAAGTTATGGTCATTGTAGTATATGGACAATATGAATTTGAAATATGATTGCAAATTGGTAGTCTGTGAATAATGAGGTTTAAAAAATCAATTTTGAACAACCAATATGGTATTTACATGAATATTTGTTGATCCTGTATTTAAAAAGCAGGATCAATGTTAAACTTTGGTTTTAACATTATTAGTAGTAAATTTAGGTGGTTTGTGACTATATGACAGTATTCAGAAAGAAACATCCATGATTTTTACTGTTCTACCTAATCTATTGTTGTTTTTCTCTTATCCTTACTTCTGTTCCTGTTCCTAAATTTTCACTTTATTTAGAATACATTTTCTGCTCAGTGGAAACCTCACACAAGCAATGTGACTCCCATTAAAGAAAAAAAATCAAGAGAGAGAGGTGATAGCAAAGTAGGAAGCCTCAGTCCTTTCATTCCCCAAAGAGATACCAATGTAATAATACATGGACCCAATTCTCTTTGTAAGATATCCAAGAAACAGTTAAATCTCCTGGATCCCAGGTGAGCATGGAGGCAGTTATATTGAAGTTAGCAGGAAAATTTGTGGCACCCACTCATCATAGTGCCTCCCCCACAATTGAGAGAAAATGGCCAGCTCCTGGCTTCTCCCTAGGGAAGGAAAGAGAAGGCTGCAATATAAGTCCAATGTTTGGACTTTTCTGAGGGCTGCACAAAGAGCTGAGTTTCACCTTGCCTGAATTTAAGCACTGACAGGAAAGGACAGCAGATTAGAGGCTGCTCAAGAAAAAAGGCAAAGATTTGACCCAGCATGCATTTACTCAACATAGTTTGTACCTCCACTCCCCATCCTCTGGCTCAGCAAGGAACAAATGAGAGAAAAATCCGCAACTCCTAGCTTCTCCCTAAAGAGGGAAAGAGTTGGAACATATATCTAACGTCCATATTTTTGAGGGGCTACCTGAGGAACGTGTTTCTGTTTTATCCATATTAGAGCACTGAGGGGAACACTAAATACCTGGGGGAAAAAGAGCTGGATAGAATGTGGCAGCTCCAGAGAACTTGCAGTACTGCAGAGACACCTAGAGGGAGCAAGAGATTACAAGATCTTGAAAAGAGAACCTGGAAAAACTTTCTAATTGGGACTTTAAATGCACTAGTTCAGAGAAAATTCATTCATTGAAAAAAGATTTGAGAGGCCCTAAGAATCTCTAGGTGGGGTGATTAGTGAAGGTCTTCTTGTACAAAGCCAGTCAGTAAAAACTTGGAAAGATGGCTGTTTCTTCAAAAAAGTTACAAGGGAATCAAATAAATAGGGAAAAATGGCCCAATAAACAGAACAAACTAAATAACCAGAAGACTTTAAAGAAATACCTGATAAAATTATAAAATAGCCATTATAAAGGTGCTCAATCAGCTCAGAAAAATGATCAACAAAATAAGAATACTGACAAAGAAATATAAAATATTAAAAAAGAGCCAGACAGAAATTTTGGATCAGAAGAATAGAATAACTGAATTAAAAATTTTAGTAGAGGGATTCAACAGCAGACTTGAACAAAAGAAGAAAGAATTAGTGAACTTGAGAACAGGTCATTTGAAATGATTTAGTCAGAATAAAAAATTAAAAAAAAAAAAAGAAAATAAAAAAGAGTGAAGAAAGCCTAAGGAATTCATGGAGAGAGACAGAGACAGAGAGAGACAAAGAGAGGGGGTGAGGAGAGAGAGAAACATAAAGATTATTTGGAGAAATTATGGCGAACACCTTGCCAAATCTAGGAAAGGAAATATATATCCAGATTCATGAAGCCCAAAAGATTAAAACTAGAATGAATCCAAAGAAATCCACACTGAGATACATTATTATTAAAGTATCAAAGTTAAAGACAAAAAGAGAATTCGAAAGCAGCAAGGAATAGGGGCATAGAAGGGAGCCCTAATATGACTATCAGAAGAATTTTCAGCAGAAATCTTGCAAGCCAGAAGAGAGTGGTCTGCTGAAACATCTAAGAAATTGTATCTGGCAAAACTGTCCTTTAAAAATGAAGGTGAAATAAATATTATCCCTGATAACCAAAGCTGAAGGAGTTCATCTAGACATCATACGAGAAATGCAAAAGAAAATCCTTCAAGTTGAAATAAAAAAAATACTAGGACATAAAAGTATAAAACTTGCTGGTAAAAGTAAATATATAGATAAAGAGAATTCTGGAATGGTGGCATGTATATCACTTTTAATTCTGGTATAGAAGTTAAAAGACAAAAGCATAAAAAACAAGTACAAATATAAAAATATATTAATGGATACACAATATAAAATGTATTTTGTGACATGAAAAACATAAAATGTGAAGCGGAAAAAGTAAGAGTAGAATTCTAGTATGAGATTGAAGTCAAGTTTTTATCAACTTAAAATAGATTGGCAAAACTAAAATCTGCTTTACGTAAGTCCTAAAGTAATAGCAAAGAAAATACTTACAAAAGATACACTAAAGAAACTTATAAAGGAATAAAATTTCACACAAAAAATGAACAAAACACAAAGAAGGATAGCACAAGAGGAAAGGGGGACCAAAAAAGCTACAAAGCAATTTTTAAAATGGTAACAGTAAGTCCATCTCTAAAAGCAATTACTTTAAATGTGTATGTATTAAACTTCCCTGTGAAAAGATATAGATGGACAAATGGAGAAAAGAAATCTCACTAGATATACTCTCTATGAGACTCCGTTTAGATTTAAAAACACACATAGGCTCAAAGTGAAAGGATGGAAAAAGATATTCCACGCAAATTGCAGCCATAAGAGAGCAGGCAGTGGCCATGCTTACTCAGACATATTTGGTTTTAAGTTAAAAACTGTCATGAGAGACAAAAAAGGACATTATATGATGATAAAAGGATCCATTCACCAGGAACATATAACAATCATAAATATATAACACAAAGAAGAAATTAAAAGGAAAATTAGAAAATATTTGAGACATACAAAAAATAAAATCCCAACATGACAAAGTGTATGCAGTAAGAAAAGTTTATAGTTGTTAATATCTACATTAAAAAACCAGAAATATCTTACATAAACTAACTTTACTTCTCAAGGAACTAGAAAAAGAACAAATATCTCAAAGTTATCAAAAAGAAGGAAATGTCCATTCTTCACAAATGTTTATACTCTCTAAATGCAATCCATATCAGAATTCCAATGGCATATTTCACAGAAATAGAAAAAAAAAATCCTAAAATTCATATGGAACCACAAAACAAAACAAGAACAAAAAACCCTAAAGCTGAAGTAATCTTGAGAAAGAAGAAAAGAGTTGAAGGAATCATACTTTCTGATTTCAAATTATATAACATAACTGTAGTAATCATAACTATGGTACTGGCATAAAAACATACACATGGGACTAATGGAATAGAAAGAGAATCCAGAAATAAACCAATGTATATATGATGAACTAATTATGATAAAGGAGTCAAGGATATACAATAATGAAAGGCTAGTTTCTTTAATAAATGGTGTTGGAAAAACTGAATATCTTCATGCAAAAGAATGAAACTGGACTCTTATCTTATATCATACACAAGAACCAACTCAAAATGAATTAAAGTTTTAAATAAGATCTGAAAATATAAAATTCGTATAAGAAAATATAGGGGAAAAGGTCCTTGGCATTGGCCTTGGCAATGAATATTCTGGATATATCAGAAGCTCAGCAATAAAAGCAAAAACAAATGAGTAGGATTACATCAAACTAAAAATTGTCTCTTCTATAAAGGAAACAATCAACTAAATTCAAAGGCAATCTATGGATTAACAGAAACATTTGCCAACCATATATCTATGAAGGAGTTAATATCTAAAATATATAAGAAACGTGATTCAATAGCAAAAATACATATAACTCAATTTAAAAAATGGGCAAAGGACTTGAACAGACATTTCTCTAGAAGACATGCAAATTACTTACAGATATGTAAGAAAATGGTCAACTCACTAATAATTAGGGAAATGCAAATCAAGACCATAATGAGATATCACTTACACCTGTTAGGATAGTTATGAAAAAACAAAAAACAAAAAAGCAAGACAGAAAATAACAACTGTTGGTGATGATGTGGAGAAATTAGAAACCGTCTTACACTGTTGGTGGGAATATATAAAGGTACAGCCGCTGTGGAAAACAGTATGAGATTTCTCTAAAAAATAAAAATAGAATTATCATATGATCTTCCAATCTCACACCTAGGTATTTATTCAAAAGAGTTTAAAAAGGGTTCTTGAAGTGATATTTGCACTCCTGTGTCCATTACAGTCTTATTCACAATGTCCAAGAAGTAAAAGCAATCTAAATGTCCATCAACGTATGAATAGGTGAAGAAAATATAGCATATAACACAATGTAATAAAATTCAGCCTTAAAAAAGAAAAAAAATCCTGTTGCATGCTTCAACATGGATAAAACTTGAGGGCATTATGCTAATTGAAATAAGCTAGTCACAGGTACTGCATGATTCCATTTATCCAGGGTATCTACAATAAGCAAACTCATAGAAGCAGAGAGAAAAGTGGTTTTTGCGGGGGGCTGTAAGGGAGGGAAATAAGTTCAATAGGTATATAGTTTCATTCATGCAAGATTAAAAAGTTCTAGAGATCTGCAGAAGAACAATGTGTATTGTTAATACTATACTATAGACTTGCAATTTATTAAGAAGGTAGATCTGATGTTATGTATTTTTTTACCATGATAAAGAAAAATAGGAGTTTCCATCGTGGCTCAGTGGTAAACAAATCCCACTAGGAACCATGAGGTTGTGGGTTCAATTCCTGGCCTCGCTTGGTAGGTTAAGTATCCAATGTTGCTGTGAGCTGTGGTGTAGGTCACAATGCGGCTCAGATCTTGTGTTGCTGTGGCTGCAGCGTAGGCCGGCAGCTGTAGCTCTGATTCGACCTCTAGCCTGGGAACCTCCATATGCCATGGGTGCGGCCCTAAAAAGACAAAAAAAAAAAAAAAAAAAAGAAAGAAAAGAAAAGAAAAGAAAAGAAAAATAATCAAATGTTTATCTTGACTTGCTGTCATACAGTCATTCCTATATGATAACAGAAGAGTTGTCTGGTTTCAATGGTTTCTTGGTAAGCGATTGGCAAACTAGTGCTTGTGAGCCAAATCCAGCCTGCTGCCCATTTTCATAAATAATTTTCATTGGAACATATCCATAGCCAAACGTTTATGTATTTTCTACAGTCACCTTTGTACTATTAGAATCGTAGAGGTGTGACAGAGACCAAATGGCCCACAAAACCTAAACTATTTACTATCTGATCTTTTACAGAAAAAGCTTTTCAAATTCAATTCTAGATGGTAGGGTGTTTCTTTAATGAATCTTGTTTAGTCCTGTTTAAAGCTGAACATGTGTGTGTTCAGTAAATGTTTGTGGGTCATGATGATCCCACTACTGATGATGATAATAATATTGAAATATAAACTCCATAATTCCCTGAACATATAAAATTAATACAAAGAATTAGCATAGAATTTCAAAACTGGGCTGAAATTCAATCGCATCTATTCCAGTGGACAGGAGAAATGAGATGCAGCATGGCAAATTCTGATAGTTACTGCCGTAATACAAACCACTTCAAAACATGGTGACTTAAAATAGCAAGTGCTTATTATTTCTTATGAGTCTATGGGTTGACTTAGCAGATCTGCCCTCTGACTGCATTCTGCTGATATCTACTGGGCTTGCCAAGCATTTGCAATGAGATGTTGACTTGACTAGAAGCTGGCTCGTCAGGGATGGACTCAGCTTTCTTCCAAACACCTCCCCTATTCCCTCAGCAAATTATTCTGGACATATTCTCATGGTGATGGGAGGTTGAGGGGTTCATCAAACACAGTGAAAATGCACCTTTTTATGCTTTTGTTTTCATCAACTTCATTAATTTTCACAGACCAAATTAAGTCTGAAAATGAAGCCCAGAGTCTCTGTAGCTGGGCGTAGGGAGTGTGGATACTGGGAGTTATGGAAAAGTGGGACCATTAATACAACAAATTTCACTGAATAACTTGTGTAAAACCACAGGGCATTTTAGCAGCTGGTATCCCCCTCTTAAGTTCTTATGATCACACCAAATAATTATTACTAATGTTCTTTATTATATAAGTCAAATGAGAATAATCATTTCTGGATTAAAAAATAGAAGAGTTTAAATTGATCATAATTACATACACCATGCTTCCAACAGATATATAAGCTAATACAATTAATTATGAATTAAGTCTCAGATAAGTTATTTAGTTGGAACTAAAAAGGATAAATTTTTTATTTATGCATACATTATTTTTTCCAATAAAGAATTGCTGTGATGCTTATATAATAAAAGATATTCTTAATAAATGAACTCACCTTTTCCAAGAAGGCTTGAATCCAGTGTAAAAGAAATGAATGATGCTGAGGCTATTTTTTTTTTTTGTATTCTAGATATTTAAGATTTAATAATAAAATAAAAGGATAAAGACTAAATAACTTCAATATTCAAATATTTGCTGATCTAGGATATAGAAGTGATTGCAGAAGGTAAAACAACAGAGAACAGGCTTTCATTAGTTCACATCAATACGTATTAATTGGGTAGTTGCCTGGTGTCTATACCAAAAGGAGCTGGGGCAGATTGAAATACACACACCCCACCCCCATGTCATCAATCTTTCTTTTGGATGCTCACTATTTAGTTGTTCTGTTCCTGACTGCATTAAGTGTCAGCCTAAAATATGGTAGGAAGCACAAGAATTAAAAATGCCATTGGTCACACATGATTCAGATCTCATTCATGGCAGCACCACAACTTAGTTAGAAGAGATGTAGATGGTCAGTGTTTTAGTACTAGTAGTGTGTGAACTAGTTCGGTTCATGCACTTTGGAGTTAATCCGCCTCTTTGAGGATTCTTACTCTGCCACCTTGGAGTACCTCAGCCTTACCAAACCTTGGGCAAAGACTCCACCATACTCTATAAATGTCCAATGAGCATTATTTCTAACAGGAACACACTAGGATTTATTTCATACTTTCTTTGTGTCAGATACTGTTCCAGGCACTAGGATTCAAATAATCATGGTTATTACTAGCAGATTTTTATTATTTCTGCATGTCAGTAAATGAAATTCCTTATCTCAAACTTTTGGAGTCAGATACAACTGAGTTAATTTTTTTTTTTTAATTTTATGGCTGCACCTGTAGCATACGGCACATCCCAGGCCAGGGACTGAATCCGAGCCATAGCTGTGACCTATACCACTGCTGTGGCAATGCCAGATCCTTTAACCCACCATGGACCAAACCTGCACCTCTGAAGTGAACTGAGCTGCTGCAGTTAGATTCTTAACCCACTGCACCACAGAAGGAACTCCAGATTTAAAAAAAAATTTAAGATGCTAAAAAAGCAGTACAACCCTTATAGAGTATACAGTATAATATGCCCATGGGTCTGGGGCAACATCTCATCATCAAACACAGCTTTTCTGCACTGAAATAGGTGAATAGTTATAGAAAAAGGAATAAAGTCTTGAAATAGTTTCAATGGGTTAAGGTCACCAAATGGTTTGCTGCAAATTTAAGAAAGAATGATCAGTTTCCTGAACATTTTGGATTACAAAACTGTGAATAAGAGATTGTGTCCCAGTTTAACCTATGAGGTTGGTATTATTATTGTCCCATTCAAGGAAACCGAGGCTTGGTGATGTTAAATAATGTGTCACCCAGGTAGGAGGAAGCCAACGAAGGCAACCTGGCTCCAGAATGATTTTCTTAAATAGGTCATGTCAATAACAAGGTAGACTAAGAGGAACTCGGGAAACTCAGAGTCTAGCTGGAAGAGACAGATGTGCAGCTGATAGGTACAGAGCACAGTGGCAAGAGCAGGTGCCGGGATGTCCAGGATGCTCTGGGGACCAAGGGGAGGTGCAGAAGACCTGCAGGGCTGGTGGGCTGGTGGCCCACACCCTAGGGCAAATAGGACCACCCTGCCTCTTAAATAATCAGGAGTCTAAAATTTAACTTACAATCTATGGTTTCTTATGGTATTAGGTTTGCAGTGTTAGGATCTTGACTTCTGAAAGATACTCTATTTGTGTTAAACAAAACCTGGAATTCCATTGCTGAGGAAAGGAGGCCAGAAAACCTGAGGCATTTGAGGGCAGCCAAGTTAAATATTGTATCTCTTTTTAAGAAGTTAATCCTCCTGGGTCTTCGACCTTTGTTCTTTGCTCCCAAAGGCAAGGACATATGATGTTTATCTTGCCAGAAATAGTTAAAAGTCATCTAGAAGCTCTCTGCCGAGAGAGCCAACCCGCTTTGACCTTTTTGACTAGACCAACTCCTGTTACGTTAACCTCTGACTTCAGTTCTCTTAATGGCAATATTCCCCAGCACTGTAATTTCCCTCCCACTGTGTTCTCTCAGGCAAATATTTACTACTGAGGTTTCACAATTTATTTTTCAAACAAAGTGGCAGGGACCACCCCATGCCACCACATCCTCATTTCATATTAGAACCCATCATTCCCGAGATATAATTTTACCAGAACAAATGTGCTTTAGGGACTTTTGACATGAGATGAAGGCTTGACTTCCTATCAAAACCAAAGCGGGCCCTTGTCAGCTTCGAGATGGATATAAACAAGAAATGCAAGCCTGTAATTGGTGATGGAAATCAGATAAGACCTCTTTAAATACAACCATTGATACAAAAATGTGAACTTGAATTACCTTTGATTAAGTCACTTAAGAAAATAAAGCTGGGGTGGGTTTAAAAGAAAGTTTCTGAACAGGCTTGTGAACAAGATCTTGCAGTTTCCAGCCTCTCAAAAGCAAGCGGAAGAAAATTAAAGTCAGAACCAAAGGTTTATGAGATGAAACAGGACTCAGAACAGAGCTCCTCCAAACTTTAACATTTTAGGTCTCAATAATGACGGGTGGTCAGTAATGATTCCTTGGGAGGTGGCAGCCTGACTTTCTACACATAGAAATCCAAATATCTATGTAGCCTATGTTCTTATTTAACTCCTTTGTCAGCTGTGAGAAATTCAGCTCAACCAGTGAGCAACAAATTAACAAAGCATTCTCTACTTCATTGCTTGACGGTAGTCATACAATAATAATGTTTATCCCTGATGACTTACAGCCTTTTCTCAGACGGTGTAGATGCCTCTCTATAAGAAATAAAATGCAAAAGAAAGAAGCTACTGCCTGCTCCAATTTTTAGTCTTTGCCTTAATTTTCACAACTTAATTCACTAGGCGGAATTCCTTGAGAGTAATATTCCCATTTATTGATGTGGAAGAAAGACTAATTAAATACATTTTCTTCCGTTAAAAAATATTATCCCCAAATAAATTTTAAAAAATTAAAAAATTGACACAACTATACTTTAATAAAAAAAATTTCCAAGTTATTTTCTGACACCAAAGAGAAATTTGTAGTATTCTTTTAATAATTATCTAAAATGCTCTTGAAAAAAGAAGGATATAATGTAAATATAGTCTTATTTCAGATCATTAGTTTATCAGTTGATAGATATGTAGGCAAATATAAGAGGAAAATAAATATAACATATGAAAACATGTTTTAAGTTATTTGCATTTTTTAGCATTTGAATATTGTCTTCCTATCTATATGTTATAAAAACCAAATCCTATATCTCACTGGAGATCTAAGAAAGAATTGGGAACATTCTACAATACATATGTAACATTTCAAAATCTGCTCAGGCTGCATAGATCATATCAAGTAGAAATCTTACAAGAAAGAAAAGAAGAAAGGAAGGAAGGTGGAAAGGAAGAAAGAGAAAGAAAGAGAAAGAAAGGAAGAAAGAAAGAAAAGGAAAGGAGGCAAAATCTTTTAACAGATGGCAATCTAACTGTTTAATTGAAACTTTTGAAATTCCATATTATATTTAGAGTGTGACTTTAAAAACAGTAAATGCTCCATTACCTACCTTCCTCATTTTTAATCATTACTTGTAGCCTAAATTATTGTATATTTAGAGTTATTATTAGAAAATAATTATATGTTATGCTTTAATCCACACATGTATCATATTTATGGAGTAATTTTCTGTCAGAACGAAATTACATTTCCACAAAGTAGTTATGTGAAGCTAACTTTTGCGGGAGAGTAGACAACACGCCATGTTAGAATGTTCTCTGAATTACATAGAGAAGTGTTACATGAGCTCGAATTTCACACAAAACTGTGAGCATTGGTATAAAGGAAACACTCAATATACAAATGAAATAAGATTCTCTAATTAAATAATAGAATACACTTATTTAGATGTCTTACTATTTACTAAGAGACGGTAAATATTAAATTTCTTTCTCTTCCTTCCTTTCTTCCTTCACCCTCCCTCCTTTCTTCCCTCCACTGCACTCACTCATTCTCCTCTCCTCTCCTTCCTTCCTTCTCTCTTTCTTCCTTTTGTTCTCTCTTCCTTTCTTTATCAGAAGCATTATTAAGCCATTGTATCACAACCTTCCAGTTTATTGGGACTGCTGTTGATATCCTTGAAGAACTATCAGAGGAAAAGATAGGATGGCAAAAACACTTAATTTGGTAATTATTTCTTTATTTAGCTTCTAGTGGAGCTAAATAGTAACTCTACTGGATTGTTAGGTCCCTACGGCATCACACCTCCTTTGCTGAGGGGACAGGCATAGGAAACGTGGAATCATTGTTGGGCTACTTCCTTTTCCACTTTTCCCTATAAACATGGGTTTGTTACTAAGATGGAAAGGGCATTCTCCTTCCCTAGGATAATGTTAAAATAAGGCCTATGAGGGCAGCAGAATACAGGCGTTACATTAAAACAGTCAAAGAGTTTGTGCGTATCTCATTAAAACATATGTATTTATTTGTTCAAATGGTGAATAAGCCCTTTGATTTAAAAAATTAAAGCCCTAACCATTTTTTGAAGAACATTTTTATTTCATGAAAAATGAGCTTTTTTTTTTTTTTCCCCTTTAAATGACAGCTCTGGCTATGTTCCTAATGACTACAATCATAACTTATCTGGAATATAATCAGTGTCATGTTCTACTTTATCATACTTACATCTCTGCAAATCTATTCTGCATAAGCAGATATAAAATCTCTAAGAATTACAATATTCCCTATCCATACAGTCAAGAAAAAATTTTCCTTAATTATTTCTTAAAAAAACTCATTACAATAGGAAGATATTTTTAGAATACTGCATCGACTACAACTATAAGCACAACTAAACTCCAAATGGTCCCTTTGTGCAGATAAAACTAAGAACACTTTTTTTCCTCTCCCTCCCCAAATTGTTATTGTATTTATACTCAAGGACAGATTGTGGGAAAAACTGCATTCTCTACTATAAAAAGAAAAAGAAAATATAATAAAACAGTCATTGGTCAATGACGATTGAAACAACAATTTTACGGTGCGAGTCAGACACGCATCATGACTGATCTTTGTACTCTGCTCAAGGTAGAGCGCTTTCCATAAAACAAATCCTACTTGATAAAGTTCTTATTTTACACCAGGTCCCTTTATCCTCAAGTAGGCAGTTCTATAAGTTATACAAGCTATCAAAGTTACTTTTTGTACTATAGTATGGCTATCAATAAAAAGCTACTGATAACGTAGATGAAAGTAGATTATTTTAGAAATAGAAGAGTAAGATGTTCATTCCAAAGGTTTCAACTTTGAGAATATTAGAGACATGTGATTAATGAGAAGAACTGGGTCACGATAGAAGGGAAAGCAGGAAAGGCTCGCTGGAAAGTGCACTTTTAAACAGCCGATTCAGATAAAGCTAGTTACTTGAACCAGCATCCAGGGATTATGCCATTGATTTAATCTCACCAATTACTCTTCTTACAAGTTTTTTACAGATTATTTAGGAATGGATTAGACCACTCAAAATACTCTGCTTGGAAGTGAAGAGAGCTTTACCACAATAGTAATTGCTTTCCTGTTTTATTTAGAAGACATCCTATGACTCTTTAAATTTTACTCTAGTAACTTTATTGACTTTGCTTGAGAAAGAACAGAATACATTCATGTTAAAAGAGACACAAAGATTTTAAAATGGGGTTTGGGAACTGCTAATCTCAATCTTCCTTTTGGTTGGCCAGCATTAAAATAGACATTATAAGTACTTAGAAAATATGGAACTAGTGGGCCGATTTACCTTTGAGAAATTACCAGAGAAGAAGTGTGTCTTAGGGTTAAATTTTCCGTCTTTTGTAGAATGGCAAAAGTCAAAAATAATTTGATCTCAGGAAGAGCACCAGGAATTCATTGCTGTGTCCTCTTGCAGAATTGTTTTGCATGTGATAACTATTAACGGATTCTTAAATATTGCTAAATAATAGCATTCTCAAAATGTTATTTTTTAATCTATTTGTTCTATGCACTTAAAAATATATTTGTATTCATTTTAGTCCTTCCTGCATTTATTTGACAATTGTGCACTAGGCAAATAATGTAAAATTTAAAAGGCAAGTTCTGTAGTTGCCTGGATTCAAATCATATCTCTTCTGCCTACTAGCTGTGGGTCCTTGCTTCATTTTGATAGTATTAATACTTATTCCGGGAGTTCCTTTCATGGCTCAGCGGTTAACGAACCCGACTAGGATCCATAGGTTGCGGGTTTGGTCCCTGGCCTCAATCCGTGGGTTAAGGGATCCGGTGTTGCTGTGAGCTGTGGTGTGGATGCAGATGTGGCTCGAATCTGGCATTGCTGTGGCTGTGGTATAGGCTGGCAACTGTAGCTCCGATTCAACCCCTAGTCTGGGAACCTCCATATGCTACAGGCATGGCCCTAAAAAGCAAAACAAACAAACAAAAAATTATTCCACAGGAATTAAATGAAAATATGTGCAAAGCACATAACAGAGTAGCAAGCATGTAGAAAATTCTCAATAATAGTAGCATTTACCATCAAGATTCAGGTTGACAACAATGTTGGGGAGTGATTACCTGTCAGGTATAGTAACAGGTTCATTGCAAGCTATAAAGGAGAAATTCCAGTCTTCAATTTCAAACAACTGAAAGACATGAAAGTTCTGTGGCAATCATGGGCCAACTGATAAAATAGTTGCTAAAGGAGTTCCCGTTGTGGCTCAGTGGTTAACAAATCCGACTAGGAACCATGAGGTTGCGGGTTCAATCCCTGGCCTTGCTCAGTGGGTTAAGGATCTGGCATTGCCATGAGCTGTGGTATAGGTTGCAGACGCAGCTCAGATCCCGCGTTGCTGTGGCTCTGGCGTAGGCCGGCAGCTACAGCTTTAGATTGGACCCATACCCTGGGAACCTCCATATGCCACAGGAGTGGCCCAAGAAATGGAAAAAAAAAAAAAAAAAAAAAAAAAAAAAGAAAGCCAAAAAAAAAAAAAATAGTTCCTAAAGAATGAGTGTGGAGTGCTTAAGAAAGGCATGTTTTGAAGGTTCTGTGTTCATGATAAATTCTAAGCAAAGGTGAGTTGTAAAGGACTTTAAAACATACTTCATTTATATTCCAAAATTATAATTCAGGCAGCAGTGAGAACACACTGGATAAGAAAGAAAGAGGAGGCCAATAGAAGATTAGAAACCCTGTTAGAGCCATGTAAGAGAGATAGAGAGGTGGGATCTGATACACATGGCAGACATGAAAGAATAGGACAGTCAGGAAGTGGACCAACTGGGTCTGAGAATAATTTAAAGATGACTCTTAGATTTCTGGTTATATGATACAATTCTTCACTGAAATAGACATAAAGGCAAAATATAAATTTCAGTTTGCCCTTAAAGGTGGTGGGGGGGAACAACAATTGCCAATAGCATGAGAGAAGGAGAGGTTGAGATGAGGCAAAGGCTGGTGATGGAGACATCAAAGGCAAGGAGGGAAGGGATGGTGGAACATGGGAGCAAACACGACAGGGACAACACACATGTTTGGAAGAAACACAGAGGAAAGAAAGGGACAAGAAGCCAAATTACAGTAGAGGATGAGGACGAGTTGAAGAAATGAGGCCCATGAGTATAGGGCATCTGAGATGAGGTTTGGCAGGAAGAGAGAGAGGACAGTGGTGGGAAGGGGGGTCAACTGGGAATAATAAAGAAAAAAAAAAGTGACCCCATACATGCCAGGAACTGTTCTATTGATATAGACATTTTGTATAACTTAGTCCCCACAGCAATTTACAAAGTGAGTATCATTGTCTCAATTTACAAATGAGTAAACTAGAATTCAGCCATTAAATTAAATAACTGAACCAAGATCAGATAGGGGGCACAAGTTAGCATTGGGGGAATAAGAGAAACCTTCTTGGAAGGGGTGACTTTGCTCTATTCCTCAAAGAGTAGAAAGGATTTTCAGCAAGTAGAGCTGAGCAGAGAGGGCATTTCATAGAGAAAGAAGAGTATGAGCAAAGTCAGAGGTGTGCAGGGGAAACCTGGGTTCATTGGGACTGGTCATGAGGGGTATATAGAGGCAGCCTGGGTGGCATGTTGAGAAGTGGTATGGTGGGCAATGAATGTCACCCTAGAAAAGCTAGGGATTTTTTTTTTTTTTGAGTAAAGAAAGATCATTGGGGCTATGCTTTAGAAAATAACTTTAACCTTTTTAATTTGAAAAATAAATGAGTAAAAAATCAAGCCGTCAAGAAATTTAAATCTCTGGTGCAAAAGAATTCCTGAAACAGGAAAGTGTGCCAAATTATAATTACAGAGTAGTGAGAAGCAATCATAACAATAACTAGGTTGAACTATATGAAATGATCATTTTTGTGATGTCAAGAATTATCTATCATTGATGTCAATCTCATAGGTTCAAATTGGGTAGCAACGTGTAAGATTTCTTACCAGTTATACTCAGAGAAAATGTCATAGTCTTAAATACCTTTATTATTAAATAAGGAGAAAGTGAGGAAAAGTGCCAAGATTAAATTCAAGAAACTAAAAAAAAGACAGCAAAAATTAACCTAAATACAAGGATAAAAACCAAAATTGATGATTTTTTTAAAGGGAGAAAAGAGATAGTTTGATAATAAAGTCAGTAATTGGTTCTCTGTCTGTAACAGAATAATCTCTGATGTAGAAGGAAAAAGAAAGGAAATACAAACACAGATACATGGAGGATAGGGGTTAGGAGGATGGTTTCTGAAATTAGACAGTCTGGATTGAATTGCTATGATGCCATCATGATCCACATGATTTTGAGCCAAGTTGTCTCAAGGTGAGAAGATCTATTATCTCTCATATATTAGTACATCAGAGGAGAAGAATGTATCTCATTTTTCTCATCTGAAATGTGCAAATGACAGAATCTACCTCCTAGAACTGTTGTGAAGATTAAAGAATGTAAGATGTATACAGTGCTTAGCCTGGCAAATATTATTACCACCATATTACTGATATTTTATTATTATAGAGAAGGAAGATAAGAATATGATCAGAGGCAGAAAAATTTAAGAAATTCTTGCTACTTTCCACGTGAGGTCTAAACTAATAATTTTTATTTTATTTTATTTTTTTGTCTTTTTGTCTTTTTTAGCCACACCTGCAGGACATGGAGGTTCCCAGACTAGGGGTCAAATCGGAGCTGTAGCTGCCGGCCTATGCCACAGCCACAGCAACACGGGATCCAAGCTGTGTCTGCGACCTACACTACAGCTCATGGCAATGCCAGATTCTTAACCCTCTGAGCGAGGCCAGGGATCAAACCCGCAACCTCATGGTTACTAGTTGGGTTTGTTAACCACTGCGCCATGATGGGAACTCCTAAACTAATAATTTTTAAATCTTAATGAAATGGATCGTTGTAATAAAATCAAAACTGCTAAAGTAATACAAAACTTAAATATAGTAGTTATTATAGAAGAAAATTTTTAATTTATCGATGATTATTAAAATATTTGTTGTCAAGTGGTTTCATCAGCAAATTCTTTAAAATCTTCAAGAGGGAAACACTAATGAAACAACTAGACCTTATTCCAGTTGAGCTGTTTCAGAATGTAAATAAAGAATAAAAGTTTTCCCAGGTCATTTTTCAAATTTAACATAACTCTGACCTGAAATCTGAAAATGATAGCCTAAAAGTGAAAACTGCGAATCAATTTCATTTATAATAGATATAAAATTCTAAATTAAAGTGAATGTAAGAATATTAAAAGGATTTATTCTAGGATTTCAAGGATGTGTCAGTATAAATCACAGATAAAAGGAGAAAAAAAAAAAAAGCACTTTTGTAGCCAGATTAGCAAAGGAATACCCAATTTGTTCATATTTCTATCCTCTTCCCACTTTTCCACGGTTATTAAAATATTTAATATTAAATATTAAAAACATTTGGCTGCATGGAAGTATTTATGTTCTTTTCCCCCAAAGCATTCTAATGCCATCTTCTTTCTCACCCTTTTGACTTTCTTTATTCTGGAACTCTTTTTATTAGTGCCATACGTCTTAAAAATTTTCTGCCCAGTTAAGATTAAGAGCAGAAGTTTATGAAGGATAGTTCTTCTCTACAAAAGCTATGGGGCCCCAAAGCAAACCATTCCTAGCTCAATATTTTCCAACCCTAACATTTCTGCAATAAGCAATAACTAAAAGAAAACTAAAACATTACAGACAATGAAAGAGGTATATGGGAAGACAGGTGTATTATTCAGGGTCCCAGCAGAATACAAATGACACATTCATACAGGGGTAATTTGGGGAGACTTAAAGAAAGGGTTTACACATAATGTGAACAAGTTACAATTGCATGAACAAGTTCAAGGAAATGAACAAAGAAGAGTTCAGTACTCTTGGGTAGTAAGAAGCCCCTGAATTTGAAGGGGTAAGAAAAGGGAGTTGGATACCATATTTGGTTGAATAGTATCCCCTCAAAATTCATTTCCACTGGAATATGTTAATGTAATTTTTTTGAAAACAGTGTCTTTGAAGATGCTATCAAGTTATGATGAGGTCACAGTGGATTAGGATGAGCCCTATCCAATGACCAATTTTTTTTTTTTTTCCCCAAGAGGAGGATAAGTTTAGACACAGACACATAAGGGAAAAGGCAAGGAGAAGACAGACAGAGATTGGAGTGATACATCTATAAGCCAAGGAATTCTGGAAGCCATCAGAAACAAAGAAGAGTCTGAGAAGTATGGCTCTGTCAACACCTTGGTTTTGGACTTCTAGCCTCTAAAACTGCAAGATAATAAATTTGTTGTTGATTTAAGTCACCCAGTTTGTGGTACATTGTTGTGGCTGCATAACCAAACTAATACAGATGCCAAGACAAAATAGAAGACAAACAGAACCTCATCCAGCATGGCAGAGGAGTGGTGATAATAAGAAATACACAATATTGGCCTAGAGTCTTCTGCAGGGTTCATTGAGCCATCAGTCTGTCTTCTATTCACTGTGTCTTAGAAATGCCGGCCATTCAACTCAGAACCTCCAGCTTCCTGCAACACTGCTGACCAATCACCAGGCGGAGCTGGGACAAGGGGGAGAGTAAATGAGTCTGGAGGGTGGCTCATGTTTCTTTAAGGAAAGAAAAGAGGTGGCCTGGAATGCAGATGGTATGCTAGTGCTGGTAAAACAAACAAGCTAACAAACAAATAAAACAAACAACATGCTGTTCCACAAATGAAGGGAGAACAAAATAGCACTGCCCAATGAGTGAATTGTATTTGAAATAGAAAGAGAATAGGAAATAAAAGCATGGGCTGTAGAGCCTAAAACAGAAAGGGTGCCCAGCAACTCTGGGTCCAGTACATTTGTGGGTGACTGGCTGGATGCATGAGTGAAGTGCTCACATGAACTCAAGAACTACTTGACTCTTTCCCAGCCTCAAATACCAATTCTCTTATAAATATGAAGAGAATAGAAAATTCTGAATAGAAAATTCACATAATCTTATTTCCTGATGAAAGAAAGACATTTGATCATGCTTGGATAGGAATTTTATCCTAGTATTGGGCTAAAATGAACCAGAAATTTTATTCTAGTCCAGAGCCTAAATGTCACAGAATAAATTCTTTATTCATCCAGATTATTTAACCTTTCAACTGTTTTGATTGTTTTAAATTATCTTACTTTAGAATTTTTAATTTTATTTTTAAAAAACACCATAAATTCTTAGGTGAAATGAATCTTTCCTTTTCAGACATAAATTGTAATGATTAAAGCTGCATCACTTTCACTTAGTGTTTCATTTAGCAAGTCCAACAAAATGCTTAGGACCTCAGAATTGATACATTACTCTTGCTCTCAGTCATCTTTTGAGACAACTCAGAGGAACAGAAAAAGTTTCCCTTAGGAAATACATTATCTTATAGAGCAACTTGGCAGTAGGTCCTTTATGCTACCTATCTCTGCAATTCCCCCCATGCCCTGCACACACCTTAGCACCTAGGAGGTGCCTGGTGAATATGTGTTGAGTTGACGCAAACAAATTAAATCATGAATCTTCAGAAGAAGTTGCCTTCCTTTTACCACTGCCTCTGCTTTCAGCCTTTAAACTCAAAACTTAAAGGGCAAAACATATAAATATATGCAAAGCTACTTGTGTTTTCATTTTACTAAAGGTATTTATATCATAAGGCATTTAGAGTCATCTGTAATGCTTTGTGAGACATTTAACTAGTACTGCCTTAGTTTCTCACTAATTAAAAATCAAGTTATTAGAGTATAAATCTACTGGCAGCATAATTAGGCAAGTGCAACGGAGACTCGGTATAAAATATAGGGAGGAGTCAGTGTTAAGTTTTATGACTTTGACACACTGAAAATGACTTCCTCTTTAAGAGAACATCTTGCCTCAAAGTGTGGTGGCCAGTCTTAGGGTTTCAGAACCTTTAAACTAATTACCCTGATGCCATTCTTTCTTATGTCCAAAAATATTTTTTACATTTCTAAACATCCATGAAGCTAAGCTAGAGGGACAGGGAAGGAGGGAGGGAGGGAGGGAGGGAGGGAGAGAGAGAGAGAGAGAGAGAGAGAGAGAGAGAGAGAGAGAGAGAGAGAGAGAGAGATCATTAGCAATACAACTGTGCAGGAATGGCATGCAATGGGCTGTATGTAATGTATGTGAAAAACAGATGAACAATTAACAAAGACTCCCATCCTGTTAACTAGAAGGAGGAAAATTACCATGGTCACTGGGGTGAGGTTGAATCTACCTTGGCTCATTCAGCAAGCTATGTTGTGGCTTATCAAGTAGTGTTATTTCACTGGCGAGTCCTAAAGACCATTCTGCTGTGTCCTGGTGTTATTCTGGACACTAAGATGGATTCTGCTGAAATTTAAATTCGTATATAGGTTGGAATTTCCTTTCCAGTTCTGGGTCCATGCTTCTAAGGGACCAAAATAAGCTAAAAATAAATCAACCCAAGAATACCTGCAGAGCAGTTACCAAAGAGATTATCATCCTCCACAGATGAATTAGAGGTGAAGTTCATCTTAGCCTAGGTCCTCAGGGTGTTGGGGTAGATGAGAGGTTGTAGACCATGGGCTTCTAAATGTCCTCTATTCAGGTGTCAGTCTATCTAAACAGGTGGAAGAATTACATAAATAGACTGATCATTTTAGAAGATAGTGTGTTAAGTGTGTTGCAAATTTTCATTTGCTTAAAAACAATTATTCAGCAATGATCAAGTGTTTCCTGGATCTGGGGGGGCACAAAGTTAAATGAGTCTCCTTACTGATAACAAAGATCACAGTTAAGACAAATCCAGAAAATACAATGTGATTGGTCCATTATCTGAGGCTGACTCAGGAGGGCCTGACAACACAGGAAGCACCCATATTTCCTTGGTGAGGAGCTAATACTTGGACTGCATTTGAAAGATAGGTTAGGTCTTACAAGATAGAGAATAGGGTTAGAAATTTTTTAGACAAGAAATACTGAGTCTTGAGGCACAGAGAAGGGAGAAAGTACTTTAAGGAAAAGAAGTGGGTAGCTCATTATGGCTGCAGCTGCAGGTGCTTTGTGGGGGAGTCATGGGAAAGGGGGCTGAATTGGAAGAACAAGTACAGATGATGTCTTATGTGTGATAGAAAGCTTGGATTTTATAATGAAAATGATAGGAGATGATTGAAATATATTAAGTATCCAAAAATAAATAAATAAATAACCAGACTGAAAATTTAGAAAAATTGCTCTAATTGTGAAATGTATTCCTTCTCCATTCTTTTTTTTTTTTCCTTTTTGCCATTTCTTGGGCTGCTCCCGTGGCATATGGAGGTTCCCAGGTTAGGGGTCTAATTGGAGCTGTAGCTGCCAGCCTACGCCAGAGCCACAGCAATGCAGGACCCGAGCCGCGTCTGCAACCTACACCACAACTCACGGCAACGCTGGATCTTTAACCCACTGAGCAAGGGCAGGGATTGAACCCGCAACCTCATGGTTCCTAGTCGGATTCATTAACCACTGCGCCATGACAGGAACTCCCCTTCTCCATTCTTGCCTGTACTAGTAAGTGGTAAAACCAGTCATCTAAATGTTCAAGCCCTGAACTTGGTGTCTTTCCTTATTTTTCATTTTGTCTCACTCCCAATATCCAAAATACATTCTAAATCTCTCTGTTTTATTCATTTCACTTTCCACTACTATAGTATAAGCCACCATCCTCTCTTACCTGGATTATTTTAAAATCTTTTTGATTCAGGCTTTGCTTGTGTGAATCCAGTCTCCTCAGGATAGCAAGAATGAGCTTATTCAAATTAAATTATATGAAACACTTCTCTGCTTAAAACTCTCCAATATTATCCTATTGCTGCTAGAATAAAATCTAGACTCCTTTCAGCTGTCTACAAAGCTACATGATCTCCTGTTTGCCCACTTCTTCATCTCAGCTCATATAAGCCTTTCACCTTTGCAATCTGTCTGTGCTGGCTTGCACCCTGTTCCAGTTTCATGCTCCTACTTATATTTGAAAGACTCTCTGTTCAGTTCCTCAGGTGATCGGGTCCTTCTTACTCTTCAAAAGGCAACTAAATTTTACAAATACAAAGTGTACTTCTTAAAAAAACTGTATTATCCCTTTATACCCACCAGTCAGTATCACATCACTATTTTATTTCCTTTGTAGTACTTAAACCACCTCAAATTATCCAGTTTATTTTCTTAGGCATTGTCTGTCTTCAGAGTGAAAGCCCCGTGACTGCAGAGATCTGGTCTAAATTGTCAGTACCTAGCAAGCACTAGGTCCATAGTTGTTACTCAGCAAATACTTATTGGAGTTTCTGCTGTGGCACATGTGTTAAGGACCCAGCATCATCTCTGTGGCAGTGCAGCTTTAATCCCCAGCCTGGGAACTTTCATATGCCATGGCTATTAAAAAATATTAATTGCATAAAAAAGTAGATGAAGCAAAAATTAATTTGAAGGCTCTTGAAACAACCTAGGTGAAAAATATTAGGTTCTGAACTTGGGCAGTAGGACTAAAGGTAGAGAGGAAGAAGTGGATTAGAAAGACATTTTATTGATGGAATTAAAAAAACTGGAAAACCAGGTGGACATGGTGAGAGATCAAAGGAGAAAATAAGAGGGACCCACTCAGCACAGAATGAACCAGACAGAAAATGTCCTTTGGGCTCTACCAGTTTAAAGATTTGGAGCATTTCTTTTTCTAAATAAAAGGATAAACAGCATGTGCTGTTGAATGAATGAACGGATCATTCTAACAAAAGAGTTATTGAATTATTCATGTTACCTAGGAGAACTTACAAAATATGTATTAAAATTGCACTGAATGCCAGCTTTGTGTTGGGGATTATAGGGGATACAGCAGAAGTAAAAGATGCTGTCTCTGCCCTTTTATAGTTGAGGACATAAAACAATTAGAAAGCAATCCAAGGTATAATAGATCACCAAATTTGATTCACCAGGGCTTCAGGAGTCATAGATCAGGCCTAACATCTTAATTCAATGGCCTTCTAGGACAGAAAAAATTCTGATTTCACTCAAGTCCTTTCTTCTGGTCAAGAATGTTCCTAGTTTACATGAGTTATCTTTCTGGGCTCCAAAAAATATTGGCATTTGAGAATTAAATTCATAATCTTCAATGAGGGAGAAGTATGATTCATTCTTTCAAGCAGTAAGTGGATTTAATATTTATAGAAAAGTGCCAGAGTGGCCCACATTTCCCTAAGACTATTGATAGTATAGGCCCAATTTTGAATAGGAGGGGTCAAGAAAAGAACAAATTGAAATTTCTTCCAAAGGCATTGCTTTAGAGAGGCTGTTTCTTCTTGTCCCTGATTTTATTTAGTCTTTTTCCTTGCTTCACTGGAATCTCTTCTAGGATATGTGTGGTGGTGCCTTCATTTCTTAAGAGATGTTTCATAGCTCAGCACAGATCTTGCTTAACCAGGATTTTCCAGTTGATAGATCATAAAAATGTTTGTCAACTCTTGGGAGAGTATATGAATGGTTTTTGTTTGTTACTGTCATTTTTTAAAATGGAAATTCTTGGACATGGAATGATATAAGCAATATGACTTCTGAATATCCCCTGAGGTTGATGGATCTGAGTGTAACACAGGTGCTTCTGCATCATCACATAGACTGTGTTAATGAAACTGGCTTATTTGAAAAATCTCTGAATTCTTTATCAGTAGTACAGTGGACTTGGATGAAGGCCATGGCAATTGTATAGTCATGCTTTATAACTTTGATGTCATTTTCACATGTGCTACCTCATTTTTTTCTCTTCCTAGTAACCATGGAAGGTGGCTCTCTACCAGTAATAGACTCATTTTACAGATAAGACTGTTGGGGACTTTATCTGGCTCATAGAGAGTCATTGTGAAGCTTGGGTTAGATCCTGGCCTCTGGCCTCTTGGTTCCTCCCTTGTTCCATGCTAAATATTATGGGCATTATTATGTGTACATAGTGATTTGTGGGCATCATTAGCTTAGATTTGAATGATCCACAACCACACCCAACCCTTGCTGCTTTTCTAATCCTTGGAATCATAAAAATACTGCATAGCCTTCCACTGACAGTCAGTATTATGAACACTTACTGTACTGATAAAAATTTATATTTATTCTGTGCACTTGGCAGTATCAGCCATGAACACTTCTGTTACAGAGCAGTGCCAAAACACATAAAGTTTAAGGCTTGACCAAGCACTAAAGCAGAAGCTTTCACCCTTGAGAGTACTGAATAGGAGAATTAAGTAAACACTTTCATGCTGTATCAAAAGCATCTCTCACCCTGCTAATTAAGATCAAATTGAAATAATAAACGATTGGACTAGTGTATCTCCCAAAACTGGTAGATACCTTTTAGATTCAATTTGGGGTGAATTTCACAGGTCTTAATGACAAAAGTCTGCAAGGAATGGATGTCATTAAAAGCCTAATACATAATTAATATTCAAAAAATCACACAAGTCATTTAAAAGCAGAGAATAAAGAGATCCACATGTCAACAATTTAGACCATGGTAATCTTTCACATGTGGTATCTTGTTTAATCCTCAAAACATTCCAGTGAAGTTGATATTATTATCTACATTTATATGAGAAAACTAAATTTTAGAGATGTTCAGTAATTTCTTGAATTGAACAAATATTTCCCAAACTTTGATTTTTGAACCACTACGTTAATGATTTCTATTTTTGTCTGAGAAAACCCATACAGCTATAGTTTACTGTAAGATACCAAAAATGTCATATGGAAGGACTTTGAATTCCAGGGAAAAGAACAAGGGGAATAAGGCCTTCAAACTGATGAGAAATCCAGAACTTGGAAGAACAAAGGTAGCAAAAGCAAGTAATCAAAGGCAATAAAATCATTATTTAACAGAAGTAGAAAACCTAGTGAAAAACCAATGTGGCTGAAGAAGTCAACCCTGAGATATACAGTGGGAAACTGAATACTCAGTCAGCAAATTTCACTCAAATACATACGAACGTTGCTGCTAATGCACTGTATCTGTGGTTCTCAAATCCTCTGAACTCATGCTCCTCATTTACCACAAATATTTTGTCAAATCCCCTTTACCACTATAAAATGGAATTCAGAGGTAATATGAGAATGTTATAAAAATAACAACAGGATCATGCCCTGTTGTGATAAAAAAGAATAAGGTACATAACAAACAATCTATTTCAATATCTAAATATCTGGGGATACTTATTCTCAAAGATAAATGCACTCACCTACATTTCCAAACTGCCCCTGGAACAAGCACCATCTAAATCCATTGGTTATATGGATCCAGGCATGCTGGTACAATCACTATGGAGAACAGCATGGAGGTACCTTAGAAATCTATACATAGAACTACCATATTACCCAGAAATCCCACTCTTGGACATATATCCAGACAAAACTTTCCTGGAAAAAGACACATGCACCTGCATGTTCATTGCAGCACTATTCACAATAGCCAAGACATGGAAACACCCAAATGTCCACCGACAGATGATTGGATTAGGACGACGAGGTATATATACACAATGGAATACTACTCAGCCATAAAAAGAACAAAATAATGCCATTTGCAGCAACATGGACGGAACTAGAGACTCTCATACTGAGTGAAGTCAGTCAGAAAGAGAGACAAATACCATATAATATCACTTATATCTTGAATCTAATATATAGCACAAATGAACAAAAATAGACTGTGATTGCCAAGGGGGAGGGGGAAGAAGCGGGGTGGATGGGGTGCTTGGGATTAATAGATGCAGATTATTGTCTTTGGAATGGATTAGCCATGAGATTCTGCTGCGTGGCATTGGAAACTATGTCTGGTCACTTAGGATGGGGCATGAAAATGTAAGAAAAAGAATGTATACATATATGTGTAACTGGGTCACCATGCTGTACAGTAGAAAATTGACAGAATACTGTAAACCAACTATAATGGAAAAAAAATAAAAATCATTAAAAAAAAAAAGACTTTCTCACTAGATTCTCTCCTAGCTAAAATGGGAAGGAATGGTATTTAGGGCTTTCTGCTCTGTCATCTCTTTATTTCCAAAGATATTATTTATACAGAGGTAGAACTGAGGTGGAAAACAGTGAGAACTGTTTCCGAGATCGATTTCTTCAATGGAAAAAGACACATGCAAGGTTAGAAGAGTTAGAGGGATTAGAGGGAGAGGGATCATTTGACTCAAAGATGCATATATATGCAGTGACAATGCCAGATCCTTAACCCACTGTCCCATAGGGGAACTGCTAAAGATGCCCCTCATCTAATCTTCAGGGAAACTTGGAGACTTTGCTCAGAAGTCTGGAGAAGGCAATTTTCATGGGATCCCTCGGCCCCTTTTCAGGTTCCCTCCTGACTGGAAGCAGAGTGTCTAGATTCAGTGGAAATTTCAGCATCCACATTGTATGAAGGGGCTCCTTTCGCTGTTAGTTCTTCTCTGAACTGATGGATACAATGTTTTCCTTCTCTATAGAAAGCAATCGTGATTAATCCACCTTAAATTGAGCAGAGTAAAGCAGGTGGAGTCCCTCCCTGACCCTTGCACAGGCTTTCCATAATACACTAAAGCACAGTATTTTGTAACACTTTAAATCACCTTCCCTTTGACTGCCCAGATATATATCTAATTGAGGCCTGTCAAATTCTTTCTCAAACCTGGCACCATGTCAATGACCTCCTGGCAATGGTCTCAGAGGGGTGAAGTGTACAATGAGAGGAAGTATTTCCTTTTATTGGTTCTAAATTTACTAGCCTTTAGCTTCATTGAATTAAATTATGGCACAGGGTGAACATTATAGTTATAACTGACATTTATAAACTACATTCCATCCATTAATCCTGAAATGCTATGCAAACTGATTAACAAAATTAAATGTATAGCCTGTGCTCTCTTAGGTTTCCTGACGACTCTCTGGATATTGTAGGTTTTCTGCAGTTTGAGTGATGCAGAAGTTGCCTCTTGTACCTCCATTTCTAACCCCCATATTTCTTATCCCCTTCTGTTCCCATCACAACTGGTCTTATCTAGAGCAGCACAATTTTCTATATGCTTCTAATCCTTTCCCTTACTAGGTTAGAGGGAAGTATTTGCAACTGAATAGTGTGGTGACCAGAGATCCTGTGGGTTCCAGCAATAGACTGCTTCCCCTTCCCTTACACTTTTTACTCCTTCCTTCCTTTCCTTCCTTCCCTACCTCCCCTTCCTTCCCTTTCTTCCTTCTACCATCCCTTAAATCTTTTATTTTTGGCTTGTTTCTCTGCGTTTTATTTCTTTTTCTTTATTCATCTCTTTATTCATTAGACATTTATCCTTAATGTTAAGGTTCCTATTTCTCCTTTTCTTACTTCTGGCAGATGAATGAAGGAAGTCAGCTGTGGGTATGTATGCATATCCCTTGATTCTTTCTAAACTTCCTGGTAAGAATAAAAAAATCTCTAAAGTGAAGGCTGAAGCCAGAACCCTGGGTGACTTTTCCAATTTATCCCACCTTATGATGAGTCCAAAGAGCAGTGTGGTATAGAGAAAAGGTCCAAGGGGCTGGTAATGGAAAGTCTAGGGTTAATATCGAGGCTCTGACACCTATACCCACTGTGGTCTTGGGTGAACTGCTAACCACTCAGAGATTTAGTTTAATCAGCTGTAAAATTAAAGGTTTGGGTAACATGGCTTCTAAAGTTCCTTTAGTGAATTTTTGAAGTTCTACGCTACATCACTTTTTCTTAAATTGGGTGGCTTTTATGAAGTGTGCCTCTCCGAAACCAACTTGGATTGGCACTACTCTGAATAAAATCCTAAACTTAACAATTTACATATCTCAGAATCAGAGAAAAGCTGAAAGTCCTTCCCTACTTATGGCATCTATATCTGCATAATTACAGAAGCTACGAAGTTCTACTTGGGCTGTGTAAATAGCTGTTGCGAATATGAACCAGGTTAGAGGAGCCAAGGTGGGATATCAACCCCACTATAATATTGTTTAAAATTATAGTACATTTTGGCTTATTTTTCAGTTTTATTGAAATATAATTAACATATAACATTGTGTGAGTTTGAGTATATGATGTGTTGATTTGATACACATATCTATTGTGAAATGATTACCACTTATAGCATCAGCTAATACTTACATCGCATGATACAAGGACCATTTCTTTTCTGTGGCGATCTACTGTCTTGGCAACTTTCAAGAATATGATACAGTATCAATAATAATAATAACTATGCTTACATTTGATCCCTAGGACTTATTCTTCCTATAGTTGGAAATTTGTACTCTGACCAATGATTACCCTTTTCCCTGATCCTCCATCCCCTGGTAATCACTATCCTAGTCTCTTGTTTCCATTAGTTTAACTTTTTCAGATTCCACATATAAGTGCTACTAAGAAATAATTGCCTTTCTCTCTGTGGCTTATTTCACTTAGCATAACACCCTCAAGGTCCATCCATGTTATCACAAATGGAAGATGCCCTTATTTCTTATGGCTAAATAATATTCATATATAGATAACTTCTTTATCCACTCATCTGCTGAGGAAACTTAGGTTATTTATATATCTTGGCGATTGTGAATAATGTTACAATGAACATGGAAGTACAGATAACTCTTCCATATCGTGTTCTCGTTTCCTTATATCTATACCCAGAAGTCAGATTCCTAGATAGTATGGTAGTTCTATTTTTGTTTTTGAGGAAACGCCATACTTTTTTTCCATATATAGTGGCTGCCTCAACTTGAATTCCCACCAACAGTGCAAAAGGGTTTCCTTTTCTCTATATCCTTGCCAACACTTGTTATCTCTGTCTTTTTGATGATAGACCTCTTAACAGGTGTGAGGTTATATCACCGTATAGCTTTGATTTGCATTTCCCTGATGATTGGTGACATCGAGCACCTTTTCATGTACCTGTTCACCTTTTGTATGTCTGCTTTGGAAAAACATCTACTTAGTTTCTATGTCCATTTTTAAAATTAGATCATTGTTGTTGTTTGCTATTGAGTTGTATGAGTTCTTTGCATATTTTGAATGTTAACCTATTATCAGACATTACCCTGTTTTCAGAGAAGAATGTTTGTTTTATAGCTAACACAAGACAACCAATAAGGTATCAAGTTATTTGATGGCTATCTTGGCAGAAAGTCAGTGAACAGTAGCCTTTATATAATTTGGGTGCATTTACATACACGTGGGGCAAGGTGCTTTATTTACTAAGGAACACCTCTGGTCCCTGACACAGTCAGATGGACTAAACGATGAGTTACATCAGGTATCACACTCCATAAGCAGATGCCAGCAAAGCAAACACTAATGGGAATGGCATTGCTCTGATGACCAGTGAAAGCCCAGGGCATCATGACTGGAGTGCCCATTCCATTTCTGGTGTCATGAAGTCATAGACATACAAATACAGACTCAAACTTGAGGAGGATAGAGGGGCTGTCAGAGAGATTGCCTGTGTATATATGACAGACTGATCTCTAAAGACACTATTAAAATCAGTAGATTTGACTAGACTTTAAGCCATATTTGACTTTTTTATCCTGCTAACCACTGTGTGGGAGTTTGGGATGGGGGTGGTGGTAATTGGCAGAAGACAACTAGATTAAATTTAGATGAAATTAAAAGTAGTCTCCTTTTTTTCTACATATCCAAATTGTAGAGTGAGTTAAATTCTGTGACTCCATTAAAAAATAAATGGGGAAAGGAAAAATAATCCTAATGTACTGATCTCATGAAACATTCTTGGATGTCAGAAAAAAAGAGAAGGAAGACAGAACTTTGGTGGGTGGAAATGTGCAAATACACCATTAATTTTAGTGTAGGCTGAGTCCTAAAATCTAGAATAACAGCAATTATTATTTAAATTGATTCATTCATTTAGTTAATGTAGTTTTTAATGGCTACCATGTGCCAGGCTCTATGTTAGGCCCTCGGGATGTAATAATGAGCAAAAAGGCATGGTCCTTGCCTTCATGGAAATTAGAGTTTTGTGGGAGAGGCAGACATTAGCCAATGGTCACACACATGAATGTAAAATTACAACAGTGATAAAGGGCTTTGAAGGACAGCAATAGTGAGCTACGAGAATGCATAATGGAGAAACTGTTTGGGGAGGGGAGTAAACTCTGAAGAGAAGACAAGGCTAAAATCTGAGGGACAGCCTTCAGGCAAAGGGGAGAGGATGAGTCCATGGCCAGGACAGAAGCATTTGTGTGTAAGGGGGTGGCAAAGACAGAAGCAGCAGAAGGGGTGAGGGGCGTGGCCAGGACAGAAGAGGCCATGTACTTAAGGGGTCTGAAGCTGGAGATCAGCCCCAGAAGAGATGTGAAAGAGAGGTCAGAGGGAGACAGGCCAGGGTAGACCAAGCCAGGTGGTCCCTTTGAAGGAACTGGTTTTATCCTAAAAAGAATGCAAAGCCACTGAGATATTTTAAAGGAGTGTGCGTATCTTGAAAAGATAAATATACACTTTCTACTTTTAAAACTGTCTCCATTCACACATTTTGCTTTAAGGTGGGGGTTAGGCAACATTTTACAGATGAATTATGTCTAGGAGTTTTATGCTTATTACTATCAATTACTGAAAAAAGCACCCAAAGAAAGGAAATAGTTTGCAGATTCTCTGAGAATGTACTTGTATATTGAATGGTCTGTGTTTTGTATCATATGGTTATTGCTCTTAAAGTTACCAAATTCACTTTTTTTTTCAATTGACAAATTTGTCTGTATAGTAATGGGCTTCAATAAGAGATTGGATGCCCAGTTCAGAGGATTTTGTGGGTTTCCTTAATATGGTATCCTTATTTAACTGGATACATATTAAATAATGCTGTTTGTGTATATGTGTCTATGCGTGTTGGGAGTGTTAGATTAAGGAGACAGAACTCCTTGAGCAATAATACTATCTCTTTTCCATTAATCTGAATCCCATAGAGAAGCTTCAATTGCATTTCAAAAAATTCTGTTCGGGAGTCCCCGTCATGGCGCAGTGGTTAACGAATCCAACTAGGAACCATGGGGTTGCGGGTTCGATCCCTGACCTTGCTCAGTGGGTTAAGGATCCAGCATTGCTTGTGAGCTGTGGTGTAGGTCGCAGATGCGGCTTGGATCCTGCGTTGCTGTGGCTGTGGCGTAGGCTGCTGGCTACAGCTCCAATTGGACCCCTAGCCTGGGAACCTCCATATGCTGTGGGAAGAGGCCCTAGAAAA
This sequence comes from Sus scrofa, assembly GCF_054392235.1. NCBI lineage: Eukaryota > Metazoa > Chordata > Mammalia > Artiodactyla > Suidae > Sus > Sus scrofa. Next base: position 116,833,970 of record NC_139397.1, read on the forward strand.
GGCAAAAAGACAACAACAACAACAAAAAGGTCTGTTAGCTAAGCAACATGGATACATTATATTACTAAACATAGTATTACAAAGCCTTTTTAAATTATGATAATTTGGAGAACAAGCAAATAACCCTTAAAGGCAACTTCAGTTCTACCATACTGTGTGTACACGTGTGTGTATAATATCTTTATTGCTTTATCTGGTTACAAAAGAAAGTTCTGTTTGGGGTAGCAGAGTAGACTCTGTTCTCTGTGATATACACAGACCATCTCTCTACCACCTATTTTATGTGGGCACCCTAATCAGCTCATACACACTACTAATTTTCTCCAATCAATAGAAAAAATTATGAACCATTATATATAGTAAACCAATTTTATCTGCTTTTGGTGGGGCCTGTTATCTGTATCAAACATGTTTATTTCCTGAGCAACTCATGTGTTTTGCTTTGAAAATGAAAAAAAAAATATAGTGAGAGTGATAGATACAGATGTAATTTCAGCAAATAACATAAAGTAAGAAAGTGTTGTTTTATTTTACTTTTGGGGGCTTTTTGCTTATTTTGTTTTGGGGGGTTGGCTATTCCCATAGTATGTAGAAGTTTCCAAGCCAGGCATCAAAACCACACCACAGCTATAACCAGAGCCACAGCAGTGATAATGCCAGATCCTTAATTCATTGAGCCATGAGGGAACTCCTGTTTACTTTTGTTTTGACTTTAGGTCTAACAGGCTACATATATAGCTCTAGTATAAGATTAATTGTGATTTATACTCATAATTGTTATTTGCAAATACAAGCAGAAGTATGAATCCCTCTAATATTTTTGATAGTAAAGAAAACTAGAACAAAGGAAAGTTGGGATACAGAATAGTGTTAAGTTTTTTGTTGTCCAAGTTAAGTAAGTATTCACTTCATGGAAAGCAGTAATCAAACCCTTTTAAACAAATCAATGTAATTCTCTAATAATTATTTAAAATGCTTGTGAAAGAAACATAAAAGGCTTTAATATAATAAAATCCTAAATTATGTCCTAAAGGACTCTTTTGAAGGTCACATATTCTTCCCCTCTAGTCTTTGCCTTGCAGCTAACAGTTTTACACCACATAGTAGTGCCTACGGCAACATGAATAACAAGGTAGTAGTATATCCAGGGCTGGCTAACCCTAAATAAAATAAGTACACCATTTCCTCTCTCTTTTTTGGCAGTTCTAGCACTCCTGAAACACTCAAATGCCAGTCCCTAAAATAGACTTTACTCTCTGCTCAGGTCATTCATAACTTTCTCTTGCCTTTTGCCAAGTTGTGGTAGGAAAACATTGATCTGGCCATCTCTTTGAGTTGCCATATTATTTTCTAACAGTCACCGTTTTGCTGCTCCACTGAAACTGTACCAGGTCAGCCTTCGGCCCATTCCTTTGGAATTGGGGCTGTTCTATGGGAACTGGCTGAGCAGTCTTTGGTCTGGCTCCTCTGGAACCAAGGCTGTTCCCTTAGAATTGGCTGGTATTAGGCCTGCAGGCTGTTTGACTTGCAAGCTGTTTTAATTAGGCTGTTTGAGCTGTGAGCTGTTTAAGGTATTTGAAAACTATTCTTTTATTCTAGAGAAAAACCTCTGAGAAATGGAATCCCAGTTATCTAAATATTTGATGAGTGCCCATCCCCCATCTCCATAGGGACTCTGGTCCATTTTATGTTTAAAAACTGCATCTTTCTTTAGGTGCATTTCTTTCTTTCTTCCTTTCTTCTCTCTCCCTTTCTTTCTTTGTAGGTGGGAGTTCACAGGCTAAGGGTCAAATTGGAGCTGTAGCTGCTGGCCTATCATAGCCACAGCAATGCCAGATCCGAGCCATGTCTGCGATCTACATCACAGCTTATGGCAACACTGGATCCTTAACCCACTGAGTGAGGTCAGGGATCGAACCCACATTGTCCTGGATACCAGTCAGGTTCGCTACCCCTGAGCCACAGCAAGAACTTCCTCATGTGCATTTCTAACTAAATCAACCAATCTGACCAAAGGCAATTTAGAATATCAATGGCCATTATGGAGAACTTTTAAAATTTTCAAATTTAATTTCTTAAATATTAATTAGACTACAATATCTCTAAAATTTCCAGAATTAAACAGAATCTCTCTTTTCAGTAGTATTTTGAGAATTCCAAACATTAAACATATTTTATGATTACCTGAGGCAAACAAACAATTACAGATACATTGGGAAGAAGAGATCATGATGACAGAGTAGGAAGATGTGAAACTTACACTTTTCTCTCCATGAACTCATCAAAAATACATCTGGAAAAAAATACATGTGGAACAGTTCTCCCTGAAAACCGCTGACTGACAGAAAAACTCCTGTATAACCAAGGCTGAAAGAAAGAGTCGCATAGAATCAGGCAGGAAAGGAAGAGAAGTGCTCAGTTTGGGACCTATGCCCCAGGGAGAGGACTCAGAAGAAAAAGGAGATTACCCAGGCAGAGTTCCTCCTGGGGAATGGGTAGTTTGAGCTACATATTGGGTGGTCCGATCCTGGGGTCCAGCACTGGGGACATGAGCCCCTTTGGCAGGTTGGAGGGCCTGTGACACAAACAAATAGGCTATGGGAAGCCTGGACTCCACTTGGGAGAAGGCTGCATTCCTGAAGCAGGGCAGAGAGTGCAGATGGAAACTATACAGGTGGTTGATGGGTTTCCCGTGACCCCTGGCACCCACCCCAGCATGAGCTAAATGAGCAGTCAGCACTGCTTATTTCATGTTGCAGTTCCACACTGGAGTGAGGGCTGTCAAGACAGAGGAAAGAAGTGGCTGGACCTGATGTGGTATCTGAGCAGGGTGAGGGCAGCCATTACTGGTGCTTATACACATAGCTCATCAGAAGCAGCCCAGACATCTGTCTGCAGCTGGACTACTGCAGCCTGCACCCATCACACATCCAGAGCCCCCATAGAACCCTCTTGCTTCAACACTGCTCCCCTCTGCAGCAAGGGTGTCCGTGCTGGTTGTGAGGATAACCCACACTTAAAGGGAACAGAGCCAGCTTGGACCCAAACCTCAGGATCTGCTCTAGCAACTTGGGACTCACCCTAGCCCCTCCTAAGGTGGTGGTGACCACAGAGAAGAGGGTAAGCCTGGCCCACACCTGGTTCTAGCCTTAGCCCCCCTCCTCCAGCCCCACCTCCTACCAAGGTGATAGCTGATAGTACATCCTGAGAGCAGACATGATTTGTGCTCATGTCAAATCCAGCTCTCCCACCAAAGCCACAAACTATATAGGGACACTCCCATATAAGGACACCCCTTCAAGACCACAATAGATAATTGTTTCAATTAATTTCATAGAGATAGAGAATGTTAAGCAAAATAAGAAGATAGAGGAATTGGTCTCAACTGAACAAACAAGAGAAAACCCCTGCAAAAACAAATAATAAGAAAAAAAGCCAAATTTCCAGATAAAGAATTCAAAGCATTAGTAATAAGAATGCTAACTGAGTTAGGTTATAGTGAGAATTATAACAAGGAACTAGAAAATATAAAAAAAGAACCACTCAGAACTGAAGAATACAATAACTGAAATTTAAAAAAAAAGGCACTAGAAGAAATTACTAGCAGACTAGGTGGTACAGAAGAATGCATAAGTTGACATGGAAAATAGAATGATGGAAATTATCCAATGAGAGCAGCAAAAAGAAAAACAAATTAAAAATGAGAGCAGTTTAAAAAATCTCTGGGTTAATACCAGCATACCACCAGAATGAGAAGAGAGAGAGAAAGGGGTCGAAGACATGTTTGATGAAATTATGACTGAAAACTTCTTAGACCTGAAGAAGGAAGTGTCCAGGTATAGGAGGTACAGAGGGTCCCAAACAAGGTGAACCTAAACCTACCCACACCAAGACAGATCATAATTAAAACGGCAGAAGTTAAAGATAGAGAATTCTAAAGGCAGCAGAGAAATTAAGCCTTCTGGGGATCCAGAGAATAAATATTTACTTTCTCATATTCCCAGGACTAAAGCAAGCCATAGTCCAAGATTTTCCCAAAGTAACCAAAGAAACCCACAAATTTGCTGAGGCATTTAATATACTTATTTCAATTTATAATCCTTGTTTCTTGGTCTCTAGAATTAACAACAGGGAGACCAGCTTGTTCTTTATATTATCTGGCTTGGGCAATTGTTAAGCAACTTCATCAGGCAATCCCTAGGGCTTTTCCAAAGCCTATTGATTGGAACAAAATTCAGGCTTGAACACAAAAATCTGATGAACCTGTTCAAAACTAGTACAACTGACTTCTGATTGTTTTTAAAGGAATTCTGATCTTCCTTTAGATGTTTATTCCACCAGGAAGATTTTAACTCTGTTTATTAACAGGCTTCACTGGGACCTCTCCTTTCTAGTAAAAAGGATCAGAATGGAATGAGAAAATATGTTCACTGAAGATTTAATTTGATAAACCAGCAGTCTCACACTCTAGATACATCACCTATAAGGAAGACCAGCACAATTCCTAAACTTCAGATTCAGCCATTGAAGGCCTCTAAACAAAACTAAAACTCACCTAGTTTCTGCTATTACAGGACATTGAAAAAGAGACTGTTACAAATCTAAGCACTTCAGACACTGTCAGCCCTCTAACCAACCTTTCCAATGTCCTCTCAAATCTCAATGACCGGCTCCAAGGGACCACAGGGGCTCTTCCCAATCCTTCCCATTAATCAGCTAGGAGAAACAGTTCTCTAGATTGAGGATGACTCTCTTCCGGTCCTGACACCAGAGCCACACTCTCAGTGCTCAACCCTGCTGATATAAAGCAGCCACTGCCTTTATATCAGTACAAGTTCATGTTCAAAAGTGAGGCTCTCTAATGAACTCAAGAGCTGCCTGTACCTGAAGACATTCCCTTTCGGTTAGGCCCCTTGAGAGATACTCAGCCTTTTCTTTTTAGTTTCTCCACCTCATCCATTTATTAGGCTGAGACTTCAAAGACAAGTATTATTCCAGAATGTCTTTCTCCCCAAAGGGAGAAGTAATTCTAGAATGATGGTAGTCATCAAAGCAGTCAACTATGTGAATTAAATGACCCCTTGTCATCTTTTATTTGTTCTGTCCCCATCTCTGACAGCACTATAGCTGATTCTGGCAAACACTGATCATCTGTCCCTATTGAATCAGCTACCACTCTCCACATGGGTAAAGTTTCCAACTGACATTGACAAAATTCACAGCACATTTCCCATCAAGATTCAGATCGATTCCTCAAAACCTCTTCCAAGAATTAATCAATACCCTATAAGTAAAGAAGCCCTTCAAGACATAGCCCATAATAGAAGATTACAGGACTCAAGGCTTCATCAAACCTTGTACCAGTCTCTGTAATACTACATTTTATCAGCGAGAAAACCTAAGGGATGAGGGTAAAGGTTTGTCCAGGACTTCCAAGCAATAAACAATATTGTTATTCCTTGACACCGTGCTGTTCCTAACCCACATACACCACTAGCATCCATTCCCACTGGAAGCAAATTCCTTACTGTAATTGATTTATGCAGTACATTCTTTAGAATTCCAGCTGATGAAGCTAGCCAATACCTTTTTGTCTTCACTTGGGAACGAAAACAATTCAGCTGGACAGTAATGCCTCAGGGTTTTATTGAGAGTCCTTCTTATTTCTCACAAATCCTGAAGGCTGATCTTGATGATATAATTTCCCTAGAGGTTCTACTTTGTTGCAATATGTGGATGATTTGCTTCTTTGCTCTCCTTCTCAAGCCTCTTCACAGGAAGACAGCATTGACTTGCTAAAGCTTTTGCCCTTAAAGGGACATAAAGTCACCAAAGAAAAATCACAGTTTTTATAAACCCCATCTTGATATTTAGGGGATCTGATATCAGAACAAGTGCTCCACTTAGACCCAGATATACTTCATGGTGCCCTAAGTTTCCCAAGACCCAAAACTAAGCAACAACTGTGAGGTTTTCTCAGGTTAGTTGGTTATTGCCAAAGTTTGATCCCAAATTTCTCTCTTATGGCCAAACTTCTGTATTCTTTAACTAAAAAAAAACAACAACCCCATTTCAATTTTATGGAAAGAACAGGACAATATAGCTTTTAAGACTTCAAAGCAGAGTTTGATAAATCCATATGCCCTTGGGCGTCCAATTGTCAGTTTCCATTTTTACTTTTTGTATATGAACAGGAGGGGAAAGCCATGGGTCACTCGCCCAAATATGCAGTGGCATCCATCCATCCACAGGCTTTAAAGCCAGAAACTGGACCCTGTGGCATGGGGCTACCTTCTTGCTTTAGAGGCATTATGGCTGCTTGCTTTTTTGGTTAATGCCATCAAGAAAATCATTGTGGGATCCCCTTTAGCCATTTTTGTGCCTCATGCAGTAGAAGCCCTCCTGAATTCTCTTCAAGCTCAACATTTCTCAGTCAGTTGCATCACCTCCTGTGAAGTCCTTTTGCTAACTGCTACTTACCTAACTCTCTTACTTTGTAATAACCCTAACACTGCTGCTCTTCTCTGTTTTGTCACTGATGAAGTCCTTCACAACTATTTAACACTGATGGATTAACTTTTGATTCCTCATGATGATCTATGGGAAATTCCACTGTGTAGAACTGACTTCTCATGGTTCCTCAATGGCTCTTATTTAAAAGGTGACAATGGCAAGTATTGTGCTGGGTATGCCAACATGCTTGGATGTTGTTGATGCAACACTTTACTTATAGTTACTTCGGCCCAACAGGCTGAATTATACACTCTTACACAAGTTTTGCCAAGGACAAAATGCCAATATTTATACTGATAGCAGACATGCTTTTGGAGTAGCACATGATTTTGGAAAGTTGTGGAAGCAATGTAGTTTCCTTACTTCCAGTGGAAATTCAATTAAAAATGACTCTTACGTTCAGGAATTATTGGATGCAATACTTTTTTTACCTGCTATTTTAGTTATTATTAAGATTCCTGGGCATTCTAAAAACTTGACTCTGGAAGTTAAGGAAAATCACCTTGCTGACATTTCCATAAGGAATGCTGCCCCTAAAACTACCAGTAGCTGCCAAACCTCTGTAATGATACAAAGGGATATTTCCCCAAATGATAACTTAGAAAAAATGGCTAGAAAATCCGAAAAATTGGCCTCAGAAAAGGAAAAACAAGATTGTAAATTCAACAATTGTTGGTTTGATAAAGAGAAAAATCTCTGGTTTGGATCAAATAACAATCCAGTTCTACTGGAAACTGAAAGTTCCATTCCTCAATACTGTCCATGCATTAAACAAAATTATAGCATTCATGAATCAATATTGGTGGGAAAATTTTTAATAGTGCCACAAAAAATATCTACTCCACTTGTCCCACTTGTCCAAAATACAGCCTTAGGTCTTCCTGTCCATTCTACTCCTGGGCATTTTAAATGGTCTAGTGAATCATTTGAGGTCTGGCAAATGGATTTCATACAACTTCCTCCCTTTGTTGGATATAAATGTGTTTTAGTCATGGTCTGTATGTTTTCATACTGGACTAAAGACTTTCCTTGCAGACAGGCTACTGCTTTGTCTATAGCTAAAGTCCTTTTAGAAAAGATTGTCCTCATCTTAGGAACTTCTCTTGAATTTATAGTAACCAAGGAACTCATTTTACTAGTCAGATACTTTGACAAGTATGTAGTTTTATTGTTGTTGTTGTTATTTTGGCTATGCTTATGGCATATAGGAGTTCTAGAGCCAGGGATCAAACTCATGCCACAGCAGTGACAATGCCAATTCTTAACCTACTGAGCCATGAGGGAATTCGACAAGTCCTTGTTTGGCTGGCCTTACAATACATTCATTGCCTTTACCATCCTCAATCCTCTGGTTTTGTCCAACATGCTAATAGCATTATTAAAACTCAATTGGCAAAATATCTAGAGGACCTCTAAGTACTTTGACTAAAAGCATTGAAGTTCATCCTTCTAAATCTCAGATCCATCTCTTTTGGAACTCATAAACTTTTACCCTTTGAGAGAATCATAAGATGTCGAATTGCACTTGGTTTCTGCCTCTTTTGATCAACAACTTTTAAAGGGAGAGATACTCCAATATTTCAAAGGCCTAATTATTTCTATTAAAAATAACTGTGTTTTGGTGGAGCAATATTTTCACACTGCACTCCTGGCAGAGGAAGACACTTTGCATCACACCTTGCAAACTGGAGATTTTGTCTATTGGAAAAGACACCTCCAGAAAGACTCTATTTGACATCACTGGAAATGCCCCTAGCAGGTATTGCTAACCACCCCTTGTGCCTCCAAACTCCGCGGAACAGATTCTTAGATTGACCTGACACATCTAAAGAAAGAACTGAATCCCAACCAGAACTGCACATCATCTAGTATTCTTCAAGTAAAGATTTTCTGGAATTGAAGTAGATGATGTTGATGACAGTTTTCCTAAGATATCCAGACCAGGCCTGCTGGGTGTATGTCACCCAACCTTTGACAATGATATAATATATCATATCATCTCCAATGCCTGACATCTTGATAACATACTGACTTTATATAAAAAGCAACTGAGAGTCCTCCCTCCTACTCCTCCTTGTGACTCACGTGTGACCACAGTACATTTCTACTCTGTGTACTTTCTCTCCACCTTGAGACACTACACCCAGGAAAGCTCTTTCCTGGCATTGAGAGAAAAAAAAGCCACTAAAACCAGGAAACTTGACTCTTGATCAGTGATGCTTTCAGAAAAAAATTATTGATCAAAAGAGGAAAATGTGAAAATTTTATTAAACAAAAAACTCAAATAGAGTTAGGAGAATAGAGAGGGGAACTCTCATGCCCTGTAAGGATAGCAGAACCTAACAGGGAAGGAGAAAATTTCTTCTGCTTTCCTTGTAGGAACTCAGCCACTGAAAAGCCATGGACTCCTTGTTTACTATAGCCTCCCTACTTCCTTTTCTCCTCTATAAAATATTCCCCTATCTTTGGCATGTAGGGACTTATACATGTCTCACCATGGTTGCAGAACTCAAGTTGCAATTCTCTGCTGATCCTGAATAATTTTTCTTGTTGTTGTTGTATAAATAATTGGCAGTCTTCTTGTTTTAGGTCAACCATAACTGATACTGTGTAAAAGTTGTAATAACAACAGTTGTAATTTATTCAGAATTTATTTTGGGCCAGGCACAAGGAGAATTGTTTTATATATGTAATAGAACGTAAGTGAGATTTTTGCTTTTGTACCAAAGCTGTGATTTAGAATAAATAGAATTAGGTATATTCATATCTATACACATGTATTTAGGGATGGACTTTGCTACAAAATCATTCTTAACTGAAGCTATACATGTTGCAAAAAAAGAACACCTCATCATATTGATGTATCCAGAAACAGGATTATTTTTAAACAAAAGAAGAAGTCCAACAGCAGTAAGTCAAGATTGGTGAAGTTAATCCAGGATGTCATGAAGAACTCAGGAGATCCTTAGTATTCATTCTTATGTTTGTAAGATGCCTTCTGTTCTAGCATTGCGTCTGCCATGCAAGAAGAAGGGAAAATGAGGAAAAGATCTAAAGTTATTGTAATAATGGCCCCAGTGTGTCACACTGCTTTTCCCATGCTGCTTTGAGTGTCACATTGTCACTCTTCCCATAAAGAGATGAGAGTCTATTTCTTCACTCCCTTGAGTCTGATCTACCCTTGTGATTTGCTTTTACTAAGAGAATGTGGCAGAAGTAACATGAGTGCTAAAGCATAGGCCTTATGAGACCTTTTACCTCTGCTCTAATCCTCTTGAGACCCTAGAAATTCATACTGTAAAAAAAAATCCAATAAATCCTACTGAAGGATGAGCAGTCTCACAAAAGTGATATTTGGTGCCTCAGCCAACAGCCAGCACCATTTGCCAGGTATGTAAGTGAGGCCGCTTGGACTCTTCAGCCCAGTCTCACTCTCAGATGACTTCAGCTGCATGCGTGAGTGCAGCCAAGAACAGTCGAAGAACTGCCCAGATTATCAGTGGATAGAATTGTGAACAGCAATGAATTGTTGGCGGCTTACATCAACAAGTTTTGGGTGGTTTGTTACAAAGCATGTATACATGACATACTGGGTGGTGGAACTATTCCTAGGTCAAAAAATTGGGCCTTAATTAATGTATGTTCCCTGCTTCTGCAGCAGAGGTAACTGACAAAATGTGCTTTACTGGATTTCAGAACTTCTGGTAGAATACCTGGCTAGAACCTAAATACACCATCTCATACTTCCATTTCAATGGAGTATGAAAGACTTTTGGTCTTATGGAGAGTGTCCTCTTCATACTGAGGTTATTTTATTGCCTTTCCATGGGATGTAGTAGGGCATGCTTCTTATACTTAAAGCTAAGTTAAAGACTGTAGGTGCCCTTAAGAAGAAATCCCTGGCACCTCATTTCCTGCTTAAATGCTTTCTGAGTTTCTGACCTCCCCAGCTTACTCTGAGGTGAATGTGGTGAAAGAAGGAGAGACTTGTAGACCCAGTTCCTTCAACATGGGAGAAAAGAAAGGGATATTTGACAGACATTATCTGCGTTTTAAAATATAGGTACTGGATCTCCCATGGTGGCTCAGCGGGTTAAGAACATGACCAGTATCCATGAGGATGCGGGTTCCATCCCTCACTTGCTCAGTGACTTAAGGATCCAGCCTTGCCACGTTGCCATGAGCTGTGATGTAGATCACAGATGTGGCTCAGATCTGACCTTGCTGTGGCTGTGGTGTAGGCCAGCAGCTATAGTTCCAATTCAACCCTTAGCCTGGGAACTTACATGTGTTGCAGGTGCGGCCCCCAAAATACAACTGTGTGTGTGTGTGTGTGTGTGTGTGTGTGTGTGTGTGTGTATTATACTAATAGAAAATTTGAGGTAAAATAAGGAGATGAGGTAAATAAGCTCAGGAGATCATTTCCATTGAAAAGTTTGTTACTCACAGTTCCCAGAAGGAGGAGGGCATGCTATGCCAGGAAAAACACATGAGGAAGAACCATGGGGCAAAGGGAGAAGGGGAAACTGTGGCAAAGTGGCTTGATTGTGGTTTATGTTGGAAAGAACAGGTGAGGAAGGACAATCAGGCTTAGATTGGCTAGTAAATAATTTCACAGGCCGTGGTGTATAGGGACTGTTCCCAGTTGTCTAGTACCTGGCCCTGGGGCAGAAAAGGCAGGTGTTTAGTCACCCAAAATGTGGGTACCTAATAAAAGATGGGTATGGACACTTTTGATTGGTTTGTATTTGAAGAGCACACCTCTGGGAGTAGGGGAGGTGAGGCAAGGGAAGGAGCAGGAGGAAAGGGAGGGGGCAGGAGTAAGGGAGGCATGAGGTCAAGGCTAAGTGACTCCAGCATATTATCGGATTGTCTGGAACAAGACAAGTCTGGCATATCCATGTGGGGCAGATGTTAAAGCATCAGGTTTAAAGAAACTGGAAATGGCTAACACACCCTGAGGACTGGAAGTATCTACTTTCAGGTCCCAGGCTTTCCAAGAAGCAGCGCAGGTGAAAGAGGACCAGGTGCTGTGCTCCAGCATCAGGCAGAGAAGCACTGGGGCAATAGAGCAGCCTCCTTCTCTCCCTACAGACACTAAGACACCAGAGCAGAATCGCACTCTCCCTTAAGGGTGTGGAAGGAGAGACACTCTGGAAGTAGCCAGGTTCTAGAGGCTGAAAAGGTTAGGAGACAGATAAAGAAAGACACTGACAAAGTGTAAGGGCACATCATTGCTCCTGCTTTCACGGGGTCCACTCCAAGTTCAGCTTTGAATTGAATGTGAAATGATGAGATTGAAGTTTTAACATCACCAGGAATGAGATTTATATGCTGATATATGTACTATTCTGATGTACTAAAATGTATGTTACTCTGTGACCAAATGTGACTTTAAAGTTAAAGAATGTGTCTATGATGTCACCAAAGGAACTGCCACAAGTTAGAGTGATAATTATGGAAAAAAGTTAAATTGATTCATATTTACGCACCAGTGTTATAAATCAGTTCTGCATGCATCACAATCTCGGTTAGTCCTAACAGCAGCCTTAGGAGGGAAATACTATTAAATCTATTTGACAGATGAGGAAAGTGAGGGGCAGAAAGGTGAACTAAATCGTCTGAAGTGGTAAAGCTGAAATGTAAACTCAGGTGTCTGATACCAATGCCTGAATTCTTAAGTCCTAAACCTATGCCAGTACATTTTGAATCTTGCTCTTTGATTTTGTTACTTATATTGTGTTTTGAATTTACATGTTCTTTTTTTTCCCCCTAAAGATTTCATTTTCTTTCCTGAGTAATTAGATAAAGGGTTGAGAGAGTGTCACTTTTCTGACACGCAATTGAAGGGGCAGGTGTCTGTGGCACTCAGATGTGAGCTCAGGGGTTCAGACTCCTTCTACCTGTCTTTGTTCTAGTTTGTCATATTGCCTCCTTAGTTTGAGTCATTGTTATCATCTGTTAATTTCTTTCTTTCTTTTCTTTTTCTCTTTTCTCTCTCTCTCCTTCCCTCCCTCCTTCCCTCTCCCTCCCTTTCTCTCTCTCGTTCTCTTTTTAGAGCCATACCCACAGCGTATAGGGGTTCCTAGCTATGGGTCATATCCTGCTGGCTTACGTCACAGCTACAGCAACGCGGGATCTGAGCCTACATCTGTGACCTTACCGCAACACCTGTTCCTTAACCCACTGAGCAAGGCCAGGGATCGAACCTGCATCCTCATGGATGCTACTCAGATTTGTTTCCACTGAGCCACAACAGGAACTCCTGATCTGTTAATTTCAACCAATCTTCTTCACAAGTAGGAAACAGATTCATAAATACCAACCTTTGGTAAAATGTAAGCCAGGAGCCAAGAAAGCAGGAACTAACTCTTAATTCTGCCCCAACCAGCTGTGTAGCTTCGGGCAATTTCCTTAGCAGTTTTGGTTCCAGTTTTTCATGTATAAATTGAGAGGTTGTGACTAAATGATTCCTAGGGTTCCTTTTAGTTTTAACTTTTCAAACCAATGTGACAAAGTCTGATCTTCTTTCTATAAGATTATTATTAAGTACATTTTCCTGAAAATTGTTTACCTTTATTCTGCATAATGGAAGATATTATGAGAAAAAGAATGTATACATATGTATAACCGGGTCACTTTGCTCTACAGCAATAATTGACAAAACATTAATCAACTATAATAAACACTGAAAAAATATAAAAATAAATTTTAAAAATTATATATATAAATATATAATAGTCCTAAAGGAAACTAGGAAATGACATCAACAGGCCCCTCACTCTTTCCCGAACCATTTGAGAGATGATAAAACTGAAACCCACAAAGGATGAATAATTTTATAATAACCTTTACATATATATAAATTTAAATTACTTCTCTTATAGCACTAGAGGATAGCATTTTGTCTACTCTTCTTTGCATCCCTGTCATCCACAGGGCAAGTAAAAGAAACACTGAATCAGGTATGAAGTATGTCAACGGCTAGGATTCAGTTTCGTTTCAAAAAAACATTTCATTGAAATGATTAAATCATTTTTCTAAAAAAAAAAAAATGACAGGATGCATCATCTGTCGGGAAGGAAGTGTGTTTTGGTTGCCACTTGAGAACTTCTGTTAAGGATTGTCCAAGGCATGTGTTAGGAGAGGAAGGCACACTTCCTAGGTCACTGAGCATTTGCCGCTGAACATATGCTACCTCACGATGGCATTCAGCCACAGCTTCTTATTCCATGGGGATCTGAATATTTTATGGATATTCTGAATGGTAAGATAATTGATGATAGAACACTGGGGAAAAGAACCGATAGCTTTTTTGTTGGTAGCATTTATCAGATTGTCAATTAAATGCTTGTCATGTGGTTAAAGGAAAAATATTTATTGCGGCAGCAGACATCAAGACAGACCTTCAACCAAAAGTGTGGTACACGTGAGGAGGCTCAGAGATCCACGCCTTCTAGCATGACTCACTGCTCTTTTGTGTTCGCTGAAAGTGCTATAATATACACATTTAGCAACAAAGGTTAGGGTTGCTTATCTTCTTTAAAGTTTACTGGGAAGAGAAAGGAAAGTGCTGGTGTTTGTTTATAGAGTTAGGAGGCTAATTTACTAAGTGAAATATTAGCTGTCTCAAATCATTTTGGGGAGGTGGCAGGGTATAAAAATTTTACAGCCTTGAAATATTTATGTGCAATATACCCAAGAGAACTATTCACTCTTCCAATAAAAGAGGTATTAAGGTGCTTCTCATCTCCAGGAATTGTCTAATTTTTATTTGCTGGAAGTCAGTTAAATCCCTTGCTAAATGTTCCCACAGTGCTTTATACTCAGCCTTGCTAAGATCCTCAGATCTCTCATAATGACTTATATTTTGCACATCTTTCTCAGTAGAGTACAAACTCTAGAAAGCAGAAATCATGCCTGCCTCATTCATGTCTATAACTGGGAATGCCAAGCGCTGAACTTGTGACAGAATAGGAATCCGTAAGTATTTGATGGCAAATCAATTGTGACCTGAGAGTTTTCTAAAATATACAACCTTCAGGGATGAGGCAGTTAGTTGCTAGCACTTGCCTTTGCTAAAGTTCTTCCTCAGAGTCCTCCAATGATAGAAAATGCTATATTATTTTTCAGTGCAACGATAGTAATATTAAATCAAAGGCCTATTCAGAATGTGAAAAAAAAAAGTTTTGATCTCTTCAGAGCATAGAGGAGAATGCTCTGAGATCTCTAAATCATTTTATAGTGAAGAGCTTAGCTAGTTTAGAAGTAATGGGTAGGGAGTTCCCTGGTGGCCTAGCAGTTAAGAATCCTATGGTGTCACTGCTGCAGTGAGGGTCGCTGCTATGGTGAGGGTTCGATCCCTGGCCCAGGAACTTCTGCATGCCGTGGGTGCAGCCAAAAAGAAAGGGTAAGTAAATATCAGTCCAAAAACTGTTTTCCATGACACTGGATAATGGACTTTTTCATATTTTTTTAAAAAATCATCTGGCCAGTTGTTTTGGGACTATTCACATATCATAATGTGGTCATGTTTTTGTACTAGAACTAATTTGATTATTAAAAAACTTAGTTCTCTAAATTTCAGGATCTATATCTCTAATCTGTGGGTGTACTTGAATCTCTTTTTATGGCCGCATCCGTGGCACATGGAAGTTCCTGCGCCAGGGATTGCATCTTGGCTGCAGCAACTGTGACCAGCACTACTACAGTTGGAGTCTTAACCCACTATGCCACAGTGGGAACTCCTGTACGTGAATCTTACTGGTGACTTTCTGTTGATACTTTTGTCAATGTTGTGCCCTCTTTAGAAAGTTTGATGGCAACTCAAATTTTTATTGCTTTCACAATGCCAGACACATGAAACAGGCTTAAAATTACAGTTTGCTAAGTAACCTTTTAAAATAATCTATAGATAGAAATAATCCACTAATAATATCCTGAGACGCTGCCTCTTTGCCATGCATTTTGGCAGCCTTTAGGTCACGTTCTGTGGGTCACAGCTCTCGCAAATGCCAAATATGGTCCTGAAAGCTGGGGCTGTGGTGGATTTAACAAGTCCCAGTCTTTTTACAGAAACCAAATTCAAAGACATTGTCACGATTTCTGGAGCAGCAACTGAGAGTCACTTACTATTGAAAAGAACTGGTGCCAGGGGACCAACTTCATTCCCTGAAATCAACTAACAATTTTTAGTCTGCTTATTCTTTCTCAGCTCCCTCACCCTAAATTACAGAGCTTTCCTTTCTTTGGCAACTGCTTAAAAAAATGACATCAAACCAGGCGGCCATTCAACTCATGTCTTCAACGTGTGCTTATTAACCATATTTGAAAAGAAGACACAGGCGACCTCAGTTGTGTAATGATAACTCCTGAATATCTTGGTTCACATGGCTTTCACTAGCTAAGAAACTTTTAAATATCCAACATCGCTTTTTGGATTTTTTTTTTTTTTTTTTTGCTTTTTTTTTTTTCTAGGGCCACTCCCATTGCATATGGAGTTTCCCAGATTAGGGGTCGAATTGGAGCTGTTGCTGCTGGCCTACGCCACAGCCACAGCCACAGCCACACCAGATCCGAGCTGTATCTGCAACCTACACCGCAGCTCACGGCAACGCCGGATCCTTAACCCACTGAGCGAGGCCAGGGATCAAACCTGTAACCTCATGGTTCCTAGTCAGATACGTTAACCACTGAGCCACGATGGGAACTCTGGATTTTTTTTTTTTTTTAACATATCACAAACTGTCTTGGCCTCACACCACATGACCAATTATTCCACCAGATTAAGGGATGAGGGTGAGGGATATATGTTATTTAATATTAAAAATCCATTACAAAATTGATGCAAAATTAAAAGCAAGCTTGCCTTTTTAAATCATAATAGCCTTATAACTGTTCTACTAGGAACAAATGTTTGTTGAATATCCTTATTGTCAGCAGCAGGTTCACTTCCTCCATTAGGTAACTGCATAAGACAGTACTGTTCTAATCTTCATCTGACAGATAAGGAAACATGATCAGAGAGAGTAAGTGTCATGTTTAAACTCTCACAACTGGAAAGTGTTGAAACATAACCTGTCTGATGCTAGGGATTTATTACTATGCTACAAAACTAAGATTTTATAGACATTGGGAGAAGAATTTGTTTTGAACAATATTAAATACAACAACCCATTCCAGTTTCAAAAAGTAAGTTATCGAGATCTCAAGTAGATACTACACAACCACGAAGGCTTTTCCACAAGGTGGAAAATTGAGGACAGATTTTTTTGATATATTAATAAATAATATTTTATGGCTACTATAGAGCCCAACACAAAGCCCAAGAAATATGAATATACATATAAAAAGTAATTTCAGGTGTTCTGTTGTGGTTCAGCAGGTTAAGAACCCAACTAGTCTCCATGAAGATATGGGTTCAATCCCTGGCCTCACTCAGTGTGTTAAGGATCTGGCATTGCTGTGGCTGTGGTGTAGGCTGGCAGCTGCAGCTCTGATTCGACTGTTAGCCTGGGAACCTCCATATGTTGTGGGTGCGGCTGTAAAAAGAAAAAAAAAAAGTACTTTCACATTTTGAGTCATCACTATTATGGTAACAGAATAAGCAGTGTATGATGTTTGGCATGTATTAGGAGCAGGGAGGAAGCAGATGTATTATCCATGTCAAGGGATGTGAACCAGGAAGTCTTGAAATGTTAAAAAAAAAAAAAAAAAAGACAGTGTCTGGATTAAGTGCTGAGTTACCTTCTACACAGCAGGTTTGGGAGACAGGAACTACACAGGTGCTCTGGATGCTTTTAGAAATGGCAGCAAATGGAAGGTTGGAAGGATTATCTTCATCAGCTGTGAGCAATAGCTTTTTAGATGTGTTCCAGCCCTCGTGCTGCATAACGATGAAACCACCCAGACTATTGTAAACCACACTGCATTCGCCAGACCGTCACCCTTCAGTAAAAATCTCTTCTTTCTACTCCTTTCATACTCAAGCACATTTCCTAATGCAGATGTTTTCAACCAGACTCATCATCATCAGGATAATCCTAGCTCTTATTTTCAAAGGACTCCATGCTTTTCCTCTCCACTCAGCCTTAAATGTCTTTCTATGGTATAATCCCATCCTTTCTTCAGAATACTGGTGTCACTGATGCAAACCCACCTTCCAGTCCCCAGGAACTGTTTTGCTTTTTAGCGGCTCCTTTTTAGTGCACCTTCCATCACTGCTTCTCCCTGGGATGTGTAGGTACATACTCTTCAAAGTGTTTGCTTGACCTTGCCTTTGCTGTTGTTCCCTTTAGTCATTGGACTTCTCAACCTGGAATTAATCATACACAATGACTCCATGTTTCACTTAACCCTCAGTGTCCTGATCACGCCATCCCAGCCTTCTTGTGGCTTCTGGTCAAATCACTTATTGAACCATAACTCTTCGTCGACTGCCTCATTGTTAGATCAGTGTCTTTCCTTGCTCATTCCCTATATCATAGGTGTAACATGTGCTATTAACTATTAATGCCCTTTCTAAAAATCTCACCTGATATATTTTTCTGATATCATCTTTGGCTGACTCATTTATTATTGACCTATCTGATCATCCATTTATTTATTTAGCAAACACTTATTAAAGATCCACTTGGTGCCATTATAGCTAAGAAATGCAGATACAAAAAGCTGGCCCAGTGTAAGCAGGAGACAAAAAGTGAAATAGTCATAAATGAGTATGACAAATTCATCAAAGAGCCATGGATAGGTTTCTACAAAGTGGACTCTGATCAACTTAGAGAAGTAAGGGAATGCTTCTGAGAGGAGGAGACACTGGGGCTGCTATGATGATCAAGCTTTACCCAGTCCGAAAGGGAAGTAATATCAAGGTTGGGGAGCAGTGGGAGAGGTGGCAAGTCCTTCAATGAGGCTGGAAGATAGGTGACTGGGTGATGGTCACAGGAGCTAGAGCCGGCTGGAAATATATGATCACCATGTAAATAGCATTTTCTGGCAGGTTATCGAGTTTGGAAATCATCCTGAAGCTATAAAGCATTTTGGCCAGCGGAGTTGACATGATCAATTTGTGGCTTAGAAATATTTTTCTGGCATCAATGTGTAGAATAAATTGGAAGAGGGCAAGACTTCCTTTACTTAGCTTCCTGCATTTCCTCTGTTAAGGAAATTCCTCATGACCTCTGGTGTTATTTCACATTCTTTTTCTGGAAGACTGTATCTACTAATGTATAGTCTGTTATTATTCTCATAATAACCAGTTGACTATTAAATATTATTTTCTGCCTCTGACCTTGCTCCTGAATAAGGTCCATTCTACTTGTGCCTGCTTTAAGTCATTTCCTCTATAATGGTGCTGTGTTCCAAAATCAGCTGGGCTTCACAGCAATGGGGATGTCACCTCCTTTCTTTTATTCCATTTATCAGGGTTGACAGCTTTCTATTTTTCTATTTTTTTTTTTGGTGTTTTTTTCTTTCCTTTGCATTCCCATTCTTATCAATGTAACAGATCTGGTGTTGTTTATCTAGATTATTAGTAATGACTCTTTTTTTTCTTTTGTGGCCACCTCATAGTGTATGGAGCTCCGGAGCCAGGGATCGGATCTGAGCCACAGTTGCGACCTATGGCTACAGCAATGCCAGATTCTGTACTGAGCCACTGCGCTGAGACAGGGATCAAACCTATGTTGTGGTGCTAGAGAGAGGCCACTGATTCTGTTGCACCACAGCAGTAACTCCTAATAATGATTGCTTTTTTTTAATGGGAGATTTTTTTTCTATTATTTATTTATTTTTTTAGGCCTGCACCTGTAGTATATGGAAGTTCCTGGGCTAGGGGTCAAATCGGACCTGCAGCTGCTAGCTACTCCACAGCCACAGCAACACAGGATCTGAACCACATCTGCTACCTACATTGCAGCTTGCAGCAACACCGGATCCTTAACCCACTGAGCAAGGCCAGGGATTGGACACCCATTCTCATGGATACTATGTTATGTTCTTAACATGCTGAGCCACCATGGTAACTTCCTAATAACAACTGTTAACGAAGTCTCTTTACTGTTTCCTCATCTTGTTCATTTTTGTTACATATACAGTAATATTACACTATAGAGTATATATATATATATATATATATATATATAAATGAAAAACAGCATGCACACAAAGCATATAAAACATTTTACAGATTAGAAAGCACAAAATGGGCATGCATGGTTTCTCCCAGCAAGGTTAAGACACAAAGTGTTATCAGTAAGTTAGAAATTCCCTGTGTATGCCTCTCCAATCTCATCTCCTCTATCCTCCACCCAAAGTAACCATTATCTCAAATTTTATATTTATTAGTCCCCTCCATTTCTTTATATTTTAACTACCAGTGTATATATAATATTTAAAGAAAACATTCTATAGAATGAATCATAGTATATATTTTCATGGGTGACAATTTCTTTCATTTAATGTCACATATATTAGATTCATCTAATTTGGTGTATGCAGTAGTAACTTTATCTTCACTGCTAGTAATATCTCATCATATGAATTTACCTAAGTTTGCTCCTCTATTCTAATTCTTGTTCATTTTTTCTTTATATTCCAAACAGTGCTCTTCTAGATATCCTCATACAAGTTTTGAGGTGTACTTGTGCAGGCGTTTCTTCTGGAAAAAGAAAATGCTGAATTGTAAGATTTGTGCATGTTCAGCTTTGCTGATTAATGTTAATCAGCTTTTTAATTTGTTTATATCAATTTACATCCCTATCAGAGTTTTTCTGGTTCTACATCCTTGACAATTTATATTGTCCAATTAAGAAAAAAATGTTTTTGCCACTCTGGTATGTGTGAAACTGTGTCACATTATGATTATAATTTGCGTCTCTCTGTGACTAATTAGATTAAGCATCTTTTCATATGTTTATAAGCCATTTGAACTTTCTTACCTATGAAATTCCTGTTTAATTTACCAATCTTTCTATTGGTTGTTTACAGTTTTCTTATTGATTTCTAGAGGTCCTTTATATATTGTAGGTTATGATACTTTGCACATTATATTCTTTTTGGCTTATTTTCATTATTATTTATTTTTTTCTATAAAGAGTACATGTTACCAGTAAATTTTTTAAAATTATTTTAAAATGAAGGTAAAGATTAGAAATTTCATTTATAAGAGCATTAGGTTCTTAGCACTTGACACACTAGGACAAAAAAGGGTGTTAACAATTCCAGTATGTTGAACAAATACCAGTTTAAAAAAAAAGATATCAACATATCTATGTTCAAGGTAAACATCTAGAGATTAACTTCTTTTTTATCTTTTGAAACCTTGAGACTATGAAAAGACATTTTAATAATGCTAGTTAGAAAACTGCTCTACCAAATATTAAAACTATTTATGGTATCCATAACTGGCAAGACTTTGTCACTAGCCCAGGAACATACATTTTTATCACTAGACATCAAAAAAATTTTTACTATACCTTAAAATAAATAAAATATTTTTACTTTGTTGCATGTATTTTTAATAGAATTAAAAAAAAAATTTCATCCACACCAGAAGTTGTGGGCCGAGCTGGTTTTCTCCTGCATACAAGAGCCAATTGTGCACATTGTTTTCCAATTCCATATTCAAATATCGTATTGGCAGCATGCAATTGGCAATAGAGAGTGTGTTTACACTGTGGAAATTGGAAAATGCTTCAAATCACAGAGTTTTTTTTTTCCCCCCAGATGGTCAGTTTTTAAAATTTACCAACATACTACTGCTCACCTACCATTCTGTAGAAATCATCCTTGTTAAGGTCACTCATGACCAATAAGTTGACAAATCATACACATATTTCAATTTACCTTTTATTTGACTTCTTAGTCACAAGTGATATTGCTGATCACTTCTTCTTAAAATGCTTTCTTCAACTGGACTCATAGGCTCTTCTGTCTCTTGATTCTCCAGCTGCTCTACTGACCACTCTTTCTTGGTGCCATGACCTGTTTTCTTTCTCTCTCTCCAACCTCTAAATGTTGGATACTTTAAGGCTTAGTCCTCAGAATTCTTCTCTTTTCTATTTATACTCACTGCCAAAGTGATATCATTCATACTCATGTCTTTAAATACCCTCCATACATGATTAGTCTCAACTGAGCATTTCCAGACTTAACAATTTCTCCAGTTAACAAATCTGTACATCAGCTGTAAGCCTGGGATCACCTCATTAGTGTCTTAAATTTAACATGGATGAAGCCCAACTCTTGATTGCTCTCTCTCAATTTGCTCTTTAATCTTCCCCATCTTAATATATTATAACTGTTATATGCCAGTTACTAATGACAAAAACCTAAAGTCATTCTTTGTTTTAACCACTTTTAAAAATTGAAGTATAGTTAATTTACAGTGTTAGTTTCAGATGTACAGCAAAGTGTATATGTAATTATATCTGTATATACATGGATTTTTTTTCTTTCTCAGATTCTTTTTCACTATAGGTTATAAGATATTGAATATAGTTCCCTGCATATAGTAGGCTCTTGTTTATCTATCTTATATATAGCAGTGTGTATCTGTTAAGCTCCTAATTTATCTTCTTCCCTGCCACCCTCAACCACTATCCTGTCTGGTAACCATACATTTGTTTTCTATGTCTGTGAGTCTATTTTTGTCTTGTAAATAAATTCATTCATATAATTTTTTTTAGATACCGCATATAAGTGATACATGATATTTGTCTTTTTCTTTCTGACTTATTTAACTTAATATGATAATCTCTAGGGGTTATCATATTAAAGTCAATCTTGAAATCTCTTTTCTCATTTCCCACCATGGTCCAGACCACAATCCTGTGCCTCTGGATTGCTGTCTCCTAGCTTCCACATTTGCCCCTGTGTGGTCTATGCCCCATACAATAGACAAAGCAATCCTTTCAAATCACAAATCAGATCATGTCATTTCCAGTTGTTTCCATCTTACCCTGGTAAAACCCAAAGTCCTTTTCATGGTCTTCAAGTCTTTCTAAACTGACCATCCACTACCTTTTTGACCTGATCACTTACCTCCCTCTACCCTGCCCTACTCCAGTCATATAGGCAAATTTTCAAAGAAGCTGAGCCCATTTGTGGCACAGGATCTTTACACATGTGGCTATTCTCTCTGCCTGCAACATTCTTTCTTTCAGAGCTACAAGGCTCATTCCTTCACATGACATCTTATCAAAGAGGGCCATGCTAACCATCTTCTAGTTGTTCTTTACCATCACAACTCGGCACATTGTTTACATCCTTAATGTGTATCTCCCCATTAGCACCTAGCTCTGTAAAGAACAGAGACCCTGTTTTTCTCTGACTGCTATATCACAGTAATTTAGAAAAATTATTACTCTATAGATGGTATTCTATTTTATTTTTAAAAATAAATCATATGTATAGTAGGTACTATCATTTTAAAATAAGAATGTTAAAAATAATCCTAATTTTATATTCTGTTTCATATGTAAAGATAAGCAGGAGAAAAAGAAGTTGACGGCCATGCTCTCATCAAGGTCTCTTCTGTTCATTTTCTAAAAAGATACCAAGAATAGAAAGGAGATTTTGTACAGTGAGTAGTGATCTGTTCACTTGCCAAGGATCCAACAGAAAATTTAGTGTGAAAAAAATAAAGCAATAAAGCCTACATGGATACCACAGGTATTTTGCCCACTTAGTTTTATAGAGGACAATTCTGGATAACTGTCATTTTTCTAGGCGCAAAAGAGTGGTCTGATCAGGCACATATTGGCTTTAATCTCATATCCACACTGGTTACAAAAGTTTGCCCCTTCACCAGAGAGAGTACCATATAGACATCCCATCAGTTCTGTGAAAAATTTCTGAAACCCCTTACTTGATCTCTTCTTGCCAAATTCCTGCTGACTGCAAATGAGCACAAAATGTCAGCTTTTGTTATTTGAAGCACTAATGATGGATTTGAAATAGTATTCTAACTTTGATTCCAGGATTTACTATTATACTTTAACTGATGCAGTATTCCAAGTCCTGTTAACAAAAGAGTTAGATTTTAATAGGGAGTATGTTCAAATTCAAATAGATCAAATTTGGGGGAATTATTTTAGGAGATTTTTTTCAGATTCTAATAAAATTTCAAAAAATCATACCTGTTTCAAACATGTTAAATTTCCTGGGGAACTAAGGGTGCAATCCTATTCTAATGAATATTCTCTTTTTTATATCTTTTGTGTTTAAATTTTACTCATGGATATGATCACTATCAATCAAATATTTAATGATAGACCATTTAAAGGATATTTTTAAGTTTTAAAACTAAAAATAATCATTATTTTAAGTAATGATCTTCCTTTTCAACAAGTAAGAACCATCTTTATGGGAATTTGGTGCTTATTAAAAACGACACCAATAAAGTAAAAAGCCCTATCTTTCTTCAATCCACCCATCCATCTTTCCATGAAATCTGGTTTTAACTCATCTATACATTCATTGTGCCTTGTTAAATTGTGTGTCTAATTCATTCTAGAATAAAGAAAAATTGAGCTGAGAGGTGAGGTGATATATGTGACTAGTCTCAAATCAAAAGTCTATTTTTCATAGCCCCAGCCCAGGTCTGAAAATACCAAAGAGTCACTCTTGCAAACCTTGCAAAGTCAGATATTGTTCTCCAAAAGACAACTAAGAGGCCTGGTACATTTTTATAATGTCTTTATGCAGGACAATTGAAAAGTGATGAACTCATACCTTTACTCCTATGAGAATTACCCATTGAGTTGGTTGTTATACATTTCCATCTAGCATGCTTGCGACTTTTTAAATGCAGATTTTGTTTTTTTCAGAGCAGTTTTAAGTTCACAATAAAATTGTACAGAGATTTCACATTTACTCCATTTCCACAAATACATAGCCTCTTCCATTATCAGTATCTCCCATCAGAGTGACATAATGTGTTACCATTGAAGAACCTACATTGACACATCATAATCATTTAAAATGCATCATTTATATTAGGGTTTATTCTTGGTGTTGTACATTCTGTGGATTTAGGCAAATGTGCAATGGCATGTATTCATGATTAGGATATCATACAGAGAATTATATTGTCCTAAAAATCCTCCATACTTTGCCTATTCATGTCCCCTGCCATCCACTGATCTTTTTACTGTTTGCGTAGTTTTGCCTTTTCTAGAATGTTATTTAGTTGGAGTCAATATGTAGCCATTTCAGATTGATTTTTTTCATTAATATTGTGCATTTAAGATTTCTCTATGTCTTTTCATGGCTTGATAGCCCACTTATTTTTAGTGCTGAATAATAGTTCATTGCCCATGTGTACCAAAGTTTATCTATTCCCCTACTGAAGGACATCTTGGTTGCTTTCAAGTTATAGAAATTATGAATAAAGTTGTTATAAACATTTTGTACAGTTTTTCTGTGTGGACATAAGTCTTCAACTCCTTTGGACAAATATCAAGGAGCATGATTGCTGGATGGTATGGAATGAGTAGGTTTAGTTTTGTAAGATACTGCCAAACTGTCTTCTGAAGTGGCTGTGCCATTTTGCATTCCCACCAGCAGTGAATGGGAACTGTAACTCCTCACCAGCATTTAATATTGTCAGTATTCCAGACTTTGGCCATTCGAATGGTTGTCTAGTCATATCTCAGTGTGTTAATTTGCATTTCCCTGATGGCATATGATGTGGAACATCTTTTCATATGCTTATTTGCCATCTGTATGTCTTCTTTGGTGAAATCTCTGTTAAGGTCCTCAGTCTATTCTATAATTGGGTTGTTTGTTTTCTTATTGTTGAGTTTTAAGGGTTTTTGGTGATTGTGGATAGCATGTCTTTATCAGATATGCCTTTTGCAAATATTTTCTTCCAGTCTGTGCTTGTCTTCTCATTCTCTTGACATGGTCTATCACAGAGCAACAGTTTTTAATTTTAATGAAGTCAAGCCTAGCAATTATTTCTTCCATGAATCATGTCTTTGGTGTTTTATCTAAAAATTCATCACCACACTCAAGGGCAATTAGGTTTAAAAGGCTACCTTCTAGGAATTTATAGTTTTGCATTTTGCACTAAGGTTTGTGATTCATTCTGAGTTAATTTTTGTGAAAGGTGTAAGGTTTTTGTTAAGACTTTTTTTTTTTGTCTTTTTGTCTTTTTGGGGCCTCACCCATGGCATATGGAGGTTCCCAGGCTAGGGGTCTGATTGGATCTGTAGCCGCCAGCCTAGGCCAGAGCCATAGCAACACGGGATCCAAGCCATGTCTACGACCTACACCACAGCTCACAGCAACACCAGATCCTTAACCCACTGAGTGAGGCCAGGGATTGGACCCACAACCTCATGGTTCCTAGTCGGATTTGTTAACCACTGAGTCATGACAGGAACTCCAAGACTCATTTTTTTTTCTTACATGTAGATGTACAGTTAACCCAGCACCATTTGTTGAAAAGACTCTCTTTGCTCCATTGTATTGTCTTTTCCTTTCTCAAAAATCAATTGCTTACATGTGAGTTTATTTCTATGCTCTTCATTATGTTCCATTGATCTATTTGCCTCTTTTTTGCCAGATCACACCATCTTGATTACTGCAGGTTTAGAGTAAATCTTAAAAGTAGGCTGCTTAAGTCCTCCAACTTTATTCTTTTCTTTCAATATTGTGTTGATTATTGTGGTCTTTTGCCTCTTACTTGTGATGATATTTTTCTAATACTGGCTAATTATTTTGGAAAATAATTCTAGTGGGGCTTTTAGATAACTAAATGAAATGTTAAAAAGATTCTCCAAGTCTGTAGCATGCATTCATGGCAGGGAAAGACTAACATCCAGGTGATTTTTCTCCCTTACAGAATAAGGATCTGGACAGAGAGCTGAATCAATATATTTTGAAACATTTATTTCAGTCATACTGGAAGAATAAAAAGGGAAAGATAAAGAAATTGTTTTTTAAAGGTAGCTTTTAATTCTAAGAATGAATGTTTTGAAATAGAAGCTAAAATGGAGGCTAATAACTGGAAAAATGTGAATCCTGAGTCAAAGTGCTAATAAATAACACAAAGTAACAAAAATAACATTTTCACATTCTAATTTCCCTTCTCTGAGATGATAAATCATTACGCATTATATATTAACATATTTTACATACATGATAATATACATTACATAGTAAATATGCACTTATTTATTTGTTTATATATATGATACCTACTGTGTGCCATACATTCTAACTTGATCATGGTGATCTGAAATGAATATAACACTTGCTCTTAAAGGTTCATATTCTAGTAAAAGGAAGGGATAAGCACAGAGTTATTTCCCAGGCCAGTTTTATATTACATTATGTTATGTTATGTTATGTTATGTTATGTTATGTTATGTTATATTATATTATATTATATTATATTATATTATATTTATTATAGTCTAAAAACAATCGCTAGTAGTAATTCTTTGTTCTAGTTCACTGGCTGATTGATCTAACCCTGGCCTCCCCGAGGCCCTTAATCTCAAAGGTGCCAAATAAGAGACTAGAGACCGATAACTGAGAGTCTCTTTTTCATGTGACTATTCCCATGATTCCCAGGCACTCAGGGAGAGTTACTACATAAAATGCAAGATGCCAAGTTAAATGTAAATTTCATATAAGTGAATATTTTTAGTATAAGTATGTCCCATGTAGTATATGGGATATTTTTATCTGAAATTCAAACAATATTTTTATTTAATAGATATGTCAACCTACTGAAGGTTTTAGTGAAAAATGACCCTAACCAACCATGCCTTATGTATGAGGCTGGCTAAGGCAGCCTAAAGAAGGACACCATAGCTACCACTACTTGGGACTCCATGGCATGCCTCTACTGAGTACATTCTCTTTTCTGCATTTAGATATATAAAGATTCATATATATGATATAATATATAATATACAAATAATATACTATATATAGAGAAAAATTTATATCATTTGGTTGTTTCTCACCCAACCCAACCCACTCCACCATTTTTT
The DNA here is from genome assembly GCF_054392235.1 of Sus scrofa. Lineage (NCBI taxonomy): Eukaryota > Metazoa > Chordata > Mammalia > Artiodactyla > Suidae > Sus > Sus scrofa. Next base: position 116,861,491 of record NC_139397.1, read on the forward strand.
GCCCTCAGTTTAAGAGTACCCAGGGATTCAACTTTTGTTTAACTCAGTCTCTATTACAGCCGTCCTTTTTCCCAAAACTCTGACATTAATTTTAAAAAACTGTATCAAGTGATAATCCAAACTAATACTCTGAAAAAAGGGCAATAAGTGTTTTCTTCCTCCTAACACAGTTTATCACTAAGAACAATTTTGTTCCACTTAATATTCTTTCCCCCCTCTTATCAACAATGCTCAGAATAAAGAAGTGACATCTGTCCACCAATTTTTACCAATTCCTAGCTCAGAAGCTACAATTATAGTAAAACAGAATGGTGACTATGATGGAAATCTGCCTTGTGTGTAGAAATACCTGACTGGACTTCTGGTGGGGGTGATACTAGTGAATTGGGGATGGAAAGACAAGTGAGGGAGAAAAGAGTTTTCTGGGTCAAGAAGAACATCTCTAAAGACACAACAGCATGTGAAAACATAGAATAATCTATAATTGAAAATATAGATGCACCCCAATGTTCACTGCAGCACTGTTTACAATAGCCAAGACATGGAAGCAACCTAAATGCCCATCAACAAAGGAATGTATAAAGAAGATGTGGTATATATACACAGTGGAATATTACTCAGCCATAAGAAAGAATGAAATGATGCCATTACAGCAATATGGATAGGCATAGATATTGTCATACTAAGTGAAGATAGTCAGACAGCAAAAGACAAATATCATATGAGATACTACTTACCTGTGGAACTTAAAAAAGGATACAAATGAGCTTATTTGTACAACAGAAACAGACTCACAGACTTTGAAAACAAAGTTATGGTAACCAAAGGGGACAGGTTGGGGAGGGCTGGACTGGGGGTTTGGGATTGGCATATGCATACTGTGACATGTGTAATTACTGGCCAATGGGGACCTGCTATATAGTACAGGGAACGCTACCCAATATTCCGTGATAATCTCTATGAAAAAACAGTCTTTAAAAGAATGGTTGTGTGTATGTGTATAACTGAATCACCTTGTTGTACAGCAGAAATTATCACAACATTGTAAATTAGCCATACTTCAATAAAACTTTAAAAAATGAAAAAAAGAATTTTAAGAGGTGTACTGAAGGTCAGGTCTTAGATTGGGTTTCTTTGAAAGGGGAGCCTGAAGCATGAACTTGAGTGTTAGTAGTTTATTTGAAGGTGATCCCAAGAAGCAGGAATGAGGGATCAGAGAGAGCTGGGTAGAGAAGATCAATAAAATAGCCAATTGAGTACATGGCTGCCATAGACACATGGGTTTGAGTCCATAAGTATTTCTGAGGAGGGTACAAAATGCATTCTAGCCTTGGGAAAGATAGAAGCTGAGGCATTTATCAAAAGGTTCTTGTCCCTCATTGGTTGAAGGTTGCCTGGGGGTAGGTATTGATAATTCCCCAGATCTCCAGTTCTAGTAGATGCACAGGCCAAGTAGGTTCCAATGGCTTTCCTGGCTTGGCATGCAGAAAGCTCACTTGTTTGAGCTGAGACTCTGCACACACATGAGATAAAGGCTAAAATTAAAGCCCTAGCCAAGGGGATGAGATGCTAGGCACCCAGAGTATTTGCTACAATCAGAAATCCATTGGCAATTTACATCATAAATATAATTTGCTCAGTTATGTATTATAAATATATAAGAGCAAATCATTCACAAGAAACCCAAGAGTAGAAGAAAATATTGATTGGTGCATGAATGTTATGATTTAATGTTTAGAATTAAAGTTTTTACACAAACAGTTCTTATCTGCTGGAGCCTGTGATCTAAAAACCATGGTATAGGGAGTTCCCGTTGTGGTTCAGGGGTAATGAACTCAACTAGTATCCATGAGGATGCAAGTTCTATCCCTGGCCCCATTCAATGGGTAAAGTATCTGCATTGCTGTGAGCTGTGGTGTAGGTTGCAGACACAACTCGGGTCCTGAGCTGCTGTGGCTCTGGTGCAGGCCAGGCAGCTGCAGCTCCAATTCAACCCCTAGCCTAGGAACTTCCATATGCCACACATGTGGCCCTAAAAAATAAAAAAATTAAAACCATGGTATACTAATGCCTTCCAAAAATATGAAACGAGTCAAAAGATGTACAGAAGGCATATAAACATTAAAAACAAAACAAAACAAGAATAAACTTGATTTTTAAAAGTAAGAAGAATAATATGTTTCTTAGGGTGGTTTATTTATAGTTTTAAAACTTGTAAATGAATACTCACATAAAAATTGTCTTCAACTGAGCTTGCTAAATGAGTGAAAGTGAGAAGAGATGAGAGGCAGGGAGGTAATATTTATTGAATGTCTACTATGAGTTTTTTAATTTGTGTTAATTCTATAAATACATCACAACTGCCCTGGAAAGTAGGTACTATCATTCCCCCTATAAACAGAAGGACACTGAAGGTCAAGGTGGGTAGAAGGGTAGTCACACAGCCAGTCAACAGTAAAGGCTGGACTCAAATCCCTATCTTCCTGATTCTCCTTTGTTTTGCTGTCTTAAAAGTTGGTTGGTTTTTTAAGGTAAAACATTGCAATACTTGTAATTATAAAAAAAGAAAAAAGAAAACTACGGTTACATCATCCACAAATATGAGAACATACATTGCAGTGTTGTGTGCTTATAAAATATGTGCTTTGATATTTTTATGAACACAATAATATCTACAATAGAGTCTATTCAAACCACATGAAAGGAATCTTTGAGTATGTTCAAATGTGAAGAAGGCTCTTTTGGTCACGGGCAAAAGTTTGGCAATAATAAAAGTGTACCAGGGTATTTAGTAAGGAGAGAGAAAAAAAATGTTTTCTGTGGTCATGTTTTCCAACTTTATATATTTGCCAATCATTTTAATATGCACAGGGTGTATTTATATAGCTTAAAGAAATAGGAACCAGATTCCTTGTTTTCAAGATGCCAAGAAAATATATCTTCAAGGATGATAAGCAATAATAGAAAAGGGAGAATCAAAAATATCTGATTCTATCTGATTCCTGACCAAGATTTTAATTTTATTGCACGAATATGCCATGACAACAGATATATACAGTAGTACCACCCACCCAAACCTGATGTAGGGAAGGGTCTGCCAGCATTCCCATTATAATCTTTGAAAGGAATTCTGATATTTTAATACACATGAAATTGGCATCTAGGTTCTCAGCAAGATGTATTTCTGTTAGATAAAACAAAAAGTTTAAAAAAAAAAAAGAGTCCTAAATAGTGTCTTCTGTCTTAGATTAGAAGATGAGAAGCATGCAAATTCTGGTGAACCATTAGATCTGATGATGTCAGTGGAATGCCTGTGTTGCTTTTGGTGACACTGAAGTGGACCCAGAGGATAATGCCAAAGGAGAGACTTATTTACAGGGTAGGGACAGAAATTCAGTATGCAAATTTTTCAGACTACTACAGAAACTACACATGTAATAAATAATCATCAAATCTTAAAAAGTCATTCTGCTTTTCAGTTTAGAAAGTGAAAAATTATCATCAACAAGACAGGTGAATAGTTCAGCCTCTGGAGCCACATTGCCTGTGTTTGAACCATAGGTCCATTTAATTCTTAGCTGTGTGACCCTGGGCAAGTTACTCAACCTCATAAAATGCCCCCCTTTCCCATTCTCTAAAATGAGACTAGTAATAGTGTCTGTCTTATAGTTTTGAGGATTTAATGAATTAATAAAATAAGTGCTTAGAACAAACAGCAGACATTAATTAAATGTTGAAAACTAAGCAAAAATTCATTATGTTCATATACATTTTGGATAAGTAGATCTACTCTCAAACAGTGTAGGAAGATATATGAAATTTACATATGTGTATGTGTGTATGTGAAAGTATTTATTTTTCTCTTTTAAACATAGATGCTATGAACACTGCCATAGCTATTAAAACTTCTTTACAAATATAATATAATTAATACATGTATTAGAGTTTCTAATGTTATAATAAGAAAAGTCTACTATATGCCAAAATGTATGCAGCTTCTCAGGGTGGAGGTGAGGTCAAATGGACTACCAAACTCATGTATAGGATTAAGACAATTTTAACCATTAGGCATTATGACCCATGGCTACAGTAGTGTTGTCCAGTAGAAATATAATATGGGCAACATGTTAAATTTCCTAGTAGGCACATTTAAAAAGTATTTTAAAACTGATGAAATTAATCTTAATAGTATACATTATTACAATATATCAAAAATATCATTTCAACTGGTAGTAAGCATAAAAATTATTAGTGAGAAATGTTTGTACTAAGATACTTAAATCCAATGTATATTTCATACTTACTGCATGCTTAATTTACACTAGCCATATTTCAAGTGCTCAATAGCCATTTGTAGCTAGTGGCTACCATATCGGTAATTATAGGTCTAGAACTACATACTTTCCAAGGGTCTAAAACCTTAAAAGCTATATTGGTTCAAAAATATTAAAATATCAGGAAAATTAAATTTAATAAAGGTTTATTAAACATCTCCAAAATACTAAATCTGCCAAAGTTGTTAGTTTTTAAGTCTAATGTTCATTAAAATATCATTACATTCGAAATAACCTTGTAGGCTCATGTCTTGTGTCTGTGTCACAAGAATCCTGAGTATGTATAATGCTTTTGGAGAAATCATTGCCTACTATAAATAGTTACTCAGAGTCTAAACACTCTCAAAAGCAAAAGTATCTTTCAAAAGTTTACTAAGTGTTTTCTTTATCATGGGATGGGAATAATTTTAATATGTTTGATATAATATAGGATGGGGACTCAAAAATGTCTTTATGTCTTCAAAATGGCCTGAGTATAATAATGTTATTGACCATCATGCATGATGACTGCAGGCCAAGAACCCTGGGATAAGGCACTTATCCCTTCTCTTGACCCTGTAATTTGGACTGCCTAATACCCTCTTACTTAAATCCCAGTCTCTTCTTGTAACAAAACTGTAGTGTGGTTGGAAAGTTTTGTATAATGGGTGCCTCCAGTTGTACTCCTGACTTGACGTCTTTTTTCTTTTCTCCAGTTCAGTTTCCAGGCATAAAAGGCATGGAAGAGCCATCTCTGGAAGCTGATGGAACTAGGATCAATCCCAACTCCATCATTTAAGAGCTATGAGACCTTTGGAAATTGATATTCTTCTTTGAGCCTCAGGCTTTTTATTTTCAAAAGAGCATAATAATACCTCTTGCCACAGTTGTTCTGATGCTTAAATGAGAGTCTGCAGGCAAAGCACCTGGACCTTAGTCTGGTGCTTCAGCAGTGGATGCTCAGTAAGTTATTTCTCTGAAAAATTCTATATTCAACTTTTACTACCAAAAGGAACTAATGATTACTGACACCTTCTCCATGTCATCCCCTGTTGTAGATGTTAGTGTTTTTTATCTCATTTTTACATTTTCATGACAATTCTACAAGTTAGTAATTATTCACCCCATTTTTCTGGGTGAATATAACAAAGCTCATGGAGATTAAGTGACTGGTACAAGATCACATCATATCATTGAGTGGAGCAAGATGCATCATAAGAATTTTCTGATGGCCTCATATCTAACAGCTTGAGAACACATTCAGTGAAGAAGCACATGCTCAGAAATACATTCAACTTTCATTCATTCAGTGACTGAATATCCTGCTTGTATTGTTTTCTTAAAATTTATGCCAATGGCTCATAATGGACTTAATTCCTAATGTAAAGCTAGAATCTGTTGTTTACTAATAATTTTTTTTTAGGAAGGAAGGATAAGAGTGTTTACCTTCCCTCCTATAAAAGAAGCTGCCTGACCACTGCAAAGCAGTTTCTTAACACGTCAACTTTCAGACTTCCTTTTCAACACACTTCAGCTTAAGAAAATTTCTCTACACAGGGAACTGTTTTCAATATCCTACAATAAACCGTAATGGAAAAGAATATGAAAAATAATACATGTATGTATAACTGAATCACTTTGCTATACACTAGAAACTAACATGATGTTGCAAATCAACTATACTTCGGGAGTTCTCACTGTGGCTCAACAGTAACAAACCCGATTAGTGACCATTGAACATGCAGGTTCAATGCCTGGCCTTGCCCAGTGGGTTAAGGATCTGGCATTGCCATGAGCTGTGGTGTAGGTCACAGATGCAGCTGGGATCTGGTGTCAATGTGGCTGTGGCATAGGCAGGCAGCTGCAGCTCTGATTCAACTCCTGGCCTGGGAACTTCCATGTGCCATGGGTGTGGCTCTAAAAAGATAAAACCAAAACCAACCAACCAAACAAAAAACTATACTTCAATAAAATAAATTTAAAAAGAATTCCCTTCTAATTTAGATGAGGGCTGAAGGCAGGGGAAATCATAGGGTCCCAAGTCAGCAAATGGTAAAGGGCAGCTTGTAAGGGGCTGGGAGGCTGGTGATAACATACACTTCAAGGCAGTCACAATGTTTATTTGGGAAAGCATTAAGGACATTCTTTTCTTTTTGCTAAGACTGTATCATTTTCTCTAACTGCCATTTTTTCACAGCATAGGTTCTGTCTGTTGTGGCTGCTAGGGCTAGGGCGAAAGGGATGTGGATGGTGAGCTAGGGGTGTCCCAGAGGTCCTGAAGTTATACATCCTCCATCTCCATGCAGTTCAAGGCTTCTCTGTGGCCTTCTCGCTGTCGCCTATGGATGCCACAGGGCTTTCTCTTTCTCCTCTAGGCTTTCTTTAGAACATTTTAGATTAACTTTTCTCTGTTTTGTGTAACATTGTGGTTTTACATAAATTCCATGTTTTTCAAGCAACCATAACTCATTTTCTCCTTTTGATGCTCATCTTGTAGCAGTTTTGACTAGTGGGAGAACCTTTAAGGTTGGCACCTGTGCCTTTTTGAAATGGTCCCATGACTCTTTGAAAAATGTGTTTTCTTAACACTAGCTGTTCTAGCCTGTGTCTCTGCACGAGATTTGAAATTAGCTGCTTTTTTTCTGATTAAGTCCAGGTGTCAGTAGGAAAAAAAAATAGCACAGAGATAATAATCTAATAATCTAGCCATTAAGATGAATCATGGTAAGACATTGCTTCTGGATCATATCACTGGACCACACTCAGGAAATATATGTATATTGATGTTTACTACACATTTCTAACAATAGAGTGTTTCTATACTTTTTTAAATCTCAAATTATATCACCATTCCTCTTTATATGGAAATATTAGTTCTTCAAGAAAATAAAAGTACTTTCACAACAATTTTTTAGAATCTTTTCCAAACTAACAATGCTAATAATAATAATACAGATGATAACACTCCTGAATGAATTTCAAGGCTTTCTTATGTAGTTCTTTCTGTCCTTAAAATGCACCCCACTAGACAGTGGTTATACCAGAGACGGGGAGGCCAGTGGGAGCCATCTGCCCCAGCGAGGAACATCTTATTAACAGTGTTAGAGATGCTGGAGCATAGTTATAATAAAAAGGAGACTGATTTTAGTCACTCAGAATTGTTTCTAAATGTTTTTCAGGCATTGCACCCTTCTTGCCTGAACCCAGGTTATCCCCTTTCCAAAGCTCCATCCCATGCCCCCCATTTATCACTGTTGCCAGATACACAGAATCACATTTCTGTATCTTTGAGTCATTCAAATTCTCATTCAGGTTTGCCATGTAAGGACTTCCCTGGATAGTTCTCGCAATAGTTTCAGTTCATTTTCAAATTAAAGACCTTGGTATTTGTAAGGCTGACTGGAGTCCTTAGAAGGTGACTGTTCTAAGCTATGCATCTTTTTTGGGGGGGCGCTTATCTCACAGAAGGGGGTGAAGTCTACATTCCCATCCACCTTGAGAAGAGAGGAAAACTTGAGCAGCACAGTATCCAAAATTTTGTACATGAGTTTCATTTCACCACCATCTGGTTCATCTACAATGAGATAATGTATATTTATAAGGGCAAGATTTATATATTTCAGTTCTGGCTGGCACACAAAAAAAGAAAATCTGCTTCCTACTATTTAATTTCTAGTGATATTAGAACCGTCATATTTTCATATATTCAAATACATAGCAACTTTTCTAAATCTGGTTCTGATATTAAAGCTTTTAAATTTATCTTGCTACCTTTTTGAAATGACAAACTCTT